>NC_064620.1:503578358-504210441 GCF_023898315.1 Schistocerca nitens | reverse complement strand
CTTGGGGACTTTCTTCTGGTTCTGTTTCTGTTTCGCCCGTTGTGCCTTCGGTGGTTCAGGCTTGGAGGGCTTAGAGGGCTTCACAGGGTCAGTCTCCGGGACAGAGGACGACCGGGAGGCCCTACGACCAGGGGCTGGTGGTTGTTTGAGCCACTTGCCGGTGTCTGCTGTCCCGCTGGTCGGAACTTGTGAAGGGAGGTCCCCAAGGGACCCCTTCCGTACGAGAGTAGCCGAAGAAGTCTTACGCTTCTCCGGCTGGGAAGGGGGGACTGATGTCCCCGATGGTTGGAAGGTTGTTGCTCCTGGAGAGGATGGAGCAGGAGCAACAGGGTGTGAAGTGCCCCCCACGAGCAAGGGGGCTGGTGGATGCTGACCGATCTTAGAGCCGATTCGTGATGATGGCAGAACCGTCGTTGCAGCAGCGGCGTAGGTTGACGTCATTGCCACAGGATGGAGCCTCTCATATTTCCGTCTAGCCTCGGGGTAGGTCAGCCGGTCCAGGGTCTTATATTCCATTATCTTTCTTTCTTTCTGCAATATCCTACAGTCCGGCGAGCAGGGGGAATGGTGTTCTCCGCAGTTAACACAGATAGGAGGCGGGGCACATGGAGTATCGGGATGCGAAGGACGTCCACAATCCCGACACATGAGGCTGGAAGTACAACGAGAGGACATGTGCCCGAACTTCCAGCATTTAAAACACCGCATCGGAGGAGGGATATATGGCTTCACATCACAACGGTAAACCATCACCTTGACCTTTTCGGGTAATACATCACCTTCGAAGGCCAAGATGAAGGCACCGGTGGCTACCTGATTATCCCTCGGACCCCGATGGACGCGCCGGACGAAGTGAACACCTCGTCGTTCGAGGTTGGCGCGTAATTCATCGTCGGACTGCAGAAGAAGATCCCTGTGGAATATAATACCCTGGACCATGTTGAGACTCTTATGCGGCGTGATGCTAACTGAAACATGCCCCAACTTGTCACAATTGAGCAACCTCCGTGACTGGGCAGAGGATGCCGTTTTGATGAGCACAGAACCAGAGCGCATCTTTGACAAGCCCTCCACCTCCCCGAACTTGTCCTCTAAATGCTCCACAAAAAACTGGGGCTTAGTTGACATAAACGATTCTCCATCGACTCGCGTGCACACAAGGAACCGGGGTGAATATTCTCCACTGCCTTCTTTTGCCATACGTTCCTCCCATGGAGTGGCCAGGGAGGGAAATGATCGCGGTTCGTATTTCCTGCCGTTGAGGTTAGACCTCGATCGCTTAGAGACTGCTGGTGGAGGCCCACCAGCGAGAGATGATGTACCACGCTTCATTGCGGGTCATCCACCCTGATGCCACCTACTCCGACCAAGGGCCCTCCCCACGGGCGCCACCCAGCCGCAGCAATAGCCACCTGGCAGGATGGCCATTGCCGGGAGTCCCGATGCCCCAGGGAGATGGGCATCTACTCCTTGGCATACGTGGGGAGTTAACGGCGCAGGCATCAGTAGAGCGATCCCTGTGTTGTCAGGGGGCTACAACCAAGAGGGTACATGGCGGCCCCACCACAACGGACTGGCTACCGTGCTGGATCTTAGGTGCAAAATGTCCAACGTCGTCGTCGCAGTTAAAAGAAACACTGCAGAGTGCAGCGTGGTAATCGCCCAAGAGATCGAAAACGAGCGGGACATCATTGCAACGACGAGAAATCCGGCTAAAGGTCTAATTGCACGACGGATACAGTGCACCATGTAAGGCGCCCTTCCCCAATTGGCTCGCTCTTCGGAATAATTTAGAAATATGGAGGTCAAACCCGAGAGGTGACCATCACGTAAGGCCGAAACATGTGAGACTCCTTTTAGTCGCCTCTTACGACAGGCAGGAATACCGCGGGCCTATTCTAACCCCCGAACCCGCAGGGGGCAATTTATTGCTAAATTAGTTATTACTGAGAAGAAATGCTCTCACAGTCTTCTATGTAGTTTCACCTAACGTTTCTAAACCAATGATTATGAATAAATAATAACGTAACTGATTCGAGTAATTAAGAGTATAGGTATCTATTGCAGCATTACATGTAAAACAATGTCACGAAAAATTTTTGCATCTGATTACTATTGTCAGTATTTAATACGGATGTTCGTTGCTGCCACTTTTAAAGAAGATGGAAAGCAGTGTATGGGCTCTTCTTAGTCGTTATTGTATGTTATATGAAGCTAAGCTGTAACATTAATATCGTCACAGTTCATTACTATTGCAAAATTTGTGTTTACCGTATAGCCTTTCACTAGTATCATAAGAGAAAGACGATTATTACGTCTCTATGAACCATGCATATTAAATAAAGAAATAAGAATTCTTATTATCCTTCCTGACATTCACCGATGTACTGTGTCACTTTCGTACAAGAATAGATTACTTACATTCGAGAGACATATAAAACTCTTTAATCATTAGCCAGCTGGTCAAGAGGAGTCGCTGTACTTATTCCAGTACACCGTTATACTTCCAAGTGGTATGTTACGGCACAGCTGTTCAAGAGACACTTGGTGTCAGTAACGTAGTGCCTCGGGCATGGATGTGTGTGATGTCCTTAGGTCAGCTTGGTTTAAGTAGTTCTAAGTTGTAGGGGACTGATGACCTCAGATGTTAAGTCCCACAGTGCACAGAGCCATTTTTGAATTATCAAAATGATACACTTAATACAGCTATTTTAATTTATTTTGACAATTCCTGGACATGGTAAAGCATAATCTCCATAAGATGAAAAATGTACACGTAAACTACTCAAAAGTACGCAAAGTGTTCAAAAATAAGTTAAAATATTATATATATGTTACATTATCTATAATCTTAGGAGCCTTTCGTTTCATTAAAAAAATCGGTTGGTTGGTTGGTTTGTGGGATTAAAGGGACCAGACTGCTACGGTCATCGGTCCCTTTTTCCAAGTACTAAAAACACCCACAGAGAATAAAAACGATTAACAGAAGAGAGCACAGACGACACAGAACAAGAGAAACTTAGACAAAGACCAGACAAGACGAATTAAAAACACACAAAGTGTGACGGTGGTTGGCCGATCATAGAAACAAAAAAGGAAAAGCCAACCACCGAGAAACACATTAAAAACTCAGACTAAAATCGTAGGCCAAAGGCCAGAATCAACACAAAAGGACACACCAAACACTCCCATTAAAGGATAAAAACTCCATGCCTGAATAAAACGCAAAACTAAGTCCACCATGGCAGAGTCATCTATTAAAAGGACAGAGAGCGTGTCAGGCAGCGCAAACGTCTGCCTGAGCACAGATAAAAGTGGACAGTCCAATAAAATGTGGACCACAGTCAATGCCGAGCCGCAGCGACATAGAGGGGGGGCCTCACGGCGCAATAAGTGGCCGTGGGTCATCCGTGTGTGCCCAATACGCAGTTGGCAGAGGACGACAGACTCCTTGTGAGCGAATCTCAAGGAGGAGTGCCACACAGTCGTCGTCTCCTTGACGGCACAGAGTTTGTTGGTGGTGGCCAGACCGCGGCATTCAGCGACCCAAAGCGAGATAACTCTGCAGCGTCAGACTGCCCTCAAATCAGTCATGGATAGCCATCACCAGACGAGAACGAGGGAAACACTGGTCGAGAGCTCGTAAACCGCTCAGTGAATCGCTACAGATAATGAAGGACTCACCTGAGCAGGAGCGGATATACTCTAGGGCACGAAAGATGGCGACCAGCTCAGCAGTGTAAACGCTGCAGCCATCCGGCAAGGAACGTTGTTCGGAATGGTCCCCTAGAGCTAGCGCATAACCGGCACGACCAGCAACCATCGAGCCGTCAGTGTACGCAATGCCAGAGCCCTGATACAGTGCAAGGAGGGAAAGAAAGCGGCGGCGGAAGGCCTCCGGAGGGACTAAGTCCTTCAGGCCCTGTGCCAATTCCAGCTGAAGGTGAAGGCGAGGAACATACCATGGGTGTGTACGCAAAGTGGCCCGGAAAGGAGGTGGAACAGTGAAAACCCGAAGCCCGGAGAGAAGTTCTTTGACGCGGACCGCGATCGTACAACCTGACTGGGGCCGACGTTCTGGAAGATGGACGACCGATTGCAGGAACAGGAGATAATAGTTTGGATGCCCGGGCAAGCTAAAAACATGGGCAGCATAAGCAGCCAGTAAATGTTGGCGCCTCAATCGCAATGGAGGGACACAAGCCTACCCAAGTACACTGTCCACAGGGCTGGTCCGGAAGGCACCAGTGGCCAATCGTATCCCGCTGTGTAGTATTGGGTCCAGCACCCGTAACGCAGATGGGGATGATGAGCCATAAGCCAGGCTCCCATAATCCAGACGGGACTGGATTAACGCCTGGTGGAGCCGTAACGGGGTAGATCGGTCGGTGCCCCAGCTGGTGTGGCTCAAGCATCTCAGAGCATTTAGATGCCGCCAACACGCCTGTTTAAGCTGCCGAATATGAGACAGCCAAGTCAGCCGGGCATCACAAACTACACCCAAAAACCTGTGGGTCTCCACCACAGCAAGGAGTTCGTCGGCGAGATGAAGCCGCGGCGCAGGATGGACTGTTCGGCGCCGGCAGAAATGCATAACGCGGGTCTTGGCAGCCAAAAACTGAAAACCATGCACTACAGCCTTGCGGATTGCGCCCTGTGGCTGACGATCAGCAGCTGCAATGCCAATGGAGCTATAGTAGAGGCAGAAGTCGTCAGCATACAGGGAAGCGGAGACAGAGTTTCCCACCGCTGCAGCGAGCCTGTTTATTGCAATTAAAAACAGTCAGACACTGAGGACAGATCGCTGTTTTTTTTTTTTTTTTTTTTTTTTGTGGTTTTCGGGCGCACAACTTCAATGGTCATTAGCGCCCTGACTACTCTAAGAATGCACCGCGAGGCACAAGTTGACAACAACAACTAAAAGGGAAAACACAATAAAAGACAGACTGACAGGCATAGGATTAAAAAACATCATCAAATGTCCTTAGCGAGGTTTGTCAAATTGATAAAACAAAGAACACGAGCAGCTGCTCGTGGGTCATCCGCTAAAATGGCATTTAAAGTAGTAGGCAGGTTAAGATCGAGGCGCAGTGTTTTAAGATCGGGACAGGACATTAAAATGTGACGAACCGTCAGCAAGTGCCCACATGGGCAGAACGGCGCCGGCGCAGCCGTCAGCAGATGGCGATGGCTGAACCGGCAGTGTCCAATTCTTAACCTTGCTAAAACGACCTCCTCCCGCCGAGAAGGGCGTGAGGAGGACGTCCAAGCCACGGGAAGAGGTTTTAAGGCCCGAAGCTTGTTGTCGGTAAGTGCAGCCCAATCGGCATGCCACAGCGACACAACGCGCCGACAAATGACCCTGCTAAAATCGGACGAAGGGACACAACAAGAAGCTGTCCGAGGCTGGAGGACCGCAGCCTTGGCCGCGGCATCTGCAGCTTCGTTCCCAGGGATACCGACATGGCCAGGAACCCACATAAAGCTAACCGGCGTACCGACGTCCACCAGCTGCTGAAGAGAGCGTTGGATCCGGTGTACGAAAGGGTGAACCGGGTACGGATCACTGAGGCTCTGGATGGCGCTCAGGGAATCTGAGCAGATGACATAAGCAGAATGTCGGTGGCGGCAGATGTACAGAATAGCCTGGTAGAGGGCAAAGAGCTCAGCTGTGAAGACCGAACAATGGCCATGGAGCCGGTATTGTAAACTTTGTGCCCCGACAATAAAGGAACACCCGACCCCGTCATTGGTCTTAGAGCCATCTGTATAAATGAAAGTCATGTTGTTGAACTTCGAACGAAGTTCCAAAAAACGGGAGTGGTAGACCGAACCGGGGGTGACCTCTTTTGGGAGCGAGCTGAGGTCGAGGTGAACGCGGACCTGAGCCTGGAGCCAAGGTGGCGTGCGGCTCTCGCCCACTCGAAAGGTTGCAGGGAGTGAAAAATGAAGGTGTTGAAGGAGGCGACGAAAGCGAACTCCAGGGGGTAGCAAGGCAGAGACATACAACCCGTATTGAAGGTCAAGAGAGTCGTCAAAAAAGGAACGATAAGAAGGATGGTCGGGCATTGACAGTAGCCGACAGGCATACCGACAAAGCAGGATATCGCGCCGGTAGGTGAGTGGCAATTCGCCAGCGTCAGCATGAAGACTCTCTACGGGACTGGTATAAAATGCTCCGATCGCAAGTCGTAAACCCCGATGTTGTATGGAGTTGAGGCGGCGTAAGATGGATGGCCGTGCAGAGGAGTATACGAAGCTCCCATAATCCAGCTTGGAGCGGACGATCGACCGATATAGACGAAGTAGGACGGTTCGATCCGCTCCCCACGACATACCACTGAGAACACGGAGGACATTTAAAGAACGGGTACAACGGGCGGCCAAATATGACACATGTGGAGACCAGCTAAGTTTCCTGTCAAAGGTAAGGCCTAAAAATTTGATTGTCTCCACGAGTGGGAGAGCAACGGGACCGAGTCGTAAGGACGGTGGGAGAAACTCTTTGTAGCGCCAGAAGTTAATACAGACCGTCTTCTCGGCAGAAAAACGGAAGCCATGGGCGACACTCCAGGAGTAAAGACGGTCAAGAGAACGCTGAAGACAGCGCTCCAAGACACGTGGACACTGCGCGCTGCAATAGATGGTAAAATCGTCCACGAAAAGGGAGCCTGATACAGCAGCTGGGAGGCAATCCATTATTGGATTGATCGCGATGGCGAAGAGAGCGACGCTCAAAACTGAGCCCTGTGGCACCCCATTCTCCTGGCGAAAGGTGTCGGACAGGACAGAACCCACACGTACCCGAAACTGTCGATCCATTAAAAAGGAACGAATAAAAAGAGGGAGGCGACCGCGAAAGCCCCACGTATGCATGGTGCGGAGAATGCCCGCCCTCAAACAGGTGTCGTAAGCCTTCTCCAAATCAAAGAACACAGCCGCGGTCGGGCGCTTCCGCAAGAAGTTATTCATGATGAAGGTCGACAAGGTAACCAGATGGTCGACAGCAGAGCGGCGCCTTCGAAATCCACATTGTACATTGGTAAGTAGGCGTCGAGACTCGAGCAGCCAAACCAATCGAGAGTTAACCATTCGCTCCATCACTTTACAGACACAGCTGGTAAGCGAGATAGGTCGATAACTGGAAGGCAAGTGCTTGTCCTTCCCCGGCTTAGGAATCGGGACAACAATAGACTCGCGCCAGCATGCGGGAACATGTCCCTCAATCCAGATGCGATTGTATGTACGAAGAAGAAAACCTTTACCCGCAGGAGAAAGGTTCCTCAGCATCTGAATATGAATAGAATCAGGCCCTGGAGCGGAGGACCGTGATCGGCCAAGTGCGTTTTCGAGTTCCCCCATGGTGAACGGGGCATTATAACTTTCACGATTCAAGGAGCGGAAGTTAGGTGGCCTAGCCTCCCCTGCCTGTTTGCGGGGGAGGAAGGCAGGGTGGTAATGAGCGGAGCTCGAAACCTCTGCGAAAAAGCGGCCGAAGGCATTGGAGACAGCCTCAGGGGCCACAAGGACGTCATTCGCGACCGTCAAGCCAGAAACTGGTGAGTGGACCGTAGTGCCAGATAGCCGGCGCAGGCTACCCCAGACAACAGAAGAAGGAGTAAAACTGTTGAAGGTGCTTGTGAAAGCAGCCCAGCTGGCTTTCTTGCTTTCTTTAATAATACGACGACACTGTGCACGTAATCGTTTATAATTAATACAATTCGCCACTGTAGGGTGGCGTTGAAAGGTGCGTAAAGCACGTCGACGAGCACGTATAGCGTCCCTACATGCTGCGGTCCACCAGGGGACCGGTACGCGACGTGGAGAAGAGGTAGGGTGAGGGATGGAATATTCAGCAGCAGCGAGAATGACTTCCGTGAGGTGTGCGACCTGACGATCGCAGCTTGTGAAGGTTTGATCCTGAAAGGTCGCCCTGGAAGAGAAGAGCCCCCAGTCTGCCTTGGAGATGGTCCAACGAGAGGAGCACGGAGAGGGAGTATGCTGCAGGAGATGGATAATACACGGGAAGTGGTCGCTCGAATATGTATCAGCAAGGGCATACCACTCAAACCGGCGTGCAAGTTGGGGAGTACATATAGAGAGGTCTAAATGGGAATAGGTATGAGATGTGTCCGAAAGAAAAGTAGGGGCGCCAGTATTGAGGCAGACAAGATTGAGCTGGTTGAAAAGGTCTGCTAACAAGGAGCCCCTCGGGCAGGATGCTGGAGAGCCCCAAAGAGGATGGTGGGCATTGAAGTCTCCAGTTAACAAAAATGGTGCAGGTAGCTGAGCAACAAGTTGCGTCATGTCTGCCCTGGTAACGGCAGATGACGATGGAGCGTAAACGGTACAAAAGGAAAACGTAAAGGTGGGGAGAGTAATGCGGATGGCAACTGCCTGAAGGCCGGTGTGCAACGTGATGGGATCGTAGTAAATATCATCCCGGACCAGCAACATAACCCCTCCATGAGCTGGGATACCTACCACAGGGGGTAGGTCAAAACGCACAGAGGTGTAGTGTGCCAAGGCAATTTGATCGCATGGGCGTAGCTTCGTTTCCTGGAGGGCTACGACGAGCGGACGATGCGAGCGGAGCAGCAACTTCAAGTCCTCTCGGTTGGAGCGAACGCTGCGAATATTCCAGTTAATAAGTGCCATCGGAAGAAAAGGAAGATGAGAGAAGGGGTCACCTCGAAGGCCGCTGAGGGCCTGGCTTCGAGCGAGCACTGCCGCCGCTATCAGTAGGCGGACAGTCATCGTCCATTGGTTCTATAGGTTCATCGGCCATCTTGGGAAGATGGCCGGGAGGGGGAGCTTCCTCCGCCGGTGAACGGCCAGATGTTCGGCTACCAGCGGTGCGGCCAGGCGAAACGGATGACGGCCTGGGGCGGCAACCGCTGGGTGGCGCAGGAGAAGAAATGCGCCGTGGCGGAGAAGGAGAACTGTGCTTCCTATTAGCCTTCTTGGAAGGTCGTTTGGTGGAAGTACCGGTCGAAGGCTGGGAGGTCGAGGTACGTAGGAAGTCTGCACGGGACGGTTCCTTCTTGATGGATGCGCGATGGCAGCTGAACACTATCGAAGGTCAAAAAAAGTGTCCGGGTCGGTACAAGGTCATTGTTGACCTTTTTCATGACCCGATGGACAGCCGTCACGCCCTGCTCAGCGAGGAAAGATTGAAGCTCCTCGTCAGTCAATCCGTCGAGAGAGCTACTATAGACTACACCACGAGACGAATTCAAAGTGCGGTGGGCCTCCACCCGGACAGGGAACGTGTACAAGAGTGTGGCCCGAAGCAGTTTTTGTGCGTGAAAGGCACTCTCAGTTTCTAGTAATAAGGTACCGTTACGCAACCTGGTACAAGATTTGACAGATCCGGCTATGGCATCTACGCCCTTCTGGATAACGAAAGGGTTGACAGAGGAAAAATCCTTTCCGTCCTCAGATCGAGAAACTACGAGGAACTGTGGGGCAGGCGGTAGTATTTTTGTCACTGTTGGCTGGTCACGTTTCCGTTTGTGGGTCTAAGTCGAAAGCGATGGAGTAGAATCCATTGCGGAGGAATCCCCCATGATTGCCAGCGTCTCCGATGGCGCGCTCCTTCCTTGTGGGTACCCTCTCAGAGGGCACTCCCGCCTTAGGTGAATGTTTACACCTCAGGTCACACCTCCCGAGAAACAGACGGAGGGACCAATCGGCATGGTCAGAAGGTATCAGCTCAGGCAATCACCCCTCCCCGGGCCTGGCCTTTACCAGGGGGTACGCGCGTGCCTTACATGTCTACCCAGGGCGGGGACTTACGCGTTACCCCGTCACCGGCTACGTGTGCGAACGCGTGGGTCGGCCTTCAGACACGCACAGGGAGGAAGGAAGAAGAGGAAAAAGAAGAGAGAGGGAGAAAGAGGACAGACTGTCTCAAACGCCGAGGCGGAGACCAGAGAAGGCAAGGAGAAGAAGGCAATGAGAAGGCAAGGAGAAGTCAAGGGAAAAAGTAAGGAAGACAGTGAAGTGGAGAAGAGCAAAGAAAGGAACCAACAAAAGGAAGGAAGAAACGAGAAGGAAAAACCAAAAAGACCACGATTATAGGTCGTGAAACCGTCCGTCTCCGGACGCAGGCGCTAACTACCCCCGTGAGGGGGATGGACTCCTTTTAGTCGCCTCTTACGACAGGCAGGAATACCTCGGGCCTATTCTAATCCCCGGACCCGCAGGGGGGACAGATCGCTGTGGTACCCCGTTCTCCTGGACTCGGGAGGAACTATGAGAGGCACGCGGAAGGTACGATACGACAGAAAATTTCGGATAAAGATCGGCAGAGGGCCCCGAAGACCAGGTGCTGACGGCAGGCAAAGGCAGTACGGATGGCCTACTCCAGGCTCACCAGATTGTCGGCGGCGGAGCGGCCTTTACGGTACCCACCCTGAGACGGAGCCAGAATGTCCCGTAACTCCAATACCCAATTCAACTGCCGGCTCACCATTAGTTCAAGCAATTTGCAAAGAACGTTGGTGAGGCTAATGAGACGGTAGCTGTCCACCTCCAAAGGGTTCTTGCCAGTTTTCAAAACGGGGATAACAATACTTTCCCGCCATTGCGACGGAAACTCACCATCGACCCAAATACGGTTGTAAAGGTCGGGGAGGCGTCGCTGGCAGTCCACTGAAAGGTGTTTCAGCATCTGACAGTGGATGCGATCTGGCCCAGGAGCGGTATCAGGGCAAACGGCGAGGGCACTGCGAAATTCCCACTCACTGAATGGAATATTGTACGATTCTGGATGGTGGGTGCAAAAAGAAAGGCTCCGACGTTCCATCCGCTCTTTAATGGAGCGGAAGGCCAGTGGGTAATTGGAACAAGCGGAACTAAGAGCAAAATGCTCTGCCAAGCTGTTCGCAATTTCGTCGGAGTCTGTACAAACTGCTCCATTCAGTGAGAGCGCAGGGACGCTGACAGGGGTCCGATAGCCATAGAGGCGGCGGATTTTGGTTGGTTGGTTGTTGGGATGTTTAAGGGGGACTAAACAGCTAAGGTCATCAGTCCCCCATTCCAAAAACAGGCGAGACAGGGTCACGAAGCAGGTAAAACCCTAGAGGGAAGGAGACTCCCCCCGGGCACTACAAGAACACAAATGCAACAACGAACACTACAGACAAGAAGAGGACAGATAAACACCAGACAAAAGGAAACAGAAGAAAAGAAGATGGCCGGAGACCGGTTGACTGACCATGAGAACAAAAAAAGGGAAAGAGTCAACCATCGGACGACACACCAAAACAGCAACAAATATTGAGAGACGCGAGGACAAAAGACACAGAAAGGGAAAGGTGCAGGACCTCCCTAAATGGAACCATAAAAAGGACTACCACGTATAAAATTTAAAACGTCATCAGCCGTGGAGGCATCATCACATAAAACCAAAGGCAACGTGCCTGGGAGATTAAAAGACTGCCAGAGGGTGCGCAGTTGGGGACACTCCAGCAAAATGTGGGTGACCGTCAGCCGGGACCCACACCGACACGGGGGGATCCTCCTGACGCAAAAGATGGCCGTGCATCAGGTAGGTATGGCCGATGCGGAGCCGACACAGGATGTGAGAAGCCCGCAGGGAGAAGCGCCACACATCGGTCGTCTCCTTAACATCCCGCAGTTTATTCGGGGAAGTCAGGCCACGCCACTCAGCAGCCCACATCCCAAGCACCTTATGGCGCAACACCAGCTGCTGATCGCGAGCCGTGAGGCCGATCTCCAAAGCTGGGGCGTCGATAGCCCCTTTGGCCAGCCTGTCAACACGTTCGTTCCCCGGGATGCCAACGTGACCTGGCGTCCAAACAAAGACCACCGAACGACCAGAGCGGGTAATGGCGAAAACAGACTCCCTGATGGTTGGGGGGGGGGGGGGTGTTGCTCCTGAAGTAGATGGAGCAGGAGCAACAGGGAGTGAAGTGCCCCCCCCACCCCCACCCCCCCACCATCAAGGGGGCTCTGAGAGCTGACGGTGTGTGGTGCAGCTACAGGAACTGTAGCAGGAGTGACAGTGGCGGCATAAGAGGACGTCATGCGTACTGGATGAAGTCGTTCAAACTTTCGCTTAGCCTCAGTGTAGGTCAGTCGATCCAGGGTCTTGTATTCCATTATTTTCCATTCTTTTTGTAGAATCTTACAATCCAGCCAGCAAGGGGGATGGTGCTCTCTGCAGTTGTGGGAGGCGGGGCACTTAGAGTATCAGGATGGCATGGTCGACCACAATTGCGACGTATGAGGCTGGAAGCACAGCATGAAGACTTATGGCCGAACTTCCAACACTTGAAGCACTGGGGTGGGGTATATGGCTTGACATCGCAACAGTACACCATCACCTTGAGCTTCTCAGGTAATGTGTCACCCTTGCAGGCCAAGATGATGGCACCGGTGGCAACTTGGTGATCCCTCAGACCCCGGTGGACGCGCCAGATTAAATGGACACCTCGTTGCTCAAAGTTGGCGCGCAGCTCGTCATCGGACTGTAAAAGAAGATCTCTGTGGAAAATAACGCCCTGGACCATATTTAAGCTTTTATGTGGGGTGACAGTAACAGAAACATCCCCCAGCTTCGTACAAGTGAGCAAGGCTCGTGACTGGGCAGTGGATGCCGGTTTTATTAAGACTGACCGTTACCGCACTTTGGACAAGCCCTCCACCTCTCCAAACTTGTTCTCTAAATGCTCTACAAAGAACTGAGGCTTCACAGATACAAAGGATTCCCCATCAGCTCAGGTACAGACGAGATACCTGGGCGAATACGTCTCACTTTCATTCACTGCCTTTCGTTCCACCCATGGTGTGGCCAGGTAGGGGAATGATTTGGGGTCATAAACGTTAGCTTTAAAATGAGCTCTCGGGAACGTTTAGAGACTGCTGGTGGTTGGCCACCAGCGAGAGATGATGTACCACGCTTCATTGCGGGTCATCCGCCCTGATACTACCTACTCCGACCAAGGGCCCTCCCCACGGACGCCACCCAGCCTCAGCAAGAGCCACCTGGCAGTATGGCCATTGCCGGGAGTCTCCTTGGCATACGTGGGGAGTTAACGGCGCAGGCATCAGCAGAGCGAATCCTGTGTTGTCAGGGAGCTACAACCAACAGGTTACATAGGTCCCCCACCACAACGGACTGGGTACCGCGTTGGATCTTAGGTGCTAAAATGTTCAAGGTCGTCGTCTCAGCAAAAAGCAACACTGCATGGTGCGTAGTTATAATCGCACCCAGGAACGTATCCTCCCCAAGAGGTGGAAAACGAGTGGGACAGCATTGCGACGACGAGAAAGCTGGCTAATGGTCTTATTGCACGACGGATACAGTGCACCATGAAGGCGCCTATCTCCCATCGGTTAGCTCTTCGGAAAAATTTTGGAAAATGGAGGTCAAACCCAACAGGGAACCATCACAGAAGGCCGAAACATATGATACTCCTTTCAGTTGCCTCTTACGACAAGCAGGAATACCGCGGGCCTGTTCTTACCCTGAACCCACAGGGTGATATACCACGATGTGGCTGCCCAAATCATCACCTTACCCACTTTCTTCCATTGCTCCATAGTACACCTTTTACGGCACTGTCGTCAAGTTTTCCTGTTACGGGCATTTACATAACTGAATGGTGTTGGAATTCCAGCTCGCCCTGCAATTCCCAGTTTACTGGGGCTCCCTCCGTGTGGTTCTAGTGTTGAGAGGGTCCGCGAGTGTGACATTCATTTCTGCAGTGACTTTTGCAGCTTTCGTCCTCTTATTTTTTTGTGACAGCGGGGTCATCAGCGCCCAAACGCATAAAAACAGGAACACATGCAGTGAAGGGACTAAGACGGACAGGGAACAAGGAGAACGGCTAAAAGACACAGACCTGACGCAGTTTCAAAGCCTCACATACAGAGGCAAAACAAGAGGAGAAGGAACACACTAAAAAGGAAGGGAAACAAGGAAAAGAGAACAGAAACCGAAGGGAAACAAGGAGGTAATCGTGACTGGCTGACCTCTTACCTAAAACCTGGGTGAGACAGTCACCCAGCAGCACATTAAAACCCTCTCCCTAAAATCCGAGGCAACAAATTGGACAGGACACAAAACCGTAAGACCTTAACTACAGTCGTTGCGTCATCTTGTAAAATAGAGGGCAAATCCGGTGGCAAAGAAACCACCGCCCTCTGGTCAGAGAATAAAAGACAGTCAAGTAAAATGTGGCGGACAGTAATCTGGACGCCACAAGCACTGCAGATTGGGGGGTCCTCCCACCGGAGTAAAAAACCATGCGTTAAGGGACTGTGCCCGATGCGGAGGCGAGTGAGAACCTCATCCCGCCTGTATGAACTATCGCTGAAAACACCCTTTCCTCTCCGTTGTAACTTAGCGGATGATGGCTTTCCGTTTTCCCTGCATGTTGTATAAATCTCCGATAAAATGCTTCTTGAAACACTAAACACTAAACACTTCGTCTACCTTGATTACAGAAGCACCTACCATATGAGCACCCATAATACGACCACATTCGAATTTACTTCACTCTGACATACTGCCCTCACAACTACACAGAACATTGTTCTCAGCATGACTTACATATGCACACGTATTGAGGACATTGCACAGGTGTCGCTCGTAGTCACATGCAACAACGCGACTTGCTAGTTTGGCTCGTGTCTTCTTTTATGTCCAAGCATGTATTTTTCATCTAGTGTTCCAGCCCCTGTATGTCTCATTCAACATGTTGTGCGTGGTACTGAAAACTGATCAAAAACTAATTTTGACTTTTTCTACCATTACTGCGATTGTTACGCGCTGGTCTTCGAACATCAGGGCCTGCAATTACTGTGTGACTGTCGGTTCGTCACACATATATAATCTTCCATTTCAGCCTCCGTCATTCAGACTGACGAATATTTGACCGTACGAAGCATCCATACCACCTGTAGCTGAGTAGGCGTCAGTGTTGCCAGATGTATCTGCCTCGAATTCAGGAGATAGAAACTCGAAAAAGCAGGAGATAGCAGTAGCTACTAGGCAGCCTATTCTCCATGCTAACACTCCACTATTATATTCGTGTGTTAGTAACTAATTTAGTGCAAGTTTTCACTAGTTTCACAAACATTGTATCAGAAATTATCACCTTTTTTACTGCGTTCTAACCAACATTTAAATTTAGTTTCATTTCTCTACTCAATTTTGTAGTTCTGAGTGTTCTCTACCTTTCTACAAGCTCCAGGTGCACGTACTTTCACATTTAACTTTCACGAAAATAAAGTATTACAAACCTTTGCACACTAAATGTAGGGCTAGAAATATACACCATGCGTACCAAACAGCAAACTGAGGCATCTTAACTTCAGCAGTTAAACGCAGTAAACCAGTAATTGTTATCAATGTGCACCGCGATAACCGATTACATCAGTCACATGTTCAAACCCTTCAATCATACCACTCGAGAATCCCAAGGTAGTTGACACCAAGTGACTCATCTTACAATCACCAATTACTGTACAACACTTCGACACCATATATTTGCAAGCACGTCAGCCATAGAACCACACGTTTCTCGCAAAATTTTAGCTATGAAAATACAGATACGACATGACCAGCTTTATGTGGTGTCACCGCCAGACACCACACTTGCTAGGTGGTAGCTTTTAAATCGGCCGCGGTCCATTAGTATACGTCGGACCCGCGTGTCGCCACTGTCAGTAATTGCAGACCGAGCGCCACCACACGGCAGGTCTAGAGAGACGTCCTGGCACTCGCCCCAGTTGTACAGCCGACTTTGCAAGGAAAGGTTCACTGACAAATACGCTCTCATTTGCCGAGGCGATAGTTAGCATAGCCTTCAGCTACATTTGCTACGACCTAGCAAGGCGCCGTATTCAATTGATATTGAGATTCTATTAATGTACCATCAAGAGCGATGTTATACAAATGTGGATTAAAGTTAAGTATTCCAGAAGCTACGTACTTTTCTTTATAGCATTCATTACTTATCCTGTTTCAGACCTCACGCCAGCCTGCGTGAGATTAAGCGCGTGCCTTTCGGCTTCCTCTCATTGTGTCTAGGCTGTCTTGTCTAGACACAACACTTTATTTTGTTGAAGTGAATACTGAAGAGACTACTGCAGACTTGGCTTGATAACATATGAAAATAAATGAGAGACATTTTGTTTCCAGCCAAAACCGTTATGAGTTCTTAAACTCTGCAATAAAAATCTGTTCAGCTTCTTGCAGTCAAGCATAGGGTGGATTTATCGACACCCCAACACATATTGTAAACAGATAAACAGACATCTTATATAACACCCATGCAGGGAATAAACTGAAAGCAACTTGACTCTAGACATCGAACTGCTCAGGTCAACGTATCTGAGGTGAAGAATTCACTGAAGGGAAGTCTTAAACTTAATGTCTTAACAAATAAAAAGTTAATCAACTGGTATACCAACATTAGCCAAAACAAAAATTATTTTGAAGGTGTAGACACAAGTGTAAGGAGATTTGCCCTTTTCTTTGATTTTTGGCAGTAGGGTAGAAGACTTTTTAAAAACCACGAAATCTCCTGCAAAACAGTAAATCTGACAACACTGGCTGGCGTAGGCTGACGTCTGACATTTTCAGTGGTCTGGGCACGGCAGCTGCACAGGCCTGACTCAGCCAATAATGTAACGCGATTTTGTAAAGTGTCACTACGGCAACGCCTCAGTATTGTCACAGCTCTGTAGCTGGCTGCTGTTTTGGCCCAGAGCCGTTAGCTCTTCATTGGTTGTAAGTTAGCAACAGCATTGCGAGCTGTCAGATGTCATGTCAACTTATGTCGTCTTGACTATTAACAGTGTAACACATGTTATATTATTGCTCTTCAAACGACTCAGCATCGATTGTTGCGTTGTACCTCTTGAAACTAAGAAAGTTGATAGTCGCACAATATTCCACTTTATCACTGGGTAGCGCCATTTTGTTTTGTTTTCTCTAGCGGTGTACTGCGGTACTGTGGAGGAGGGATTTCAGTGAGTACCAGAGCACTGCAGACATGTACTTGCAAACAATAAAAAAATTAATCACATAACTTCATTTAAGAATGAATAAAAAGTACACCGTTTTTGTTCTGATGATTTTTGTCTTGCTAGGTCATCTTCAGGAGACAATTGTGTCTGAGAGGTACACTAGTTCTTAAGTAAGCAAACATAAGCAAATATACAATCACTTGCATACACTCCTGGAAATTGAAATAAGAACACCGTGAATTCATTGTCCCAGGAAGGGGAAACTTTATTGACACATTCCTGGGGTCAGATACATCACATGATCACACTCACAGAACCACAGGCACATAGACACAGGCAACAGAGCATGCACAATGTCGGCACTAGTACAGTGTATATCCACCTTTCGCAGCAATGCAGGCTGCTATTCTCCCATGGAGACGATCGTAGAGATGCTGGATGTAGTCCTGTGGAACGGCTTGCCATGCCATTTCCACCTGGCGCCTCAGTTGGACCAGCGTTCGTGCTGGACGTGCATACCGCGTGAGACGACGCTTCATCCAGTCCCAAACATGCTCAATGGGGGACAGATCCGGAGATCTTGCTGGCCAGGGTAGTTGACTTACACCTTCTAGAGCAAGTTGGGTGGCACGGGATACATGTGGACGTGCATTGTCCTGTTGGAACAGCAAGTTCCCTTGCCGGTCTAGGAATGGTAGAACGATGGGTTCGATGACGGTTTGGATGTACCGTGCACTATTCAGTGTCCCCTCGACGATCACCAGTGGTGTACGGCCAGTGTAGGAGATCGCTCCCCACACCATGATGCCGGGTGTTGGCCCTGTGTGCCTCGGTCGTATGCAGTCCTGATTGTGGCGCTCACCTGCACGGCGCCAAACACGCATACGACCATCATTGGCACCAAGGCAGAAGCGACTCTCATCGCTGAAGACGACACTTCTCCATTCGTCCCTGCATTCACGCCTGTCGCGACACCACTGGAGGCGGGCTGCACGATGTTGGGGCGTGAGCGGAAGACGGCCTAACGGTGTGCGGGACCGTAGCCCAGCTTCATGGAGACGGTTGCGAATGGTCCTCGCCGATACCCCAGGAGCAACAGTGTCCCTAATTTGCTGGGAAGTGGCGGTGCGGTCCCCTACGGCACTGCGTAGGATCCTACGGTCTTGGCGTGCATCCGTGCGTCGCTGCGGTCCGGTCCCAGGTCGACGGGCACGTGCACCTTCCGCCGACCACTGGCGACAACATCGATGTACTGTGGAGACCTCACGCCCCACGTGTTGAGCAATTCGGCGGTACGTCCACCCGGCCTCCCGCATGCCCACTATACGCCCTCGCTCAAAGTCCGTCAACTGCACATACGGTTCACGTCCACGCTGTCGCGGCATGCTACCAGTGTTAAAGACTGCGATGGAGCTCCGTATGCCACGGCAAACTGGCTGACACTGACGGCGGCGGTGCACAAATGCTGCGCAGCTAGCGCCATTCGACGGCCAACACCGCGGTTCCTGGTGTGTCCGCTGTGCCGTGCGTGTGATCATTGCTTGTACAGCCCTCTCGCAGTGTCCGGAGCAAGTATGGTGGGTCTGACACACCGGTGTCAATGTGTTCTTTTTTCCATTTCCAGGAGTGTAGAATGGTGTGCATCAAACTTGTTTCTTAATAATGAAGTTACATTTTACACAATGGACAATCTTAAGCAAAATAAATAATTAGACTACACAATATTACAGTTAAAATGGTTATAATGTTACAATTTGTGAGGCCTTGATACTGGATGAGAAACTGTTAAGCTGAGCACTCTTCATTTGTGCTGTGCAACAAACTTGTTTTTTTAACATCACAGCTAAACTTTTGGTGATGGATAGTATTATACACAATAATTTGAATACATAATCATACAGTGTTATAGGTTATATGGTTATGATGTCAGTTTTTGGGGGTGTGATATTGGTTGAAAACTAGAGCTCAGTTAGATACTTCTCAACCAATGTCACGACTTCACCAACTATGGCTTCATAACAATGTAACATGTAATGCTGTGTGATTAGGTAATTTACAGTATTATACACCATAATTAAAATACATAATGTTTAGTTTACAACGTTGAAAAATATGTTTGATGCACAACATAAATGAAGAATGCTCAGTTTAACAGTTTCTCAGGCAGTGTCAAGACCTCACTAAATTTAGCATCATAACCATTGTACTTGTAATAGTACGAGGTTGGACGATAAAGTAATGAGACTAATGTGAAAAAAAATGTTCCTTTCCGTTTTAGTCAAGTTTAGTGTTGTCTCCTTCAAAGTAGTTCCCTTCTGATTGCACACACTTTTTCCAGCGCTTCTGCCATTTATGGTAACATTTCTGGAACTCTTCTATTGTAATATCCTCCAAGACCCTCGTCACAGCTTTTTGGACATCTTGTGTTTTTTGAAAATCGTGTCCCTTGACCGCCGTTTTGACTCTTGGAAATAGAAAAAAGTCGCACGGAGCGATATCTGGTGAATAAGGTGGCTGTGGTAGTACTGAAATTCGTTTTGAGGTTAAAAATTGGTGTACTGACGGAGCAGTATGGGATGGCGCATTTCTCATACCAAGATCTTCACTTATTATTAGACGATCCGTTTCTCGATTGATGTTCAGTTCTTCTGCAATCATATTCACGGATAATCTTCCATCAGGTGGTACGAGTTGGCGCACCCTAGCCAAGTTGACATCCATCCGTGAGGTTGATGGTCGCCCACTGCGGTCTTCATCATTCTGCCTTCACTAAACATTTTATGCCAATGAAAAACTTGAGCTCTTGACATAACCACCTCTCCAAAAGCCTTCTGAAGCTAACCATAAGTTGTCGCGTTTTCACCCAATTTAACGCAAAAAGAAATGGCATACCGTTGCGCAATATTATGTGGTTCCATTTTCGTGACGAGAGACACAAACACTTGCTATTACAGCACAACTCACGACTGTGCAGTTGTATCGATGTGCCGCTTGGACCTGAAGCAGCTTATAGACCAGGGTAAAAGACGTTATGCCTACATAAGCCTGCAGGAGTGCAACATCTTGCAAAGAAAATCAGTCTCATTACTTTATTGTCGCACCTCATATGTTGTCCATTGGGTATAGTGTAATTGCAGTGTTAAGAAACAAGTTTGATGCACAACACTAAGCAAACGGGCTGTATCTTTGCTTATAATCTTTGGTTACCTTAGAACTAGTCTCCCTATCATATGCTAGATAGTTGTTTCATGAAGATGGCCTAATAAAACGGAAACGAGTCTGAAAAAAAAAGTCACTAGAAAAAAAAAACAGTGTACCTGTTATTCAACGTTAAATATGGAACTGTTCTACCAAGAAGTTATGAAAGAATCAATAACTTTATGTTTGCGAGGCGATTCACGAATTAGTTTTAGAGTATCTTTGGGGCCCTTTCTTCTTTTTTAAGAAAGTATATTTAGCATCAAGACAGTTACAAAACTGGTCAGTAGATAGTCATTTGTTATACAAATACACTACCTATTTAACACAACACTTTTAGAACACTGTTGAAAATAAATGTAAAACCTGAGTCTAGAAAACAATCATTATTTTGTATTCTCTTACGAAACTGTCTCTCCACATACACGTATTGGTTACTTTGCATTCCTCTCATGTGGTGAAACGCTCAGTTTTGCATGGTAATGACTCATGCCGTCGTTACTTTGACGAACAGTTTGTATGTAGAGCACGTCCTCGCATAAATTCGAGCCCTACATGTTAAACTCATCCCTTGTTAGCACGATATCGGCCTTCGTGCCGGAGGAAGCGCTACGGTTCTTCCATATTCAAACTAATTAGAGGCGGTGCTAGCGTGATTCGAATATCAGATACGTACGATCAATTAGCTGAAGGGGCACAAGGACTGAGAAGAGTCTGTTGTGGATCTTTAGCAAAACTGCATCTTATGGCAAGGGGAACGTCTCTCCGTCTGGCATAGAGATGAAGTCCATTGTCTCGGTACATGTAGAGATGTTACGAAAGCTAACGGTAGACTAGAGCTGTCGCTTAGTTATGTTAGAAGTATTTTTCAATGTGACAACCAAAGTGACGGAGGTTTAATAGTTTTACGCCCAAATTTAAAAGGGTCCAACTGAAATGAAGTGTGATTTACGGTTGCCAAATTAGTTATAAACTAATGCACTCAACAATTTCTATCACCGTTTTCTATGTTTCACTGAGACGAGAGAGAAGTGGAAATTATATAATAATGTGGCGTGCAAAACTTTAGGACAAAAGTAGGTTTAGCGTATATATCACTGCCAATTACGATGGCTATAAGAAACTTGGATCTCACATAGGTTGGTTGGTTTGAGGATTAAAGGGACCAAACTGCAGAGGTCATCGGTCCCTTGTTTCATAAACACACAGAGCACAGTGAAACCATCCATTAGTCATTCGAAGCACAAGATAAAAATTCCAGGGGAAGAAAATCCCCAAGGTCAATAATCAAGAAACATGGAAAACGGAGCACAGCAACAAAAACAACAAAGAGAAGTGTTATATCCTAGCCAGTAATGCCACCCGAGCCCGCTGCCAAAAGGTTGGCAGCATCAAAGTCCGGACGCCGTCCGCATAAGCAGCGCCAGCGAGACAGGAAATCGCCGCAAGTCTGCGCGCGCCACCGCTGGCTTCTGGTTTCTTAAGCGCTGGAGTCGCGAGCTCTAGGACAATTCTGTATCCGCCGCTCAGTTGTATACTCGCCACCGAATTGTGTACTTGCTAGTCAGTTGTGTGTTCATCGCAGCAGATTTGTTGTTTGTCGTCAGCCGACGCTGACCTAGCCGCCCCGACTCGAACTAGACAGATTTCTGTAGACACGGAGTTCACTACTGTGTTTCTGTATCTTCGTTAATAAAGATAAGTACCGACTTTTATTTAATCACAGTGTTTGGGTTTTCATCTTTCCGTTCACTGTTCCAGCGGACCGGTCGGCCCACTATTAAAAGTGTGGCGGTGACTTCGTAAGCCGTTTCTACAGCGAATTGTTTGTCGCTACGAACGCCGCCACAGAAAGAAGAAAGGCAGAAAGAATTAAAACTGTACAGCAGAGGATCGTGGCTGGCTGATCACGTAAATAATAGGATGAGCCAGCCACTCTGCAACATGTTAGAACCTCCAGCCTAAAAGATTAGGATGGAGTCGAATTACAACACAAAACTAATTAAAAGACACAGCTCAAAAGAGGGTGATGTAATAAAATTAAATGGACCTATAAAAGCCGCTTGCGCGAATAAAACTTAAAACCCGATCTGCCAGAGAGACATTGTCACCTAAAAGAGACGATAAATCACCCTGGAGATTAAAAGCACGCCTGAGAGCGGTTAAAAGAGGACATTCCAACAACAGATGGGCCAGAGTGCGCCATTCGTCTGCCCACATCCCAAAGACCCGACGGCGTAACATCGATCGGAGATCAGTTGCCGGGAGGCCGATCTCCAACGGCAGTTTGCGGGTGGCTTCTTTAGCTAACTTGTCGGCGTGTTCGTTTCCCGCTAACCCAACGTGTCCCGGGGTCCATATGAACACCATAAACGTCCACGCTGTGCGAGAGCGTGAACGGACTCCTGGATGGCAACAACAATAGGATGGCGTGGGTAGCACTGGTCAAGAGCCTGTCGACTACTGAGAGAGTCGCTGCAAATGACAAAAGACTCTCCAGTGCTGGTACGAATACGCTCAAGGGCACGAAAAATGGCTGTTAGCTCTGCGGTGTAAACCCTGCTGCCGTCCGGCAAGGAGCGCTGGTGTACATAGTCCGCATGATCATAAGCGTATCCCACCCGGCCATCAACCATCGAGCCATCTGTATAGATAACCCCAGAGTCGCGGGATGCGCCGAGGAGAGCAAGAAATTGGCGGCGCAAGACTGCAGATGGAACTGAATCCTTTTGCCATTGTGAGAGGTCCAGCCGAAGTTGCGGTCGACGAATACACCAAGGTGGTGTATGTGGGTGGACCTGAAAAGCAGATGGAAGAGGCAAAGACTCGAGGTCACTAAGGAGTGACCGAACACGGATCCCAATGGTATGGCCCGATCGAGGCCGCCGGTATGGGGTATGGACTGCCGCATTAGCGAAAAGGAGACGGTAGTTAGGGTGACGAGGCGAACAACGAACGTGGGCAGCATAGTTGGCTAAGAGTTGTAGACGCCGAATGTGGAGCGGAGGAACCCCAGCCTCAGCAAGTAGGCTATTAACAGGACTGGTGCGGAATGCTCCTGTCGCCTGTCGAACCCCACAGTGGTGAATGGGGCCCAGCAGTTGCAACGCTGAGGGTGACGCTGACCCATACGCCACACTCCCATAATCCAGTCGGGACACCACAAGGGCTTTGTAGAGCTGCAGCAGCGTGTTACGATCTGCACCCCAAGTTGTGTTGCTGAGGCAGCGGAGGGCATTCAGATGCTGCCAGCACTGACGCTTGAGCTGACAAATATGTGGAAGCCAAGTAAGCCAGGCATCGAACAGCAATCCCAGAAAACGGTAAGTGTCAACAACCCTGAGCATAGCATCCTGAAGATAGAGCTCAGGGTGGGGATGGACAGTTCGACGCTGACAAAAGTGCATAACACAAGTCTTCGCAGGAGAAAACTGAAACCCATGGGCTAGGGCCCACGCCTGCGCCTTGCGTATGGCTCCCTGCAACCGACGTTCTGCAACACCAATGGTGGAGGAGCTGAAAAAGATGCAGAAATCGTCAGCATATAACGTTTCTGAGACAGACGACCCTACTGCTGCTGCAAGGCCATTAATGGCCACAAGGAAAAGGGGCACGCTCAATACAGAGCCCTGTGGAACGCCGTTCTCCTGGGTATGAAGTGAACTATGGGATGTGCCAATTAAAACTCGGAATGTCCGAACAGATAAAAAATTCTGAATAGAAATGGGGAGAGAGCCCCGGAGACCCCACCCGTGCAACGTGGCGAGAATATGGTGCCGCCACGTCGTGTCATATGCTCTGGAGAGTTCGAAAAAGACGGAGACGAGGTGTTGGCGCCTGGAAAAAGCAGTGCGGATTGCAGACTCAAGGAAGACCAAAGTATCGGCGGTGGAACGGCCCTGACGGAAGCCACTCTGGCACGGAGCCAGAAGACCCCGAGACTCGAGTACCCTACACAACTGCCGGCTCACCATGCATTCGACCGACTTGCACAGAATGTTGGCGAGGCTAATGGGGCAGTAGCTGTTCACCTCCAATGGGTTCTTGCCTGGTTTCATAAAGGGGATAATAATGCTTTCGCACCATTGCGACGGAAACTCACCGTCGACCTAAATACGGTTGTAAAGGTCGAGGAGCCGTTGCTGGCAAACCACTGAGAGGTGTTTCAGCATGTGACAGTGGATGCGATCTGCTCCGGGAGCTGTATCAGGGCAAGCGGCTGGGGCACTGTGGAACTCCCACTCAGTTAATAGGGCATTGTAGGATTCAGGATGGCGCATGTGAAATGAAAATCTCTGATGTTCCAACCGCTCTTTAATGGAGCGGAAAGTTGGTTGGTTGGTTGGTTGGTTGGTTTGTTTGTTTGTGGGATGAAAGGGACCAGACTACGATGCTCATCGGTCCCTTAGGAGCGGAAAGCCAGTGGGTAATTCACAGATGCGGAACTGAGAGCAAAATGGTGTGCTAAGCGGTTGGCAATTATGTTGGAGTCAGTACAGATTGCCCCATTCAGTGAGAGCGCAGGGACACTGACAGGAGTCTGATAGCCATAGAGGCGTCTGATCTTTGCCCAGACCTGCGATGGAGAGACATGGAATCCAATGGTGGAAATACACCGTTCCCAGCATCCTGCTTGTGTTGGCGAATGATGCGGCGGGCCCACGCATGGAGCCGTAAAGGCGGCAAAGTTTTCGAAGGATGGAGGCCGCTTGTAACGCTGGAGCGCCTGCTGTGATTTTTGATCGCCTCGGCGATCGCTGGCAACCACCAAGGCACAGTCCTCCACCGAGGGGACCCAGAAGAACTGGGAATGGCAGATTCTGCGGCAGTAACAATGCCAGTGGTGACTGAGTGAACCACCGCATCATTGGCTTCATGAGAAACAGGTTCAATAGCGGCAGTGGAAGAGAGCAAGTCTCAGTCAGCCTTATTTATAGCCCACCTGCAAGGGCGCCCGGAAGACTGACGCTGTGGCAGTGGGCAGTGACAGAAAGATCGGAAAGTGGTCACTACCTCACAGGTCGTCATGCACATTCCATCGGACAGAAGGTAAGAGGCTAGGGCTGCAGACCGAAAGATCGATGGCGAGGTACATGCCATGCGCCACACTGAAATGTGTGAAGGCACCATCATTTAATATGGAAAGGTCGAGCTGTGTCTATACATTCTCAACGGTGGCGCCTCATCCTGTTGCCACTGACCCACCCCACGGAGGATTATGGGCGTTGAAGTCGCCCAGTAACAAGAAAGGTGGCGGCAATTGGGCTATAAGCGCAACGAGGACATGCTGTGGGATGTCACCATCCAGTGCAAGATAGGGACTGCAGGCAGTAACAGCCTGTGGTGTCCACACCCGAACAGCGGCAGCCTCTAAAGGTGTTTGTAGAGCGACAGACTCCCTGTGAAGAGAGTGAGGGTCATAGATGCAGACACCACCAGATAATCTTTCATAAGCTGCCCGGTTATTATAATAACCCCTATAGACACGGAGGGTGGGGGTTCACATCGCTGGAAACGAAGTTTCCTGAATAGCAATGCAGCAGAAAGGGTGAAGGCTGATAAGATGTCGGAGCTCAGCTAGATGGTGGAAGAAACCGCTGCAGTTCCACTGGAGGATGATATTGTCCATGGCTGAGAAGGCGCAAAGGGAGTGGGTAGGCAGATTACGCCGCTGGGTCTCCTTCTGCCTCCGGTTGAGCACCTTTGGAAGTGCTATCCATTGCATCTGAGGGACCGGTGAGATACAGGTGTTCAGCGGACGCCAGGTTCTCGACCTCGTCTACAGACGCTGATCTTGTAGGAAGTGTGCCACTGCAATGTCGGGATTCTTGAAATCCTTTTTTTTTTTTTCTGCTAGTCTCGATGTGCCTTCGCTGGTTCATGCTGGGAGAGCTTCCCTGGGTCAGTCTCATGGACAGATGACGACCGTGAGGCCCTATGGCCAGCGACCGGTCGTTGTTTCTGCCACTTGCGTGTATCCGCGTTTCCACCGGTCTGAACTTGCGAAGGTAAGTCCCCAAGGGACCCCTTGCTGGCGAGAGGAGCCGAAGAAGTCTTACGCTACTCCAGCTGGGAAGGGGGAACAGATGTCCCCGATGGTTGGGGTGGTGTTGCTCCTGAAGTAGATGGAGCAACAGGGAGTGAAGTGACCCCCACAATTAAGGGGGCCGGTGAATCCTGACATAGCTGAGAGCCAACTGTAAGTGATGATACAGGAGAGGATCAAACCAGTGTTGCAGCAGCGGCATAAGTTGGTGGCATTGGCAGAAATATGAGTGGCTGCATCCTGTGCCTAGCCTCGGTGTAGGTCAGGTGGTCCAGGGTCTTATATTCCATTATCTTCCTTTCTTTCTGGAATATCCTGGGCCTCGATCGCTTAGGGACTGTTGGTGGAGGCCCACCAGCGAGAGATGATGTACCACATTTCATTGCGGGTCATGCGCCCTGATGCGACCCACTACGACCAAGGGCTCTCCCCATGGGCGCCATCCAGCCACAGGAAAGATCACCTGGCAGGAAATCCTTTGCCGGGAGTCCTGATGCCCGCGAGTGATAGGCATCTACTCCTCGGCTTACGTGGGGAGGTAGTAGCTCAGGCATCAGCAGTGCAATTCCTGTGATTTTTTTTTTTTTTTTTTTTTTTTTGTGGTTTTCGGGCGCACAACTTCAATGGTCATTAGCGCCCTGACTTCCCTTTTAGTTGTTGTTGTCAACTTGTGCCTCGCGGTGCATTCTTAGAGTAAACACAATAAAAGACAGACTGACAGGCATAGGATTAAAAAACATCATCAAATGTCCTTAGCGAGGTTTGTCAAATTGATAAAACAAAGAACACGAGCAGCTGCTCGTGGGTCATCCGCTAAAATGGCATCTAAAGTAGTAGGCAGGTTAAGATCGAGGCGCAGTGTTTTAAGATCGGGACAGGACATTAAAATGTGACTAACCGTCAGCAAGTGCCCACATGGGCAGAACGGCGCCGGCGCAGCCGTCAGCAGATGGCGATGGCTGAACCGGCAGTGTCCAATTCTTAACCTTGCTAAAACGACCTCCTCCCGCCGAGAAGGGCGTGAGGAGGACGTCCAAGCCACGGGAAGAGGTTTTAAGGCCCGAAGCTTGTTGTCGGTAAGTGCAGCCCAATCGGCATGCCACAGCGACACAACGCGCCGACAAATGACCCTGCTAAAATCGGACGAAGGGACACAACAAGAAGCTGTCCGAGGCTGGAGGACCGCAGCCTTGGCCGCGGCATCTGCAGCTTCGTTCCCAGGGATACCGACATGGCCAGGAACCCACATAAAGCTAACCGGCGTACCGACGTCCACCAGCTGCTGAAGAGAGCGTTGGATCCGGTGTACGAAAGGGTGAACCGGGTACGGATCACTGAGGCTCTGGATGGCGCTGAGGGAATCTGAGCAGATGACATAAGCAGAATGTCGGTGGCGGCAGATGTACAGAACAGCCTGGTAGAGGGCAAAGAGCTCAGCTGTGAAGACCGAACAATGGCCATGGAGCCGGTATTGGAAACTTTGTGCCCCGACAATAAAGGAACACCCGACCCCGTCATTGGTCTTAGAGCCATCTGTATAAATGAAAGTCATGTTGTTGAACTTCGAGCGAAGTTCCAAAAAACGGGAGTGGTAGACCGAACCGGAGGTGACCTCTTTTGGGAGCGAGCTGAGGTCGAGGTGAACGCGGACCTGAGCCTGGAGCCAAGGTGGCGTGCGGCTCTCGCCCACTCGGAAGGTTGCAGGGAGTGAAAAATCAAGGTGTTGAAGGAGGCGACGAAAGCGAACTCCAGGGGGTAGCAAGGCAGAGACATACAACCCGTATTGAAGGTCAAGAGAGTCGTCAAAAAAGGAACGATAAGAAGGATGGTCGGGCATTGACAGTAGCCGACAGGCATACCGACAAAGCAGGATATCGCGCCGGTAGGTGAGTGGCAATTCGCCAGCGTCAGCATGAAGACTCTCTACGGGACTGGTATAAAATGCTCCGATCGCAAGTCGTAAACCCCGATGTTGTATGGAGTTGAGGCGGCGTAAGATGGATGGCCGTGCAGAGGAGTATACGAAGCTCCCATAATCCAGCTTGGAGCGGACGATCGACCGATATAGGCGAAGGAGGACGGTTCGATCCGCTCCCCACGACATACCACTGAGAACACGGAGGACATTTAAAGAACGGGTACAACGGGCGGCCAAATATGACACATGTGGAGACCAGCTAAGTTTCCTGTCAAAGGTAAGGCCTAAAAATTTGATTGTCTCCACGAGTGGGAGAGCAACGGGACCGAGTCGTAAGGACGGTGGGAGAAACTCTTTGTAGCGCCAGAAGTTAATACAGACCGTCTTCTCGGCAGAAAAACGGAAGCCATTGGCGACACTCCAGGAGTAAAGACGGTCAAGAGAACGCTGAAGACAGCGCTCCAAGACACGTGGACACTGCGCGCTGCAATAGATGGTAAAATCGTCCACGAAAAGGGAGCCTGATACATCAGCTGGGAGGCAATCCATTATTGGATTGATCGCGATGGCGAAGAGAGCGACGCTCAAAACTGAGCCCTGTGGCACCCCACTCTCCTGGCGAAAGGTGTCGGACAGGACAGAACCCACACGAACCCGAAGCTGTCGATCCATTAAAAAGGAACGAATAAAAAGAGGGAGGCGACCGCGAAAGCCCCATGTATGCATGGTGCGGAGAATGCCCGCCCTCCAACAGGTGTCGTAAGCCTTCTCCAAATCGAAGAACACAGCCGCGGTCGGGCGCTTCCGCAAGAAGTTATTCATGATGAAGGTCGACAAGGTAACCAGATGGTCGACAGCAGAGCGGCGCCTTCGAAATCCACATTGTGCATTGGTAAGTAGGCGTCGAGACTCGAGCAGCCAAACCAATCGAGAGTTAACCATTCGCTCCATCACTTTACAGACACAGCTGGTAAGCGAGATAGGTCGATAACTGGAAGGCAAGTGCTTGTCCTTCCCCGGCTTAGGAATCGGGACAACAATAGACTCGCGCCAGCATGCGGGAACATGTCCCTCAATCCAGATGCGATTGTAAGTACGAAGAAGAAAACCTTTACCCGCAGGAGAAAGGTTCTTCAGCATCTGGATATGAATAGAATCAGGCCCTGGAGCGGAGGACCGTGATCGGCCAAGTGCGTTTTCCAGTTCCCGCATGGTGAATGGGGCATTATAACTTTCACGATTCGAGGAGCGGAAGTTAGGTGGCCTCGCCTCCTCTGCCTGTTTGCGGGGGAGGAAGGCAGGGTGGTAATGAGCGGAGCTCGAAACCTCGGCGAAAAAGCGGCCGAAGGCATTGGAGACAGCCTCAGGGGCCACAAGGACTTCATTCGCGACCTTCAAGCCAGAAACTGGGGAGTGGACCGTAGTGCCAGATAGCCGGCGCAGGCTACCCCAGACAACAGAAGAAGGAGTAGAACTGTTGAAGGTGCTGGTGAAAGCAGCCCAGCTGGCTTTCTTGCTTTCTTTAATAATACGACGACACTGAGCACGTAATCGTTTATAATTAATGCAATTCGCCACTGTAGGGTGGCGTTTAAAGGTGCGTAAAGCACGTCGACGAGCACGTAAAGCGTCCCTACATGCTGCGGTCCACCAGGGGACCGGTACGCGACGTGGAGAAGAAGTAGGGTGAGGGATGGAATATTCAGCAGCAGCGAGAATGACTTCCGTGAGGTGTGCGACCTGACGATCGCAGCTTGTGAAGGTTTGATCCTGAAAGGTCGCCCTGGAAGAGAAGAGCCCCCAGTCTGCCTTGGAGATGGTCCAACGAGAGGAGCACGGAGAGGGAGTATGCTGCAGGAGATGGATAACACACGGGAAGTGGTCGCTCGAATATGCATCAGCAAGTGCATACCACTCAAACCGGCGTGCAAGTTGGGGAGTACATATAGAGAGGTCTAAATGGGAATAGGTATGAGATGTGTCCGAAAGAAAAGTAGGGGCGCCAGTATTGAGGCAGACAAGATTGAGCTGGTTGAAAAGGTCTGCTAACAAGGAGCCCCTCGGGCAGGATGCTGGAGAGCCCCAAAGAGGATGGTGGGCATTGAAGTCTCCAGTTAACAAAAATGGTGCAGGTAGCTGAGTAATAAGTTGCGTCATGTCTGCCCTGGTAACGGCAGATGACGATGGAGCGTAAACGGTACAAAAGGAAAACGTGAAAGTGGGGAGAGTAATGCGGATGGCTACTGCCTGCAGGCCGGTGTGCAACGTGATGGGATCGTAGTAAATATCATCCCGGACCAGCAACATAACCCCTCCATGAGCTGGGATACCTACCACAGGGGGTAGGTCAAAACGCACAGAGGTGTAGTGTGCCAAGGCAATGTGATCGCATGGGCGTAGCTTCGTTTCCTGGAGGGCTACGACGAGCGGACGATGCGAGCGGAGCAGCAACTTCAAGTCCTCTCGGTTGGAGCGAATGCTGCGAATATTCCAGGTAATAAGTGCCATCGTAAGAAAAGGAAGATGAGAGAAGGGGTCACCTCGAAGGCCGCTTAGGGCCTGGCTTCGAGCGAGCACTGCCGCCGCTAGCAGGAGGCGGACAGTCATCGTCCATGGGGTCTATAGGGTCATCGGCCATCTCAGGAGGATGGCCGGGAGGGGGAGCTTCCTCCGCCGGTGAACGGCCAGACGTTCGGCTACCAGCGGTGCGGCCAGGCGAAACGGATGACGGCCTGGGGCGGCAACCGCTGGGTGGCGCAGGAGAAGAAAGGCGCCGCGGCGGAGAAGGAGAACTGTGCTTCCTATGCGCCTTTTTAGAAGGACGTTTGGTGGAAGTACCGGTCGAAGGCTGGGAGGTCGAGGAACGGAGGAAGTCTGCACGGGATGGTTCCTTCTTGAAGGCCCGTGCATCTGACTTCGGGGTCTTCGACTGAGCAGAAGCTGAGGAAGTGGCTGGTGTCTGTGGGGTGATGGGACGAAGAGGAGACGTCGACCGCGCGATCTTAGCACTGGCCGAACGGACGACCGTGGTGCTGAAGGTCAGATCGCATGTCTGGGTTGCTACCTCCCGGGTAGTCCGAGGAGAGGCGAGGACAGTGCTGTATTTCCCCGCTGGGAGCAGCGTGGGCTTCCTACTAGCCAATAGCTTGCGAGCAGCCGAGGTGGACACTTTCTCTTTGACCCGAATTTCCTGGATACAGCGTTCTTCCTTATAGACAGGACAGTCGCGGGAGGATGCGGCATGGTCACCCTGACAGTTCACACAACGAGGAGACGGAGGTGGACAGTCACCCTCATGGGCATCCCTGCCACAAGTGACACATTTAGCCGCATTGGAACAAGACTGTCGAGTGTGATTGAAACGCTGACACTGGTAGCAGCGCGTAGGTGTCGGGACATAGGGGCGAACTGAAATGACCTCGTAGCCCGCCTTGATGCGCGATGGCAGCTTAACACTATCGAAGGTTAAGAAAAGTGTCCGGGTCGGTACAAGGTCATTGTTGACCTTTTTCATGACCCTATGGACAGCCGTCACGCCCTGCTCAGCGAGGAAAGATTGAATCTCCTCGTCAGTCAAGCCGTCGAGGGATCTAGTATAGACCACACCACGAGACGAATTCAAAGTTCGGTGAGCCTCCACCCGGACAGGGAATGTGTAAAGGAGTGTGGCCCGAAGCAGTTTTTGTGCCTGAAAGGCGCTCTCAGTTTCGAGTAATAGGGTACCGTTACGCAATCTGGTACAAGATTTGACAGATCCAGCTATGGCATCGACGCCCTTCTGGATAACGAAAGGGTTGACAGAGGAAAAATCCTTGCCTTCCTCAGATCGAGAAACGACGAGGAACTGTGGGGCAGGCGGTAGTATTTTTGTCACTGTTGGCTGGTCACGTTTCCGTTTGTGGGTCGAAGTCGAAAGCGATGGAGTAGAATCCATTGCGGAGGAATCCCCCATGATTGCCAGCGTCTCCGATGGCGCGCTCCTTCCTTGTGGGGACCCTCTCAGAGGGCACTCCCGCCTTAGGTGAATGTTTACACCTCAGGTCACACCTCCCGAGAAACAGACGGAGGGACCAATCGGCATGGTCAGAAGGTATCAGCTCAGGCAATCACCCCTCCCCGGGCCTGGCCTTTACCAGGGGGTACGCGCGTGCCTTACATGTCTACCCAGGGCGGGGACTTACGCGTTACCCCGTCACCGGCTACGCGTGCGAACGCGTGGGTCGGCCTTCAGACACGCACAGGGAGGAAGGAAGAAGAGGAAAAAGAAGAGAGAGGGAGAAAGAGGACAGACTGTCTCAAACGCCGAGGCGGAGACCAGAGAAGGCAAGGAGAAGAAGGCAATGAGAAAGCAAGGAGAAGGAGGCAAGGAGAAGGCAAGGAGAAGAAGGCAATGAGAAGGCAAGGAGAAAAAGGCAATGAGAAGGCAAGGAGAAAAAGGCAAGGAGAAGGCAAGGGAAAGAGTAGGGAAGACAGTGAAGTGGAGAAGAGCAAAAAAAGGAACCAACAAAAGGAATGAAGAAACGAGAAGTGAAAAACCAAAAAGACCACGATTATAGGTCGGGAAACCGTCCGTCTCCGGACGCAGGCGCTAACTACCCCCGTGAGGGGGATGGTCTCCTTTTAGTCGCCTCTTACGACAGGCAGGAATACCTCGGGCCTATTCTAATCCCCGGACCCGCAGGGGGGAATTCCTGTGTAGTCAGAGGGCTACCACCAAGAGGGTACATGACGACCCCACCACAACACACTGGCTACTGTGCTGGATGTCGGGTGTCGAATATCCATGTGTATCACGAGGGTGAAGATGGAAGTGCACAATGGAGGGCATGTATGCTACCGGGAACACACTGCAGCTGATGTGGGCGGAAGGTTGATGTATGTCCAAATCCATGACAAAATCGGGTGTGCCAGATCTTAGGGCAAGATGGATTTAAGATGCACCACGTAAGGCGTCCTTTCCCAAATGGTATGCACTAACGGAAAATTTGTAAGGTAGTGGTCAAACCCTTTACGGCACCATCACAGTAAAGGCCGAAACAGTTGAGACTCCTTTTAGTCGCCTCTTACGACAGGCAGGAATACCGCAGGCCTATTCTTACCCCCAAATCTGCAGGGGGCAAAATTGAACTCTATGCATCCGAAGTTACAATTTAAGGAAGAGCATGGAAATCAAAAATCTATTAACTATCTAGATCTCACTATAACTAATAACAACGGGAAACATTGCTTCACCATATACAGATAACATACAACCACTGATATTATTAATGCCAACTCATTTCATCCTCAGAAATATAAAAAAGCATTTTTTTAAGTATATGATACACCGAATACTAAAATTACTGCTGGAAGCTAATGAGATCAAAAAGGAAATGTTCATCTTAAAACAAACCGCGAAAACCAACTCTTTCGACACACGACAGGTAGCTATCATTTTTAATAAAGTGCAACAATCAAAGTACTCCACTATAGGTAATCCAAAATATATGAAGATGACATATATGGGAAACATATCAGATAGAATTACTAATTTATTCAAAAATTCTGGAATAACAATAGCATTCACAACTGGCAATACCTTACAACAAAAATTAAGACATACCATAAGTAAAGATAATGAAAAATTTACCAGATCAGGAGAGTGTAAGATCCAATGTAGAGACTGTGAGAAAATGTATATTGACCAAACAGGTCAAAATTTTGCAGTAAGGTACAAAGAACATACGTCGGGTACCTCACGAACAATATCTGTATTCGGTCATCACATAACATTTAATAACCATGCTGAGAGGACAGTAGAGCAGAATCTACAAGTTCTTAATTATGCAAATAAAGGTTTACTTATGAATATCTTAGAAGAAATCGAGATATATGCTCATCTGAAAACCAAATCATCAATGCTGCTCAATGAACTATTAGATTTTCGCGAAAAACGTTTTTACGACCTTTTTGACGAAATTTTATAATGAAGATGCACCTACTCGTTTGTTTTAAAATATAAGATTAGTTATACCCATGGCAAAAGCTATGTATGAAAAATAGGCTATACAACATAAAAAATTTATATTAAATTGAGACTGATTATTATAAAAACTATTAGATCTAATTAGATCGGTGAGTTTTACGTATTTTATCATCAGTCTCATTAGTTATTCAGACATAAATAATTCGGAACGTACTCTTGGCTGCTACCCTACTGTTATGAAGAATGTCACTATGAAAACTGCAGCTGAAGTATGACGATTCTGCAACATCCATCAAAGATGCAATTGTGATGTTGGCGACTCGGTATAATCGATATATACCACAATTCCAAGGACTTTTACATCTTTGATTTAACTGACACTGTAATAGTATTAAGGTTGCCCATAGAGGGCACAGCTATTACACATCGTAGTTTACTGTTTTTATCTAAAATATAAAAAAGTTTTACACATACTAACTATCTGTTAATCAGACATTTTAAATGAATCAATTTTATGTTATTTGTGTATTTCGTACTTTTATACTTTGACGATAGCGTCATATTATGAACGCTGATTGGCAGTTGTGAAGTAGTGAGAGAGGAAGTAGGCGGAGCCTCTGCATATTTAAGTTCATGCTCAGCACTCATAACCATCAGTTGACTTCGTAGCAGCTGAGGAGAGCTCCGCCTACCATCCTACAAGGAAGCCATGGGTATAATAAGTGTTATTTTATCTTGTTAAAATTTTGTCGTCATTAGACACTTTTCATTTTATTTTAAGATTGGTCTCTAGTATTCTCTAAAATTAATTCACAGGTCTGAAGATGGTTATACGAGGGCTGTCCAGAAAGTTAGTTACTATCGGTCGCGAAATGGAAACGACTATGAAAATCCGATAAAGCTTAGCAAAGATGTGTTGGGCAGTGTGTCTAGTATGACTCTAGGTAGAATTATGTCGCTCTTTTCATTCCTGAGCTCTTAGTGAGAGCGTAAATATGTTATAGAAAATAGTGTTTCCCGCCAAGTACGAGGGCCTGGTGAGAATTTTCCCCTGAAGCTATGCAACCAACATTACATAACTGTCGTGCGGTTTCTTCCTCAAGACAATTCTCAGCCTCATTATGCAGGGGCAATGAAGATGGTCATGCATCGTTTCAATTGGAAATGTTTGATTACCCACAATACAGCCCGTAATCGTCTCCCACTGAGTTTCATCTCTGCTCAAACGAACCGCTGGCTATGAAGACAACATTTTGGCACAGACAACGAGCTTTAGGCCAGCGTAGAGAATTGGCGGAAAGCACTGGCGGCTGCCTTCTGGGATGAGGGTATTGGAAAGTTGGTACAACGCTACGACGAATGTCTGAGTCAGAACGGCGACTACGTAGAGAAGTAGCTGAAAGGTGTAGCTGACTGTTACAAATGAAACATTTCTGATTTTCACTGTGATTTTCATTTCGCGATCAATCGTAACTTAATTTCTGGACAGCCTTCGTATACATATAATCGAAACCGATCACCTATGTTATTGATACATAAGTGTTGTGATCAAGACTTAAGGTTATATTTCAACTAAAGTTAAGTCTTGTTATAATTCATATTTCGTGCACACTTGATTTCGATTTTTTGATGATGTTACCTTACAAAGCAAACGGTTGGAATTTCCATGGTATGCAACAATGAAATCGTTAGTGGTCACATAGATACACACACATAAACACGTGACACTCAGGAAAAACCTACAAGCTGATACAACCATGTTTAAAAATGTGTTATATCGGGCAGCTACATGAACGTAATAGTGACCATTCCCGAATTGATTAATCGCTTGGATAACGCTCACATCACATCCAGTGATACTCCCTAATAAAAGTGCACCATCGTACAAGTGGACTGATACTAAAAAGCCAAGACAGTGAAATAAGACGATGTCTCTCCTCTGCTGAATGTTCAAACATCGCTGAAAAAGCTCTGCCCGATATCGGATACGGAACGTTGCAGAGAGGCACAGACTTCATGATACCTATCTTGGTATTTGTACGTGGAAAATTAATTTTCTTTGTACTACTTTACAAAATTTTAAATAAATTTAACAAACATTTGTCACTGAAGCTTCTAATGTCGTTAAGAAGTGTTTGGTTTCACACCATAATTGCTTTAATCTTGGTAAATAAACAGTATTACCAGTGTAGCATATCACTTGCCCCTTTGGAATACCAGCATTTGCTAAAAGCTTCGATTCGATATCTAAAGCGTAAAATTCGGCCCGTACAATTTATCTGGTTCACCCAGTACGTATATCGGAAGTAGCTCACAGTAAAAAATGGCAACAGTAAATCTAGAATCTGCAGCCAGGTTCCACACATTACAAACCTTTGATTTCGGTTAGCAACGCTGCCCCGAGATCGCAGCTCAGCTTGCAAAAGGTTGTATGCTCATTCTCGGAAAAACAAAAGCTGCACGATATGTATTTTCTGGATTGTAGGTATTTCCATTATTCTGATAACTGTCTGTGCTTGTCAGAAAATATGAAAGAAATTTTTTAGTGGTTCATGTTTTCATCTGTGAACGAATAATTGACGCTGTTACTAGTGGACCGATGAGTACTAGACAGTCCACTAACGGAATTACAACAGGAAAAAGTTGCTCTTCTGAAATACACAGGTATGCAAGGCAATTGCGGAACAGTAGCATCAGGTGATTTGGTAAATCGGTCCGGCCACAACAATCCACGGTATCAACACGTCCCAAAAAGCGTTGCGCGAAAATGTGATTTTTCAGGGGGTTCTATTTCGGGTTCTACTGATCACAGAAGTAAGGGATAAAGTGTTTTGGATAGCGATCATTTGTAGAGCTATCGGAAGAACGGAAATACTGTAGCTATCCTACAGTACACGGTCAAAATTTAAAAACATTACACACACCGTTTAACCCAGGAATATTGAGCAAATCGTGTTTTTTTTTTTTTTTTTTTTTTTTTTGCATTAGGTGTGGTCTAGGGTGGACCTTATACACGTTATAAAAGCGTCATTTGTTCATAAGCGGGTTCTGAGGAAACCCCAAGAAACCTTAATCTTTGGGTAGAAAAAGTACCAATCGTGGGCATGGACACTTCCAAACTTTCCATTTATGACACATCGCTGGAATTTTTACCATATGTTCTTGCGATGAATTTCTCAGGTAGCCATGAAACTTTTTTCAATATCATTGTCCAATACCGAGACCCAGAGCTTCAATGTTACCCTCCTTACGCAGGTAAAATACGAGCGTAATATCCAGACTGAAACAAAAATGTAGTTTTAACTGAGTTACTGAATACATGGAAAAGCTTTTGGGGTCATCGCAAGGGTTCTGAGGTTACCAAACTCTGTTTTTAGTCGCCATTTTGTCACCAATAAAAAATTAAAACGTGCTGTCTCCGTATAATGGACACCACATGGCTATGCAGCCTGTCTTGACATGGAAATTATTCGATGGTGCTACCTGGCCACGTAAGCATCCTACAGAAAATTATTTTATCATATTAAATTCTTTCTACTTGCAAATCAAACACCGCACTTTTTTGGTATGGTGTAGGTGTAACCCCAAAACGTTGTCATTTATATGTAAGGTAGAGTAAAGTGAACTTGTGTCAGATAGGAGACGCTTTTGTTTTAACCTTTTGTTATGGGTGCTAGCTAGAAAGAAAGAGAGAGGTGACAGTGACGGTGGGAGAGACAGTGTCAGTGAAAGAGAAACAATTTGGGTAGGTTGGTTGGTTTGGGGGATGAAAGGGACCAGGCTGCTACGGTCATCGGTCCCTGTTTCCAAAGACAAAGAACACCCACAGAGAATAAAAACGAGGAACAGAATAGAACACAGACGATACAAAACAAGAGAAACTGAGACAAAGACAAGACAAAACGAACTAAAACCACACAGAGTGTGACGGTGGTTGGCCGACCATAGAAATAAAAAAAAGGAAAAGCCAACCACTTAGAAACACGTTAAAAAACCAGTTGAAAAGCATAAGCCAAAGGCCAGAATCAACAAAACAATAACATAAATCAAACACTCAGATTAAATGATAAAAGCCCCCTGCCCGAATAAAACGTAAAACTAAGTCAGCCATAGCCGAGTCATCTGTTAAAAGGGCAGGGAGCGTATCAGGCAGCGCAAATGTCTGCCGGACCACAGCTAAAAGGGGGCAGGCCATCAAAATGTGGGCCACCGTCAAAGCCGCCCCACAGCGACATAGAGGAGGGTCCTCCCGGCGCAGTAAGTAACTGTGTGTCAGCCGGGTGTGGCCAATGCGGAGCCGGCAAAGGACGACTGAGTCCCTGCGGTTGGCTCGCATGGATGACCGCCACACAGTCGTCGTCTCCTTAATGGCACGGAGTTTATTGTGCGTGATCCGATCGTGCCATTCAGCGTCCCAAATCGCAAAAACTTTTCGGCAGAGGACTGCCCGCAAATCAGTCTCTGGGAGGCCAACATCCAGAGACGGTTGTCCCGTGGCCTCCTTCGCCAGGCGGTCAGCATGTTCATTGCCCGGGATACCGACATGACCGGGGGTCCAGACAAAGACCACAGAGCGGCCGCAACGCGCAAGAGTATGCAGGGACTCATGGATAGCCATCACCAGACGGGAACGAGGAAAACACTGGTCGAGAGCTCGTAAACTGCTCAGGGAATCGCTACAGATAACGAAAGACTCACCTGAGCAGGAGCGGATATACTCTAGGGCTCGAAAGATGGCGACCAGCTCCGCAGTGTAAACGCTGCAGCCAGCCGGCAAGGAACGTTGTTCGGAATGGTCCCCTAGAGTGAGCGCATAACCGACTCGACCAGCAACCATCGAGCCGTCGGTGTAAACAATGCCAGAGCCCTGATACGTGGCCAGGATGGAATGAAAGCGGCGGCGGAAGGCCTCTGGAGGGACTGAATCCTTCGGGCACTCTGCCAAGTCGAGCCGAAGGCAAGGGCGACGAACACACCATGGGGGTGTATGCAAAGTAGCCCGGAAAGGAGGTGGAACAGTGAAAACCTGAAGCCCAGAGAGAAGCTCTTTGACGCGGACCGCCATTGTACAACCAGAGCGGGGCCGACGTTCTGGCAGACGGACGACCGATCGTGGGAACAGGAGACGATAGTTAGGATGCCCGGGCGAGCTTAGAACATGGGCAGCATAAGCGACCAGCAAACGTTGGCGTCGGAACCGCAGTGGAGGTACACCTGCCTCAACTAGTACGCTGTCCACAGGGCTGGAGCGGAAAGCACCAGTGGCAAGGCGTATCCCGCTGTGGAGAATTGGGTCCAACACCCGTAACGCAGATGGGGATGCTGAGCCATAAGCCAGGCACCCATAATCCAGGCGGGACTGGATTAACGCCTGGTAGAGCCGTAACAGGGTAGAGCGGTCGGCGCCCCAGCGGGTGTGGCTCAAACAGCGCAGAGCATTGAGATGCCGCCAACACGCCTGTTTGAGCTGCCGGATATGAGGCAGCCAAGTCAACCGGGCATCGAAAACCACCACCAAAAACCTATGAGTCTCCACCACAGCAAGCAGTTCGTCGGCAAGATAAAGCCGCGGCTCAGGATGGACGGTTCGGCGCCGGCAGAAATGCATAACGCGGGTCTTGGCTGCCGAAAACTGAAACCCATGCGCTACAGCCCAAGACTGCGCCTTACGGATAGCGCCCTGTAGCTGACGTTCAACAGCTGCAATGCCAGTAGAGCTGTAGTAAAGGCAAAAGTCGTCAGCATACAGGGAAGCGGAGACAGAAGTTCCCACAGCCGCAGCAAGCCCGTTAATGGCTATTAAAAACAGACAGACACTTAAAACAGAACCCTGTGGCACACCGTTCTCCTGGACGTGGGTGGAACTATACGAGGCAGCGACTTGCACGCGGAAGGTACGACACGACAGAAAATTGCGGATAAAAATCGGCAGAGGACCCCGAAGACCCCATCCATGAAGCGTAGAAAGGATGTGATGACGCCATGTCGTATCGTACGCCTTCCGCATGTCGAAAAAGACAGCGACCAGGTGCTGACGGCGGGCAAAGGCAGTACGGATGGCCGACTCCAGGCTCACCAGATTGTCGGTGGCGGAGCGGCCTTTACGGAACCCACCCTGAGACGGAGCCAGAAGACCCCGAGACTCCAGTACCCAATTCAAGCGCCGGCTCACCATCCGTTCAAGCAACTTGCAAAGAACGTTGGTGAGGCTAATGGGACGGTAGCTGTCCACCTCCAGAGGGTTCTTTCCAGGCTTCAAAACGGGGAGGACAATGCCTTCCCGCCATTGCGACGGAAACTCCCCCTCGACCCAAAGACGGTTGTAAAGATCGAGAAGGCGCCGCTGGCAGTCCACTGAAAGGTGTTTCAGCATCTGACAGTGGATGCCATCTGGCCCAGGAGCGGTATCAGGGCAAGCAGCTAGGGCACTGCGAAATTCCCACTCACTAAACGGAGCATTGTAAGATTCTAGGTGGTTGGTGCGAAACGAAAGGCTCCGACGTTCCATCCGTTCTTTAATGGAGCGGAAGGCCTGTGGGTAATTCGCAGAAGCGGAACTCATAGCAAAATGCTCTGCTAAGCGATTTGCAATGACGTCGGAGTCAGTACAAACTGCTCCATTCAGTGAGAGCGCAGGGACGCTGACAGGTGGGCGATAGCAGTAGACGCGTCGAATCTTGGCCCAGACCTGCGATGTAGTGACATGGAGGCCAATGGTGGACACATACCGCTCCCAGCACTCCTCCTTGCTTTGGCGGATAAGGAGGCGGGCCCACGCACGCAGCCGTTTGAAGGCGATAAGGTGGTCTATGGAGGGATGTCGCTTGTGACGCTGGAGCGCCCGCCGGCGATCTTTAATCGCTTCAGCGATATCAGGCGACCACCAAGGCACAGTCCTCCGCCGAGGGGACCCAGAAGAACGGGGAATGGCAGATTCGGCGGCAGTAACGATGCCGGTGGTGACCGATTGAACCACCGCATCAATGTCATCAGTAGGGAGAGGCTCAAAAGCGGCAGTGGAGGAGAACAAGTCCCAGTCAGCCTTATTCATAGCCCATCTGCTAGGGCGCCCAGAAGAGTGGCGCTGTGGTAGTGACAGAAAGATCGGAAAGTGGTCACTACCACACAGGTCGTCATGCACACTCCATTGGACAGACGGTAAGAGGCTATGGCTACAGAGTGAAAGGTCAATGGCGGAGTAGGTGCCATGCGCCACACTGAAGTGTGTGAAGGCACCATCATTTAACAGCGAGAGATCGAGCTGCGACAATAAACGCTCAACGATGGCGCCTCGACCTGTTGCCACTGACCCACCCCACAGAGGGTTATGGGCGTTGAAGTCGCCCAAGAGCAAGAAAGGTGGCGGCAATTGGGCGACTAGTGCAGCCAGGACATGCTGCGAGACATCACCATCCGGTGGAATGTAAAGGCTGCAGACGGTAACAGCCTGTGGCGTCCACACGCGTACAGCGACAGCCTCTAAAGGCGTCTGGAGAGGGACAGACTCGCTGTGCAGAGTGTGAAGGACATATATGCAGACGCCACCAGACACCCTTTCATAAGCTGCTCGGTTCTTATAGTAACCCCGATAGCCACGGAGGGCGGGGGTTCGCATTGCTGGAAACCAAGTTTCCTGGAGAGCAATGCAGAAGAAAGGGTGAAGGCTGATAAGTTGGCGGAGCTCAGCTAGATGGTGGAAGAAACCGCTGCAGTTCCACTGGAGGATGGTGTTGTCCATGGCTGGGAAAGGCGTGACGGGACTGGGAAGGCAGATTACGCCGCCGGATCACCTGCTGCCTCCGACTGAGCACCCGCGCTAGTGCCATTCATGGCGTCTGAGGGACCGCCGAGATCGAGGTCCTCAGCGGACGCCAGAATCTCCACCTCATCTTCGGACGCAGAGGGAGAAGGTTGCGGTGGGACAGGTGCCACCGCAATTTCAGGATTCTTGGGAGCCTTTTTATTTGACTGCTTTGCTCGCTGTGCCTTTGGTGGTTCTGGCTGGGAGGGCGTCACTGGGTCAGTCTCAGGGACTGAAGACGACCGCGATGCCCTACGACCAGCGACCGGTGGTTTTTTGGCAGACTGGCGCGTGTCCGCTTTGGCACTGGGCAAAGCCTGGGATGGGAGGGCCCCAAGGGACCCCTTCCGGGCGAGAGGAGCCGAAGAAGGCCCACGCTTCTCCGGCTGTGAAGGGGGAACAGATGTCCCCGGTGGTTGGGGTGGTGTTGCTCCTGAAGTAGATGGAGCAGGAGCAACAGGGAGTGAAGTGCCCCCCACAACCGAGGGGGCCGGTGATGGCTGACAGAGCTGAGTTCGAACTGTTGCGGACGACACTGAAGAAGTTCGAACAGGTGTTGCAGCAGCAGCATAGGTGGACGGCATGGGCACAGGATGTAGCCTTTCAAACTTCCGCCGTGCCTCGGTGTAGGTCAGGCGGTCCAGGGTCTTATATTCCATTATCTTCCTTTCCTTCTGGAAGATCCGACAGTCCGGCGAGCAGGGGGAATGGTGTTCTCCGCAGTTAACACAGATAGGAGGCGGAGCACATGGAGTATCGGGATGAGATGGGCGTCCGCAATCTCGACATGTGAGGCTGGAAGTGCAGCGGGAAGACATATGGCCGAACTTCCAGCACTTGAAGCACCGCATCGGGGGAGGGATATAGGGCTTGACGTCACATCGGTAGACCATCACCTTGACCTTTTCCGGTAACGTATCACCCTCGAAGGCCAAGATGAAGGCACCGGTAGCAACCTGATTGTCCCTCGGACCCCGATGAACGCGCCGGACGAAATGAACACCTCGTCGTTCGAGGTTGGCGCGCAGCTCGTCATCAGACTGCAAAAGGAGGTCCCTATGGAAAATAACACCCTGGACCATATTTAAACTCTTATGCGGTGTGATCGTAACAGCAACATCCCCCAACTTGTCACAAGCAAGTAACCGCCGTGACTGGGCAGAGGATGCCGTTTGTATCAGGACCGATCCAGAGCGCATTTTTGACAAACCCTCCACCTCCCCAAACTTGTCCTCTAAATGCTCGACGAAGAACTGAGGCTTTGTGGAGAGAAAAGACTCCCCATCAGCTCTCGTACAAACTAAGAATCGGGGCGAATATTTGCTACTGCCATCCTGAGATTTACGTTCCTCCCACGGCGTGGCCAGAGAGGGGAACGTTTTCGGATTGTACTTTTCAGCATTAAATTGAGCCCGAGAACGCTTAGAGACTGCTGGCGGCTGGCCGCCAGCGAGAGATGATGTACCACGCTTCATTGCGGGTCATCCGCCCTGATGCCACCTACTCCGACCAAGGGCCCTCTCCACGGGCGCCACCCAGCCGCAGCAATAGCCACCTGGCAGGACGGCCATTGCCGGGAGTCCTGATGCCCCAAGGAGATGGGCATCTACTCCTTGGCATACGTGGGGAGTTAACGGCGCAGGCATCAGTAGAGCGATCCCTGTGTTGTCAGGGGGCTACAACCAAGAGGGTACATGGCGGCCCCACCACAACGGACTGGCTACCGTGCTGGATCTTAGGTGCAAAATGTCCAACGTCGTCGTTGCAGTTAAAAGAAACACTGCAGAGTGCAGCGTGGTAATCGCCCAAGAGATCGAAAACGAGCGGGACATCATTGCAACGACGAGAAAGCCGGCTAAAGGTCTAATTGCACGACGGATACAGTGCACCATGTAAGGCGCCCTTCCCCAATTGGCTCGCTCTTCGGAATAATTTAGAAAGATGGAGGTCAAACCCGAGAGGGGACCATCACATAAGGCCGAAACATGTGAGACTCCTTTTAGTCGCCTCTTACGACAGGCAGGAATACCGCGGGCCTATTCTAACCCCCGAACCCGCAGGGGGGAACAATTTGGGTGAAGGCAATAGTAGTGGGAGTCAAAGGGAGAGGATATAGTGATGTTCAGTGAGAGACAGTGTGAATGAAAGAGGAAGAGAGATGGAAGCAGATAGTAGCAGTAAGAACAAAGGAGAGAGGAGGGAGCGAAATGAGAAAGAGAGATGTGTGGAGATCATACGTAGGCTTGGTGGATTTGGACACATCCCCACCCCTCCCAATCCCCCACATCTCAGACTAGCGAATTTTCACGTTTTCCTCCCTCCCCTATACCCACATGTTAAAGGTTCCCAGTCGAAGGGTTTAAAAACCTAGGACTTGTTGGTTGGTTTGTGGGATTGAAGGGACCAGACTACAAGGACCATTGGTCCCTTTTTCCACGAACTTTTAAACACCCACAAAGAATAAAAGCAAACAACAGAGATGACAAGGGATAACGGATGACGCTGGACAAGAAAGACAGAGACAGGGACAAGAAAAAAGGAATTAAAATCTCACAGACGACGACTCGTGCATGTGCCAATGTTAACACGACGACATCTGCGACTATGACGGATATTGGCAGGTGACTTTTGGCACTGGATGTTGGCGCTGTGGAAGAGCGTTGCATGGTCTGTTGAATACCGGTACCTTCTTCATCATGCCCATGGGAAGTCGCGAACCCATCGTCTTCCAGGGGAGCAGTTCCTTGACTCATGTACTGCGAGACGCAAACAAGCAGGCGGCGGCTCCATCATGCTCTGGGGATTATTCATGTGGGCATCCAAGAGTCCACTGGAACTCGTGCAAGACACCATGACGGCCAAGAATTATCGTACACTAGTTGCATACCACGTAAACTCTTATGACGATCATGTTTCCTGATGGCAGTGGCACTTTTCGACAAGATAATGCTCCGTGTCACAAGGCCAAGAGCGTGATGGAATGGATCGAGGAACACAGTGACGAGTTCCAATTGACTTACTGGCCTCGCAACACGCCAGATCTGAACCCGACCGTAAACATCTGGGATGTGATTGAAGATGGCGTCAGAGCTCATCGTCCCCGAAATATACGGGAATTAGATGACTTCTTTGTTTGGAGATGTCGTGTCAAATTCCTCCAGCGACCTACCAAGGCCTCATTGCTTCCGTGCCACGACGTGTCGCCGCTGTTTTCCGTTCTAAAGAGCATACTGCCTATTAAGTAGGTGGTCATAATGTTCTGGCTGATCGTGTACATCTTCCTGGTCTTCTGTCATTTCATTTTTTCAATTCTTTGAGGAAATTGGGAGTGAACTGAGTTTCTCTCGGTCTCGACTGGTACTGGTTGGTTGGTTGGTTGTTGGGATGTTTAAGGGGGACTAAACAGCTAAGGTCATCAGTCCCCCAAACTGGTACTGTTTAAGGGTGGTACTGCTCAGTACATATCAGTTCAACACACTGTACAGTGTATTGAACGATTATCAATGTTTTTAAAGTTCTACAGTACTCTTTAATGCATTCCGCGAACAATCAATACCAATATAAAATTATAATATTGCAATACTACTGCACAATAGTCATTATTGTGTAATAAATACTGAGTGTGGGGGTCGGGAGCCTTTAAAAGTGGGTGGTGGAGCGTACTTCAAAGTGCCCCTGACACTTCCCACTTTCCTGTTCTAGTTGCGAAAGGAGCGCAGGAAGCACAACCGTAAGTAGGCCCAGGTATAAGGTACAAATACACTGATTTTACGCTAATGCTCTTCTCGTGGGATGTACTAAGGAGGCTGTGCTCCGCAACTGCCGATATGGCGGTCTGCACAGCGGTCAGAAACGGTACGAATCGTCTGACCTATATAATTACTTCCACACTCACGGGGTATATTATAAACTACAGGGACCCTGAGGCCGAGAGTGTCTTTAACAGGGCGCATCATCTCCTTAATTTTGTTAGGACGAAAAATCGGTCTTATACCTCGTCTACGCAGGACTCTTCCTATTTTTCTGGAAATAGCGCCACAAAAAGAAAGAACCGCAATCGGTGTTTCATCCTGTGAGTGTGCAGCATTTTCACGTTTCCGTTTTTTGGAGAACGCTGCCTCACGAACAAATATAAAATATTGTTCGATGAAACAAAAATTCTGTCCCATCCCTCCACGTCCTGGGATTCTGTTATTAAGGAAGCTGTTGAATTAAGAATGAGCCAGAACAACTATAACCGCGATAGCGGATACCATCTGAGCTGTGCATGGAAACGAGCGCTTGATGCAGAGAAGCAGCAGAGACGTTCCTTCCAAGGTTTACGTTCCAACGGAGGCGATAGCGCCACCGGCGCACACAGTGACACCGTCTGCGTCAGCGGTACGTAATCGCCGACCAGTCATAAACCGACCAATCAGGAGCCATCCGCGGGCTTTAAAAAAGGCTTCCACAGCAGCAGTGAAGACAGTCATTTGCTCCATACGATGACGATGGAGGTAATCGTCGAAAGTTTGATGCGGAAGATTCGATGCGACAGAAAATTTCGGATTAAAATCGGCAGCGGACCCCGAAGACCCCAATAATTAAGTGTAGAGAGGATGTGATGACGCCATGTCGTATCGTTCGCCTTCCTCATGTCGAAAATGACAGCGACCAGGTGCTGAGGGCGGGCAAAGGCAGTGCGGATGGCTGACTCCAGGCTCACCAGATTGTCGCCCCCAGGGGTTCAGCATTCATTTGCTGGGTACGGGCTTGGCGACCCCGGGGTTCCTGAGCTGGGGACTGGTAAGCGCCGCCAGTCCCCTGTCACCGTAAGCTCTGAGCATACTTCAGCGACCACCGTGCGGCGCGGCGGTGGAACGTTGTGTGTCTCAGGGAATGGGGATCTTGGCTTGACCTCCCGGATCGCGAGGATGGAATAAACCTCTATAAACAACCCCTCAATCTCAAGGTGTGCTGCGCGCTGATGAGATGCATGGCTGTTGAGGTGGAACAGTCGTTAGTGGGCAACCTCTGGGGAACCTGCCGCACCTCAGTTGTATAAAGCTTACCAAGGCTCGCGGGGCTCTGTCTAGGTGGACTTCTAGTTCCCTAGCTGCTCGTGGGACCGAGATGGAACCCTCGAACTATTCTTCTCTTCCTCCCAGCGGAAAGGGTGGGCCGCTGGTGGGTTCCAACACCCAATCTAACAAGCGGGCTCGTGTAGCCAGTCCTCATGATTCAGGTAGTAGTAACAGAACGCATCCTGCTTCGCAGAATGTGTTTCTCATAATTAAAAGAAAAGATGGGAGTTTTGAAAAAGTTTCGCCATTTTATATACAGAATGGCTTATAAGGTATTGCTGGCACGTTAAAGTCTGTAAAGCGCTTGCGAAATGGCACCTTGCTGGTTGAAACATCTAGCTTCCAGCAAGTCCAGAACCTTCAGAAGGCACAATTTCTTGTGAAATTCAGTCTCTATCGCAAACTCCCCAACAACTTGAACTACAGCAAGGGTGTTGTGGCTTGCAGAGATCTCGTTGACATTCCCCTAGACGAACTGAAGTCTGAATGGTCCCGGGAAGGAATTGTCGACGTGCAACACGTTATGAAAAGGGTGCATGGTGCTCTCATGAAATCTGAATCTTTTATCCTTACGTTTAACAGCACCAAAATGCCAGAGCATGTGAAGGCAGGTTTCCTACGTCTCAGTGTATGACCTTATTACCCCAACCCCATGCGGTGTTTTAAATGCCAACACTTTGGCCACATTACTCTCGGCTGTAAAGGGGAAGCCACTTGCAGGAAATGTGGTAAAGCCGCCCATGAGGGAGTTGGTTGCTCCTCTCCTCCCAAGTGTGTCAACTGCTCTGGGGATCACCCTGTGTGGAGTAAGGAATGCAGAGTTTTCCTTGAGGAACGGAAGATCCAGGAACTTAAAACCACTAAACGCATCCCGTATGGTGAGGCAAAGAAAATCTACAAGTCCATGCAGCCGCCTACGTTCGCTGCCTCCTTTTCTTCCGTTCTGAAACAGTCAGTCTTGAAAACTGATGCCGCTACACAAACGGAGGTTGCTACCATCAGCACTAACACCTGCGTTTGTCAATGTACATGTGCTGCTGCCGGTCCCTGTGAAGCCTGCTGCTCCCCCCCGGCCTTCTGACCAGGCCGTGGTAGCTGACATCATGGAACTTCCTGCCCCTTCCCGGGTCCAGTCTTGTGCACTGCCCAGCGCTGCTACACCCCCTACTGTTTCTGAGGTTTTGGCTCCAATGTCACCTCAGGCCAGAAAATCTAAACCAAAGCCAAAGGTGAAGACTCGCCCACTGAAGGAGACTGAAGTTATACAGTCTGCTGATGTTGATTCATTCTCTCTGACGTCTCTCTCGACTCCTCTTCAGAGGCGATGTAGGTTGATGTCAGATTGGGGCAATCATCTCGCCCAAAACTGCGCCTCCACCTGTTGTGGGCTCTCCTACCCGACAGAAAGTGACAGTGAAGGTACTCCCATCCTGATAGATGGCTCCCATTATACAGTGGAACATGAATGGATTCCGGGCACATGTGGAGGAACTGAACCTCCTAGCACGGTAACGCCCCTGTGCTTGTGTTTACAGGAAACGCATTTCAAACCTTCTGATGCTCCTGTACTAAGGGGCTATATGTTATATCGCAAAGATGACCTGACTGGAGAAAGGGCCAAAGGTGGAGTCGCCATGTTTGTCAATAATGACCACCACTCCTCTGCTCTCCCCCTGGATACTGACCTGCAAGCAGTTGCAGTTGAAATTCATTCACTTCGGAGGCTTACCGTTTGCTCCATTTATTTACCCCCTCTGGATGCAGTGAACTTACAGGCTCTCACAGATCTTATCGACCAACTCCCCCGCCCGTTTCCCCTCCTGGGAGACTTCAATGCCCATCATGCCCTGTGGGGCTCCACTTCTCTTTGCGCTCGAGGTCGAATTTTGGAGAGCCTCCTAACATCTCAAGTGTTGTGCATCCTCAACACAGGTACTCCGACTCATTTCTCTAGTGCTACAGGGTCATTCTCAGCCATTGACCTATCTTTCTGCTCTCCAACCCTCACCGACTCTGTTCACTGGGAGCTCATTGACGACCTTCATTCCAGCGATCACTTCCCCATCCGCATTCATCTCCTCAATGGTGTATTGCTGGAGCAGAGGCCGCCATCGTGGATGATTGGCAGAGCAAACTGGCCACTGTTCACTCGGTTGGCTGTTTTCGAACGCCACAACAGCGTACAGGAATGGGTGGATCACATCACACTTGTGATCCATCATGCTGCTGACCTGTCCATACCTCGGTCTTCTGGCCCTCTTAAGCGGCGCCTTCTGCCTTGGTGGACAGAAGAGTGCCCTTCAGCCATCTGGGACAGGCGTGCGGCTCTTCGACGATTTAAATGCCGCCCAACAGCGGCCAATCTTACCGCCTTTCGAATCGCGAGAGCCAGGGCACGCCGTGTCATTAAAGAGAGCAAGAAAAGGTCATGGCAGGAGTTCCTGGACTCCATCAACCGTTCCACTTGTTCCACAAAAGTATGTGAAGCCATCCGGAGGATTTCCGGTAAACGCAGCCGTTTACCAATAGCTGCAGTCCTGAACCAGGGATACTTCCAAACGACACCCAGAGCCATTGCTCAGACGCTGGCAGAGCATTTTGCTCAAAGTACTGCCACTGCAACCCAGGATCCAGCGTTTCGTCGCTACCGTGCGACTGTCGAAAGAGCGAACTTGGACATTCGGTCGAACAGTTCTGAGGCCTACAACTCCCCTTTCTCCATGTGGGAACTTGAGTCGGCACTTAATGAGACTTCTGACACTGCACCAGGTTACGACCGCATCCGGTACTCCATGCTGAGACATCTGCCAGCGGCGTCAAAGGAAATCCTCCTTGAATGTTTTAATCTCATATGGCAGACAGGAGTGTTCCCTACCTCGTGGAGGGAGGCAATCCTCATCCCTCTCCTCAAACCAGGAAAGGACCGCACATGTCCCGGTAGTTATCGTAGTATCGCCTTGACAAGCTGTGTCGGAAAGACCCTGGAACGGATGGTTAACCGTCGTCTGGTCTGGCTGCTAGACACCAGACAGCTCCTTAGCCGCTTTCAGTGTGGATTCCGAAAATTTCGGTCCACAGTCGACAACCTGACCCTCCTCGAGGCGGCTATTCAGCAGGCTTTCCTCCGTCAGCATCACTGTATCGGTATCTTCTTTGATATCAGTAAGGCATATGATACTACTTGGAGACACTGTATTCTTGCACAACTGCATCAATGGGGCGTTCGTGGCCGCCTCCCCATTTTCATTCGGTCTTTCCTGTCCCAGAGGTTTTTTCGGACCCGCGTTGGTAACACACTATCTGATCGCTTTGAGCAAGAGAACGGTGTCCCCAGGGCAGTGTTTTAAGCGTTACCCTCTTTGCCACAGCCACCAACAGTATAACGTCTACAGTGAGGAGTCCAGTACAGTGCTCCTTGTTTGTGGACGACTTTGCTGTTTTCTGTTCCTCCTCTAGTGTTGCATCCGCGAGCCGTGCGGCGGTTAGAGGAGTGGGCTGCAAAGACGGGTTTTAGGTTTTATGCCGATAAGTGTGTTTGTGTTCATTTTAATCGTTCTCATCGTCTTTTTACTTTGCCTGCCTTGCATATGGGGGATACTGTCCTACATTTTAGACACACTGTGCTGTTTCTAGGCCTAATTTTTGACTCCAGGTTGTCATGGCTGCCACACCTACGTGACTTGAAAGCCAGAACTCTGAAGGCACTGAACATCCTCAAGTGCCTCAGCCACAGGTCTTGGGGAGCGGACAGGGCGCGTCTCCTTCAGTTTTATCGCGCTTTTGTGCGTTCACGGCTGGACTATGGGTGCACAGTATATGGGTCAGCAAGGCCGTATTATTTGCAGATCCTTGACGCTGTTCACCATGCTGGGATTCGACTGGCCACGGGTGCTTATCGGACCAGTCCCGTACTCAGCCTCTGTGCTGAGGCTGGCGAACCGCCACTTACCATCCGGCGGCAGCTCCTGCTGGTGCGCCAGGCTTTTAAGTTTCTTGCAGCTCCCAGCTCGCCTGCTCACCATCTTGTTGCCCATCCACCTCTGGACCGCCTTTTTTCCCGCCGTCCCCAGGCTACGTTGCCGTTTGGGATCCGTGTGCAACGTGTGCTAGAGTCCCTCGGTGTGGAGTCTATACAACCCCAAATCCTGGGTTTTAACCGCCTGCCACCCTGGTTACTGTAGAGGCCCGGAGTGATTTTAGATTTATTGCAGTACGTGAGGGATTGCACTCCTGCCACCGTTTTTAATGCAGCATTTTCTGCCATTTTATCTGAGCACCACAACTATGTAGCTGTTTTTACGGATGGATCGAAACAAGGGGATTCAGTTGGTTTTTTCGGATCGTGTCCTCAAGGTCCGACTGCCTCCGACTTTTATTGTCTTTGATGCAGAATTGTCTGCGATCTTGCGGGCACTGGAGCAGATGAGGCTTTCTTCCTCTCCTAAATTTCTTGTCTGTTCCGATTCACTCAGTGCCCTTCACTCATTGCAACGTTTTTTTTTTTTTTTTTTTTTTTGTTTGTGGTTTTAGGGCGCAAAACTGCAATGGTCATTAGCGCCCGGTCCGTGACTGAGGAAATAATAAAAACCGAAAATGGAAAACAGCAAAAATGGGAACGAAACTCAAAGAATTGGAGACACTAAAAGCAGAAACAAGGCTTAAAAGTCCACTACAGAGAGGGCTTGATGGTCCCCCGATAAAACTTCAAATGGTTGGTTGGTTTGGGGGATCAAAGGGACCAGACTGCTACGGTCATCGGTCCCTTTTTCCAAAGACAAAGAACACCCACAGAGAATAAAAACGAGGAACAGAATAGAACACAGACGATACACAACAAGAGAAACTGAGACAAAGACAAGACAAAACGAACTAAAACCACACAGAGTGTGACGGTGGTTGGCCGACCATAGAAACAAAAAAAAGGAAAAGCCAACCACTTAGAAACACGTTAAAAATTCAGTTTAAAAGCATAGGCCGAAGGCCAGAATCAACACAAAACAAAATAAAACAGAAACACTCAGATTAAATGATAAAAGCCCCCTGCCCGAATAAAACGTAAAACTAAGTCAGCCATTGCGGAGTCGTCTGTTAAAAGGGCAGGGAGCGTATCAGGCAGCCTAAATGTCTGCCTGACCACAGCTAAAAGGGGGCAGGCCATCAAAATGTGGGCCACCGTCAAAGCCGCCCCACAGCGACATAGAGGAGGGTCTTCCCGGCGCAGTAAGTAACCGTGTGTCAGCCGGGAGTGGCCAATGCGGAGCCGGCAAAGAACTACTGAGTCCCTGCGAGTGGCTCGCAGGGATGACCGCCACACAGCCGTCGTCTCCTTCACAACACGTAGTTTATTGCGCGTCGTCAGTTCGCGCCATTCATCGGCCCATAGCGCCAAAATTTTGCGGCGGAAGACTGCCCGCAAATCAGTCTCTGGGAGGCCAACGTCCAGAGATGGCTTACTGGTGGCCTCTTTCGCCAGGCGGTCAACATGTTCGTTACCCGGGAGACCGACATGACCGGGGGTCCATACAAAGACCACAGAGCGGCCGCAACGCGCAAGAGTATGCAGGGACTCATGGATAGCCATCACCAGACGAGAACGAGGAAAACACTGGTCGAGAGCTCGTAAACCGCTCAGGGAATCGCTACAGATAACGAAGGACTCACCTGAGCAGGAGCGGATATACTCTAGGGCACGAAAGATGGCGACCAGCTCAGCAGTGTAAACGCTGCAGCCATCCGGCAAGGAACGTTGTTCGGAATGGTCCCCTAGAGTTAGCGCATACCCGACACGACCAGCAACCATCGAACCGTCGGTGTAAACAATTCCAGAGCCCTGATACGTGGCCAGGATGGAAAAAAAGCGGCGGCGGAAGGCCTCTGGAGGGACTGAGTCCTTCGGGCACTGTGCCAAGTCGAGCCGAAGGCAAGGGCGACGAACACACCACGGGGGTGTATGCAAAGGAGCCCGGAAAGGAGGTGGAACAGTGAAAACCCGAAGCCCAGAGAGAAGCTCTTTGACGCGGACCGCTATTGTACAACCAGACCGGGGCCGACGTTCTGACAGACGGACGACCGATCGCGGGAACAGGAGACGATAGTTAGGATGCCCGGGCGAGCTGAGAACATGGGCAGTATAAGCGGCCAACAAACGTTGGCGTCGGAACCGCAGTGGAGGCACACCTGCCTCCACTAGTACGCTGTCCACAGGGCTGGTGCGGAAAGCACCAGTGGCAAGGCGTATCCCGCTGTGGAGAATTGGGTCCAGCACCTGTAACGCAGATGGGGAGGCTGAGCCATAAGCCAGGCTCCCATAATCCAGGCGGGACTGGATTAACGCCTGGTAGAGCCGTAAAAGGGTAGAGCGGTCGGCGCCCCAGCGGGTGTGGCTCAAACATCGCAGAGCATTGAGATGCCGCCAACACGCCTGTTTGAGCTGCCGGATATGAGGCAGCCAAGTCAACCGGGCATCGAAAACCACCCGCAAAAACCTGTGGGTCTCCACCACAGCAAGCAGTTCGTCGGCAAGATAAAGCCGCGGCTCAGGATGGACTGTTCGGCGCCGGCAGAAATGCATAACGCGGGTCTTGGCTGCCGAAAACTGAAACCCATGCGCCACAGCCCAAGACTGCGCCTTACGGATAGCGCCCTGGAGCTGACGTTCAACAGCTGCAATGCCAGTAGAGCTGTAGTAAAGGCAAAAGTCGTCAGCATACAGGGAAGCGGAGACAGAATTTCCCACGGCCGCAGCAAGCCCGTTAATGGCTATTAAAAACAGACAGACACTTAAAACAGAACCCTGTGGCACACCGTTCTCCTGGACGTGGGAGGAACTATACGAGGCCGTGACTTGCACGCGGAAGGTACGACACGACAGAAAATTGCGGATAAAAATCGGCAGAGGACCCCGAAGACCCCATCCATGAAGCGTAGAAAGGATGTGATGACGCCATGTCGTATCGTACGCCTTCCGCATGTCGAAAAAGACAGCGACCATGTGCTGACGGCGGGCAAAGGCAGTACGGATGGCCGACTCCAGGCTCACCAGATTGTCGGTGGCGGAGCGGCCTTTACGGAACCCACCCTGAGACGGAGCCAGAAGGCCCCGAGACTCCAGTACCCAACTCAAGCGCCGGCTCACCATCCGTTCAAGCAACTTGCAAAGAACGTTGGTGAGGCTAATAGGACGGTAGCTGTCCACCTCCAGAGGGTTCTTTCCAGGTTTCAAAACGGGGATGACAATGCCTTCCCGCCATTGCGACGGAAACTCCCCCTCGACCCAAAGACGGTTGTAAAGATCGAGAAGGCGCCGCTGGCAGTCCACTGAAAGGTGTTTCAGCATCTGACAGTGGATGCCATCTGGCCCAGGAGCGGTATCAGGGCAAGCAGCGAGGGCACTGCGAAATTCCCACTCACTAAATGGAGCATTGTAAGATTCTGGGTGGTTGGTGCGAAACGAAAGACTCCGACGTTCCATCCGTTCTTTAATGGAGCGGAAGGCCTGGGGGTAATTCGCAGAAGCGGAACTCATAGCAAAATGCTCTGCTAATCGATTTGCAATGACGTCGGAGTCAGTACAAACTGCTCCATTCAGTGAGAGCGCAGGGACGCTGGCAGGGGTCCGATGGCCGTAGACGCGCCGAATCTTGGCCCAGACCTGCGATGGAGTGACATGGAGCCCAATGGTGGAGACATACCGCTCCCAGCACTCCTTCTTGCCTCGGCGGATAAGGAGGCGGGCCCGCGCACGCAGCCGTTTGAAGGCGATAAGGTGGTCGATGGAGGGATGTCGCTTGTGACGCTGAAGCGCCCGCCGGCGATCTTTAATCGCTTCAGCGATCTCAGGCGACCACCAAGGCACAGCCCGCCGCCGAGGGGACCCAGTGGAACGGGGAATGGCAGATTCGGCGGCAGTAACGATGCCGGTGGTGACCGATTGAACCACCGCATCAATGTCGTCAGTAGAGAGAGGCTCAAAAGCGGCAGTGGAGGAGAACAAGTCCCAGTCAGCCATATTCATAGCCCATCTGCTAGGGCGCCCAGAAGAGTGGCGCTGTGGTAGTGACAAAAAGGTCGGAAAGTGGTCACTACCACACAGGTCGTCATGCACACTCCATTGGACAGACGGTAAGAGGCTATGGCTACAGATGGAAAGGTCAATGGCGGAGTAGGTGCCATGCGCCACACTGAAGTGTGTGAAGGCACCATCATTTAACAGCGAGAGATCGAGCTGCGACAATAAATTCTCAACGATGGCGCCTCGACCTGTTGCCACTGACCCACCCCACAGAGGGTTATGGGCGTTGAAGTCGCCCAATAGCAAGAAAGGTGGCGGCAATTGGGCGACCAGTGCAGCCAGGACATGCTGCGAGACATCACCATCCGGTGGAAGGTAAAGACTGCAGACGGTAATAGCCTGTGGCGTCCACACCCGTACAGCGACAGCCTCTAAAGGCGTCTGGAGAGGGACAGACTCGCTGTGCAGAGTGTGAAGGACATATATGCAGACGACACCAGACACCCTTTCATAAGCTGCTCGGTTCTTATAATAACCCCGATAGCCACGGAGGACGGGGGTTCGCATTGCTGGAAACCAAGTTTCCTGGAGAGCAATGCAGAAGAAAGGGTGAAGGCTGATAAGTTGGCGGAGCTCAGCTAGATGGTGGAAGAAACCGCTGCAGTTCCACTGGATGATGGTATTGGCCATGGCTGGGAAAGGCGTGACGGGACTGGGAAGGCAGATTACGCCGCCGGGTCACCTGCTGCCTCTGATTGAGCACCCACGCTAGTGCTATTCATGGCGTCTGAGGGACCGGCGAGATCCATGTCCTCAGCGGACGCCAGAATCTCCACCTCGTCCTCAGACGCAGAGCTGGAAGGTTGCGGTGGGGTGGTTGCCACCGCGAGTTCCTTGGGCTTAGAGCTCTTCTTCTTTGGTTTCTCACGCTGCTCCTTGGGTTTAACTGGCTGGGAGGGCTTCACCGATTCAGTCTCTGGGACTGAGGAGGATCGTGAAGCCCTTCGACCAGCTGATTGTGGGCACTTACGCCACTGTCGGTCGTCAGCCTTCCCGCTGGTGGAAACCTGGGAAGGGAGGGACCCAAGGGACCCCTTGCGAGCGTGAGAAGCCGAAGAAGTGGGACACTTCTCCGGCTTAGAAGCAGGGACGGACGTCCCTGATGGGGGGGATGGTGTTGCCCCTGAGGTAGGTGGCGCAGGAGCAACCCGGTGGGTAGAGCCCCCCACTGGCAAGGGGGCAGGAGGAGTTGTACCACTCAGCGATTCGGCCGGAAGTCGCGAAACTGATGGGGTGAGTACAGGTGTTGTAGCAGCGGCATAGGAAGAGGACATTCTCACTGGATGTAATCGGTCGTATTTCCTTTTGGCCTCAGTATAAGTCAGTCTGTCCAGGGTCTTATATTCCATGATTTTGCGCTCTTTCTGGTATATTGTGCAGTCTGGCGAGCAAGGTGAATGGTGCTCCCCACAGTTGACGCAGATGGGAGGCGGGGCACATGGAGTATCGGGATGAGATGGGCGTCCGCAATCTCGACGTGTGAGGCTGGAAGTGCAGCGGGAAGACATATGGCCGAACTTCCAGCACTTGAAGCACCGCATCGGGGGAGGGATATAGGGCTTGACGTCACATCGGTAGACCATCACCTTGACCTTTCCCGGTAACGTATCACCCTCGAAGGCCAAGATGAAGGCACCGGTAGCAACCTGATTGTCCCTCGGACCCCGATGAACGCGACGGACGAAATGAACACCTCTACGTTCTAAGTTGGCGCGCAGCTCGTCATCAGACTGCAAAAGGAGGTCCCTATGGAAAATAACACCCTGGACCATATTCAAACTCTTATGTGGTGTAATAGTAACGTTAACATCCCCCAACTTGTCACAAGCAAGTAATCGGCGTGACTGGGCGGAGGATGCCGTTTGTATCAGTACTGACCCAGAGCGCATTTTAGACAAGCCCTCCACCTCCCCAAACTTGTCCTCTAAATGCTCGACGAAGAACTGAGGCTTTGTGGAGAGAAAAGACTCCCCATCAGCTCTCGTGCAAACTAAGAATCGGGGCGAATAACTGTTACCTCCAGACTGAGACTTACGCTCTTCCCACGGCGTGGCCAGGGAGGGGAACGTTTTTGGGTCGTACTTCTGAGCATTAAATTGAGCCCGAGAACGCTTAGAGACTGCTGGCGGCTGGCCGCCAGCGAGAGATGATGTACCACGCTTCATTGCGGGTCATCCGCCCAGATGCCACCTACTCCGACCAAGGGCCCTCCCCACGGGCGCCACCCAGCCGCAGCAATAGCCACCTGGCAGGACGGCCATTGCCGGGAGTCCTGATGCCCCAAGGAGATGGGCATCTACTCCTTGGCATACGTGGGGAGTTAACGGCGCAGGCATCAGTAGAGCGATCCCTGTGTTGTCAGGGGGCTACAACCAAGAGGGTACATGGCGGCCCCACCACAACGGGCTGGCTACCGTGCTGGATCTTAGGTGCAAAACTGTCCAAGGTCGTCGTCGCAGTTAAAAGAAACACTGCGGAGTGCAGCGTGGTAATCGCCCAAGAGATCGAAAACGAGCGGGACACCATTGCAACGACGAGAAAGCCGGCTAAAGGTCTAATTGCACGACGGATACAGTGCACCATGTAAGGCGCCCTTCCCCAATTGGCTCGCTCTTCGGAATAATTTAGAAACATGGAGGTCAAACCCGAGAGGGGACCATCACATAAGGCCGAAACATTTGAGACTCCTTTTAGTCGCCTCTTACGACAGGCAGGAATACCGCGGGCCTATTCTTACCCCCGAACCCGCAGGGGGGACCGCTCCCCAGGAGGTACCATTCAGGACACGGAGGGTGTTGAGCGTTCGCAGACAGCGAGCCGAAAGATAGGAAACGTGGGAGGACCAGCACAGTTTTCTGTCAAACATAAGACCCAAGAATTTAGTGACGTCTGAAAACGGAAGGTTGACAGGACCTAGATGTAAGGAGGGCGGAAGAAACTCCTTACGTCGCCAAAAATTAATACAAACGGTCTTACTGGGAGAAAAACGGAAGCCGGTTTCGAGGCTCCAAGAGTGGAGGCGATCGAGACATCCTTGAAGACGTCGTTCAAGAAGGCTGGTCCGTTGAGAGCTGTAGTAGATCGCAAAATCGTCCACAAAGAGGGAGCCCGAGACGTCAGGAAGGAGACAATCCATAATTGGATTTATAGCGATGGCAAACAGGACAACACTCAGCACGGAGCCCTGGGGTACCCCGTTTTCTTGAGAGAAAGTACGGGAGAGAGTAGTGTTCACCCGCACCCTAAATGTTCGCTCTGCCATAAATTCGCGAAGAAAAAGGGGCAGCCGGCCTCGAAAGCCCCAAGAGAACAGTGTGCGGAGGATGCCTGTCCTCCAACAGGTATCGTATGCTCTCTCCAGATCAAAAAAATATTGCTACCGTTTGGCGTTTCCGGAGAAAATTGTTCATGATATAAGTGGAGAGAGCAACAAGATGGTCAACTGCAGAGCGATGCTTTCGGAATCCGCATTGGGCAGGTGTTAAAAGATCGCGTGATTCCAGCCACCAAGCTAAACGGTAATTCACCATACGCTCCAAAATCTTACAGACACTACTCGTAAGAGAAATGGGGCGATAGCTAGAGGGGAGATGTTTGTCCTTTCCAGGTTTCGGAATGGGAACGACGATAGCTTCCCGCCATCGTCTGGGAAAAGTACTGTCGGTCCAAATTCGATTATAAAGGCGAAGGAGGTAACGCAGACTATGGGTTGATAAATGCATCAACATTTGGACATGGATACCATCCGATCCTGGTGCGGAGGAGCGAGAAGAAGAAAGGGCATGTTGGAGTTCCCGCATGGAGAAAACAGCATTGTAGCTTTCGTGATTTTGAGAGGAGAAAGCAAGATGTCGCACTTCCGCTGCACGTTTCTTCGGGAGAAACGCTGGCGGGTAATTTGAAGAGCTCGAGACCTCAGCAAAGTGCTGACCCAATGAGTTAGAAATTGCGACGGGGTCCACTAAGGTATCATGCGCGACAGTGAGCCCAGAGACCGGGGAGAAACTAGGCGCGCCTGAGAACCGTCGAAGCCGACTCCAAACTTCCGAGGAGGGAGTGAAGGTGTTAAAGGAGCTAATAAAGAATTGCCAGCTTGCCTTCTTGCTATCGCGGATGACGCGACGGCATCGCGCACGGAGCTGCTTATAGCGGATACAGTTTGCCAAAGTAGGATGGTGACGGAAAATGCGAAGAGCACGTCGCCGCTCACGTATTGCGTCACGGCATGCCTCGTTCCACCAAGGAACTGGGGGGGCGCCGGGGCAATTCGGAGGTGCGTGGTATTGAACGTTCCGCAGCTGTAAGAATAACGTCGGTAATATGTGTGACCTCATCGTCGACGCTGGGAAAGCGACGGTCATCGAATGTCGCTAGAGACGAAAAAAGTGTCCAATCGGCTTGGGCAAACTTCCAGCGTCGCGGGCGCATATATGGCAGTTGAGGCTGCAGCCTAAGGACACATGGAAAGTGGTCACTCGAGTGTGTATCATCAAGGGCGAACCATTCGAAGCGACGAGCTAGCGGAACAGTACCGATCGCAAGGTCCAAATGAGATAAATTTGTCGTGGAGGCAGACAAAAACGTGGGGACCCCAGTGTTGAGGCAAACTAGATCCGCTTGGTGGAAGACGTCTAGCAATAGGGAACCACGTGGACAAGGATGTGGAGATCCCCAAAGCGGGTGGTGGGCATTGAAGTCCCCAACCAGCAAATAGGGGGGTGGAAGCTGACCAAGAAGATGAAGGAGATCAGCTCGCGCCATTGGTGTGGACGATGGAATGTAGACAGTACAAAGAGAGAATGTGTATCCAGAAAGGGAAAGACGGACGGCGACAGCTTGGAAGGAACTGTCTATGGGGATTGGATGATAATGGAGAGTATCATGGAGAAGTATCGTGAGTCCCCCATGGGCTGGAGTGCCTTCCACAGAGGGGAGGTCATATCGGACGGACTGAAATTGAGGGAGAACAAAGCGGTCATTAGGACGCAGCTTTGTTTCCTGAAGACAGAAGATGACCGGCGAGTAGGATCGTAAGAGGATCGACAATTCATCCCGATTGGCTCGAATGCCACGGATATTCCAGTGGATAATGGACATAGGGTGAACAGAAAATGGAGGAATGTGACCAAGGGTGCTGTCAACTCAACGACTGCTCAGAGCTTGCGACCGACAGCATGGAATGGCATTCAGCCGAAGGCGGAAGATCCTGATCCATAGGTTGGTCAGGAGCAGCTCCTGCCACCAGCGATCGGCCGGTTGACCGGCCACCAGCAGTGCGCCTCGGCGACACAGAAGACGGCCGAGGGCGATTTCCGCCAGGTGGCGCTGTGGATGGGACACGCCTTGGCGGAGAAGGAGAGGAACTGGGTTTCTTTGTAGCCTTCTTGGAAGTATGAGGTTTAGAGGAAGGAGGAACCGATGGTGGTGAAGTTGCCGTACGTAAAAACTCTTCACGAGTATGCTCTTTCTTCGAAGACTTGGTGTCTGACTTGTGGGCTCGAGATTTAGCAGAACCCGACGAAGGGTGAGCCAAAGAGTGGGCAGGCGAAAGTGGTGAAGTTGAACGGGCGATCTTTGCGCTGGCCGATCGGACGACCGTGGCACTAAAGGTGAGGTCGCAAGTCTGCGTGGCCGCCTCCTTTGTTGGCCGAGGAGAAGCAAGGACAGTGCTGTATTTGCCTGTCTGAGGCACGGTGGGTTGTCGACTGGCGAATAATTTCCGAGCAGCAAAGGTCGACACCTTTTCCTTCACTCTTATTTCCTGGATGAGCTTTTCGTCCTTAAAAACGGGGCAATCTCGAGAGGAAGCAGCGTGGTCACCCATACAGTTGATGCAGCGAGGGGATGGAGGTGGACAAGCACCCTCATGGGCATCCCTGCCACACGTAACACATTTGGCCGGATTAGAACAGGACTGGCTGGTGTGATTGAAGCGCTGGCACCGATAGCAACGCGTAGGGTTTGGGACGTAAGGACGAACGGAAATTATCTCATAACCTGCTTTGATTTTCGATGGGAGTTGCACTTTGTCAAATGTCAAAAAGACAGTGCGGGTTGGAATGATCTTCGTGTCAACCCTTTTCATAACCCTATGAACAGCCGTTACGCCCTGGTCTGACAGGTAGTGCTGAATTTCTTCGTCAGACAGTCCATCGAGGGAGCGTGTATAAACGACTCCACGCGAGGAATTTAAGGTACGGTGCGGTTCCACCCGGACAGGGAAAGTGTGTAGTAGTGAGGTACGCAGCAATTTTTGTGCCTGGAGGGCACTGTGTGTTTCTAACAACAGGGTGCCATTCCGTAATCTGGAACAAGACTTTACAGGACCTGCAATTGCGTCGACACCTTTCTGAATAATGAAGGGGTTGACTGTGGAGAAGTCGTGACCTTCGTCAGACCGAGAAACAACAAGGAACTGTGGCAACGATGGAAGAACTGACTGTGGTTGAGACTCAGTGAACTTACGTTTGTGAGCAGACATAGTGGAAGATGAGGAAACCATTGCGGAAGAATCCCCCATGATTACCGGCGTCTCCGATGGCGCGCTCCTCCCTTGTGGGGGCCCTCTCGGAGGGCACTCCCGCCTTAGGTGATTGTTCACACCTCAGGTCACACCTCCCGACAAACGGACGGAGGGACCAATCGGCACTTTCGGAAGGTATCAGCTCGGGTAATCACCCCTCCCTGGGCCTGGCCGTTACCAGGGGGTACGTACGTGTCCTACCTGTCTACCCGGGGCGGGGAATTACGCGTTACCCCGTCACCGGCTACGCATGGAAGTGCGTGGGTCGGCCTTCAGACACGCACAGGGAGGAAGAAAGAGAAAGGGAAAGGAAAGAAGAGGTCTCAAACGCCGCAGCGGAGAAAAGGGTAGAGAGAAGAGGTAAGGAAAAGAGAAGTATAAAGGAAGGACGAAGACTTACAAGTAAGGAAGGCGAAGAATGTGGTACATTTACAAGCGTCCGTCTCCGGACGTAGGCACAAACCATTCCCCCAGAGGGGGAGAAAAGGAAGGAATGAGCCAGAGGTGAGGGGGGGGGGGCGAAGATGGCGGATGGGGAAGGATGCGGAAAGGGAAGGTATGCAGCCCGGAAAGGAAGGAAGGCCACATCAGCTCGGGGTCCCGTGCTCGCTACGCACGTATCCACAAAAGAGTTGTGGATCCCCTGGGGGGTGCAACGTTTGTATCCGGCAGACAAAATAGTCCAGACCATCCAGGATGCCCTCCTCCGACTGCAGCGACTGGGGAAGGTTGTAGCTCTCTGCTGGGTTCTGGGGTATGATAAAGCACTGGGATTCAAGAGAATAAAATTCAATCTATGAGTCTTGTCTCCTAAGGGTTACAGGTAGAGCAGCAGTATTCAAGAATCGATCGGACGAGGTTTCTGTAGGATACCTCTGTCCCAGGTTTCTTCCAATGAACCTGCTGTCTCTACGTTTATTTTTATATGCTTGTTCCTCTATAAACTGGTCCAAACGCATACTTGTGGATATTTAATGCATGTGATTGTTTCTAGTATTGTTCATCAATCGTATAACTAAGAAACAACGCGTACTTTCCTCTAGCGTTGTTACTTATCCATATAAATCAGCATCATCCTCCAACAGCCTCATACATATTTCGTTACAATTCACTTCTTCATTTATATACAGTGTGAACAGTAATGGTTCTGTAGCGTTCCCTTGGCGTACCTTCCTATCTTAAGTTTTACCTCAGTTAAAAATGACATGCTGCATTCTGTTTGGTAGAAATTCTACAGTTCAGTTACAAAACTGATCTGCTGTTCTATACGCTCGTATTTGTTTCTTAGGCGACACTATGAAACATTATCGAATGCCTTCCGACGTCGCCATGGATTTGATTGTCTCATCATGTCACTTCCGTCTATTCCTGTAAACTACCACTTCACAACAAAGCAAACAAAATATTACCCATAGTAATGGGTCAACAGTCCTTTTTTAAACCACATGGCGAATTGATATTCCACGTGGCGAATTGAAGGTGTAACCTGTCAGAGTAATTCAGCCTTCGTTTCAACACATGAAAAATGGCCAATCGTTCGGATTTTGAACCAGTGACTAGACAGCCTCGTACGACGTAGTGTCACTGCCTTCTCTCTCCAGCTTTAACTCATAACTACTGTTTAGCTCAAGCCGCAGAGACCTCAACTGGTACACATGTGACAGCTTGCCCTACCAAATATGTTCCAAAACGCCGTGTATACCTCCCGGGTTTCATACCGCGCCTATCGTTGGTTATAGAAAGGTAGGTTCAAGGGCTATTGGCCAATTGTGTACCCAACAGAAGAATGATCTTAGTGTTACTAACCTACAGTACAAGGTCAAAATATGAATATTACACACATTCTCCTGGGAGGCATATGGAGCAAATTGAGTCTTTCACTTGATGTAGTCTACAATAGGCTTATAGAGGCTCCTTAGAAAATCTCAAAAAATGGTTTGCCTTTTTGCTTTCAAAACCGAGACGCGGGTTCCAAGACGGTTATGCACAGTAAACGGCTGAAATTGTTAAAATATTTTCCTAATGTCCCAGTCTCGAAGAACACTGAAAATTTTCTCGATGTCTTTATCCGTTTCCAAGATACACAGGTTCAAAGTCATTAAATCATGGGCACTTCCTTAGAGAACCCCCAAAAAGCGTTTCTTTACCATAGTTTCGTATCAAAACCGACCCGCGGATTCCAAGACGTCTATGACAACAAAAGGCTGAAATTTATATGATGTGTTCCTATGACACCGATTTTGAGCAAACTTGTCAATTTGTTTGATTCTTTGTGTGTTTCCGAGTTGCACAGGTTCAAAGTTTCTCCTATACAGTTAAAATACGACGTCAAATGTGGTGTCACCGCCAGACACCACACTTGCTAGGTGGTAGCCTTTAAATCCGCCGCGGTCCGTTAGTATACGTCGGACCCGCGTGTCGCCACTATCAGTGATTGCAGACCGAGCGCCGCCACACGGCAGGTCGAGAGAGACTTCCTAGCACTCGCCCCATTTGTACAACCGACTTTGCTAGCGATTGTTCACTGACAAAATACGCTCTCATTTGCCGAGACTATAGTTTAGCATAGCCTTCAGCTACGTCATTTGCTACGACCTAGCAAGGCGCCATATTCAGTTGCTATTGATATTGTGAATCATGTACCGTCAAGAGCGACGTTCATCATTAATGGATTAAAGTTAAGTATTCCACCAGCTATGTCCGTTTTTCTAAATTCTAATTTCCTTGTCCTGTTCCAGATCTCACGTCAGCCTGCGTGAGCTAAAACGCGTGCCTTTCGGCCTTCTCTAGTAACACGGTGTTGGCTCTCCTGCCAACCACAACATCAAATTCGTTGTGGGGTGGAAACGTCGTTTATAAAGTGACATAGCATGGATAAATACGCAGTAAAGTGTCTCCGTTATCATCAGAACGGCTCTAGGAATCTCATGCTGTAGAGGACACGAAAAATTTTTGTAGACATAAAATCCGATCTGAGGTGTAAAATTAGTTTTTCGTTATTTCAGCTTCATAGAAGTGAACTATCAAAATTTTACTGGCCCATAAAGATCTTTTCTTGTGAGTGACATATCCTGCAGTGGAAAGGGAAAGAAGGGAACCAGCGGAAAAATTGCTGCTATCGGAGCACAAAAAGGCCAGTATGCTCCTGTTTTAAAATATCCTTTCCTCATCACCTTTAAAAATTATAGCATGTGAACATATTCTCGTTTTTTATGCCGAGAGAGAAGGAGACAGTGGGAAGGAGACAGGAAAGTAAATACTGGAAGACAGTGTATAACGGCAGTGTGAGAGAAAGAGGAACACAGTGGCAGCACAACATAGTTGACAGTGACGGAACAGTGCTGGGAAAAGTGGAAGGAGACAGTGGAAGGGGATTGGGGGGGGGGGGGGGGAGTGGAAGTGGTTGAGAGCCAGAGATAATGAGAGACAGTGTCTATGACAATAACAACGAGAAAGTGAGAGATGGTGACAGTGATAGGAGACAGCAGCAGTGGGAATGAATGAATGAATTAATTAATGATATAGCAGTAACAGGGAGAAAGAGGGAGACAGTGACATTGAGACGAGACTGTAGTAGTTGGTTGGTTGGTTGGTTTGTGGGATTAAAGGGACCAGACTGGTACGGTCAGACTGTAGTAGTGGGGCAGAACAATGCGAACTGTAGAGTGACACAGGAGACAATGACAAAGGGACACAAAGTGATAATGAGTTGGGCTGAATGAGTGAGAATCGGTGCAAGTGGGAGTTGGAGTGGGAGTGGATGGGTATGAGGTACTTGCAGCGATGAAATAAGGAGCGAGTTACAATTGGTGAGCTTGTGAGAATGAGAGCTGAGTTGCATGTTAAAAAGAGCGAGAGTACGTTCGCATAGCAAAATTTTTAAAGGTGCTGAGGAAGGTAGAATGAGTCATGTGGTACCCCACTTTTAAGTCAGAGTCTTTTAAACCAGGAGCATATTTGGCTTTTTTGCGCTCCGGTAAGAGCATTTTTCGCTGATGAAAGTCTGGTCCAAAAGAGCCAGACACTAGCTCAGATGGCAGCATTGTGCACAGTTAGGATAGGTTGGTTGGTTTGAGGATTAAAGGGACCAAACTGCAGAGGTCATCGGTCCCTTGTTTCATAAACACACAGAGCACAGGGAAACCATCCATTAGTCATTCGAAACAAGATAAAAATGCCAGGGGAAGAAAATCGCCAAGGTCAAGATTAAAGAAACATGGAAAACGGAGCACAGCAACAAAAACAACACAGAGAAGAAAGGCAGAAGGGATTAAAACTGCACAGCAGAGGACTGTTGCTGACTGATCACGAAAATAATAGGATGAGCCAGCCACTCTGCAACACGTTAAAACCTCCAGCCTAAAAGATTAGGGTGGAGTCGAATTACAACACACAACAAAGTAAAAGATACAGCACAAAAGAGGGTGATGCAATAAAATTAGAGGGACCGATAAAACCCACTTGCTCGAAGAAAACCTAAAACACGATCTGCCATAGAGACATCGTCAGCTAAAAGACACGATAAATCACCCAAGAGGTTAAAAGTTCGCCTGAGGGCCGCTAAAAGAGGACAGTCCAATAATATATGGGCCACCGTCATATTCGCACCACAGCGACAATGAGGGGGGTCCTCTCGACGCAACAGATGACCATGCGTCAGCCAAGAGTGGCCAATGCGGAGCCTACACAGAATAACAGAATCCCTGCGAGAGGCCCGCATGGAGGAACCCCACACAGTCGTTGTCCCTTTTACCTGCCGCAGCTTGTTGGGGGCAGACAGAGTGCGCCATTCGTCTGCCCACATCCGAAGGACCCGACGGCGTAACACCGATCGGAGATCAGTTGCCGGGAGGCCGATCGCCAACGGCAGTTTGCGGGTGGCTTCTTTAGCTAACGTGTCGGCGTGTTCGTTGCCCGCTATCCCAACGTGTCCCGGGGTCCATATGAACACCACTGAACGTCCACGCTGTCCAAGAGCATGAACGGACTCCTGGATGGCAACAACAATGGGATGGCGTGGGTAGCACTGGTCAAGAGCCTGCAGACTACTGAGCGAGTCACTGCAAATGACAAAAGACTCACTAGTGCTGGTACGAATACGCTCAAGGGCACGAAAAATGGCTGTTAGCTCTGCGGTGTAAACACTGCAGCCGTCCGGCAAGGAGCGCTGGTCGACATAGTCCGCATGAGCGTAAGCGTACCCCACACGGCCATCAACCATCGAGCCATCTGTATAGATTATCTCAGAGCCACGGGAAGCGTCGAGGAGAGCAAGAAATTGGCGGCGCAAGACTCCAGGAGGAACTGAATCCTTTTGCCATTGTGAGAGCTCCAGCCGAAGCTGCGGCCGATGAATACACCAAGGTGGTGTATGTGGGTGGACCTGAAAAGCAGACGGAAGGGGCAAAGACTCGAGTTCACGAAGGAGTGACCGAACACGGATCCCAATTGCGAGGCCTGATCGCGGCCGCCGACGTGGGATATGGACTGCCGCATCGGCGAAAAGGAGACGGTAGTTAGGGTGACGGGGAGAACAACGGACGTGGGCAGCATAGTTGGCTAAGAGTTGTTGACGCCGAATGTGGAGCGGAGGAATCCCCGCCTCAGCAAGTAGGCTATTAACAGGACTGGTGCGGAATGCTCCTGTCGCCTGTCGAACCCCACAGTGGTGAACGGGGTCCAGCAGTTGCAACGCTGAGGGCGACGCTGAGCCATACGCCACACTCCCATAATCCAGTTGGGACAGCACAAGGGCTTTGTAGAGCTGCAGCAGCGTGGTACGGTCTGCACCCCAAGTTGTGTTGCTGAGGCAGCGGAGGGCATTCAGATGCTGCCAGCACTGACGCTTGAGCTCACGAATATGAGGAAGCCAAGTAAGCCGGGTATCGAACAGCAATCCCAAAAAACGGTAGGTGTCAACGACCTTGAGCATAGCATCCTGAAGATAGAGCTCAGGGTGGGGATGGACAGTTCGACGCCGACAAAAGTGCATAACACAAGTCTTCGCAGGAGAAAACTGAAACCCATGGGCTAAAGCCCACGCCTGCGCCTTGCGAATGGCTCCCTGCAACCGACGTTCTGCAACACCAATGGTGGAGGAGCTGAAAAAGATGCAGAAATCGTCAGCATATAACGTGGGTGAGACAGACGACCCTACTGCTGCTGCAAGGCCATTAATGGCCACAAGGAAAAGGGGCACGCTCAATACAGAGCCCTGAGGAACGCCGTTCTCCTGGATATGAAGTGAACTATGGGATGTGCCAATTAAAACGCGGAATGTCCGAACAGATAAAAAATTCTGAATAAAAATGGGGAGAGAGCCCCGGAGACCCCACCCATGCAACGTGGCGAGAATATGGTGCCGCCACGTTGTGTCATATGCTCTGGAGAGGTCGAAAAAGACGGAGACGAGGTGTTGGCGCCTGGAAAAAGCAGTGCGGATTGCAGACTCAAGACAGACCAAAGTATCGGCGGTGGAACGGCCCTGACGGAAGCCGCTCTGGCACTGAGCCAGAAGACCCCGAGACTCGAGCAGCCAACACAGCCGTCGACTCACCAAGCGTTCCAGTAGCTTGCACAGAGTATTTGTCAAGCTGATGGGCCGATAGCTATCCACAGTAAGCGGGTCCTTACCAGGCTTCAGCACCGGAATGATGGTACTTTCTCGCCACTGCGACGGAAAGACACCATCACCCCATATGCGGTTGAAGATGGCAAGAACACATCGCTGACAGTCCGGGGACAGGTGTTTGAGCATCTGATTGTGGACGCCATCTGGCCCAGAGGCTGTATCGGGGCACTGTGCCAGGGCGCTCTGGAGTTCCCACAAACTAAATGGGGCGTTATACGTCTCAGGGTGGCGAGAAGCGAAAGAAAGCCGTTTGCCTTCCTCCCGGCGTTTGAGCGCGCGAAACGCGGGCGGGTAATTCCCGGACGCAGAGGCCCGAACATAGTGCTGTGCGAAATGCTCGGCGATTGCATCGGCATCGGTGGATACCGCCCCGTTGATGGTAAGCCCTGCGACACCTGTAGAGTGCTGCAATCCAAAGATGCGCCGAATCTTCATCCACACCTGGGAGGGTGAAGTACGGGAACCAATGTTGGAAACGTATCTCTCCCAGCACTCCTGTTTCCGCCGTTTGATAAGCCTCCGTACCCGAGCACGGAGACGTTTGAATAAAATGAGGTTCTCCAAAGACGGGTGCCGCTTATGTTGCTGAAGAGCCCGTCGACGTTCTTTAATGGCGTCAGCGACCTCTGGAGACCACCAAGGCACTGACTTTCGCCGGGGGCACCCTAACGAACGAGGAATGGTACGTTCCGCAGCGGAAACAATCGCTGCAGTCAGTGTCTCAACCGCCACATCGATGGTACCATGGGGGAGAGATGCAACAGTGGCAGCAGAGGAGAACGTGTCCCAGTTTGCCTTGCTAAATGCCCATCTAGGCGAGCGTGCAAGGGAGCGACACTGTGGTAGTGAAAGGAAGATCGGAAAATGGTCACTACCACACAAGTCGTCATGGACTCTCCAGTGGACCGATGGTACAAGCCCTGGGCTGCACAACGACAGATCGATGGCCGAGAACGTGCCATGCGCCACACTGAAATGTGTGGCAGCGCCAGTGTTTAAGAGGCAGAGGTCGAGTTGGGAGATGAGATTCTCGACCTCTCTGCCTCTGCCAGTAACCTTCGTTCCACCCCACAGGGGATTGTGGGCGTTAAAATCCCCCAGGAGAAGAAAAGGCGTGGGGAGTTGGGCGACAAGTGCAGCCAAGTCGGTCAGGGAGACTGTACCACCTGGAGGGAGATAGACACTGCAGACGGTTATGTCCTGGGTAGTCCTTACACGTACAGCCACAGCTTCCAATGATGTTTGAAGGGGCACAGGAGCACTATATACAGAGGTAAGGACATACACGCAGGCTCCACCTGACACACAATTGTAAGTGCTACGGTTACAGTAATAACCCCTGTATCCACGAAGGACAGGGGTCCGCATTGCCGGGAACCAGGTTTCCTGGAGGGCAATGCAGAATGCAGGTGTCATGCTGAGAAGCTGTCGGAGCTCAGGGAGATGGCTAAAATAACCGCCACAATTCCACTGGAGGATTGTACAAAGTGTGTCCTGTAGGGGCATTAAGGAACTGAAAAAGCGAATTACGTCGCAGGGTCACATGCTGCCACCGACTGAGTGACTGACGTCGCAGCTGCCATCGTATCTGAGACGGCGAGATCGAGGTCATCAGGGGACGCAAAGAGCTCGACCTCATCCTCAGAGGCTGAGCTGACAGGAAGCGTTGGCGCGGGAACCACCGGGTCTTTAGGCTTCTTAGAGAGCTTCCTCTTCTCTCTCTTGTCTTTGGGAGGAGGGGTCGCATGCTGGGAGGGCTTTCCTGATGCATTGTCAGGAACAGAGGAAGAGCGTGAAGCCCTTCGACCAGCAGCTGGTGGCTTCCTCAGCCACTGGCTAGCGTCTTGCGAGACACTGGTAAAATCCTTGGAAGGGACTCCCCCAAGGGATCCCTTCCGAACGAGTGAGGCCTGAGGAGGCTGTTGCCACTCCGGCTGAGCAGCCGGAGAAGGCTGTTGCTTCTCCAGCTGAGGAGCCGGAAGAGACGCTTGCCTCTCCGGCTGAGCAGTCGGAGGAGGCTGGCGCCTCTCCGGCTGAGAGGTGGGGATGGATGTCCCCAGTTGTTTGGGGTCCACTGCTCCCAAACCGGGTGTTGTGGGAGCAGTGGAAGAGAGTGTGGACCCTACTAGTGGTGGGGCAGGCGTAACTTTACCGTTCTGTGGGCCAACTGAGAAGGGAGTCGTTGCAGGAACTGGTGGCGGCAGAGTTGCAGCAGCATAACTTCTCAACATAGATGTGGGGTTGAGCCGTTCGAGCTTCTTCCTTGCCTCTTGGTAAGTTAAACGGTCCAGGGTCGTAATTTCTTGTATCTTCCGCTCTCGTTGGTAGACTGCACAGTCTGGCGAGCAGGGAGAGTGATGCTCCCCACAGTTAACGCAGGTGGGAGGTGGAGCACATGGAGCATTAGGATGGGAAGGTCGTCCACAATCACGACACGTGGGGCTGGCAGTGCATCTGGAGGACATATGTCCGAACTTCCAGCACTGGAAGCATCGCATAGGGGGTGGGACATAGGGCTTAACATCGCACCGGTAGATCATGACCTTGACCTTCTCAGGCAAGCAGTCACCCTCAAAGGCCAGGATGAAGGCACCGGTAGCGACCCTATTATCCTTGGGCCCCTTAAAGACACGACGGACAAAGTGCACACCTCGTCGTGCCAGGTTCTCCCGTAGCTCGTCATCAGACTGTAGCAGAAGATCTTTATGAAAGATAATCCCCTGGACCAAATTTAAGGACTTATGGGGAGTGACATGAACGGGGATGTCACCGAGCTTCTCACAGGCGAGTAACGCCCGTGACTGTGCAGATGAAACTGCTTGTATCAAAATAGCCCCGCTCCTCAGTTTGGAAACAGATGCCACTTCCCCAAACTTATCTTCAAGATGGTGAACAAAGAAGAGAGGCTTAGTCCCCAAAAACGAATCCCCATCGGTTCTGCTGCACACTAGGTATCGCGGTGAATATGGCTCCTGTCTGTCCGCAGCCCTACGTTCCTCCCATGGCGTGGCTAGGGAAGGGAACGATTTGGGGTTATATGTCACAGCATTAAATTCTGTCTTACCACGCTTAGAGACGTTGGCGGTCGTGCGACCACCGGATTGAGACTTCACCCGCTTCATTGCGGGGCATCCGCCCCGATGCCACCCACTCCGACCAGGGGCTCTCCCCACGGGCGCCACCCAGCCACAGCAAAGGCCACCTGGCAGGATGGCCGTTGCCGGGAGTCCTGATGCCCCAGAGAGACGGGCATCTACTCCTTGGCTTACGTGGGGAGGTGTCAGCTCAGGCATCGGCAGTACGATCCCTGTGTTGTCAGGGGGCTACAACCTAGAGGGTACATGACGACCCCACCACAACGGGCTGGCTACCGTGCTGGATTTTGGGTGCCATGGGTAGTCCATAGTGACCTTGGGTACAGATGGTGGCGCACTAAGGGCGTAACTTGCACAATCCATCAGCTGCGTAAGCCCAAAATGAGCGATGGAGGGTGCAGGGACGACGCCAAGGCGATCAAGAGTGCAAAGCTCTTAGGGCACAGAGGACTCATGGGCACCACGTAAGGTGTCCTTCCCCAAAAGGCTCGTACTTCTGTGGAATTTGGAAAAATGGAGGTCAAACCCTAATGGGGACCATCACATTAAGGCCGAAACGTTTGAGACTCCTTTTAGTCGCCTCTTACGACAGGCAGGAATACCGCGGGCCTATTCTAACCCCCGAACCCGCAGGGGGACACAGTTAGGATATCTTTCTTCTGAAATGTGCTCCAGCTGACAGGCTGGACAGCAAGCTCCATCGCCATCGTGCTTAAATAAATCGCCGTTTTATGAAATTCAATTTTCCTGTTAGACAGCTTCATGAAATCGATGTCGGGCATTTACGTGGCCTCCTTCAATCGAGTGGAGAAATCTAATCAGAGGAATTGCTGCCACGATTAAACTTTTCAGACCCAGATCGTGCTATTTACGCGAGGTTCTCGATCGTTTCATGTAGCCGTGATAATCTCCGAAGTTCTCCGTGACGCGCGAAGCGAGTCTGCAAACTTAGGATCCAAATTACTTAAACATGAAAGCACTGTTGTTTCGCACGGTGTCCACATACAATGAGAGATCTCGTCGCCAGTCTTGAATAAAACAAAGTTTGTGTGCTCTAAGAGACGCAAAAGTGTTTTAATCTGTCGTTCATTCCCCGCTGAAATTAGTTTTCTCAACAGCTGCCACATCCCATGCCTGACGTATATAATGGCGATACTAGCTGTATTTAATTTTCTTCTTTTATTTTCGACAGATATATGGAAAACATTTATTTTTATGGTCATTTTCATTTTATACATATATTAACAGCAGAACTGCTTATATACTGAAAAAGAAAATAAAACCCGGCTCGGAGACGGTAAGAGTAGCTCAAGCGACTAACTGAACACCATTTATTCTTGCGTGCACACTACAACTTTCCTCCATGACGAGAGAGCGGACTGATTTGCACTCAGCATAACGAAAATATAATTACATTTGTATACTAAAATACCGCAAATACAATAGGGTGTAAATTAACTTAGACAAGACGATTTAACCTTAACACACTGCCGTCCAGCGACACCACATTGGTGTCGTGCGCGAAATAGCGGTCAACGGCCGGCGACACCGCAGGGGTGTTGTCTGCATGGTGCCGCTCAGTGGCTGGGGAAACCACGGTGGTGTCATGAGCGAAGTATCGCGCGTGGCCGGCGACAGCACTTTGGTATCTTTTGCATTCTATTAGAGTAAGCTACACACGTCATCAAGTTATTGTTGTTATAAGTACTTGTACCCTTTCATCATGGAAGACAAAAGAGACGATACAATTATTGACGATGAATGCGCGAACCAAAACTTGGAGGTCGCCACTACATCGCATACGTCTCATGATCTGGCTCACAGACTTTACGGTCACATAGGGCATCACCAACCAATGGGCCTACATATTTCCGAAGCGAATAAACGGAAACGAAGGAACTGCCATGTATATTCCAAGAACAAAAGAAAGGAACAACAAACTTAATGTGCATGTCTTGTGGAGTTGCATTACATCTTGGAGGCTGTGTTGCTGCATATCATATGAAAGAGAAATACCAAGTACCAAAGACAACGCAAATAAACAAATATGAAAAAAAACAAATTTTGTATTTATTTACGTAAGTATATCTTAGAAATTTCGTGAAAGCAGGGGAACAGTGTTGAGAACTTATGAGAATTAACGATGAGATTAGCAAAACGTAGCAATTTATAATCTCCCGATAATGTCAAGAACGGCTAGCGACAAGCCAAGTAATCTGAATTAGCGCTGCCGGCGCGAAGTGAATAAATTTGTAAGAGACATGAGGAAGGCAAAGTGTTAAGTGTGCACATTTATTACTATTTGTATAATACAGCTAGCAGCTTACTGATAATTAGTAAATAGCGTGCCCTCCTTTTGCTTCATGGGATTCTCAACATGTAGCATAGATTCGACAAGGTTAGAGCTTCGCCTGACAATCCTTGCTCTGTAACCTTGAACAGTACAGCGTGATACATCACTGAAAATTACACGTTTCTAGTCATTAGAGGTCCAAGATTCATATAGTTTGGCCCATGCTAACCGTTTTTGCCTTATGGCTGGTGTTAACAAATGTTTCTTTATTGGCTTTCGTGCTCTCCACCCACTGACTGTTTGAAGGTCAGTTTCAACCCTAATACCCAAGAAGCCTCTCTGGTGGTCTTTTCTTGCCTCGTGAGGATAAAGGTTACTGTTATTAAGTAGAATTTTGTCAGTTCTAGGGGGGTATTTTTTCGTTCCCTCCACGTCTGCCTTTTCTCTTTGGAGACAATGAGGTAGTATCACTATATGGCCTAATAAGAATTGACACACTACATTTTTCCGCATCAACAAAAGAGCAGTGTCTCTTATGATCATACCTGTAGATTTTTGTTCATGAAGAGCAACTTTTTTGCCCACTTCATAAGTGAAATGCCCATTTTAATAGAAACACAAAGTTTTCCTGTCCAGAGAACAAAAATAAAACACGCTGTGATTACACATACATGCACTGAGCTCAGCTGGAGGCGACCTACAATTGTTGTTCGTAGCCAAGAGAACAATGGTCCGCCAAGAGTCCAATAATTGGGCTGATGAAATTGGTTACAGCTAACCAACGTCAATTACTTGTAAAATATGAACTTGCCCCAATTAATTTGAGCACTACTATATGCTCGGAAATAACAAATATAAAAAAAATGAGAAATATACAAAAAAATCTCTCACCTGGGAACAACATATATACTACATAGGAACTGCTTATGGATTCAAACACTTTAGTATCAGTTTTTAACATCGACATTCAAAACGTGAAATAAATTATAATCATCATGGGGAATTCAAGCTATGAAAATGAGACAGGCCGCAAACCCATGACTGGCGTCTAGCTCAACAAGGAACGATTGAGGTGTTCTTCAGTCGAGTCCACACATCTCATCGACTGAACCAGCAAGCCACGCCAACTTCGAAGTAAGCCGTCTTGATGAGGTAGTGAAAGCTATTTGAAAGGCAATCGACGAACTGCAGTGTGTACAAGACGGCGCTAAGATCAGTGTATTCCCACGAGCTGTTCACAATGCAGATGTGATGTAAATGGGATCCTTCCGGCAGGAGCTGCGTACGACAGATCAATGCAGATTCAATGCAAATGAGCAACTCCTCAACAGCGCTTCACGACACGAACTGCTAGAGGTCGTTGCTCTGCACCCACCTCAGCAGCTACCGAAGTATCGTGCAGAGAACGAAAGTGGACCACATACGAAAAACACTTCTTGATAACTATTGAGAAATAAGGACATTCCCAGACATTTGATGTATCTACATGAAGTTGCTAGTACATGGCAATTCAAATCCACGTCTGGCCATCCAGACTGAGATTATCCGTGTTTTTCCTAATTCACTTAAGGCAAAGAGCGGCATAATTTTTTATTATTATTATTTTTTTTTTTGGAAAAGATACCGTCTTTTCCTTCCCCATATTTGAGATGCTGAGCTTGTATTTCGTCACTGGTCGTCGATGGGACTTCTGAACTGTAGGGGTGTTTAACATACGTTACAGTAATTCAAAATATTGTAACCTAGACGTTCAACAAGTGTAATACAGCCTAGAAAGGTAGCTGCGTCATCTTTTACACAGAAAATGTGTGCAGTGCAGATGTGAATTGCACATTGTATTGCGTAGCACCTAGTAGCAAGAAGCTTAAATCACAGAAAGTCATCCCTCTCTGTATTCAGGACTGCAGTACCTGTCTCGAAGTCCTCTTCAGCTGAAACCTACCTTTTATCGGCTGAAATTCGCATGCGCAGAAGTAAAATACTCTATTTGATGTAAGCAGTTTACAGTATTATAAATTGTGTTGAAGGCAGCTCCTTTCCAATAAGCAGGGCTCGCATCGACTACTGACGTGAACGGAGCATAAAGGAGCACATGTAGACAGAACATAAAAATCGCAAGATTGAGAAATAATTTCAGGAGGCAAATAATTATGAAGAAAAGTGAGATTAATTCAGATTATTATTGAACGAATAAGCTTGAAGATTCAGGAACGATGGAATCTTATGTTCTCTAAGGAAACAGGACACACAGTACCACATATTCTCAAAAACAGAAAATTTGCCTCGTATACTTTGAAGTCCTCGTGTACAGTTTAGTGAGTGAGAAGCTAAAATGGAAGGCGACTGATATCTACTAATGAACTGAACAAAATCCTCACAAAGGGGGTTTGCTAACACCGTGCTATTTGCTGATGACCTGCTGCTTACAGATAAGACAGAAGATGAATTGCAGAGAGCATCATATAGCTTGTAGCAGTGTTCAACTCAAATCTAAAATTTCCATAAAGAAAACAAAGGTGTTGCTTTCTTAGGAAGAAACAACCAAATACGCCAAATCATACAGTTTTGAGCATAGCTGTCTTTCAGCAACCGTATATAAATTTCAAAAGATAAATGATACAGCCATCTACAGTAGTTGCAAATAATGTTTTAACACTTTGACCTAGGTTGCGATACCACTAAGGATGTTTTCATCAGGGTGAAATTTTAACATCGGGCTGATGTTGTTCATGGCAAAGTATGCGTACCAAAGGCTGAAAATTTTTAATTTTTGAGTTGAGCATGTCTGCTCGAAACTTCTACTATTGCCTTCTCGCAATGTAACTTTACGGTTGATAAAATTTCAGTTTGAAAAAATTTCAGTCTGAAGAAGACATCGTTAGAGGTGTCGGAACCTAGTTCAGTGTTTTAAAAAGTTATTTGCAACTGGTTGGCTGCATCATTTCTCCGTTGGAGCCCAAATAATGATCAACAACCAACTAATTGAACAACTCTCTAATTGTAGTTGCCTTGGAAAAGAGGTTGCTGCGTAAGTTCGTAGCGTTTTACCGTAAGTTTAATAAACAGAACAGATACATATCACAGATACTTAAGTCAGGAGTAATATATTCTCCTTCACTGTCAACACTGGGTATATGTTCGATTCCGCGGCTGTAGTAGTCACATGGCTTTGAGGCGAAGAAGTCGCCGACCCATGTTCGGAGAGAGAGTGTGTGTGTGTGTGTGTGTGTGTGTGTGTGTGTGTGTGTGTGTGTGTGTGTGTGTGGTTTACGGGCGCTAAACAGCGTGGTCATCAGCGCCCAAACGCATAAAAACAGGAACACATGCAGTGAAGGGACTAAGACGGACAGTGAACAAGAAGAACGGCTAAAAGACACAGACTTGACGCAGTTCCAATGATGATTATTAGTGTTTTAGGGCGCACAACAACGAGGTTATCAGCGCCCGTTCCCAAAAGTTCAATTCAGAGCCGAATTGTGAGAGAATTGGTATTGTTCAAATTGCAAGATTGGACACAGCACATCAAAATAGGGAGATAAAACTAAAAATAAAATAGCAGTACAAACAGGTAAAAATAATTAACGGTGGCTGAGTGACCACTTACAAATAATGGGTGACCAAACCACTGGACAGCACATTAAGACTTCAATCCCAATATTTTGGGAAGAAGGCCAGACATAACACAAAAACGTAAAACTCTAGCGACACTCGCCTCATTATTAGTTAAAAGAGAGGGTAGGTCTGGTGGGAAACTGAAATCTTCCCTCAAACCCGCATATAAAACACATTCAGTTAAAATATGTCGTATCGACAGCTGTGTCCCACATGTCCGACACGTTGGTGGCTCCTCACGACGTAACAGAAAACCATGTGTCAAAGGACAATGTCCTATTCTAAGCCGTGTAAGGGCTACTTCCTCAGCGCGTCGTTGTCGGAAGAAGGTGAGCCACGGTCGGACAGAATCCTTCACCGCTCGCAACTTATTATCCCTCACGTCCAGCCACTGAGCTTCCCACCAACGCATGACCTTCCGAGTCAAGAAAGATGTTATTGCCTGCAGGGGGACGGAACAGTGAGCAGGAGGTGGGATGGAGCAAGCCTCCTTGGCAGCCGCATCTGCAAGTTCATTTCCAGGAATCCCTATGTGCCCCGGAACCCAGCAGAAAATTACATCCTTACCCTGCTGTTGCAAGAGCAGGAGTGCGTCCTGCACCTCTTGCACCATCCGATCTGCTGGGTACATCTGTTCAAGAGCGTGTAGAGCACTTTGGGAATCGGAGCAGATGATGAATTTCGTGCCACGATGTCGGCGCATATGCTCTAATGCTTGCAGAATGGCAAACAGTTCTGCATAGTAAACTGAGAACTGATCTGGGAGCCCTATCCGATGGACAGTATCGGGAAACACAGCAGAGCAGCCCATAAAATCCCCCTGTTTAGACCCATCCGTGTAAACAGTAATAAAATCGGAATGATGTTCTAAAATCTCAGTAAGTTTAATTTTAAAAAGGTGGTCCGGGGTACAATACTTCCTGTAAGCAGCCACATCAAGAAGTAATCTCGGCCTTTGTAGTCGCCAGGGAGATCCCCTACTCCATCCCTGGTGGAGGACCTTAATGCCCTCCATGTGTACTGACTCGAGACTCTCCTTTGCACGGATGCCAAACGGCTTTGTTGCCTTCGGACGGTGGCGGAAGAGACGTTCCAGCGCCGGCTGTGAAAAGGTATTGGACGCCAAGAGGAGTCGACTTGGCCCTGTATGCTTGCCGTATCATGAGGAGAAGACGCCGAATGGACAGCAGAGGCTGTCCAGCCTCGACACACAGACTAGCAACTGGACTCGTGCGATAAGCCCCCGTTGAAAGCCTAATACTCTCATGGTGAATCACATCAAACATTTTGAGGTACGAAGGTCTTGCAGATCCATAAGCTTGACATCCGTATTCCAGTCGAGGTCGCACAAAGGCCTTATAAGGTTGGAGCATACGTGCCCTGTCAGCGCCCCAGGATCTATGACTGACGCATTTAAGGACGTTTAAAGCCTTGAAACAGCGGACTTTTAGATCCTTTAAGTGTGGCAACCATGTGAGCTTCTCATCAAAAATAATCCCGAGATATTTCACTTTTTCCATAAAGGGGAGAACAGTGTCTCCTAGTTTTAAAACTGGGAGATTAAAAAGAGAACGGAAACGGTTAAAATCTACACAAACGGTCTTCTCCAAAGAGAATTTAAAGCACGTGGTCTTAGACCATTCCTCCAATCGCACGAGTGTCAGCTGTAATTGGCGCGTAGCAGCTGTGAGGGAGGAAGACGCACAGAAAATGGAGAAATCTGTCCACAAACAAGGAGCACTGCACGGGCCGTCGTACTGTGGACGCAATACTATTGATGGCAATTGCGAAAACTGTCACATTGAGGACACTTCCTTGAGGGACACCGTTCTTCTGCTTAAAACGGTCAGACAGGACATTCCCAACCTTATACTTAAAATACCTGTCCGACAGAAAGGATCTGATGAGTGTGGGTAAACGCCCACGGAAACCCCACTCATAAAGCTGCCGCAAAATGGCATGCCTCCAGGTAGTATCGTATGCCTTCTCCAGGTCGAAGAAAACCCCGATAAGGTGTTGCTTACGTAGGAAAGCATCTTGTATCGCTGTTTCGAGTAGGATCAGATTATCTGGGGTGGAATGATACCTCTTGAACCCACACTGGCAGCGGGTAAGTAAGGATCTGGATCCGAGAACCCACACCAGGCGCCTATTGACCATACGCTCGAATGTCTTTCCTACGCAGCTCGTGAGACTAATGCTACGGTAGCTACTGGGTTCGGTCCGATCCTTCCCTGGTTTTAAAAGGGGAATTAAAATCGATTCTTTCCACGAACTAGGAAAGTCGCCTGTCTTCCAAATTACATTAAAAAGTTGAAGGAGGACTTCCTTTGACCGCAGAGCCAACTGCTGCAGCATGCTATACGATATCAGGTCTGGACCAGGTGCGGTATCCCGAGATACGGACAGTGCAGAGTCCAACTCCCACAAAGAGAAAGGCTGGTTGTATTCCTTAGCGTTCTTTGAACGGAAATCAAAACCAGCCCTCTCCTGTGTACCCCGATAGCGCAGAAATTCTGGGTCCTGGCTAGAATCGGCCGTAATAATTTGAAAAGGTTCTGCCAACGCCCGGGCGATGTCTCTGGGAGATGTTAGGAGACAGCCCCGCTCACGTATAGCTGCTATTGGCGGTCGAGAGTATCGCCTTGAGATCCTCCTAATGGCTTCCCATACTTTGCTTGAAGATGTGGACCTATTGATGGAGTTCAGGAACTCACGCCAAGACCTCCGTTTACTCTCCCTAACGAAATTCTCGCCCGCGCCCGTGCTATTCGGAAAGTTGTCAAATGCGCAGCAGTGGGGCACCGACGGAATCTTCTCAAAGCCGCCCGTCTGTCTCTGATGGCGGTACAACAGTCGTCATTCCACCAAGGGACAGGCTGCCTCACAGGTGTTCCCTTTGAATTTGGTATGGATACATCAGCGGCATGGTGCATCACCGCCGTAATGTGATCCACCCAATCATGGACGCCTTCACACCGTTCAAATACAGCCAACTGCCGGTAGAGCGTCCAGTTTCCTTTCCGGAACAACCATTTCGGCGGCTGTGCGACACGACCCATTTTAACTGGCAGATGGTGCCAGATAGGATAATGGTCGCTGCCATGAAGGTCGTCGTCTACGACCCACTGAGCAATGTCCGCAAGCACAGGCGAACAAATAGAGGGGTCTATGGCAGAAGACGAACCTGAAGCGGTGCTAAAATGGGTGGCCTGACCTGTGTTCAGCAGTATGATGTCGGAAGTCCTGATCAACTGCTCAATCATCTGGCCTCTGGGGCAGGTTTTGTTGGAACCCCATAATGCATTATGAGCATTAAAGTCTCCTAAAATGAGAAAGGGACGGGGTAGCTGATCAATGAGCCGTGCGAGGGCTTCACTGTCAATGAGCTCAGCGGGTGGTAAATACAAGGAGCACACTGTGACATTAACCCGGGCCAGGATCCGAGCTGCAACCGCTTGTAGCGTTGTGGTTAAGGTCACAGGTGAGGAGTGGAATGTGTCCTTAATGAACACTGCCACCCCACCCTGAGCCCTATTACCAGTCAGGTCGTCTTTCCTGTACATGTGATATCCTGTAAGTACAGGCGTGTCAGTCTCTTTAAAATGTGTCTCTTGCAAAGAGATTCAAAAGGGGTTTTCCTGTACTAACAGCCGCAATTCTGCAAAGCGAGGTCTGACTCCATTCAGATTCCACTGAAGTATGAGTTTCGGTTTAGATTTCCCCCCGTCTTTGCGCCGCGCTGGTGAGGCACTTGTAGAGCGAGTGGCAGCAGAGTGGCTGCCAGGTTCTGGGGAAGAGGTATCAAAATCCATGACGATTTCCTCCTCATCAGCCAGGGATGCCATGACGACATCCGATGGTCCGTTTTCCTTGTGGAAGTCGGGGATGGGGGAAATGGAGAGGCACTCTGTTTCTGGAGGGCCTTCGAAGGCTTCACTGTAGCTTTCTCTGCAATAGCGGTTGGTGCAGGCGGAGCAGCCTGAATAGCTATATCGTTATTGGGAGTGCTCTGGCAGGTACAAACGCAGGTACAGGTATTGGTGGAAGATACTGCTACGCTGGACATGGTCTGCGTCGAAGCGTCTACTTGCGACGCACGGTTGTGCACCAAGGAGGCATAGGATGTGGCAAAGACAGGGGGTTTTGTAGCCCTATACTCTTTTTTGGCTTCCACATAAGGTAGCCTCTTTGTCACCTTGATCTCCTGAATTGTTCGTTCTTCCGCAAAGACGGGGCAGTCTCTGCTCCAGACGCGATGGCTCCCAGAGCAGTTGATACACTACACAGCGCTGGAGATATGCAGTTGGTCCCAGCTTCATGAGCTGCCTTGCCACATATACCGCAGGATGGTTCACCCCCACAACTCATTGTCGTATGGCCAAATCGCTGACATTTGAAACAGCGCATAGGGTTAGGTATATAAGGCCGAACCCTAAGTCGGAGGAAACCAGCCAGAACGTGTTCAGGTAAGACAGGCGAATTGAAAGTCACAATGAAGGTGGCAGATTTCTCAAGAACTCCATTATTCCTACGCGTCCTTTGTTCCACGTCTACAATCCCCTGTGTTGCCCATTCTTGCTTCAGCTCGTCGACATCGATATCCATTAAATCACGGCAGGTGACAACGCCTTTACTGGAGTTGAGGGAATTGTGCAACTCGACAGTAATATCATACTCGCCTAACTTGGTTGACTTTCGAAGTAGCTCCACTTGCTTTGCCCTAGTAGTCTCAACTAACAGGGTACCATTCCTCAGGCGTTTGATAGATTTCAGTGTACCTGCGAGTCCTTCTAAACCTTTATGTATGTAGAAAGGAGACACTTTTTCAAATGAGCCCTCCTTCCTCTTAATCACGATGAAAACATTGTCATTGACGACTCCAGGAGCCCTGTTAGTCCTCCAGATATGCAGATGGAAAAGAGTAACCTCCCTCATGCGCTTGACTGATTACGAAGTTGGTGAAGGGAAATACGTGGTTGCCATGTGCGACCCACGAGCAGCTAGGGAACGAAACGTCAGCCCAGACAGAGCCCCGCATGTCTGGGTAAGCCTTATACAACTGAGGTGCGGCAGGTTCCTCAGAGGTCGCCCGCTAGCGACTGTTCCACCTCAACAGCCATGCATCTCATCAGCGCGCAGCACACCTTAAGATTGAAGGGTTTTTTTGTAGAGGGATGTACCATCCTCGCGATCCAGGCAATCAAGCCAAGATCCCCGGACCCTGCGACACACAACGTTCCACCGTTGCGCCACACGGTGGTCGCTGAAGCATGCCCAGAGCTTACGGTGTCAGAGGACTGGCGGCGCACACCAGTCCACAGCTCGGGGACCCCGGGTTCGCCAAGCCCGTAACCAGCAAATAAATGCCGAGTCCCCTGAGGGGACGCAGTTCCAAATCCTCACATACAGAGGCAAAACAAGAGGAGAAGAAACGCACTAAAAAAGGAGAGGAAACACAAGGAAAGGAAGACAGAAACCGAAGGGAAACAAGGAGGTATTAGTGACTGGCGGACCTCTTACCAAAAACCTGTGTGAGCCAGTCACCCAGCAGCACATTAAAACCCTCTCCCTAAAATCCGAGGCAACAAATTGGACAGGACACAAAACCGTAAGATCTTAACCACAGCCGTAGCGTCGTCTTGCAAGATAGAGGGTAAATCCGGTGGCAAAGAAACCACCGCCCTCTGGTCAGAGAATTGGTTGGTTGGTTTGTGGGATTAAAGGGACCAGACTGCGACGGTCATCGGTCCCTTTTTCCAAAAAAATTAGAACCGCCCAAAGAGAATAAAAAACAAACAGCAGGAAAGACGTCAGACGACACAGGACGAAAAAGACGCCGACAGAGATCAGACAAAACAAAGTAAAACACACAGAGTGTGACGGTGGTTGGCCGACCATAGAGAAAAAATAGAGGAGAAGCCAACCACCAAGAACACATTAAAAACTCTGTTTAAAATCAGAGGCTAAAAGCCAGAATCAACACTAAAAAACAAACACTCAGATTAAACTATAAAAACCCCCTGCCCGAATAAAACGCAAAACTAAGTCCACCATGGCAGAGTCATCTAGTAAAAGGGCAGGGAGCGTGTCAGGCAGTGCGAACGTCTGCCTGACCACAGCTAAAAGGGGGCAGGCCAACAAAATGTGGGCCACTGTCAAAGCCGCCCCGCAACGACATACAGGAGGGTCCTCCCGGCGCAGTAAATAACTGTGTGTCAGCCGGGAGTGGCCAATACGGAGCCGACAAAGGACGACTGAGTCCCTGCGAGTGGCTCGCACGGATGACCGCCACACAGCCGTCGTCTCCTTCACAGCACGGAGTTTATTGCGCGCCGTCAGTTCGCGCCATTCATCGTCCCATAGCGCCAAAATTTTGCGGCGGAAGACTGCCCGCAAATCAGTCTCTGGGAGGCCAACATCAAGAGATGACGTCCTCGTGGCCTCTTTCGCCAGACGGTCAACATTCTCATTCCCAGGGATCCCAACATGGCCTGGGGTCCACACGAAGACCGCAGAGCGGCCGCAACGCGCAAGAGTATGCAGGGACTCATGGATAGCCATCACCAGACGGGAACGAGGAAAACACTGGTCGAGAGCTCGTAAACTGCTCAGGGAATCGCTACAGATAACGAAGGACTCACCTGAGCAGGAGCGGATATACTCTAGGGCTCGAAAGATGGCGACCAGCTCCGCGGTGTAAACGGTGCAGCCAGCCGGCAAGGAACGTTGTTCGGAATGGTCCCCTAGAGTTAGCGCATAACCGACTCGACCAGCAACCATCGAGCCATCGTTGTAAACAATGCCAGAGCCCTGATACGTGGCCAGGATGGAATGAAAGCGGCGACGGAAGGCCTCTGGAGGGACTGAGTCCTTCGGGCACTGTGCCAAGTCGAGCTGAAGGCAAGGGCGACGAACTCACCATGGGGGTGTATGCAAAGTAGCCCGGAAAGGAGGTGGAACAGTGAAAACCCGAAGCCCAGAGAGAAGCTCTTTGACGCGGACCGCTATTGTACAACCAGACCGGGGCCGACGTTCTGGCAGACGGACGACCGATCGCGGGAACAGGAGACGATAGTTAGGATGCCCGGGCGAGCTTAGAACATGGGCAGTATAAGCGGCCAGCAAACGTTGGCGTCGGAACCGCAGTGGAGGTACACCTGCCTCCACTAGTACGCTGTCCACAGGGCTGGTGCGGAAAGCACCAGTGGCAAGGCGTATCCCGCTGTGGAGAATTGGGTCCAGCACCTGTAACGCAGATGGGGATGCTGAGCCATAAGCCAGGCTCCCATAATCCAGGCGGGACTGGATGAGCGCCTGGTAGAGCCGTAACAGGGTAGAGCGGTCGGCGCCCCAGCGGGTGTGGCTCAAACAGCGCAGAGCATTGAGATGCCGCCAACATGCCTGTTTGAGCTGCCGGATATGAGGCAGCCAAGTCAACCGGGCATCGAAAACCACCCCCAAAAACCTGTGGGTCTCCACCACAGCAAGCAGTTCGTCGGCAAGATAAAGCTGCGGCTCAGGATGGACTGTTCGGCGCCAGCAGAAATGCATAACGCGGGTCTTGGCTGCCGAAAACTGAAACCCATGCGCTACAGCCCAAGACTGCGCCTTGCGGATAGCGCCCTGTAGCTGACGTTCAACCGCTGCAATGCCAGTAGAGCTGTAATAAAGGCAGAAGTCGTCAGCATACACGGAAGCGGAGACAGAATTTCCCACGGCCGCAGCAAGCCCGTTAATGGCTATTAAAAACAGGCAGACACTTAAAACAGAACCCTGTGGCACACCGTTCTCCTGGACGTGGGAGGAACTATACGAGGCCGCGACTTGCACGCGGAAGGTACGACACGACAGAAAATTGCGGATAAAAATCGGCAGAGGACCCCGAAGACCCCACCCATGAAGCGTAGAAAGGATGTGATGACGCCATGTCGTATCGTACGCCTTCCGCATGTCGAAAAAGACAGCGACCAGGTGCTGACGGCGGGCAAAGGCAGTACGGATGGCCGACTCCAGGCTCACCAGATTGTCGGTGGCGGAGCGGCCTTTACGGAACCCACCCTGGGACGGAGCCAGAAGGCCCCGAGACTCCAGTACCCAATTCAAGTGCCGGCTCACCATCCGTTCAAGCAACTTGCAAAGAACGTTGGTGAGGCTAATGGGACGGTAGCTGTTCACCTCCAGAGGGTTCTTTCCAGGTTTCAAAACGGGGATGACAACGACTTCCCGCCATTGCGACGGAAACTCCCCCTCGACCCAAAGACGGTTGTAAAGATCGAGAAGGCGCCGCTGGCAGTCCACTGAAAGGTGTTTCAGCATCTGACAGTGGATGCCATCCGGCCCAGGAGCGGTATCAGGGCAAGCAGCTAGGGCACTGCGAAATTCCCACTCACTAAATGGAGCATTGTAAGATTCTAGGTGGTTGGTGCGAAACGAAAGGCTCCGACGTTCCATCCGCTCTTTAATGGAGCCGAAGGCCTGGGGGTAATTCGCAGAAGCGGAACTCATAGCAAAATGCTCTGCTAAGCGATTTGCAATGACGTCGGAGTCAGTACAAACTGCTCCATTCAGTGAGAGCGCAGGGACGCTGGCAGGGGACCGACGGCCGTAGACGCGTCGAATCTTGGCCCAGACCTGCGATGGAGTGACATGGAGGCCAATGGTGGATACATACCGCTCCCAGCACTCCTTCTTGCCTTGGCGGATAAGGAGGCGGGCCCGCGCACACAGCCGTTTGAAGGCGATAAGGTGGTCGATGGAGGGATGTCGCTTGTGACGCTGGAGCGCCCGCCGGCGATCTTTAATCGCTTCAGCGATCTCAGGCGACCACCAAGGCACAGTCCGCCGCCGAGGGGACCCACAGGAACGGGGAATGGCTGATTCGGCGGCAGTAACGATGCCGGTGGTGACCGATTGAACCACCGCATCAATGTCATCAGTAGAGAGAGGCTCAAAAGCGGCAGTGGAGGAGAACAAGTCCCAGTCAGCCTTATTCATAGCCCATCTGCTAGGGCGCCCAGAAGAGTGGCGCTGTGGTAGTGACAAAAAGATCGGAAAGTGGTCACTACCACACAGGTCGTCATGCACACTCCATTGGACAGACGGTAAGAGGCTATGGCTACAGATTGAAAGGTCAATGGCGGAGTATGTGCCATGCGCCACACTGAAGTGTGTGAAGGCACCATCATTTAACAGCGAGAGATCGAGCTGCGACAAGAAACCCTCAACGATGGCGCCTCGACCTGTTGCCACTGACCCACCCCACAGAGGGTTATGGGCGTTGAAGTCGCCCAAAAGCAAGAAAGGTGGCGGCAATTGGGCGACCAGTGCAGCCAGGACATGCTGCGAGACATCACCATCCGGTGGAATGTAAACACTGCAGACGGTAACAGCCTGTGGCGTCCACACGCGTACAGCGACAGCCTCTAAAGGCGTCTGGAGAGGGACAGACTCGCTGTGCAGAGTGTGAAGGACATATATGCAGACGCCACCAGACACCCTTTCATAAGCTGCTCGGTTCTTATAATAACCCCGATAGCCACGGAGGGCGGGGGTTCGCATTGCAGGAAACCAAGTTTCCTGGAGAGCAATGCAGAAGAAAGGGTGAAGGCTGATAAGTTGGCGGAGCTCAGCGAGATGGTGGAAGTAACCGCTGCAGTTCCACTGGAGGATGGTAGTAGCCATTGCGGAGAAAGGCGTGACGGGACTGGGAAGGCAGATTACGCCGCTGGGTCACCTGCCACATCCGATGGAGCACCCGTGCAAGTGCTACCCATTGCTTCTGAGGGATCGGCGAGATCGAGGTCCTCAGCGGACGCAAGGATCTCCACCTCATCCTCAGATGCAGAGCTTTTATGTAGCGGTGGAGTAGGTGCCACCGCAGGTGTCTTGGACTTACAGGTCTTCAGAGTCGTTTTCTCTCGCTGTTCCTTTGGTTGCCGTTGGTGAGAGGGCTTATTGGAGTCAGTCTCTGGGACCGACGTGGAACGCGAAGCCCGTCGACCAGCGACCTGTGGCTGCTTCAGCCACTGGCTGGTGTCTGCTGTGCCGCTGGTAGGAACCTGGGAAGGGAGTGACCCAAGGGATCCCTTCCGAGCGAGAGAAGCCGAAGAAGACTTACGCTTCTCCGGCTGAGAAGGGGGGACTGGCGTCCCCGATGGTTTAGTGGGTGCTGCTCCCGAGGTAGATGGTGTGGGAGCAACAGCAAGAGAAGGGGCCCCCCATTGTCAAGGGGGCAGGTGAGGTCCTCTGGTTCCGAGAGCTGACTGTATATCTTGCAGCTGAAGGAGCTGGAGCAGGAGTGACAGTGGAGGCATAAGACGACATCATGCGCACGGGATGTAGCCGTTCAAATTTCCGCTTGGCCTCAGTGTAAGTCAGTCGGTGCAGGGTATAATATTCCATGATTTTGCGTTCTTTCTGTAAGACACTACAGTCCGGCGAGCAAGGGGAATGAGGCTCTCCACAGTTGACACAGACGGGAGGCGGAGCACATGGAGTATCGGGATGAGATGGGCGTCCACAATCTCGACATGTGAGGCTAGAAGTACAGCGAGAGGACATGTGACCGAACTTCCAGCACTTAAAGCACCGCATCGGGGGAGGGATATAGGGCTTGACGTCACATCGGTAGACCATCACCTTGACCTTTTCCGGTAACGTATCACCCTCGAAGGCCAAGATGAAGGCACCGGTAGCAACCTGATTGTCCCTCGGACCCCGATGAACGCGCCGGACGAAATGTACACCTCGTCGCTCTAAGTTGGCGCGCAGCTCGTCATCGGACTGTAAAAGGAGATCGCGGTGAAAAATAATTCCCTGAACCATATTTAAGCTTTTATGGGGGGTGATAGTGACGGAGACATCCCCCAGCTTAGTACAAGCGAGCAAGGCCCGCGACTGGGTGGAGGATGCCGTTTTTATCAACACCGATCCGGACCGCATCTTTGACAAGCCCTCCACCTCCCCAAACTTGTCCTCTAAATGCTCAACAAAGAACTGAGGCTTCACGGATATAAAAGATTCCCCATCAGCTCTGGTACAGACAAGATATCTGGGCGAATACGTTTCACTTTCATTCAACGCCTTTCGTTCCTCCCATGGTGTGGCCAGGGATGGGAACGATTTGGGGTCATAAACATTACCCTTAAAATGAGCCCTCGAACGCTTAGAGACTGCTGACGGCTGGCCGCCAGCGAGAGATGATGTACCACGCTTCATTGCGGGTCATCCGCCCTGATGCCACCTACTCCGACCAAGGGCCCTCCCCACGGGCGCCACCAGCCGCAGCAATAGCCACCTGGCAGGACGGCCATTGCCGGGAGTCCTGATGCCCCAAGGAGATGGGCATCTACTCCTTGGCATACGTGGGGAGGTAACGGCGCAGGCATCAGTAGAGCGATCCCTGTGTCGTCAGGGGGCTACAACCAAGAGGGTACATGGCGGCCCCACCACAACGGACTGGCTACCGTGCTGGATCTTAGGTGCAAAACTGACCAAGGTCGTCGTCTCAGATAAAAGAAACACTGCAGAGTGCAGCGTGGTAATCGCCCAAGAGATCGAAAACGAGCGGGACACCATTGCAACGACGAGAAAGCCGGCTAAAGGTCTAATTGCACGACGGATACAGTGCACCATGTAAGGCGCCCTTCCCCAATTGGCTCGCTCTTCGGAATAATTTAGAAAGATGGTCAAACCCGAGAGGGGACCATCACATAAGGCCGAAACATTTGAGACTCCTTTTAGTCGCCTCTTACGACAGGCAGGAATACCGCGGGCCTATTCTTACCCCCGAACCCGCAGGGGGGGGGGGGGGGGGCGTCAGAGAATAAAAGACACTCAAGTAAAATGTGGCGGACAGTAATCTGGACGCCACAAGCACTGCAGATTGGGGGGTCCTCCCTCTGGAGTAAAAAAACCATGTGTTAAGGGACTGTGCCTGATGGGGAGGCGAGTGAGGAGAACCTCATCCCGCCTGCATGACTGGTAGGACGTACGCCATGTTCGAAGAGCATTTTCATCCCGAAAGAAAATTTCTTGAGGATAGTTCGATAGAGAGCGGAAAAGGTGAAGATCTAAGTACACAGTGTCAGGAGAAGGAGGTGGGTACGGAATGTCTTCTAACCTGACTCCTGGATAGTGTTTGTCTGTCTACCAGAATGTGGGTGGGCGCCATCATGAAGTAGCATCACTTCACGCAGTCTTCCTAGTCTTGTTTTTGGACTGCGTTTGTCCGCAGTGATGGTTACATCTCGGGCAGCAATTCGTAGCACACTGCATCGTCGCTGCTCCAAGAGGTGCATTACATTACCTTTTCTGGATGTGCGCAAGTCTTTGTACGGGAAGTTGCTGCTTTGTTTCGGCTCAAACATTCCTTTCTTTTCATTATATTTGTATAAAGATACCATTTCTCGTAATCAGTAACGATGCAGGATAGTAATGGTCGGTGTTGTTCACGAGCCAAATGACAACGAGCAAGTAGAGATGCATATATGGCCACCCGCTAATTTTTGTGATTTTTGGCTTACAACATGCATTATCCATACACACGTTTCTGGAACCTTCCCGTTGCATGCAAATGTCGCTTGACGGTGCAATGATCACAGTTAATCACATTTGCCAGTTCTCGAATAACTGACGTGGATAGTTGTGGTTTAATGCATTTAAACGATCTTTATCAAACCCAGAAGGTCTTCCTGAAAGTGGAGAGTCACTAATGTCACAACGCCCCTTCTTAAAATAAGAAAACCATTTTCTTGCTGTGCGCTATCCAATTGCATTATCTGCATACATTGCGCAAATGCTTCTGGCTGCCTCCGCTATTGTCATGATCCTCTGCACAACTCAAAAGAATATGTCGGAAATATTCCGATTTTCTAGTACTCACAGCTCCACTCACTATCTCCAAATGATACTATGTGAACTCAAACACAACTAAAAATGGCAATGGGCGATAAATAAACCCATAGCAAACGGAATACCAACATGAAACATAAAGACGCTACCAACTTCTGCACCAACCTAGTAGCTTTTGACGACAACAGAGGCGCAGACAGTAAATTAAATAAGTTCGTAATTGTGTGTAGGGCAATAGGAGTTAAATGAAAAACGAAACGGAAGGACACGGAGATCGGGTTCTTTAGTGTAATTGCTGTCCCTGTGCTGCTTTACGGAAGTGGGTCATGGATAATGAGGGAGACAGATACAAAAATTAAATGAAATTTCTAATGCCTGTAAAATGATGTTCTAAACTAAGTGGAATAGAAATGAAGTGATTACAGAACAGTTCTAAAAAAATAACCTAAAATACAACTACATGAAGACACTGAGACAACAAACAAAAGCAGGAAACAGATGTTGTCTTTTTTTTTGTTAGTGAATTTCCATTATCCCCCAGAGCGGGGTGAGGGGTGGGGACAGGGGCTGGCAGCAGTGTAATATGCTGCTCTGTAGCCTACAGATGTTAAAAACATAATAAGGAGATAGTAAAACAATAAAAACAAGCGACAAAACGGTGACTAGTTGAAACTGGAACATGGAAAAAAGTTGCGAAGTGAAAATAAAAAAACGAAGGGTTGGTGATGCTTATTAAAAACATAGTAACTAGACAAGCACAATTAAAAACAATTCGACAGTTGTTTCTGTTCGCAAGAGCTAAAAAACACACCTATCGACAGTACAGTGTCTGTTCGTAACACTGAAAAGTGACTCACAACACAGAACACTGACTGAAAACTGCACTATAGAGGGGAGACGAGGGCAAATTGAGCGGGTGGGGGGGGGGGGGGGTTGATTGGTTGGTTGGTTTGTGAGATAAGGTTGGTTGGTTGGTTGGTTTGTGGGATTGAAGGGACCAGACTGCTATACCCATTGGTCCCTTTTTCCAAAATTTCAAACACCCACACAGAATAAAAAACGAACAATGGAAAAGATGGCACAGGACACAGGACAAGACAGACTTAGACACAGACCAGACTAAACGAATTAAAATCACACAGAGTGTGACAGTGGTTGCCAACCACCCAGAAACACACTAAAAAAAAATCAGACTAAAACCGGAGGCCATAGGCCAGAACCAACACAAAAAGACAAACACTTACATTAAGCGATAAAAGCCCCCTGCCCGAATAAAACGCAAAACTAAGCCCACCATAGCAGGGTCATCAGTTAAAAGGGCAGGGAGCGTATCAGGCAGCGCAAACGTCTGCCTGAGCATAGTTCAAAGTGGACAGGGCAACAAAATGTTGACCACCGTCAAATCCGCCCACATCGACAGAGAGGCGGGTCCTCATGCCACAGTAAATGGCTGCGTGTCAAGCGGGTGTGGCCAATGCGGAGCCTACAAAGGACGACTGAGTCCCTGCGAGTGGCTCGCAGGGATGACCGCCATACAGTCGTTGTCTCCTTGATAGGATGGAGTTTGTTTGGCGTGGTCAGGTTGCGAAATTCAGTGTCCCAAAGCTCGAAAATTTTGTGGCGTAAGATTGCTTGCAAATCAGATGCCGGGAAGCCAATGTCCAGAGATGGTTTAGTGGTGGCCTCTTTTTTCCAGGCGGTCTACACGTTCATTGCCGGGCATCCCAACATGGCCTGCGGTCCACACAAATACCACAGAGCGTCTGCAATGGGCAAGAGCATGGAGAGACTCCTGGACAGCCATCACCAGACGAAAGTGAGAGAAACACTGGTCGATAGCTCGGAAACTGCTCAGGAAGTAGCTACATATAACGAAGGACTCACCTGAGCAAGAGCGGATATACTCTAGGGCACGAACGATGGCGACCAGCTCAGCAATGAAAATGCTGCAGCCAGCCGGCAAGGATCGTCGTTTGCAATGGACCCCTAGAGTTAGGGCATAACTAACACGATCAGCAACTATCGAACCGTAAATGTAAAAAATGCCAGAGCTGTGATACATGGCTAGGATGGTTGGTTGGTTTGTGGGGGTTAAAGGGACCAGACTGCGATGGTCATCGGTCCCTTTTTCCAAAAAACTAATATCACCCACAGAGAATAAAAAAACGAACTACAGAAAAGACGTCAGACTACACAGGACAAAAAACAGAGATCAGGCACAACAAATTAAAAGCACACTGATTGTGACGGTGGTTGGCCGACCACAGAGAAAAAAAAGGAAAAGCCAACCACCGAGAACACATTAAAAACTCAGTTTAAAACTGTAGGCCAAAGGCCAGAATCAACACAAAACTATAAAACACAAACACTAAGATTAAACGATAAAAACCCCCTGCCCGAATAAAACGTAAAAGTAAGCCAGCCATAATAGGGTCATCAGTTAAAAGGGCAGGGAGCGTATCAGGCAGCGCAAATGTCTGCCTGAGCACAGCTAAACGCGGACAAGACAATACAATGTGCACCACCGTCAAAACTGCCCCGCAGCGACAGAGAGGCGGGTCCTCACGACGCAATAAATAACCGTGCGTCACCCAGGTGTGGCCAATAAGGAGCCGACAAAGGACAACGGAGTCGCTGCGAGTGGCTCGCATGGAGGAACGCCACACACTCTTCTCCTCCTTTATAGCACGGAGTTTATTGGGCCTGGCTAGAGCGCGCCACTCAGCGTCCCAGAGATCAAAAACTTTTCGGCGGAGGACTGCTCGCAAATCAGTCTCCGTGAGACCAACGCCCAGCAACGGTTTACTGCTGGACTCTTTCGCCAGGCGGTCAACATCCTCATTGCCGGGTATCCCAACATGGCCTGGGGTCCAAACAAAGACCACAGAGCGGCCGCAACGAGCAAGAGTATGCAGGGACTCCTGGATAGCCATCACCAGACGAGAACGAGGGAAACACTGGTCGAGAGCTCGTAAACCGCTCAGGGAATCGCTACAGATCCCTAAGGACTCACCTTAGCAGGAGCAGATATACTCTAGGGTACGAAAGATGACGACCAGCTCAGCAGTGTAAATACTGCAGCCAGCCGGCAAAGAACGTTGTTCGGAATGGTCCCCTAGAGTTAGTGCATAACCGACACGACCAGCAACCATCGAGCCGTCAGTGTACACAATGCCAGAGCCCCGATACATTGCAAGGAGTGAAAGAAAGCGGCGGCGGAAGGCCTCCAGAACGACCGAGTCCTTCGGGCCCTGTGCCAATTCCAGCTGAAGGCGAGGGCGAGCCATACACCACGGGGGTGTACGCAGAGGTGCCCTGAAAGGAGGCTGAAGAGGTAGAGCCCCAAGCCCAGAGAGAAGCTCTCAGAAGCGGACCGCGACCATACTTCCAGCCCTGGGTCGACGTTTTGGAAGATGGACGTGCGACTGTGGGAATAGCAGACGATAGTTAGGATGCCCAGGCAAGCTAAAAACATGGGCAGCATAAGCGACCAGTAAATTTTGGCGCCTTAACCGCAATGGAGGGACACCTGCCTCCACATGGATGCTGTCCACAGGGCTGGTCTGGAAGGCACCAGTGGCAAGGCGTATTCCACTGTGTAGGATTGGGTCCAGCACCTGCAACGCAGATGGGGATGCTGAGCCATATGGCAGGCTCCCATAATCTAGACGACACTGGATTAATGCCTGGTAGAGCCGTAAAAGGGTAGATTGGTCGGCGCCCCAGCTGGTGTCGCTCAAGCATTGCAGAGCATTTAGATGCCCCCAACACATCTGTTTAAGCTGCCGAATATGAGGCAGCAGAGACAACCGAGTATCAAAAACCACACCCAAAAACCTATGTGACTTCACCACAGCAATAAGTTCGCCATCAAGGTAAAGCCGCGGCTCTGGATGAACAGTGCGTCGCCTGTAGAAATGCATAACGCAGGTCTTGGCAGCCGAAAACTGAAAGCCATGCGTTACAGCCCAAGATGCGACTTGCGGACAGCACCCTGCAGCTGACGTTCAGGAGCTGCAATGCCATTAGAGCTATAGTAAAGGCAGAAGTCGTCAGCATACAAGGACGCTGAGACAGACGTTCCCACCGCCGCAGCGAGCCCGTTAATTGCCATTAAAAACAGGCAGACAATTAAAACAGATCCCTGTGGCAGCCCGTTCTCCGGGACCGGGAGGAACTATGGGAGGCTGCGACTTGCACGCGGAAGGTTCGGTGCGACAGAAAATTTCGGATGAAATATCGGCAGTGGACCCCGAAGACCCCATCCATGAAGCGTAGAAAGTATGTGATGACGCCATGTCATGACGTACGCCTTCCGCATGTCGAAACAGACAGCGACCAAGTGCTAACGGCGTGTAAAAGCAGTACGGATGGTGGACTCCAGGCTCACCAGATTGTCGGTGGCGGAGCGGCCTTGACGGATACCACCATGAAACTGAGCTAGAAGGCACCGAGACTCCAGTACCCAATTCAAGCGCCGGCTCACCATCTGTTCAAGTAACTTGCAAGGAACTTTGGTGAGGCTAATGGGACGTTAGCTGTCCACATCCAAACGGTTCTTGCCAAGTTTCAAAATGGGGATAACAGTACCTTCCCGCCATTGCGACGGAAACTCACCCTCGACCCAAATACGGTTGTAAAGGTCGAGGAGGCGTCGCTTGCAGTCCACTGGAAGGTGTTTCAGCATCTGAAAGTGGAAGCGATCTGGCCCAGGAGTGGTATCAGGGCAAGCGGCTAGGGCACTGTGAAATTCCCACTCACTGAATGGAACATTATACGATTCAGGATGGCGGATCCGAAATGAAAGGCTCCAACGTTCCATCCGCTCTTTAATGGAGCGGAGGGCCAGTGGGTAATTTGCAGAAGTGGAACGCAGAGCAAAAACTGCCCTGCCATGCGGTTTGCAATTACGTCGGATTCTGTACAAACTGCTCCATTCAGTGAGAGCGCAGGGACGCTGACAGGGGTCCGATAGCCGTAGAGGCGTCGAATCTTGGCCCAGACTTGCGAGGGAATGACATGGACACACATCGCTCCCAGCACTCCTGTTTGCGTTGGCGGATAAGGCGGCGGGCCCGCGCACGCAGCCGTTTTGAAGTCTATGTGGTGTTCTATGGAGGGATGTCGCTTGTGACGCTGTAGCGCCAGCCAGCAATATTTAATCGCCTCAGCAATCTCAGGCGACCGCCAAGGCACAGTCCTCCACGGAGGGGACCCATAAGAACGGGGAATGGCAGATTTTGCGGCAGTAACGATGCCGGTGGTGACCGAGTGAACCACCGGATCAATCTCGTCATGAGAGAGAGTCTCAGTAGCGGCAGTGGAGGAGAACAAGTCCCAGTCAGCCTTATTCATAGCCCCATCTGCTAGGGCAGCCCCAAGAGTGACGCCGTGGCAGTGACAGAAAGATCAGAAAGTGGTCACTACCACATAGGTCGCCATGCACACTCCACTGGACAGAAGGTAAGAGGCTAGAGCTGCAGATCGAAAGGTCGATGGCGGAGTATGTACCTAGCGCCACACTGAAGTGTGTGAAGGCTCCATCATTTAAAAGCGAAAGATTGAGCTGTGCCAATAAATGCTCAACGGTGGTACCTCGATCTGTTGCCACTGACCCACCCCACTGAGGTTTATGGGCATTGAAGTCGCCCAGTAACAGGAAAGGTGGCGGCAATTGGGTTATCAGCGCAGCCAGGACATGCTGCAGGACATCACCATCCGGTGGAAGGTAAAGACTGCAGACGGTAACAACCTGTGGCGTCCACACCCGAACAGCGACAGCATCTAAAGCTGTTTGTAAAGGGACAGACTCGCTGTGAAGGGAGTGAAGAACATACGAGTAGATGCAGACGCCACAAGATACCCTTTCATAAGCGGCCCGGTTCCTATAATAACCCCGATAGCCACGGAGGGTGGGGATTCGCAGTGCTGGAAACCAAGTTTCTTGTAGAGGAATACAAACGAAAGGGTGAAGTCTGATAAGTTGGCGGAGCTCAGCAAGATGGTGGAAGAAACCGCTGCAGTTCCACTGGAGGATGTTTTTGTCCATGGCTGAGAAAGGCTTGAAGGGACTGGGGAGGCAGATGACGTCGCAGGGTCACCTGCTGCCACCAATTGAGTACCTGTGCTAGTGCTATCCATGGGTGTGTGAGGGACCGGCGAGGTCAAGGTCCTCAGTGGACACCAGGATATCGACCTCTTCCTCAGACACAGAGCTCGAAGGGTGCGGTGGGGCCGGTGCCACCACAAGTTCTTTCACCTTAGACGTCTTTCCCTGGGACTACCTTCGTTGAACCTTGGGTTTCACCAGCTGGAAGGGCTTCACCTATTCAGTCTCCAGGACGGAGGAGTATCGCGAAGCTCTACGAGCAGTCGCTGGTGGGATCTTATGCCACTGTCTGGCGTCATCCTTCCCGCTGGTGGAAGCCTGGGAAGGGAGGGACACAAGGGACCCCTTATGAGCGAGAATAGCCGAAGAAGTATGACGCTTCTCCGGCTGAGAAGAGGGGACGGACGTCCCCGATGGGTGGGATGTTGTTGCTCCTGAGGTAGGTGGCGCAGGAGCGACAGGTAGGGTGGAGCCCCCCCCCCATGGGCAAGGGGGGCGGGTGGTGTTGTACTGCTCGTTGATCCGGCTGGAATTCTCGGAACTGATGGGGCTAGCACAGTAGTTGCGGCTGCGGCGTAGGAAGATGTCATTCTCACAGGGTGTAGTCAGTTATATTTCCTTTCGGCATCAGTTTAGGTCAGTCAGTCCAAGGACTTATAATCCATGATTTTGCTCTCTTTCTGGAAGATCATGCAGTCTGGCGAGCAAGGTGAATTATGCTCTCCACAGTTGACACAGATGGGAGGCGGGGCACATGGAGTATCATGATATGATGGCCTTCCGCTATCTCGATATGTGAGGCTGGAAACACAGCGGGAAGACATATGGCCGAACTTCCAGCACTTAAAGCACCGCATCGGGGGAGGGATATAGGGTTTGACGTCACATGGATAGACCGTCACATTGACCTTCTCTGGTAATTATCTCCCTCGATGGCCAAGATGAAGGCACCGGTAGCAATCTGTCCTTCAGACCCCGATGAACGCGCCGGACGAACTTTACACCTCGGCGCTCTAAATTGGCGCGCAGCTCGTCATCAGACTGCAAAAGAAGGTCCGTATGGTAAATAACTCCCTGGACCATATTTAAACTCTTATGGGGTGTGATCGTAACGGCAACAGCCCCCAACTTGTCAGAAGCAAGTAACCGTCGTGATTGGGCAGAGGATGCTGTGTGTATCAGTACTGACCCATAGCGCATTTTGGACAAGCCCTCCACCTCCTCAAACTTGTCCTCTAAATGCTCAACAAAGAACTGAGGCTTTGTGGGTATAAAAGACTTCTCATCAGCTCTCGTACAACCTAAGAATCGGGCCGAATAACTGTTACTGCCATCCTGAGACTTACGTTCCTCCCACGGTGTGGCCAGGGAGGGGAACGTTTTCGGATCATACTTGTGAGCATGAAATTGAGCCCGAGAATGCTTACAGACTGCTGGCAGCTGGCCTCCAGCGAGAGATGATGTACCACGCTTCATTGCGGGTCATCTGCCCTGATGCCACCTACTCCGACCTAGGGCCCTCCCCACGAGCGCCACCCAGCCTCAGCAAGGGCCAGTTGGCAAATGGCAATTGCCGGGAGTCCCGATACCCGAGGAGTATAGGCATCTACTCCTTGGCATACGTGGGGATTTAATAGCGCAGGCACCAGTAGAGCGATCCCTGTGTTGTCAGAGGGCTACAACCAACAGGGTACATGGCGGCCCCACCACAACGGACTAGCTACTATGCTGGATATTAGGTGACATGTAGTCCATGGTCGTAGTCAGTGCAGAAAGTGGCATTGCACATTGCATGGCGGAAAGTGCACGCAGGAACGTATCTGTGCCCAAGAGAGGGAGAGAGGGCAGGACTGCAATGTAACGATGAATAAGCTGGCGGAAGGTCTCAACGCAAGAGGGACACAATGCACCAAGTAAGGCGCCCTTCCGCAATCGGCTTGCTCTTCGGAATAATTTTGAGATATTGAGGTCAAACCCGACAGAGGACCATCACATAAGGGCGAAAACGTTTGATACTCCTTTTTAGTCGCCTCTTACGACAGGCAGGAGTACCGTGGGCCTATTCTTACCCCCGAACCTGCACAGGGAGTAGTTTTTCTCGCTAGTCTTTTCTCGCTAGTCTTTTCTCGCTAGTCTTTTCTCGCTAGTCTTTTCTCGCTAGTCTTTTCTCGCTAGTCTTTTCTCGCTAGTCTTTTCTCGCTAGTCTTTTCTCGCTAGTCTTTTCTCGCTAGTCTTTTCTCGCTAGTCTTTTCTCGCTAGTCTTTTCTCGCTAGTCTTTTCTCGCTAGTCTTTTCTCGCTAGTCTTTTCTCGCTAGTCTTTTCTCGCTAGTCTTTTCTCGCTAGTCTTTTCTCGCTAGTCTTTTCTCGCTAGTCTTTTCTCGCTAGTCTTTTCTCGCTAGTCTTTTCTCGCTAGTCTTTTCTCGCTAGTCTTTTCTCGCTAGTCTTTTCTCGCTAGTCTTTTCTCGCTAGTCTTTTCTCGCTAGTCTTTTCTCGCTAGTCTTTTCTCGCTAGTCTTTTCTCGCTAGTCTTTTCTCGCTAGTCTTTTCTCGCTAGTCTTTTCTCGCTAGTCTTTTCTCGCTAGTCTTTTCTCGCTAGTCTTTTCTCGCTAGTCTTTTCTCGCTAGTCTTTTCTCGCTAGTCTTTTCTCGCTAGTCTTTTCTCGCTAGTCTTTTCTCGCTAGTCTTTTCTCGCTAGTCTTTTCTCGCTAGTCTTTTCTCGCTAGTCTTTTCTCGCTAGTCTTTTCTCGCTAGTCTTTTCTCGCTAGTCTTTTCTCGCTAGTCTTTTCTCGCTAGTCTTTTCTCGCTAGTCTTTTCTCGCTAGTCTTTTCTCGCTAGTCTTTTCTCGCTAGTCTTTTCTCGCTAGTCTTTTCTCGCTAGTCTTTTCTCGCTAGTCTTTTCTCGCTAGTCTTTTCTCGCTAGTCTTTTCTCGCTAGTCTTTTCTCGCTAGTCTTTTCTCGCTAGTCTTTTCTCGCTAGTCTTTTCTCGCTAGTCTTTTCTCGCTAGTCTTTTCTCGCTAGTCTTTTCTCGCTAGTCTTTTCTCGCTAGTCTTTTCTCGCTAGTCTTTTCTCGCTAGTCTTTTCTCGCTAGTCTTTTCTCGCTAGTCTTTTCTCGCTAGTCTTTTCTCGCTAGTCTTTTCTCGCTAGTCTTTTCTCGCTAGTCTTTTCTCGCTAGTCTTTTCTCGCTAGTCTTTTCTCGCTAGTCTTTTCTCGCTAGTCTTTTCTCGCTAGTCTTTTCTCGCTAGTCTTTTCTCGCTAGTCTTTTCTCGCTAGTCTTTTCTCGCTAGTCTTTTCTCGCTAGTCTTTTCTCGCTAGTCTTTTCTCGCTAGTCTTTTCTCGCTAGTCTTTTCTCGCTAGTCTTTTCTCGCTAGTCTTTTCTCGCTAGTCTTTTCTCGCTAGTCTTTTCTCGCTAGTCTTTTCTCGCTAGTCTTTTCTCGCTAGTCTTTTCTCGCTAGTCTTTTCTCGCTAGTCTTTTCTCGCTAGTCTTTTCTCGCTAGTCTTTTCTCGCTAGTCTTTTCTCGCTAGTCTTTTCTCGCTAGTCTTTTCTCGCTAGTCTTTTCTCGCTAGTCTTTTCTCGCTAGTCTTTTCTCGCTAGTCTTTTCTCGCTAGTCTTTTCTCGCTAGTCTTTTCTCGCTAGTCTTTTCTCGCTAGTCTTTTCTCGCTAGTCTTTTCTCGCTAGTCTTTTCTCGCTAGTCTTTTCTCGCTAGTCTTTTCTCGCTAGTCTTTTCTCGCTAGTCTTTTCTCGCTAGTCTTTTCTCGCTAGTCTTTTCTCGCTAGTCTTTTCTCGCTAGTCTTTTCTCGCTAGTCTTTTCTCGCTAGTCTTTTCTCGCTAGTCTTTTCTCGCTAGTCTTTTCTCGCTAGTCTTTTCTCGCTAGTCTTTTCTCGCTAGTCTTTTCTCGCTAGTCTTTTCTCGCTAGTCTTTTCTCGCTAGTCTTTTCTCGCTAGTCTTTTCTCGCTAGTCTTTTCTCGCTAGTCTTTTCTCGCTAGTCTTTTCTCGCTAGTCTTTTCTCGCTAGTCTTTTCTCGCTAGTCTTTTCTCGCTAGTCTTTTCTCGCTAGTCTTTTCTCGCTAGTCTTTTCTCGCTAGTCTTTTCTCGCTAGTCTTTTCTCGCTAGTCTTTTCTCGCTAGTCTTTTCTCGCTAGTCTTTTCTCGCTAGTCTTTTCTCGCTAGTCTTTTCTCGCTAGTCTTTTCTCGCTAGTCTTTTCTCGCTAGTCTTTTCTCGCTAGTCTTTTCTCGCTAGTCTTTTCTCGCTAGTCTTTTCTCGCTAGTCTTTTCTCGCTAGTCTTTTCTCGCTAGTCTTTTCTCGCTAGTCTTTTCTCGCTAGTCTTTTCTCGCTAGTCTTTTCTCGCTAGTCTTTTCTCGCTAGTCTTTTCTCGCTAGTCTTTTCTCGCTAGTCTTTTCTCGCTAGTCTTTTCTCGCTAGTCTTTTCTCGCTAGTCTTTTCTCGCTAGTCTTTTCTCGCTAGTCTTTTCTCGCTAGTCTTTTCTCGCTAGTCTTTTCTCGCTAGTCTTTTCTCGCTAGTCTTTTCTCGCTAGTCTTTTCTCGCTAGTCTTTTCTCGCTAGTCTTTTCTCGCTAGTCTTTTCTCGCTAGTCTTTTCTCGCTAGTCTTTTCTCGCTAGTCTTTTCTCGCTAGTCTTTTCTCGCTAGTCTTTTCTCGCTAGTCTTTTCTCGCTAGTCTTTTCTCGCTAGTCTTTTCTCGCTAGTCTTTTCTCGCTAGTCTTTTCTCGCTAGTCTTTTCTCGCTAGTCTTTTCTCGCTAGTCTTTTCTCGCTAGTCTTTTCTCGCTAGTCTTTTCTCGCTAGTCTTTTCTCGCTAGTCTTTTCTCGCTAGTCTTTTCTCGCTAGTCTTTTCTCGCTAGTCTTTTCTCGCTAGTCTTTTCTCGCTAGTCTTTTCTCGCTAGTCTTTTCTCGCTAGTCTTTTCTCGCTAGTCTTTTCTCGCTAGTCTTTTCTCGCTAGTCTTTTCTCGCTAGTCTTTTCTCGTTAGTCTTTTCTCGTTAGTCTTTTTGTTTTTTTTCGTTTGAGGCATATTTCCTGAGATATTTGGTCCAGTCACTATCGTTGGGCCACCCTGTTTATGTACAGTCGTACATCACAATTAGACAGACTCAGCCTGTGAGTATAGAGTAACTGTTCTGTGTCCACGCATCCACACTTCAAGAAGTGGACTTGCTGCCTAGAAGAAAATTATCATTAACAGCTTGCTCCTGCAAAGTGTACTTCTAGGTACTAATCAACCTAAACACATATGACTTGTAATGGCTATAATTATTATTCTACAAATGACATAAATGCTATTCAGGACACCTTCCTGAGCCACCAACATTGGCGGCTGCTGTGAAAGAGCACAAGAACAAGTGAACACCGCAACTTTTGAAACCTTGAGAATTTGTTGGTTATTTTTCTTTGTATCATGTTAAACGCAATACAGATACGGAATTCTAAAATATACGCACTAAATCTACCGCGTTGTGCTACATATTGCTCCTCTGGAGGGTTGGGTTGTTTGGGGGAAGAGACCAAACAGCGAGGACATCGGTCTCATGTTCCTCTGGACTTGGAAAAAGTTGGAATCACGGTTACGAGTACACTTTTACTTGCGCACGTTTTAATTAGTTTCTGCGCATGCACATTTGGCGTGACGCAATTGCCTTACAAGCCAAATACACACGGAGCTGAGAAACTATGTGCGCGGTTCACCGCTAACTGTAAGTTTACGTGTTCTACCACCTGGTGGCAGAACAGAGCGGGATTTATGCAAGCGAATGTACGTAAGTCTTCGGCAAAGTCAGATTTGACATCAGTATATGTTGAAGCTATACTTATAGAAAAACCTATTTTGTGGGATCGTGAATTAGATATTGTGCGTTAAATTTTGGATTTTGTCCAACAGTAACCCATTTGAGGCGCTGAGAACCATAAAGCGCATAAATATCTGTAGAATACATTGACGCTTCTGACATCTGTTGATATTATGGTGGGTGAGGTTTATTTGTACTTTAGGCCCCCATTTTACGTATGTGTGACCATTCAGGAAAAACTGTTTCAGTTGTTTCTCTGATACTCATTTATATAGGAGGGGGGGAGGGGTCGACGACTATGTCCTTTTGCCCTTATAACTCTCAGAGCCTCATTTGTATTCTACTGTACTGACCTTGTTGGTACTACTTGAATTTAATAATTTCCGCAAATGGCAGTTTGTGTTGGGAGTTGGTTGTCTAATGTTGGCACTCCGATTCGTGCACAGTAACTCTGATGAACCTGTAGTAAGCACTAAGAGAAAAGAAAACTACCAGGAAAAGTTAGCTGCAAAGAAACTACGGCATTCCAAACCAGATCCGTTATCTGAGAAAGTGACGAAATTAAATAAACGTGACTAAAAGCGAACATTTAACAAATAAGTGAATAATAAGGATAAGTAGCTGTGTGGATGCAACGTAAGAATATCTGCTTTTCGCCCATGAGTTAATACGTGAATTAGGGATCTTGCACATTTGCCCGAAAAGATAAAGGATGTCGAAAACTTCCACTTACATAAAAATGCGAAACAGAGAGTAGCCAAACATTAAACTTTATTTCGTGCTTGTCATAGATTGTTCTTAATTATGGACAAAACAACAAAATTTCACAAAAACAATTCTTCCTTTTTTTTAGACAAGTTATGCATACTATAACTATTATTACTATTATTTACAGCGGCTGTAATTGTATGAACATGTTGATAAGCATAACTGTTATACAGCATATGCGATTAATTTCGCACTCTAATATTTATCTGAATTTAATAATGTGTGAACACCTAGCTTGTGTACCTACGAGCCGCCACTGGCCACCAATATACTCGTAAATATCTGTTACAACCACTGTATATACAGGGTGGTCCATTGATAGTTACCGGGCCAAATATCTCACGAAATAAGCATCAAACGAAAAAACTACAAAGAACGAAACTCGTCTAACTTGAAGGGGAAACCAAATGGCGCTATGGTTGGCCCGCTAGATGGCGCTGCCATAGGTCAAACGAATATCAACTGCGTTTTTCCAAATAGGAACCCCCATTTTTTATTACATATTCGTGTAGTACGTAAAGAAATGTGAATGTTTTAGTTGGACCACTTTTTTCGCTTTGTGGTAGATGGCGCTGTAATAGTCACAAACGTATAAGTACGTGGAATCACGTAACATTCAGCCAGATCGGACGGTATTTGCTTCCTGATACATTACCCGTGTTATAATGGAACCGTTTACCGATTGCGGAAAAGGTCTACTCGGTATCCTTGACGACATCATCCACGTGTCCGGACCGTTCGCCGGATAGTTACGTTATTTAAGGAAACAGCCACATGTGAATCGTCAACCACGACCTGCAACAAATGATGATGCCCAAGTAGGTGTTTTAGCTGCTGTCGCGGCCAATCCGCACATCAGTAGCAGACAAATCGCGTGAGAATCGTGAATCTCAAAAACGTCGGTTTTGAGAATGCTACATCAACATTGATTGCACCCGTACCATATCTCTATCCACCAAGAATTGCATGGCGACCACTTTCAACGTTGTGTACAGTTCTGCCACTGGGCACAAGAGAAATTACGGGACGATGACAGATTTTTTTTTGTACGCGATCTGTTTAGCGACGAAGCGTCATTCACCAACAGCGGTAACGTAAACAGTCATAATATGCACTATTGGGCAACGGAAAATCTACGATGGCTGCGACATGTGGAACATCAGCGACGTTGGCGGGTTAATATATGGTGCGGCATTATGGGAGGAAGGATAACTGGCCTCCATTTTATCGATTACAATCTAAATGGTCCAATGTATGCTGATTTCCTACGTAATATTCTACCAATGTTACTACAAGATGTTTGACTGCATGACAGAATGGAGATGTACTTCCAACATGATGGATGTCCGGCACATAGGTCGCGTGCGGTTGAAGCGGTATTGAATAGCATATTTCATGACAGGTGGATTGGTCGCCGAAGTACCCTACCATGGCCCGCACGTTCACCGGAACTGACGTCCCCAGATTTCTTTCTGTGGGGAAAGTTGAAGGATATTTGCCATCATCACAAACAACGCGTGACAACATGCGTTAGCGAATTGTCAATGCATGTGCGAACATTACGGAAGGCGAACTACTCGCTATTGGGACGAATGTCGTTACACGTATTGCCAAATGCATTGACGTTGACGGACATCATTTTGAGCATTTATTGCATTAATGTGGTATTTACAGGTAATGACGCTGTAACAGGATGCGTTCTCATAAATGATAAGTTCACAAAGGTATGTGTATCACATTGGAGCAAACGAAATAAAATGTTCGAACGTAGCTACGTTCTGTATTTTAATTTAAAAAACCTACCTTTTACCAACTGTTCGTCTAAAATTGTGAGCCATATGTTTGTGACTATTACAGCGCCATATATCACAAAGCGAAAAAAGTCGTCCAACTAAAACATTGATATTTCTTCGCGTACTACTCGAATATGTAAAAAAATGGGTTACTATTTTTAAAAAACGCAGTTGATATCCGTTTGACCTATGGAAGCGCCATCTAGCTCGCCAACCATAGCGCCATCTGATTTCCCCCTTGAAGCTATACAAGTTTCGTTGTTGTTTTTTCGTTTGTCGCTTGTTTCGTGCGATATTTGGCCGGTCACTATCAATGGACCACCCTGCATGTGTGTGTGTATATTCTGCTGTAGGCTTGTGTAATAAACTACATTTAGTCGAAATTGCTAGTTTAGTATAATCTGACAGCTCTGCTCGTGGGAGAGCTCTGTTTGAGGGCAGCTGCGCGCCGCGTCCGTCTGCGGCAGCGCGTGGGCTGGACACGACGCCACATGCTGCTGCGGTGTGGACGGACGGGTGACGCGTCACCAGCCGCCGCCACCACCAGTCGCCGCGCGGCCTGCGGTCTCCACTGAGCGCGCTACACGGATTTACGGAGAAAAAAAATTTCCAAGTACTAGAAAGTTCTCATTTACAGCCACATTCGTAATGTTTTGGTTTACATTTCGTCCAGCGACGGACATCATTTCAAGGTTTCCTGTCCTCGGCCTTTTAACGTTAAATGGTCACGTTACCATTCTGCATCGATACGTTTCTCTCCCTTTTTCGATCTGCATCTTACCTATCTCTTTCGTATGTTTAGCTGCAAAATCCGTCTAATTTCTTTTTTAAAGGCTCAAATCTCAAGACATTACCATGTCAGATCCTTAGCTGTTGCTACTGTATTTCATTTGAGTTATTCAGAATCCCTGTTTATCATCTAAGAAAGGGCAAATATTTGATTGCACTATATTACTCTCTCTCTAGCCAAAAGCACATTGCACAAACAATTAGTCACTGTCAGGAGAGAGAACCCAAATACAGGATTACGCCACCTGTAGCTACAAGTGACGTAATGCAGTTGCCGCACTTGAAGCTTTTTTTTTTTTTTTTTTTTTTTTTTTTTTTTTTTTTTTTTGTTTGGGGATTAAGGGCGCTCAACTACTGAGGTCATTAGCGCCCAGTCACAATTGTTAGAGCACATAAAATCTAGTAAAACTCAAGGGGGGGGGACACCAGAAAGTACTTACAAAGATGCAGATAAAGTAAGTGAAAGAGTTAGATGTCTTTGGACAAGCCAGTCAAAGTAATAAAACGAAGAACACAAGCAGCTGCTCGAGCGTCATCAGGTAAAATATCCTGTAAAGTAGATGGCAGAGACAAGACAACACGAGATTGACTAAAACGGGGACACGACAATAAAACATGGCGCACTGTTAATGCATGACCACAAGGGCACTGCGGGGCTGGGTCACCGGAGAGCAGGTAGCGGTGGCTAAACCGGCAATGCCCAATCCGCAACCTGGTCAGAAGGACCTCTTCTCGCCGAGATGGTCGGGAGGAGGTTGTCCAAGCAGTTGGGAACGGTTTTACTGCCCGGAGCTTGTTTCCTTGAAGTGATGACCAAGTATCCCACCACAAAGACACAAGCCTCTTACTAACAACCCCACTAATGTCAGATGACGGCACACAATGGGAGGCTGGCCGAGGCAGGAGGACTGCAGCCTTGGCTGCAGCATCCGCAGCCTCATTCCCAGGCACTCCTACATGTCCGGGAACCCACAGAAAGCTGACAGGAGAACCATTATCAGCGAAAGAATGGAAGGACTGCTGTATCCATTGAGCCAAGGGATGGACCGAATATGGAGCTCCAAGGCTCTGAAGAGCACTGAGTGAATCAGAGCAGAGTACATACGATGAATGGCGGTGGCGGCGGGCATACTGAACGGCCTGATGGAGAGCAAAAAGCTCGGCCGTAAAGCTGGAACACTGGTCGAGGAGCCGGTATTTATAGGTGCCGGCCCCACTTGAAGCTGTGGTATCGATAGCTACGATGCCACACCGTACAGATTGGCACGACGAGAGCGGACGATCCACACCGACGACAGCGATCTCTAGCCGACGCATTGCAGCTCTACGAGCGCCGCTCCACTTTCGCCCAGTTCTTCAAGAGCAGGCGGCCGGGACACTTCTCTTCCCCTTGTTTGGTAGAGAGATTTTGCACTACTTACGACGGGTCTAAGGCTTCGCACCTACGTGCTCATCTGTACAAAGTTACGTATGCCTCTGTATATATTCATGCACCAGTAAACCACATTACGTACATGCAGTACCGACGTGTTTTGCCTCACCTGCTCCTACTCGCTTCCTTCATTCGACAACCTTTTAAGTTTTCAAGAAGCACACCCACGCGCCGCCTTCCAGGCGGGATACAAAAGACGCCAAACTGCTGACAAGAATAATGTGCAGAGAAATGGAAAAGAAACTGCGAATCTCTTAGATAACGTTCAGTTTGGCTTTAGGAAACGTAAATGCACCATTGAGGCTGTCTTTACGTTCTGTCTTGTAATGGAAACAATACTACAACAAAAATTAAACAGGTATTTAATACAAAATAAAAGAAAGAAAAATATTAATGAAGAACGGCAGGGGATAAAGAACTGAATGAAGTAAGCAACAGATAAAATACTGCGCAAACAAACCACATGGAAATAAAAATAGCGTATGAAACGTACTTACAGTTATAAACGGATCTAACTAGACAACATTATATAACTGCTACATATGCTGCAAAATCTCCAACAAGAAGAGCGCAACGAGTTGGAAAAAAATTTGTGAGTGATGTGGAACATGATGTGTGTCGAGACAAGACTTCACCTGTAAATTGTTAAAGAATTTAAATAATCCAGAAAGAAACAACACGGAACGGATGTGGTAACACATGACGAATGGACTGAACATTACAAAGGAATTTAATCCTGAGGCAGACATTTCTACTAACTCTGACGACAGGATCAGAGAATTAGAAAAAATATTGACTTGCTTACTTTAGGAGAGTTAGAGTTAGTAATGAACAAGCAAGAAAATAAAAAGTCAGCGGGATCAGAGGGAATAAATATAGAACTCGTGAAGAATGGAAGATTTTTATTCAAACTCCTTCTTCAACTATTAAACACCTCCTGGCTTACAATGAGGACCCCTGATACACGATTAACGGTGACTTTCTTTCTTAAATGTAGAAGAGAAAAAGAAATTGTAACTTGCAATATTTTTTGGTTTACTTATTCTAGGATTGAAGACAACTGTGTAAGTTGAAGTGATATGTTTAATTTCGCAATATTAGAACAAAAATACACGCTTTTACACAGTTTTCAATGTAACAAAAAAAAAAAAAAGTTGGCATGATAACGCGTCTCGTCATCATCAAAAAGTGAACTAATCCTAAACACAGCAGTATTAAATATTAACTCTCAGAACGTTAAATTATCCTGAACACGACAATATTAAACTTTAACTAGAAGTTTCTTTACAGAAGTGTTCCTAAACTTACGTTATGATGTTGGTCAGTACCAAGAAAATGGTCCGATTCCGGTACTATTTTTAGGATGACAATCAAGTTTACGGTGGCTGGTTAGTTATGTGACAAATTGAGCAAAAGATTACCCAAGGTCGCTCGAGTTTACAGTGGACGCAAGTTGGTATACCAACAAATTTACACCTCTGCACACAGTATTTACCTTAAGCTGTGATGAGCTGTCTTCTGCTAGGCCGTTCTCTTCTGCTGAAATTCCTATAAAACTAATTACACATTTGCTGAATTTTCCAGCGGAAACTTTCCCTATCTTTCTCGTTAGGATGGATAGATGGATGGGTATGGCGTTATGGGCGCTCAACAGTGTAGTCTTTAGCGCCCGAACGGAAACAATGGACGAGTGTCACTAAAATGCAGCAAGTGCAAAAATAGGACTAAAATTAAAGGTGACAGTCTACACAGGCAGTGTGCACGTCAACAGTAGCAAAGTGGAAAGCAGCACGTAAAGGGGAGAACTGCAAGAGAACGCAGGGGAAGGGGTTAGTATGGAACACATAGCACATATTTGGATGGTTGGTTTGTGGGATTAAAGGGACCAGATGGCTACGGTCATCGGTCCCTTTTTCCAAAAAAACTAAAACCACCCAAAGAAAATAAAAAACGAACAACAGGGAAGACGGCAGACGACACAGGACAAAAAATACTCCGACAGAGGTCAGACAAAACAAATTAAAACACACAGAGTGTGACGGTGGTTGGCCGACCATAGAGGAAAAAAAAAGGAAAAGCCAACCACCGAGAACACATTAAAAACTCAGTTTAAAACCGTAGGCGAAGGCCAGAATCAACACAAAACAATAAAATAAAACATAAACACTCATATTAAATGATAAAAACCCCCCTGCCCGAATAAAACGTAAACCTAAGGCAGCCATAGCCGAGTCATCTGTTAAAAGAGCAGGAACCGTGTCAGGCAGTTGGGAGAGACCTGCAAGGAGGAGCGCCACACACCGGTAGCCCCCTTGATGGCCCGAAGTTTGTTGCGTGAAGGCAGGGCGCGCCATTCAGTGTCCCAAAGGTCCAGAAATTTGCGGCGTAGGAATGCTCGCAAATCTGTCTCCAGGAGGCCAATGTCCAGAGATGGTGTACTAGTCGCCTCTTTCGCCAGCCGGTCAACATTTTCATTGCCGGGGATCCCAACATGGCCTGGGGTCCACACGAAGACAGCACAGCAGCTGCAACGCGCGAGAGTATGCAGGAACTCATGGATAGCCATCACCAGACGAGAACGAGGAAAACACTGGTTGGTTGGTTGGTTGGTTTGGGGGATGAAAGGGACCAGACTGCTATGGTCATCGGTCCCTTTTTCCAAAGACAAAGAACACCCACAGAGAATAAAAACGAGGAACAGAATACAGCACAGACGATAAAACACAAGAGAAACTGAGACAAAGACAAGACAAAACGAACTAAAACCACACAGAGTGTGACGGTGATTGGCCGACCATAGAAATAAAAAAGGAAAAGCCAACCACTGAGAAAAACAATAAAAAATCAGTTTAAAATCATAGGCCAAAGGCCAGAATCAACACAAAACAATAAAATAAAACAGAAACACTCAGATTAAATGATAAAATCCCCCTGCCCGAATAAAACGTAAAACTAAGTCAGCCATAGTGGAGTCGTCTGTTAAAAGGGCAGGGAGCGTATCAGGCAGCGCAAATGTCTGCCTGATCACAGCCAAAAGGGGGCAGGCCATCAAAATGTGGGCCACTGTCAAAGCAGCCCCACATCGACATAGAGGAGGGTCCTCCCGGCGCAGTAAATAACCGTGTGTCAGCCGGGAGTGGCCAATACGGAGCCGGCAAAGAACTACTGAGTCCCTGCGAGTGGCTCGCAGGGATGACCGCCACACAGCCGTCGTCTCCTTAATGGCACGGAGTTTATTGGGCGTGATACGATCGCGCCATTCAGCGTCCCAAAGCGCAAAAACTTTTCGGCGGAGGACTGCACGCAAATCAGTCTCTGGGAGGCCAAAATCCAGAGATGGTTTACTCGTGGCGTCTTTCGCCAGGCGGTCAACATTCTCGTTGCCGGGGATCCCAACATGGCCTGGGGTCCACACGAAGACCGCAGAGCGGCCGCAACGCGCAAGAGTATGCAGGGACTCATGGATAGCCATCACCAGACGAGAACGAGGAAAACACTGGTCGAGAGCTCGTAAACCGCTCAGGGAATCGCTACAGATAACGAAGGACTCACCTGAGCAGGAGCGGATATACTCTAGGGCACGAAAGATGGCGACCAGCTCAGCAGTGTAAACGCTGCAGCCATCCGGCAAGGAACGTTGTTCGGAATGGTCCCCTAGAGTTAGCGCATACCCGACACGACCAGCAACCATCGAACCGTCGGTGTAAACAATGCCAGAGCCCTGATACGTGGCCCGGATGGAAGAAAAGCGGCGGCGGAAGGCCTCTGGAGGGACCGAGTCCTTCGAGCCCTGTGCCAAGTCGAGCCGAAGGCAAGGGCGAGGAACACACCATTGGGGTGTATGCAAAGTAGCCCGGAAAGGAGGTGGAACAGTGAAAACCTGAAGCCCAGAGAGAAGCTCTTTGACGTGGACCGCTATTGTACAACCAGAGCGGGGCCGACGTTCTGGCAGACGGACGACCGATCGTGGGAACAGGAGACGATAGTTAGGATGCCCGGGCGAGCTTAGAACATGGGCAGCATAAGCGGCCAGCAAACGTTGGCGTCGGAACCGCAGTGGAGGGACACCTGCCTCCACTAGTAAGCTGTCCACAGGGCTGGTGCGGAAAGCACCAGTGGCAAGGCGTATCCCGCTGTGGAGAATTGGGTCCAGCACCTGCAACGCAGACGGGGATGCTGAGCCATATGCCAGGCGCCCATAATCCAGACGGGACTGGATTAACGCCTGGTAGAGCCGTAACAGGGTAGAGCGGTCGGCGCCCCAGCGGGTGTGGCTCAAACATCGCAGTGCATTGAGATGCCGCCAACACGCCTGTTTGAGCTGCCGAATATGAGGCAGCCAAGTCAACCGGGCATCGAAAACCACCCCCCAAAATCTTGTGGGTCTCCACCACAGCAAGCAGTTCGTCGGTAAGATAAAGCCGCGGCTCAGGATGGACTGTTCGGCGCCGGCAGAAATGCATAACGCGGGTCTTGGCTGCCGAAAACTGAAACCCATGCGCTACAGCGCAAGACTGCGCTCTACGGATAGCGCCCTGTAGCTGACGTTCAACAGCTGCAATGCCAGTAGAGCTGTAGTAAAGGCAAAAGTCGTCAGCGTACAGGGAAGCGGAGACAGAAGTTCCCACGGCCGCAGCAAGCCCGTTAATGGCTATTAAAAACAGACAGACACTTAAAACAGAACCCTGTGGCACACCGTTCTCCTGGACGTGGGAGGAACTATACGAGACCGCGACTTGCACGCGGAAGGTACGACACGACAGAAAATTGCGGATAAAAATCGGCAGAGGACCCCGAAGACCCCATCCATGAAGCGTAGAAAGGATGTGATGACGCCATGTCGTATCATACGCCTTCCGCATGTCGAAAAAGACAGCGACCAGGTGCTGACGGCGGGCAAAGGCAGTACGGATGGCCGACTCCAGGCTCACCAGATTGTCGGTGGCGGAGCGGCCTTTACGGAACCCACCCTGAGACGGAGCCAGAAGGCCCCGAGACTCCAGTACCCAATTCAAGCGCCGGCTCACCTTCCGTTCAAGCAACTTGCAAAGAACGTTGGTGAGGCTAATGGGACGGTAGCTGTCCACCTCCAGAGGGTTCTTTCCAGGTTTCAAAACGGGGATGACAATGCCTTCCCGCCATTGCGACGGAAACTCCCCCTCGACCGAAAGACGGTTGTAAAGATCGAGAAGGCGCCGCTGGCAGTCCACTGAAAGGTGTTTCAGCATCTGACAGTGGATGCCATCTGGCCCAGGAGCGGTATCAGGGCAAGCAGCTAGGGCACTGCGAAATTCCCACTCACTAAATGGAGCATTGTAAGATTCTAGGTGGTTGGTGCGAAACGAAAGGCTCCGACGTTCCATCCGCTCTTTAATGGAGCGGAAGGCCTGGGGGTAATTCGCAGAAGCGGAACTCATAGCAAAATGCTCTGCTAAGCGATTTGCAATGACGTCGGAGTCAGTACAAACCGCTCCATTCAGTGAGAGCGCAGGGACGTTGACAGGTGGCCGATAGCCGTAGACGCGTCGAATCTTGGCCCAGACCTGCGATGGAGTGACATGGAGGCCAATGGTGGACACATACCGCTCCCAGCACTCCTTCTTGCCTTGGCGGATAAGGAGGCGGGCCCGCGCACGCAGCCGTTTGAAGGCGATAAGGTGGTCTATGGAGGGATGTCGCTTGTGACGCTGGAGCGCCCGCCGGCGATCTTTAATCGCTTCAGCGATCTCAGGCGACCACCAAGGCACAGCCTTCCGCCGAGGGGACCCAGAGGAACGGGGAATGGCAGATTCGGCGGCAGTAACGATGCCGGTGGTGACCGATTGAACCACCGCATCAATGTCATCAGTAGAGAGAGGCTCAAAAGCGGCAGTGGAGGAGAACAAGTCCCAGTCAGCCTTATTCATAGCCCATCTGCTAGGGCGCCCAGAAGAGTGGCGCTGTGGTAGTGACAAAAAGATCGGAAAGTGGTCACTACCACACAGGTCGTCATGCACACTCCATTGGACAGACGGTAAGAGGCTATGGCTACAGAGTGAAAGGTCAATGGCGGAGTAGGTGCCATGCGCCACACTGAAGTGTGTGAAGGCACCATCATTTAACAGCGAGAGATCGAGCTGCGACAATAAATGCTCAACGATGGCGCCTCGACCTGTTGCCACTGACCCACCCCACAGAGGGTTATGGGCGTTGAAGTCGCCCAATAGCAAGAAAGGAGGCGGCAATTGGGCGACCAGTGCAGCCAGGACTTGCTGCGAGACATCACCATCCAGTGGAAGGTAAAGACTGCAGACGGTAACAGCCTGTGGCGTCCACACGCGTACAGCGACAGCCTCTAAAGGCGTCTGGAGAGGGACAGACTCGCTGTGCAGAGTGTGAAGGACATATATGCAGACGCCACCAGACACCCTTTCATAAGCTGCTCGGTTCCTATAATAACCCCAATAGCCACGGAGGGCGGGGGTTCGCATTGCTGGAAACCACGTTTCCTGGAGAGCAATGCAGAAGAAAGGGTGAAGGCTGATAAGTTGTCGGAGCTCAGCTAGATGGTGGAAGAAACCGCTGCAGTTCCACTGGAGGATGGTGTTGTCCATGGCTGGGAAAGGCGTGACGGGACTGGGAAGGCAGATTACGCCGCTGGGTCACCTGCTGCCTCCGATGGAGCACCTGTGCTAGTGCTATCCATGGCGTCTGAGGGACCGGCGAGATCGAGGTCCTCAGCAGACGCCAGAATCTCCACCTAATCCTCAGACGGAGAGCTTGTAGGAAGCGGTGGGATGGGTGTCACCGCAATGTCGTTAGCCTTGGGGACTTTCTTCTTCTTCTGCTTCTCTCGCTGTGCCTTCGGTGGTTCAGACTTCATGGGCTTCACTGGGTCAGTCTCAGGGACAGACGACGACCGTGTGTCCCTACAGCCAGGGACCGGCGGTTGTTTGAGCAACTTGCGGCTGTCGTCTTTGGTACCGGTCGGAACTTGCGGAGGGAGGTCCCCAAGGTAACCCTTCCTGGCGAGAGGAGCCGAAGAAGTCTTATGCTTCTCCGGCTGGGAAGAGGGAACTGATGTTCCCGATGGTTGGGGGGCAGGGAGTGAAGTGCCCCCGACCATCAAGGGGGCAGGTGTGGGCCTTCGACTCTGAGAGATGACTGGAGCTGATGGAACTGTAGCAGGAGTGACAGTTGTGGCATAAGAGCATGTCATACGCACTGGATGAAGCCGATCATATTTCCGCTTCGCCTCAGTGTACGTCAGTCGGTCGAGGGTCTTGATTTCCATGATTTTCCGCTCCTTCTGCAGAATTGGACAGTCCGGCGAGCAAGGCGGATGGTGCTCACCACAGTTTACACAGATAGGAGGCGGGGCACAGGGATGATCAGGATGGAATTGTCGACCGCAATCACGACATACGAGGTCAGAAGCACAGCGTGAAGACATGTGGCCGAACTTCCAACACTTGAAGCACCACATCGGGGGAGGGATATACGGCTTGACATCACAACGGTACACCATCACCTTGACCTTCTCAGGTAACGTGTCACCCTCGAAGGCCAAGATGAAGGCACCGGTGGCAACTTTATGATCCCTTGGACCCCAGTGGACGAAATGGACGCCTCGTCGCTCCAAGTTGGCGCGCAGCTCGTCATCGGACTGTAAAAGGAGATCCCTGTGGAAGATAATGCCCTGGACCATATTCAGACTTTTATGGGGCGTGATAGTTACGGAGACATCCCCCAGCTTATTACAAGCGAACAAGGCCCGCGACTGGGCGGAGGATGCCGTTTTTATCAACACCGATCCGGACCGCTTCTTGGACAAGCCCTCCACCTCCCAAAACTTGTCCTCTAAATGCTCGACAAAGAACTGAGGCTTCATGGATATAAAGGATTCCCCATCAGCTCTGGTGCAGACAAGATACCTGGGCGAATAAGTCTCACTTTCATTCAATGCCTTTCGTTCCTCCCATGGTGTGGCGAGGGAGGGTAACGATTTGGGGTCATAAACGTTACCTTTAAAATGGGCCCTCGAACGCTTGGAGACTGCTGGTGGCTGGCCACCAGCAAGAGAAGATGTTCCACGCTTCATTGCTTGTCATCCACCCTGATGCCACCTACTCCGACCAAGGGCCCTCCCCACGGGCGCCACCCAGCCACAGCAAAGGCCACCTGGCAGGATGGCCATTGCCGGGAGTTCCGATGCCCCAAGGAGATGGGCATCTACTCCTTGGTATACGTGGGGAGTTAACGGCGCAGGCATCGGTAGGGCGATCCCTGTGTTGTCAGGGGGCTACAACCAACAGGGTATATGGCTACCCCACAACAACGACTGGCTACTGTGCTGGATGTTAGGTGTCATGTGGTCCATGGTCGCCGTCAGTGCAGAAAATGGCCCTGCACAGTGTTTGGCAGAAAGTGTACGCAGGAGCGTATCTATGCCCAAGCGATGGAGAGCGGGCAGGACTGCAATGCAACGACGAATAAGATAGCGAAAGTTCTCAACACAACATGGACACAATGCACCAAGTAAAGCGCCCTTCCCCAATCGGCTCGCTCTTCGGAAAGATTTTGAGAGATGGAGGTCAAACCCGACAGGGGACCATCACATAAGGCCGAAACGTTTGAGACTCCTTTTAGTCGCCTCTTACGACAGGCAGGAATACCGCGGGCCTATTCTAACCCCCGAACCCGCAGGGGGGGTAACCAGCCAGTCACCTGCTTGGTTAGAAGGGCTTCGCCTCAAAGTATATCGTACAGATGTGCTTTCACTGTGCAGCTAAGGCTGTGACTTCCCTAGCAGACGATAACAGTGCATAGATAGTCTTTGAACGGTACCAGCGGTTTACTACCACTCGCACAGTGATAAACAGAGTGAAATACGTTTTCTAACAAATGTCAGTGAAACATTGGTACTTTTATTTGGCACGAAGATAATGGTTGGTTGATTCTTGAGGGAGGGGGGGGGCAAACAACGAGGTCGACTGTCCCACGTAGGATATTGTTCACCACTGACTTGTTTCTCGAAGTGACACAGTTTACCGACATTTCCACCTGGAAAGATAAAACTACTGTCTCAGTTACTTCGGTAGTGTGGTCACCTAAGGATCGGCTTTTCGATCACAAAAATGGTCTCGTTGGTATAGGCTAAGAAGGTCTAGGCCAAAAACAAAGTAACATTTTGGCTCGATTCTTGTCACCGGATCTGGCACTCTGTCACCTTCTCCTGTTCCTTACAGGGTTTTATAGCAGGAATGGGTAATTTATTTATTTATTTATTTATTTATTGTTCCATTGGACCAAATTAAGGCAAAGTCTCCATGGTCACGGAACGAGTCAATACATGAAATTATAACATGATAGTAGAAACAGATAAAATGAAATATAAGAAACATATTCAGGCGACAAGTCGTAACTTTAAATAAAGAAAATCAACAATGTAACACTGGAATTTGCTTAATTTTTAGCTCTTCCAGGAACTCCTCCACAGAATAGAAGGATTGAGCCATGAAACTCTTCAGTTTAGACTTAAAAGAGTTTGAGCTACTGCTAAGATTTTTGAGTTCTTGTGGTAGCTTATTGAAAATGGATGCAGCAGAATACTGCACTCCTTTCTGCACTAGAGTCAAGGAAGTGCATTCCACATGCAGATTTGATTTCAGTGTTAACTGAGTGAAAGCTGCTAACTCTTGGGAATAGGCTAATATTGCTAACAACAAACGACATTAAAAAAATATATACTGTGAGGGCAATATCAGAATTCCCAGAATATTGAATAGGGATCGACAGGAGGTTCTCGAACTTACACGACATATAGCTCGAACAGCCCGTTTTTGAGCCAAAAATACCCTCTTTGAATCAGAAGAATTACCCCAAAAAATAATACCATATGACATAAGCGTATGAAAATATGCGAAGTATACTACTTTTCGTGTTGAAATGTCACTTATTTCAGATACTGTTCTAATGGTAAATAAAGCAGCATTTAGTTTCTGAAAAAGATCCTGGACATGGGCTTTCCACAACAGCTTACTATCTATCCGAACGCCTAGGAGCTTGAACTGTTCCGTCTCGCTTATAATATGCCCATTCTGTCTGATCAAAATATCGGTTCTTGTTGAATTGTGAGTTAGAAATTGTAAAAACTGAGTCTTGCTGTGATTTAGCATCAAATTATTTTCCACAAGCCATGAACTTCTTTCATGAACTACATTATTTGATACTGTTTCAATATTACACACTAGATCCTTCACTACCAAGCTGGTGTCATCAGCAAACAGAAATATTTTTGAATCACCTGTAATACTAGAAGGCATATCATTTATATAAATAAGAAACAGCAGTGGCCCCAACACCGATCCTTGGGGAACGCCCCACTTAACAGTGACCCATTGGGACTGAACGTCACTACCACTCTCAATATTGCGGAGAATTACCTTCTTTCTGTTCTTAAAGTAAGAGGCGAACCAATTATAAGCTACTCCCCTTACTCCATAACGGCCCAACTTCTGCAGTAATATTTTGTGGTCAAAACAGTCAAAAGCCTTCGTTAAATCAAAGAAAACACCTAGCGTTCTCAACCTTTTATTTAATCCGTCCAAAACCTCACAGAGAAAAGAGAATATAGCATTTTCAGTTGTTAAACCATTTCTAAAACCAAACTGTACAAGTGACAGCAAATTATGTAAATTTAAATGCTCCAGTAACCTTGTATATACAACCTTCTCGATAACTTTAGAAAACACCGATGGCACAGAAATAGGTCTAAAATTGTCAACATTATCCCTATCTCCCTTTTTATAAAGTGGCTTCACTACCGAGTACTTTAATCGGTCAGGAAACCGACCACTCCTAAAGGAAAAGTTAGATATGGTTAAGTACTGGGCTAACATACATAGAACAATACTTCAGTATTCTGCTAGATACCCCGTCGTATCCATGAGAGTTGTTGCTCTTTAGTGATTTATTTATTAACTCAACCTCCCTCTTGTCAGTATCATGGAGGAGCATTTCAGGTAACAGTCTCGGAACCCTTTTTTCTAAGAGCGCTACATGATTCCCCGTTGGGACTAGGTTTCTATTTAGTTCACCCGCTACATTCAGAAAGTGATTATTAAATACTGTACATATATGCGACTTATCAGTAACACGGACATTCCCACTACGCACTGATTCTATATCCTCGACGTGTCTCTGCAGGCCAGCCACTTCCTTTACGACTGACCATATGGTTTTAATTTTATCCTCAGACTTCTATCTATCAGCATATCACATACTTTTTGCCTTCCTAATAACATTTATAAGCACCTTACAGTACTGCTTGTAATGGGCTGCTGCATTTAGATTTTGCTTGTTTCTAACGTTTTGATATAATTGCCAATTTGTTCTACAAGATATTCTTATCCCTCTAGTCAGCCACCCAGGCTGCCTGTTTGTGCTAGTACCATGTTTTGAACGTTCTAACGGAAAGCAACTTTCAAAGAGCACGACAAAAGTCTTGAGAGAAGCATTATATTTATCATCTACTGTATCAGCGCTATAAACATCTTGCCACTCTTGCTCCTTGATAAGGTTTACAAAGATCTCTACAGCAACTGGATCAGCTTTCGTAAACAGTTGATAACTATATTTAACATGTGTTGCAGCACAAAAGTCTTTTAAAGTTAAAATTTGTAAATCATGATATGAAAGGCCATTCACCTTTTTGCTAACAGAATGCCCTTCTAGTAATGAGGAATGAACAAAAATGTTGTCTATGGTTGTTCTACTGTTCCCTTGCACTCTCGTTGGAAAGAATACGGTTTGCATAAGATTATATGAATTAAGGAGGTCTACCAGCATCCTTTTCCCTGCACAATCACTTAGACAATTAGTGTTGAAGTCACCACATATAACTAACTTTGTATTTCCTATAAAGTGAACCAATAACCTCCTCTAGCTTTAGCAAAAATGTTGTGAAATCGGAGTCTGGGGATCTATAAATAACAAGTTAAAAGTTTAGCTCCATTAAATTTAACCACACCTGCACAACATTCAAACACGTTTTCAGTGCAGTACTTTGAAACATCAATTGACTCAAATGGGATGCCGTTTTTCACATACATGGCTACTCCCCCACACCGCAAAGAGCTCCTAGAAAAGCTGCCAGCCAACCTGTATCCTGGTAAAGGAAGCCTCTGAATTATCTCCTTTTTTAAGAAGTGTTCAGATATACCAATAATTTCAGAGTCAACATCTATAAGCAGTTCACTAACTTTACCTCTAATACCTTGTATATTTTGATGAAATATACTAATTCCCTCATTACTCGGATACCTAAGCTTTGTCAAAAGTGGTTCCTTTGTTCGAGAGACTTCCCTTAAGCAGGAATACCTATCAGATGACTTCAATCTAAAAAAGGTGCAGCTCTAACACCCACTACTCCAGGAATTTTCCCATGAGTGATCCCACCACCCCCACCTATGCTGTTACTTATAAGCTTTGCCAACCTCCCCTTCCCATACCTGTTGAGGTGCATGCCATGTCTAGTGAACCCAGTCCTGCTGATAGACTCCACCGACACCACTGAAATGTGGCCCATGCTTTCTGTCATCAGCGCACCCCCAAGTCTCATGTTATTTCGCCTGACGGCTGTATTAGATGAGGCCGATCGTGATGCTGAAACATTTCCACGAAATGCACATTCGTGTCGCCAATCTGAGTGGCTATCTTTTCCAGGTCACCATCTATGTCATACTCCCCATCCCTATCAATATTATTACCAGCCCCACCCACAATCACTAGCTGATCCTCTTTAGTAAAATCCCTACATAACCCCCCTATGTTAACAGTCACCTGAGCCAATCCTGCATTAGGCTTCACAATGCTGGCGACCTGGTACTCACTCCCCAACACTTCCTGCAACTGCTGGCCTACACCTCTACCATGAGAACTACCTAACAGCAGAACCTTCTTCTTCCTCTTAGACTTTGCAACTGACCTAGCCACCATAACTGCTGAGGTCTGCTGCATACTTCCTACATTTACAGCTACTAGAGATTCCTCTCCACTAGACTCTGACAGTTGGTCATATCTATTGCAAACACCAATAGTAAAACTATCTGAAAATAATCTTCTCCTAGCAGATCTCTTGCCAACAGCCAGCTCCCATTCCCCAACCCCCTTCTCCCTCCTCATCCTATCTAGCTGCTCCTGTGCGTTTTTCAACTGCACCTGAAGGGCACAAATCTTACGCTCCTGCTGCTCTATCAACTTACTCTTGCTACATAACCTGCAGTTCAAGGAGAGGATCTCACCAGAATGCCCACTGACCTCCCCACTGCATTCCCCCCCCCCCCCCCCAGTGAAAATACTTCGAACAACTCTCACACCGCAATCCACTACTGACGAACATACGGCAAAGCCCACACTTCTCACTCATGGTAAAATTTTACACTTATTGAAATAAGAAAACTACTTTATCTAAGTTCCTCTACTACAACAACAAGATGTTAAAAACCTGACTACAATAATCACAAACTTACTCTACAAGGGAAGTAACTACTATTATTAACAATATTAATCAACAAAAAATGAGAATATAACAAAAGACTAACACAGAAAGAAAACCAAACAGTAACGAAACTGAAAACAGTTCCCAGAAGGTTCTTCTGAAATTATTTCACCAGAAAACACCAAGAAGACCGGTTGAAGACTACTAAAGTTCCTAAATAAACCACTATACACACACACAATTAATAAGTACTTAGCTTTCCTTGCGCCACTACAGCTGCAACTGGTCAGCACGGAATGTAAACACAGGTAAGAGGTTAAGTTGCTCGATACGAAACACAAATATCAGGTCACAACACAAGAAAGGCAGAGGTGAATGAAGAAACCACTAATAAGTTACTTATATAGTAACTATTATCACAAAAACCATCTAAATATGTATCTGAAACCTAAAAATATGTAAAAACTTAGAGAGCGATCTCACACGCAGTCACTCACTTATGACGTCACACCAGAGATTCAGGGATATGTATGGAAAGGTCTTTCGAAGCAACAAATCTTGGAAACATGGGTTCTAAAATGCGTACCCTACAAGCTATGAGCACTTCTTGATCTTCGATTCTGTGAAACAAATCTGTTACTGCAAGTTCTTCGTATTCCATATTTCGAGAGGTGGAACTACGGATAAAAACGAGAAAAAATCCAGTAGACATGAGCCCTAAAGCACATTCCTTAAGAGCTTCGCTTATGTGAAACACACGTCTTCTAGTCAACAAGTGTTCACAGCTCTTAAAGTATGCATTTAGGGTCCATGTTTGCTAAGCAATTTTTTCTTGTTTTCGTCCCTATTACTTCATCCCAAAATGTGGAAAGCAAAGAACTTGTAGCACAAGAGATTTCTTTCACAGTACGGCATATGAACAAGTGCTCATAATTCTTAAAGTACTCATTTTACAGCCCATGTTTACTAGACCTGTTTACTTCGAATGATTGTTCTTGTGAAACTAAATGTTAACTATTCCTGCAGGGACGCCTTGTAGAATAAAAAAAGTCATGAGAGGTAAAAAATATATGAAAAAAGTGTCACTGCATTTTACGGTATTCATTCCAACGGCTTTAAAATCTGGGCTCATTCACACCTCTCTCTCTCTCTCTCTCTCTCTCTCTCTCTCTCTCTCTCTCTCCCTCTCTCTCTCCCTCTCCCCCCCTCCTCCTCCTATCTACCTGCCGCTACATACGATCTTTGAAAAACGGCAGCAGATGTCTGCATAGAGACAGCGATATTCCTGTTGTCTACAACAAAGAGATGGTGTTGGAGCTCAGAAATGTCTGTAGCATGCGAACTGGTTTGATACTGGTTAGCGCAATGTCATGTGCGAAATAATTGACTCTTGATTTGGTTAAAGATAAAAATAATTTAAAATGTGCCATTGTGATGAGGCTTCTATCTTAGTTAAAAAATTAAATACATACAGGTGAGCAGTCAATGCATGTCCCATGTGGGTGCCTAAGAGTGCTGTTCTGATGACACGTAACGAACTTTGGGCCTTTGAGTGGTGGAAAAATATTACGTTTCCCCTGACCCCATATCACGAGAGGATGTATCATATGTCTGGGGTGTTTGTTACCGCAAAGTGATTCTAGCAACTTTGTGACAAAATGCAAAATACTTCTACAAAAATAACTTATTGAGAGACTCACGTTCAATGTTTAAATTACAACTCCATAGTTGCTTGCTATAATTACGTTACGTATAACTTGTAATTATGTACTAACTACGCTGGAAAAACAAGTATATCGTTTGGTCTGTTTAGCTGCAAAAATTATTTTTACGCAAAATATTATGTAGCACACACTATGTAACAATACTATAAGTTATCTAGAAAAGCTTATTGTGGATCGAAAAATAGGTAAGCCACACTCATCTGAAGAAAATTCGCTGAAAGGTTTCACACTTGCCTTGCGTAAGCCAGTCGTTATTAGTTGACCAAAGAATGCCTGCAGTTTGTAGCGTCAAGTTTAATCGAGAGTTCAAAATATGGATGAAGATTATTACTCTCATGTGCACAGTTATTAGTCTGAATTACTATTACATTCTGCATGCGATTGGTGATGAAAGACCAGAAACAACCTGCCCTTGGATGTAACTGTGGTCTGATATGACGTGGAGTATATGCAGTTCCACGTATTACATTCCTTGAAACCTGCTCGTGCCCATGATATGGTACTGAGTCATGTGTTTATTGTCCATTTCTAGAAACAAGAGTAGCCACACTAGATACCTGAATACAATTATTTTCTACATATTCGCTCACACACATTTCATCTCCGACCTGCGTATGTTTCTCTATCATACCTACAAAAGCATCACTCTCATCCTCATTTCCAAAAATTATCACTATTACTCTTCTGCAAATCTGCTAAAGCCTGCGCCCAACTGTAGCCCATTTCAAAACGTATATCATCGTCCATGACGAATAAAAATTAACACTTTGTCTTACCTCAACAAAACACACTTCCTAATTGTGAATTTGTTGTAACAATGCACTTTTATTTCCTTCACACGAATTATCACAGTGGCCATATTCATGTCGGTTTAGAACGTGCATTGTTACCTCTATGTTATTTTCGTAGTGAAAATGAAATATTCGAAATCACATATTGTGTACATAGGGTATTTTCTGTTCCCACTGCAAAAATTTCTAATTATTGTAGTACGAACAGTGATATAACCATGAATAACTTATCCAGTTATAATAAAAAATCCATAAAAAGTGTATCTGGGAGTTGAGAAGTCTACATCCACATTAACACCGTGTATCTGTAGTTAAAAAGAGTCTTGGGGTATAAAGAGAGGTCGGATACCACGTGAAGGTTAGAAGCAATGACATTGGTTAGCGCAATGGAGTGTGCGAAATAACTGACCCTAGAGTTCATTCAAGACGAAAGTAATAAAAAATGTGGCACTGCGAAGTGGTTTCAATCTTGGTTAAATACTTTAATAACATGCAGGTGACCAGCAAACGCAAACCCTAAGCTGGCAACAACAGAAAATGCAGCTGCGATGACAGCATAAGAAATGCTGGGCCTCGGAGCGGTGGAGATATGTTAGATCCGAGGGAGTTTTGGCACTTTGCGGCTAGAAGGCACGTTCGTGGCAGCGGAGGCCACGCTGCGGGTAGCGGGTGGCGAGGGCTTTGTTCGGAGAACTGTGGTGCGCCGCAGCCGCGTCGGCGAGCGGCAAGTTGCTACTAAGTCTGAGCTGAAGGGACTGAGTTGAAGGGAAGGGCAGGGCACAGCATCAGACGTCGCGCTGCGCCTGGCGGGGAAACAACTGCACTAGCCCTGCTTCCGAGTCTCTGCAGCAGGTGCCACGAGGTTCCAGCAGGGTAGCAAGTTCCTCGAAGTGGGGAGGAGGTGACGCCTCTTTGTTGGAGTGCAAGTGACGATGATGGGGGTGTCAACAAAGTGTCATCACACAGGATGGTTTGTTGGTTGGTTGGTTGGTTGTTGGGATGTTTAAGGGGGACTAAACAGCTAAGGTCATCAGTCCCCCATTCCAAAAACAGGCGAGACACAGTCACGAAGCAGGTAAAACCCCAAGGGGAAGGAGACTCCCCCCAGGCACTAACAGAACACAAATGCAGCAACGAACACTACAGACAAGAAGAGTACAGACAAACACCAGACAGAAAGAAACAAGAAAAGAAGATGGCCGGAAACTGGTTGACTGACCGCGAGACAAAAAAAGGGAAAGAGTCAACCAGCAGACTATACACCAAAACAGCAACAAATTTGGAGAGACGCGAGGACAAAAGACACAGAATGGGAAAGGTGCAGAACCCCCCTAAAGAGAACCATAAAAAGGACTACCACGGATAAAATGTAAAACATTGTCAGCCATGGAGGCATCGTCACATAAAATCAAAGTCAAAGTGCCCGGGAGATTAAAAGACTGCCGGAGGGTGCGCAGTCGGGGACACTCCAATAAAATGTGGGCGACCGTCAGCCGGGACCCACACCGACACGGGGGGATCCTCCTGACGCAAAAGATGGCCGTGCGTCAGGTAGGTATGGCCGATGCGCAGCCGACACAGGACTACAGAGTCCCTGCGAGAAGCCCGCAGGGAGGAGTGCCACACATCGGTCGTCTCCTTGACAGCCCGCACTTTATTCGTGGCTGTCATGCCACGCAACTCAGCAGCCCACATCCCAAGCACCTTACGGGGCAACACCAGCTGCTGGTCGCGAGCCGTAAGGCCGATCTCCAAAGCTGGGGCGTCGATCGCCCCTTTGGCCAGCCTGTCAACACGTTCGTTCCCCGGGATACCAACGTGACCTGGCGTCCAAACAAAAACCACCGAACGACCAGAGCGGGTAACGGTGGTTGGTTGGTTGGTTGGTTGGTTGTTGGGATGTTTAAGGGGGACTAAACAGCTAAGGTCATCAGTCCCCCATTCCAAAAACAGGCGAGACAGGGTCACGAAGCAGGTAAAACCCTAGAGGGAAGGAGACTCCCCACAGGCACTACAAGAACACAAATGCAACAACGAACACTACAGACAAGAAGAGGACAGACAAACACCAGACACTAACATACAGAAGAAAAGAAGATGGCTGGAAACTGGTTGACTGACCGCGAGACAAAAAAAAGGGAAAGAGTCAACCAGCAGACTATACACCAAAACAGCAACAAATGTAAAGAGACGCGAGGACAAAAGACACAGAATGGGAAGGTGCAGGACCTCCCTAAATCGAACCATAAAAAGGACTACCACGGATAAAATGTAAAACATTGTCAGCCATGGAGGCATCGTCAGATAAAACCAAAGCCAAAGTGCCCGGGAGATTAAAAGATTGCCAGAGTGTGCGCAGTCGAGGACACTCCAGCAAAATGTGGCCGACCGTCAGCCGGGACCCACACCGACACAGAGGGGGATCCTCCTGACGCAACAGATGGCCGTGCGTCAGGTATGTATGGCCGATGCGCAGCCGACACAGGACCACCGAGTCCCTGCGAGAAGCCCGCAGGGAGGAACGCCACACATCGGTCGTCTCCTTGACAGCCCGCAGTTTATTCGGGGCTGTCATGCCACGCCACTCAGCAGCCCACATCCCAAGCACCTTACGGCGCAACACCAGCTGCTGGTCGCGAGCCGTAAGGCCGATCTCCAAAACTGGGGCGTCAATCGCCCCTTTGGCCAACCTGTCGACACGTTCGTTCCCTGGGATGGTTGGTTGGTTTGAGGATTAAAGGGACCAAACTGCAGAGGTCATCGGTCCCTTGTTTCATAAACACACAGAGCACAGGGAAACCATCCATTAGTCATTCGAAACAAGATAAAAATGCCAGGGGAAGAAAATCGCCAAGGTCAAGATTAAAGAAACATGGAAAACGGAGCACAGCAACAAAAACAACACAGAGAAGAAAGGCAGAAGGGATTAAAACTGCACAGCAGAGGACTGTTGCTGACTGATCACGAAAATAATAGGATGAGCCAGCCACTCTGCAACACGTTAAAACCTCCAGCCTAAAAGATTAGGGTGGAGTCGAATTACAACACACAACAAAGTAAAAGATACAGCACAAAAGAGGGTGATGCAATAAAATTAGAGGGACCGATAAAACCCACTTGCTCGAAGAAAACCTAAAACACGATCTGCCATAGAGACATCGTCAGCTAAAAGACACGATAAATCACCCAAGAGGTTAAAAGTTCGCCTGAGGGCCGCTAAAAGAGGACAGTCCAATAATATATGGGCCACCGTCATATTCGCACCACAGCGACAATGAGGGGGGTCCTCTCGACGCAACAGATGACCATGCGTCAGCCAAGAGTGGCCAATGCGGAGCCTACACAGAATAACAGAATCCCTGCGAGAGGCCCGCACGGAGGAACCCCACACAGTCGTTGTCCCCTTTACCTGCCGCAGCTTGTTGGGGGCAGACAGAGTGCGCCATTCGTCTGCCCACATCCGAAGGACCCGACGGCGTAACACCGATCGGAGATCAGTTGCCGGGAGGCCGATCGCCAACGGCAGTTTGCGGGTGGCTTCTTTAGCTAACGTGTCGGCGTGTTCGTTGCCCGCTATCCCAACGTGTCCCGGGGTCCATATGAACACCACTGAACGTCCACGCTGTCCAAGAGCATGAACGGACTCCTGGATGGCAACAACAATGGGATGGCGTGGGTAGCACTGGTCAAGAGCCTGCAGACTACTGAGCGAGTCACTGCAAATGACAAAAGACTCACTAGTGCTGGTACGAATACGCTCAAGGGCACGAAAAATGGCTGTTAGCTCTGCGGTGTAAACACTGCAGCCGTCCGGCAAGGAGCGCTGGTCTACATAGTCCGCATGAGCGTAAGCGTACCCCACACGGCCATCAACCATCGAGCCATCTGTATAGATTATCTCAGAGTCACGGGATGCGTCGAGGAGAGCAAGAAATTGGCGGCGCAAGACTGCAGGAGGAACTGAATCCTTTTGCCATTGTGAGAGCTCCAGCCGAAGCTGCGGCCGATGAATACACCAAGGTGGTGTATGTGGGTGGACCTGAAAAGCAGACGGAAGGGGCAAAGACTCGAGTTCACGAAGGAGTGACCGAACACGGATCCCAATTGCGAGGCCTGATCGCGGCCGCCGACGTGGGATATGGACTGCCGCATCGGCGAAAAGGAGACGGTAGTTAGGGTGACGGGGAGAACAACGGACGTGGGCAGCATAGTTGGCTAAGAGTTGTTGACGCCGAATGTGGAGCGGAGGAATCCCCGCCTCAGCAAGTAGGCTATTAACAGGACTGGTGCGGAATGCTCCTGTCGCCTGTCGAACCCCACAGTGGTGAACGGGGTCCAGCAGTTGCAACGTTGAGGGCGACGCTGAGCCATACGCCACACTCCCATAATCCAGTCGGGACAGCACAAGGGCTTTGTAGAGCTGCAGCAGCGTGGTACGGTCTGCACCCCAAGTTGTGTTGCTGAGGCAGCGGAGGGCATTCAGATGCTGCCAGCACTGACGCTTGAGCTCACGAATATGAGGAAGCCAAGTAAGCCGGGTGTCGAACAGCAATCCCAAAAAACGATAGGTGTCAACGACCCTGAGCATAGCATCCTGGAGATAGAGCTCAGGGTGGGGATGGACAGTTCGACGCCGACAAAAGTGCATAACACAAGTCTTCGCAGGAGAAAACTGAAACCCATGGGCTAAAGCCCACGCCTGCGCCTTGCGAATGGCTCCCTGCAACCGACGTTCTGCAACACCAATGGTGGAGGAGCTGAAAAAGATGCAGAAATCGTCAGCATATAACGTGGGTGAGACAGACGACCCTACTGCTGCTGCAAGGCCATTAATGGCCACAAGGAAAAGGGGCTCGCTCAATACAGAGCCCTGTGGAACGCCGTTCTCCTGGATATGAAGTGAACTATGGGATGTGCCAATTAAAACGCGGAATGTCCGAACAGATAAAAAATTCTGAATAAAAATGGGGAGAGAGCCCCGGAGACCCCACCCGTGCAACGTGGCGAGAATATGGTGCCGCCACGTTGTGTCATATGCTCTGGAGAGGTCGAAAAAGACGGAGACGAGGTGTTGGCGCCTGGAAAAAGCAGTGCGGATTGCAGACTCAAGGAAGACCAAAGTATCGGCGGTGGAACGGCCCTGACGGAAGCCGCTCTGGCACTGAGCCAGAAGACCCCGAGACTCGAGCAGCCAACACAGCCGTCGACTCACCAAGCGTTCCAGTAGCTTGCACAGAGTATTTGTCAAGCTGATGGGCCGATAGCTATCCACAGTAAGCGGGTCCTTACCAGGCTTCAGCACCGGAATGATGGTACTTTCTCGCCACTGCGACGGAAAGACACCATCACCCCATATGCGGTTGAAGATGGCAAGAACACATCGCTGACAGTCCGGGGACAGGTGTTTGAGCATCTGATTGTGGACGCCATCTGGCCCAGAGGCTGTATCGGGGCACTGTGCCAGGGCGCTCTGGAGTTCCCACAAACTAAATGGGGCGTTATACGTCTCAGGGTGGCGAGAAGCGAAAGAAAGCCGTTTGCCTTCCTCCCGGCGTTTGAGCGCGCGAAACGCGGGCGGGTAATTCCCGGACGCAGAGGCCCGAACATAGTGCTGTGCGAAATGCTCGGCGATTGCATCGGCATCGGTGGATACCGCCCCGTTGATGGTAAGCCCTGCGACACCTGTAGAGTGCTGCAATCCAAAGATGCGCCGAATCTTCATCCACACCTGGGAGGGTGAAGTACGGGAACCAATGTTGGAAACGTATCTCTCCCAGCACTCCTGTTTCCGCCGTTTGATAAGCCTCCGTACCCGAGCACGGAGACGTTTGAAGAAAATGAGGTTCTCCAAAGACGGGTGCCGCTTATGTTGCTGAAGAGCCCGTCGACGTTCTTTAATGGCGTCAGCGACCTCTGGAGACCACCAAGGCACTGACTTTCGCCGGGGGCACCCTAACGAACGAGGAATGGTACGTTCCGCAGCGGAAACAATCGCTGCAGTGAGTGTCTCAACCGCCACATCGATGGTACCATGGGGGAGAGATTCAACAGTGGCAGCAGAGGAGAACGTGTCCCAGTTTGCCTTGCTAAACGCCCATCTAGGCGAGCGTGCAAGGGAGCGACACTGTGGTAGTGAAAGGAAGATCGGAAAATGGTCACTACCACACAAGTCGTCATGGACTCTCCAGTGGACCGATGGTACAAGCCCTGGGCTGCACAACGACAGATCGATGGCCGAGAACGTGCCATGCGCCACACTGAAATGTGTGGCAGCGCCAGTGTTTAAGAGGCAGAGGTCGAGTTGGGAGATGAGATTCTCGACCTCTCTGCCTCGGCCAGTAACCTTCGTTCCACCCCACAGGGGATTGTGGGCGTTAAAATCCCCCAGGAGAAGAAAAGGCGTGGGGAGTTGGGCGACAAGTGCAGCCAAGTCGGTCAGGGAGACTGTACCACCTGGAGGGAGATAGACACTGCAGACGGTTATGTCCTGGGTAGTCCTTACACGTACAGCCACAGCTTCCAATGATGTTTGAAGGGGCACAGGAGCACTATATACAGAGGTAAGGACATACACGCAGGCTCCACCTGACACACAATTGTAAGTGCTACGGTTGCAGTAATAACCCCTGTATCCACGAAGGACAGGGGTCCGCATTGCCGGGAACCAGGTTTCCTGGAGGGCAATGCAGAATGCAGGTGTCATGCTGAGAAGCTGTCGTAGCTCAGGGAGATGGCTAAAATAACCGCCACAATTCCACTGGAGGATTGTACAAAGTGTGTCCTGTAGGGGCATTAAGGAACTGAAAAAGCGAATTACGTCGCAGGGTCACATGCTGCCACCGACTGAGTGACTGACGTCGCAGCTGCCATCGTATCTGAGACGGCGAGATCGAGGTCATCAGGGGACGCAAAGAGCTCGACCTCATCCTCAGAGGCTGAGCTGACAGGAAGCGTTGGTGCGGGAACCACCGGGTCTTTAGGCTTCTTAGAGAGCTTCCTCTTCTCTCTCTTGTCTTTGGGAGGAGGGTTCGCATGCTGGGAGGGCTTTCCTGATGCATTGTCAGGAACAGAGGAAGAGCGTGAAGCCCTTCGACCAGCAGCTGGTGGCTTCCTCAGCCACTGGCTAGCGTCTTGCGAGACACTGGTAAAATTCTTGGAAGGGACTCCCCCAAGGGATCCCTTCCGAACGAGTGAGGCCTGAGGAGGCTGTTGCCTATCCGGCTGAGCAGCCGGAGAAGGCTGTTGCTTCTCCAGCTGAGGAGCCGGAAGAGACGCTTGCCTCTCCGGCTGAGCAGTCGGAGGAGGCTGGCGCCTCTCCGGCTGAGAGGTGGGGATGGATGTCCCCAGTTGTTTGGGGTCCACTGCTCCCAAACCGGGTGTTTTGGGAGCAGTGGAAGAGAGTGTGGACCCTACTAGTGGTGGGGCAGGCGTAACTTTACCGTTCTGTGGGCCAACTGAGAAGGGAGTCGTTGCAGGAACTGGTGGCGGCAGAGTTGCAGCAGCATAACTTCTCAACATAGATGTGGGGTTGAGCCGTTCGAGCTTCTTCCTTGCCTCTTGGTAAGTTAAACGGTCCAGGGTCTTAATTTCTTGTATCTTCCGCTCTCGTTGGTAGACTGCACAGTCTGGCGAGCAGGGAGAATGATGCTCCCCACAGTTAACGCAGGTGGGAGGCGGAGCACATGGAGCATTAGGATGGGAAGGTCGTCCACAATCACGACACGTGGGGCTGGCAGTGCATCTGGAGGACATATGTCCGAACTTCCAGCACTGGAAGCATCGCATAGGGGGTGGGACATAGGGCTTGACATCGCACCGGTAGATCATGACCTTGACCTTCTCAGGCAAGCAGTCACCCTCAAACGCCAGGATGAAGGCACCGGTTGCGACCCTATTCTCCTTGGGCCCCTTAAAGACACGACGGACAAAGTGCACACCTCGTCGTGCCAGGTTCTCCCGTAGCTCGTCATCAGACTGTAGCAGAAGATCTTTATGAAAGATAATCCCCTGGACCAAATTTAAGGACTTATGGGGAGTGACATGAACGGGGATGTCACCGAGCTTCTCACAGGCGAGTAACGCCCGTGACTGTGCAGATTAAACTGCTTGTATCAAAATAGCCCCGCTCCTCATTTTGGAAACAGATGCCACTTCCCCAAACTTATCTTCAAGATGGTGAACAAAGAAGAGAGGCTTAGTCCCCAAAAACGAATCCCCATCGGTTCTGCTGCACACTAGGTATCGCGGTGAATACGGCTCCTGTCTGTCCGCAGCCCTACGTTCCTCCCATGGCGTGGCTAGGGAAGGGAACGATTTGGGGTTATATGTCACAGCATTAAATTCTGTCTTACCGCGCTTAGAGACGTTGGCGGTCGTGCGACCACCGGATTGAGACTTCACCCGCTTCATTGCGGGGCATCCGCCCCGATGCCACCCACTCCGACCAGGGGCTCTCCCCACGGGCGCCACCCAGCCACAGCAAAGGCCACCTGGCAGGATGGCCGTTGCCGGGAGTCCTGATGCCCCAGAGAGACGGGCATCTACTCCTTGGCTTACGTGGGGAGGTGTCAGCTCAGGCATCGGCAGTACGATCCCTGTGTTGTCAGGGGGCTACAACCTAGAGGGTACATGACGACCCCACCACAACGGGCTGGCTACCGTGCTGGATTTTGGGTGCCATGGGTAGTCCATAGTGACTGTGGGTGCAGATGGTGGCGCACTAAGGGCGTAACTTGCACAATCCAACAGCTGCGTAAGCCCAAAATGAGGGATGGAGGGTGCAGGGACGACGCCAAGGCGATCAAGAGTGCAAAGCTCTTAGGGCACAGAGGACTCATGGGCACCACGTAAGGTGTCCTTCCCCAAAAGGCTCGTACTTCTGTGGAATTTGGAAAAATGGAGGTCAAACCCTAATGGGGACCATCACATTAAGGCCGAAACGTTTGAGACTCCTTTTAGTCGCCTCTTACGACAGGCAGGAATACCGCGGGCCTATTATAACCCCCGAACCCGCAGGGGGAGGTAGGTGAAGAAACGGAGGAAGGGAGAGCCCCAAGGTACCCCTTCCGTGAGAGAGGAACCGGCAGAGGCAACGCCGGCGGAGAAGGAGGGGGAGGGATCGAGCCCCCGGTTTTGGAGGAGATGTCACTCCCGAAGTAAGCGTGGGGGGAGCGACAGGAGAGGGTTTGCCCCCAACTGCTAAGGGGGCAACAGAGGATGGCTTGCCCCAGGCACAAGAGGGGCAGACAGAGATGCACGGCCCCGAGAGCCCACTGAGGGCGGCACAGATGAGGCGACAACCGTCGCTCGCGTTGGCGACGATAACGTGGCTGCAGCATAGGTTGTTCGAGTGGAAGCAGGATACAACCTTTCATATTTCACTTTTGCTTCTCGATAAGTAAGCCGGTCCAGGGTCTTAAATTCCATGATCTTCCGCTCCTTATGAAGAACGGGGCAATCTGGCGAGCATGGAGAGTGGTGCTCCCCACAGTTGACATATACAGGCGGAGGCGCACATGGAGAATCGGGATGAGCGGGGCGTCCGCAATCTCGACATGTAGCGCTGGATGGGCAACAGGAGGACATATGCCCAAACTTCCAGCACTGGAAGCACCGCATTGGGGGAGGGACGTAGGGCTTGACGTCGCAATGGTAAACCATCACCTTGACCTTCTCGGGCAAGACATCACCTTCGAAGGCCAAGATAAAGGCACCGGTGGCCACCTTGTTAGTCTTGGGCCCTCTATGTACACGACGGACAAAATGCACACCACGTCGTTCCAAGTCGGCTCTCAGCTCGTCATCGGATTGCAACAAGAGGTCACGATGGTAAATAATCCCCTGGACCATATTTAAGCTACTGTGGGGAGTGACGGGCTGGGGAGGATGTCTTGAGGAAGATGGACCCATTCCTCATTTTAGACAACCCCGCCACTTCCCCACACTTATCCTCCAGGTGTTCCACAAAAAACAGAGGCTTCGTCGTAAGAAAGGAGTCACCATCAGTCCTGCTGCAGACAAGGTATTGCGGTACGTAAGGCTCCCACTTGGCACTAGATCGGCGTCCCTCCCATGGCGCAGCCAACGAGGGGATCGACTGAGGGTCATAGTGCGCTGCATCAAATTCTACTCTACCTCGCTTAGAGACGCTGGTGGCCGTGCGACCACCAGCTTGGTGTGATTTATTGCGCTTCATTGCGCCACATCCGCCCAGATGCCACCTACTCCGAACGAGGGCTCTCCCCAAGGGCTCCACCCAGCCAAAGCAACGGGTACCTGGCCGATATCCCGTTGCCCAGAGTCCCCGTGCCCCAGACAAGATGGGCACATACTCCTTGGAATGCATGGGGAGGAAACAGCTCTGGCATCTGTAGTGCGATCCCTGCGTGGTCAGGGGACTACCACCAAGAGGGTACATGACGACCCCACCACAACGGACTGGCTACCGTGCTGGATTTTAGGTGTCAAAAGGGTCCACAGTTGTCGTGGGCGCTAAGAAGAAGATTGCGCACAAGACGAGAATGAGACAACCCAGAAGATGTTGGGTGTAGTCCCCCCCACACGACAATAGGTAACATGCAAGATGGTGGTGCATAATGGACCAATAGAAAAACACCACGTAAGGTGTCCTTCCCCAAATGGCATGCACTAACAACGGAAATTTGGAAAAAAGGAGGTCAAACCCAAGAGGGGACCATCACAGAAGGCTGAAACGTTTGAGACTCCTTTTAGTCGCCTCTTACGACAGGCAGGAATACCGCGGGCCTATTCTTACTCCCGAACCCGCAGGGGGGTTCCACAAGTCTCTTCGCCTTTACAGCTTAAGGTGGTATGTCCAAAACGCTGGCATTTGAATCAGCTCATTGGGGTCGGGAAATAAGGCCTCACACTAAGGCGAAGGAAGCCAGTTTAACATGTTCAGGAAGTTTTGTGCTACTGAAGGTCAGAATAAAGGAGTCGAATTTGACAAGAGTGCCATCAACCCTCTTCATGATGTGTTGGACATCAACGATACCTTCTGGAGCCCACTCACGTTGCAGTTATTCCTTGGGAGTATCAACTAGATCGCGGCATGTCACAACACCTTTGCTGTAGTTCAAGGTGCTGTGCAGTTCAGTGTCTATGGCATACTCTCCAAGGCATTTAGCAGACTGGAGATTAATTGCTTGCTGGGAAGTGGAAGTTTCCACTAGCAAGGTCCCATAACGTAAGCGCTTCACCAATTTTAAGGAGCCACAGATTCCCTCCAATCCCTTTTGTATATAGAAGGGCGAAACCTTCTCAAAACTACCCTCCTTCCGTTTCACAGTGAGAAACACATTCGGATTAGTTGGTTGGTTGGTTTGGGGGATCAAAGGGACCAGACTGCTACGGTCATCGGTCCCTTTTTCCAAAGACAAAGAACACCCACAGAGAATAAAAACGAGGGACAGAATAGAACACAGACGATACACAACAAGAGAAACTAAGACAAAGACAAGACAAGATGATGATGATGATGATTAGTGTTTTAGGGCGCACAACAGCGAGGTTATCAGCGCCCGTTCCCAAAAGTTCAATTCAGAGCCGAATTGTGAGAGAAATGTTATTGTTCAAATTGCAAGATTGGACACAGCACAGCAAGACAGGGTGATAAAACTAAAAATAAAATAGCAGTACAAACGGTTAAAAAAGGAATTAACGGTGGCTGAGTGACCACTTACAAATAATGGGTGACCAAACCACCGGACAGCACATTAAGACTGCAATCCCAATATTTTGGGAAGAAGGCCAGACATCACACAAAAACGTAAAACCCTAGCGACACTCGCCTCATTATTAGTTGAAAGAGAGGGTAGGTCTGGTGGAAAACTGAAATCTTCCCTCAAACCCGCATATAAAACACACTCAGTTAAAATATGTCGTAACGACAGCTGTGTCCCACATGTCTGACACGTTGGTGGCTCCTCACGACGTAACAGAAAACCATGTGTCAAAGGACAATGTCCTATTCGAAGCCGTGTAAGGGCTACTTCCTCAGCGCGTCGGTGGCGGAAGGAGGTGAGCCACGGTCGGACAGAATCCTTCACCGCTCGCAACTTATTATCCCTCACGTCCAGCCACTGAGCCTCCCACCAACGCATGACCTTCCGAGTCACGAAAGACGTAATGGCCTGCAGGGGGACGGAACAGCGAGCAGAAGGTGGGATGGAGCAAGCCTCCTTGGCGGCCGCATCTGCAAGTTCATTGCCAGGAATCCCTATGTGCCCTGGAACCCAGCAGAAAATTACATCCTTACCCTGCTGTTGCAAGAGCAGGAGTGCGTCCTGCACCTCTTGCACCATCCGATCTGCTGGGTACATCTGTTCAAGAGCGTGTAGAGCACTTTGGGAATCGGAGCAGATGATGAATTTCGTGCCACGATGTCGGCGCATATGCTCTAATGCTTGCAGAATGGCAAACAGTTCTGCATAGTAAACTGAGAACTGCTCCGGGAGCCCTATACGATGGACAGTATCGGGAAACACAGCAGAGCAGCCCATAAAATCACCCTGTTTAGACCCATCCGTGTAAACAGTAATAAAATCGGAATGGCGTTCTAAAATCTCAGTAAGTTTAATTTTAAAAAGGTGGTCTGGGGTACAATACTTCCTGTAAGCAGCCAGATCAAGAAGTAATCTTGGCCTTTGTAGTCGCCAGGGAGATCCCCTACTCCATCCCTGGTGGAGTACCTTAATGCCCTCCAGGTGTACTAACTCGAGACTCTCCTTCGCACGGATGCCAAACGGCTTTGTTGCCTTCGGACGGTGGCGGAAGAGACGTTCCAGTGCCGGCTGGGAAAAGGTGTTGGACGCCAATGAAAGAGGAGTGGACTTGGCCCTGTACGCGTGCCGTACCACGAGGAGAAGACGCCGGATGGACAGCGGAGGCTCTCCCGCCTCGACACACAGACTAGCAACCGGACTCGTGCGATAAGCCCCCGTTGAAAGCCTAATACCCTCATGGTGAATCACGTCCAACATTTTGAGGTAGGAAGGTCTGGCAGAGCCATAAGCTTGACATCCGTATTCCAGTCGAGGCCGCACAAAGGCCTTATAAAGTTGGAGCAGACGTGCCCTGTCAGCGCCCCAGGATCTATGACTGACGCATTTAAGGACGTTTAATGCCTTTAAACAGCGGACCTTTAGATCCTTTAAGTGTGGCAACCATGTGAGCTTCTCATCAAAAATAAGCCCGAGATATTTCACTTGTCCCATAAAGGGGAGAACAGTGTCTCCTAGTTTTAAAACTGGGAGATTAAAAAGAGAACGGGAACGGTTAAAATCTACACAAACGGTCTTCTCCAAAGAGAATTTAAAGCCCGTGGTCTTAGACCATTCCTCCAATCGCGCGAGTCTCAGCTGTAATTGGCGTGTAGCAGCTGTGAGGGAGGAAGACGCACAGAAAATGGAGAAATCGTCCACAAACAAGGAGCACTGCACGGGCCGTCGTACTGTGGACGCAATACTATTGATGGCAATTGCGAAAGCTGTCACACTGAGGACACTTCCTTGAGGGACACCGTTCTCCTGCTTAAAACGGTCAGACAGGACATTCCCAACCTTATACTGAAAATATCTGTCCGACAGAAAGGATCGGATGAGTGTGGGTAGACGCCCACGGAAACCCCACTCATAAAGCTGCCGCAAAATGGTATGCCTCCAGGTAGTATCGTATGCCTTCTCCAGGTCGAAGAAAACCCCGATAAGGTGTTGCTTACGTAGGAAAGCATCTTGTATCGCTGTTTCGAGTAGGATCAGGTTATCGAGGGTGGAATGATACCTCCTGAACCCACACTGGCAGCGGGTAAGTAAGGATCTGGATTCGAGAACCCACACCAGGCGCCGATTGACCATACGCTCAAATGTCTTTCCTACGCAGCTCGTGAGACTAATGCTACGATAGCTACTGGGTTCGGTCCGATCCTTCCCTGGTTTTAAAAGGGGAATTAAAATCGATTCTTTCCACGAACTAGGAAAGTCGCCTGTCTTCCAAATTTCATTAAAAAGTTGGAGGAGGACTTCCTTCGACCGCAGATCCAACTGCTGCAGCATGCTATACGATATCAGGTCTGGACCAGGTGCGGTATCCCGAGATACGGACAGAGCAGAGTCCAACTCCCACAAAGAGAAAGGCTGGTTGTATTCCTCAGCGTTCTTTGAACGGAAATCAAAACCAGCCCTCTCCTGTGTACCCCGATAGCGCAGAAATTCCGGGTCCTGGCTAGAATCGGCCGTAATAGTTTGGAAAGATTCTGCCAACGCCCGGGCGATGTCTCTCGGAGATGTTAGGAGACAGCCCCGCTCACGTATAGCTGCTATTGGCGGTCGAGAGTATCGCCTTGAGATCCTCCTAATGGCTTCCCATACTTTGCTTGAAGATGTGGACCTATTGATGGAGTTCAGGAACTCACGCCAAGACCTCCGTTTACTCTCCCTAACGAAATTCTCGCCCGCGCCCGTGCTATTCGGAAAGTTGTCAAATGCGCAGCAGTGGGGCACCGACGGAATCTTCTCAAAGCCGCCCGTCTATCTCTGATGGCGGTACGACAGTCGTCATTCCACCAAGGGACAGGCTGCCGCACAGGTGTTCCCTGTGACTTTGGTATGGATACATCAGCGGCATGGTGCATCACCGCCGTTATGTGACCCACCCAATCCTGGACGCCTTCACACCGTTGAAAAACAGCCAACTGCCGGTAGAGCGTCCAGTTTCCTTTCCGGAACAACCATTTCGGCGGCTGTGCGACACGACCCATTTCAACTGGCAGATGAAGCCAGATAGGAAAATGGTCGCTGCCATGAAGGTCGTCGTCTACGACCCACTGAACAATGTCCGCAAGCACAGGCGAACAAATAGAGAGGTCCATGGCAGAAGACGAACCTGAAGCGGTGCTAAAATGCGTGGCCTGACCTGTGTTCAGCAGTATGACGTCGGAAGTCCTGAGCAACTGCTCAATCATCTGGCCTCTGGGGCAGGTTTTGTTGGAACCCCATAATGCATGATGAGCATTAAAGTCACCTAAAATGAGAAAGGGTCGGGGTAGCTGATCAATGAGCCGTGCGAGGGCTTCACTGTCAATGTGCTCAGCAGGTGGTAGATACAGGGAGCACACTGTGACATCAACCTGGGCCAGGATCCGAGCTGCAACCGCTTGTAGCGTTGTGGTTAAGGTCACAGGTGAGGAGTGGAACGTGTCCTTAATGAACACGGCCACCCCACCCTGAGCCCTATTACCAGTCAGGTCGTCTTTCCTGTACACGCGATATCCTGGAAGTACAGGCGTATCGGTCTCTTTAAAATGCGTCTCTTGCAAAGAGATGCAAAAGGGGTTTGCCTGTACTAACAGCCGCAATTCTGCAAAGTGAGGTCTGACTCCATTCAGATTCCACTGAAGTATGGGAGCCATATCAGCGTTTCGGTTTAGATTTCCCCCTGTCTTTGCGCCGCGCTGGTGAGGCACTTGTAGAGCGAGTGGCAGCAGAGGGGCTGCCAGGTTCTGGGGAAGAGGTATCAAAATCCATGACGATTTCCTCCTCATCAGTCAGGGATGCCAAGACGACATCCGATGGCGCCTGCGGCAGGTTTGACGTCAAACGCCGTGCCCCTTTCCCTGGTCCCGTTTTCTTTGTGGAAGTCGGGGATGGGGGAAGTGGAGAGGCACTCTGTTTCTGGAGGGCCTTCGAAGGCTTCACTGGAGTTTTCTCAGCAATAGCAGTTGGTGCAGGTGGAGCAGCCTGAATAGCTATATCGTTAGTGGGAGTGCCCTGGCAGGTACAAACGCAGGTACAGTTATTGGTGGAAGATACTGCGACGCTGGACATGGTCTGCGTCGAAGCGTCCACTTTCGACGCACGGGTCTGCACCAAGGAGGCATAGGATGTGGCAAAGACAGGGGGTTTTGTAGCCCGATACTCTTTTTTGGCTTCCACATAAGGTAGCCTCTTTGTCACCTTGATCTCCTGAATTTTGCGTTCTTCCGCAAAGACGGGGCAGTCTCTGCTCCAGACGGGATGGCTCCCAGAGCAGTTGATACACAGCGCTGGAGATGTGCAGTTGGTCCCAGCTTCATGGGCTGCCTTGCCACATATACCGCAGGTCGGTTCACCCCCACAACTCATCGTCGTATGGCCAAATCGCTGACATTTGAAACAGCGCATAGGGTTAGGTATATAAGGCCGAACCCTAAGTCGGAGGAAACCAGCCAGAACGTGTTCAGGTAAGACAGGCGAATTGAAAGTCACAATGAAGGTGGCAGATTTCTCAAGAACTCCATTATTCCTACGCGTCCTTTGTTCCACGTCTACAATCCCCTGTGTTGCCCATTCTTGCTTCAGCTCGTCGACATCGATATCCATTAAATCACGGCAGGTGACAACGCCTTTACTGGAGTTGAGGGAATTGTGCAACTCGACAGTAATATCATACTCGCCTAACTTGGTTGACTTCCGAAGCAGCTCCACTTGCTTTGCCCTAGTAGTCTCAACTAACAGGGTACCATTCCTCAGGCGTTTGATAGATTTCAGTGTACCTGCGAGTCCTTCTAAACCTTTATGTATGTAGAAAGGAGACACTTTTTCAAATGAGCCCTCCTTCCTCTTAATCACGATGAAAACATTGTCATTAACGACTCCAAGAGCCCTGTTACTCTTGTCCATCTGCATATCGGGAGGACTAGCCTCCCTCATGCGCTTGACTGATTGCGAAGTTGGTGAAGGAAAATACGTGGTTGCCATGTGCGTCCCACGAGCAGCTAGGGAACGAAACGTCAGCCCAGACAGAGCCCCGCATGTCTGGGTAAGCCTTATACAACTGAGGTGCGGCAGGTTCCTCAGAGGTCGCCCGCTAGCGACTGTTCCACCTCAACAGCCATGCATCTTATCGGCGCGCAGCACACCTTAAGATTGAAGGGTTTTTTATAGAGGTATGCACCATCCTCGCGATCCAGGCAATCAAGCCAAGATCCCCGGTCCCTGCGACACACAACGTTCCACCGTTGCGCCACACGGTGGTCGCTGAAGCATGCCCAGAGCTTACGGTGTCAGAGGACTGGCGGCGCACACCAGTCCACAGCTCGGGGACCCCGGGTTCGCCAAGCCCGTACCCAGCAAATAAATGCTGAGTCCCCTGAGGGGACAAAGACAAGACAAAACGAACTAAAACCACACAGAGTGTGACGGTGGTTGGCCGACCATAGAAACAAAAAAAAGTAAAAGCCAACCACTTAGAAACACGTTAAAAAAATCAGTTTAAAAGCATAGGCCAAAGGCCAGAGTCAACACAAAGCAAGAACAGAAAATAGAAACACTCAGATTAAATGATAAAAGCCCCCTGCCCGAATAAAACGTAAAACTAAGTCAGCCATTGCGGAGTCGTCTGTTAAAAGGGCAGGGAGCGTATCAGCCAGCCTAAATGTCTGCCTGACCACAGCTAAAAGGGGGCAGGCCATCAAAATGTGGGCCACCGTCAAAGCCGCCCCACAGCGACATAGAGGAGGGTCTTCCCGCCGCAGTAAGTAACCGTGTGTCAGCCGGGAGTGGCCAATGCGGAGCCGGCAAAGAACTACTGAGTCCCTGCGAGTGGCTCGCAGGGATGACCGCCACACAGCCGTCGTGTCCTTCACAGCACGGAGTTTATTGCGCGTCGTCAGTTCGCGCCATTCATCGGCCCATAGCGCCAAATTTTGCGGCGGAAGACTGCCCGCAAATCAGTCTCTGGGAGGCCAACATCAAGAGATGACGTCCTCGTGGCCTCTTTCGCCAGACGGTCAACATTCTCATTCCCAGGGATCCCAACATGGCCTGGGGTCCACACGAAGACCGCAGAGCGGCCGCAACGCGCAAGAGTATGCAGGGACTCATGGATAGCCATCACCAGACGGGAACGAGGAAAACACTGGTCGAGAGCTCGTAAACTGCTCAGGGAATCGCTACAGATAACGAAGGACTCACCTGAGCAGGAGCGGATATACTCTCGGGCACGAAAGATGGCGACCAGCTCAGCAGTGTAAACGCTGCAGCCATCCGGCAAGGAACGTTGTTCGGAATGGTCCCCTAGAGTTAGCGCATAACCGACTCGACCAGCAACCATCGAGCCGTCGGTGTAAACAATGCCAGAGCCCTGATACGTGGCCAGGATGGAATGAAAGCGGCGGCGGAAGGCCTCTGGAGGGACTGAGTCCTTCGGGCACTGTGCCAAGTCGAGCCGAAGGCAAGGGCGAGGACAACACCATGGGGGTGTACGCAAAGTGGCCCGGAAAGGAGGTGGAACAGGGAAAAATCCAAGCCCGGAGAGAAGCTCCTTAACGCGCACGGCGATCGGACAACCCGACCGGGGCCGACGCTCTGGCAGATGGACGACCGACTGTGGGAACAGCACACGGTAATTTGGATGCCCGGGCAAGCTAAAAACATGGGCAGCATAAGCAGCCAGTAATTGGTGGCGTCGGAACCGCAGTGGAGGAACACCTGCCTCCACTAGTACGCTGTCCACAGGGCTGGTACGGAAAGCACCAGTGGCAAGGCGTATCCCGCTGTGGAGAATTGGGTCCAGCACCCGTAACGCAGATGGGGATGCTGAGCCATAAGCCAGGCTCCCATAATGCAGGCGGGACTGGATAAACGCCTGGTAGAGCCGCAACAGGGTAGAGCGGTCGGCGCCCCAGCGGGTGTGGCTCAAACATCGCAGAGCATTGAGATGCCGCCAACACGCCTGTTTGAGCTGCCGGATATGAGGCAGCCAAGTCAACCGGGCATCGAAAACCACCCCCAAAAACCTGTGGGTCTCCACCACAGCAAGCAGTTCGTCGGCAAGATAAAGCCGCGGCTCAGGATGGACTGTTCGGCGCCGGCAGAAATGCATTACGCGGGTCTTGGCTGCCGAAAACTGAAACCCATGCGCTACAGCCCAAGACTGCGCCTTGCGGATAGCGCCCTGTAGCTGACGTTCAACAGCTGCAATGCCAGTAGAGCTGTAGTAAAGACAAAAGTCGTCAGCATATAGGGAAGCGGAGACAGAATTTCCCACGGCCGCAGCAAGCCCGTTAATGGCTATTAAAAACAGACAGACACTTAAAACAGAACCCTGTGGCACACCGTTCTCCTGGACGTGGGAGGAACTATACGAGGCCGCGACGTGCACGCGGAAGGTACGACACGACAGAAAATTGGGGATAAAAATCGGCAGAGGACCCCGAAGACCCCATCCATGAAGCGTAGAAAGGATGTGATGACGCCATGTCGTATCGTACGCCTTCCGCATGTCGAAAAAGACAGCGACCAGGTGCTGACGGCGGGCAAAGGCAGTACGGATAGCCGACTCCAGGCTCACCAGATTGTCGGTGGCGGAGCGGCCTTTACGGAACCCACCCTGAGACGGAGCCAGAAGACCCCGAGACTCCAGGACCCAATGCAAGCGCCGGCTCACCATCCGTTCAAGCAACTTGCAAAGAACGTTGGTGAGGCTAATGGGACGGTAGCTGTCCACCTCCAGAGGGTTCTTTCCAGGTTTCAAAACGGGGATGACAACGCCTTCCCGCCATTGCGACGGAAACTCCCCCTCGACCGAAAGACGGTTGTAAAGATCGAGAAGGCGCCGCTGGCAGTCCACTGAAAGGTGTTTCAGCATCTGACAGTGGATGCCATCTAGCCCAGGAGCGGTATCAGGGCAAGCAGCTAGGGCATTGCGAAATTCCCTCTCACTAAATGGAGCATTGTAAGATTCTAGGTGGTTGGTGCGAAACGAAAGGCTCCGACGTTCCATCCGCTCTTTAATGGAGCGGAAGGCCTGGGGGTGATTCGCAGAAGCGGAACTCATAGCAAAATGCTCTGCTAAGCGATTTGCAATGACGTCGGAGTCAGTACAAACTGCTCCATTCAGTGAGAGCGCAGGGACGCTGGCAGGGGTCCGATGGCCGTAGACGCGTCGAATCTTGGCCCAGACCTGCGATGGGGTGATATGGAGGCCAATGGTGGATACATACCGCTCCCAGCACTCCTTCTTGCCTTGGCGGATAAGGAGGCGGGCCCGCAACGCAGCCGTTTGAAGGCGATAAGGTGGTCGATGGAGGGATGTCGCTTGTGACGCTGGAGCGCCCGCCGGCGATCTTTAATCGCTTCAGCAATCGCAGGCGACCACCAAGGCACAGTCCGCCGCCGAGGAGACCCAGAGGAACGGGGAATGGCAGATTCGGCGGCAGTAACGATGCCGGTGGTGACCGATTGAACCACCGCATCAATGTCATCAGTAGAGAGAGGCTCAAAAGTGGCAGTGGAGGAGAACAAGTCCCAGTCAGCCTTATTCATAGCCCATCTGCTAGGGCGCCCAGAAGAGTGACGCTGTGGTAGTGACAAAAAGATCGGAAAGTGGTCACTACCACACAGGTCGTCATGCACACTCCATTGGACAGACGGTAAGAGGCTATGGCTACAGATGGAAAGGTCAATGGCGGAGTATGTGCCATGCGCCACACTGAAGTGTGTGAAGGCACCATCATTTAACAGCGAGAGATCGAGCTGCGACAAGAAATGCTCAACGATGGCGCCTCGACCTGTTGCCACTGACCCACCCCACAGAGGGTTATGGGCGTTGAAGTCGCCCAAGAGCAAGAAAGGTGGCGGCAATTGGGCGATCAGTGCAGCCAGGACATGCTGCGAGACATCACCATCCGGTGGAAGGTAAAGACTGCAGACGGTAACAGGCTGTGGCGTCCACACGCGTACAGCGACAGCCTCTAAAGGCGTCTGGAGAGGGACAGACTCGCTGTGCAGAGTGTGAAGGACATATATGCAGACGCCACCGGACACCCTTTCATAAGCTGCTCGGTTCTTATAATAACCCCGATAGCCACGGAGGGCGGGGGTTCGCATTGCTGGAAACCAAGTTTCCTGGAGAGCAATGCAGAAGAAAAGGTGAAGGCTGATAAGTTGGCGGAGCTCAGCGAGATGGTGGAAGAAACCGCTGCAGTTCTACTGGAGGATGGTGCATCCGATGGAGCACCCGTGCAAGTGCTATCCATTGCGTCCGAGGGATCGGCGAGATCGAGGTCCTCAGCAGACGCAAGGATCTCCACCTCATCCTCAGATGCAGAGCTTTTATGTAGCTGTGGAGCAGGTGCCACCGCAGGTGTCTTGGACTTACGGGTCTTCAAAATCGTTTTCTCTCGCTGTTCCTTTGGGTGCCATTGGTGAGAGGGCTTATTGGAGTCAGTCTCTGGGACCGAAGTGGAGCGCGAAGCCCGTCTACCAGCGACCTGTGGCTGCTTCAGCCACTGGCTGGTGTCTGCCGTGCCGCTGGTAGGAACCTGGGAAGGGAGTGACCCAAGGGATCCCTTCCGAGCGAGAGAAGCCGAAGAAGACTTACGCTTCTCCGGCTGAGAAGGGGGGACTGGTGTCCCCGATGGTTTAGTGGGTGCTGCTCCCGAGGTAGATGGTGTGGGAGCAACAGCAAGAGAAGGTGCCCCCATTGTCAAGGGGGCAGGTGAGGTCCTCTGATTCTGAGAGCTGACTGTATATCTTGCAGCTGAAGGAGCTGGAGCAGGAGCGACAGTGGAGGCATAAGATGACATCATGCGCACGGCATGTAGCCGTCCAAATTTCCGCTTAGCCTCAGTGTAAGTCAGTCGGTCCAGGGTCTTATATTCCATGATTTTGCGTTCCTTCTGTAAGACACTACAGTCCGGCGAGCAAGGGGAATGAGGCTCTCCACAGTTGACACAGATGGGAGGCGGAGCACATGGAGTATCGGGATGAGATGGGCGTCCACAATCTCGAAATGTGAGGCTAGAAGTACAGCGAGAGGACATGTGACCGAACTTCCAGCACTTAAAGCACCGCATCGGGGGAGGGATATAGGGTCTGACGTCACACCAGTAGACCATCACCTTGACCTTCTCTGGTAAGATATCACCTTCGAAGGCCAAGATGAAGGCACCGGTAGCTACCTGATTGTCCTTCGGACCCCGATGAACACGCCGGACGAAATGTACACCTCGTCGCTCTAAGTTGGCGCGCAGCTCGTCATCGGACTGTAAAAGGAGATCCCTGTGGAAGATAATGCCCTGGACCATGTTCAGACTTTTATGGGGCGTGAAAGTGACGGAGACATCCCCCAGCTTAGTAGAAGCGAGCAAGGCCCGCGACTGGGCGGAGGATGCCGTTTTTATCAACACCGATCCGGACCGAATCTTTGACAAGCCCTCCACCTCCCCAAACTTGTCCTCTAAATGCTCGACAAAGAACTGAGGCTTCACGGATATAAAAGATTCCCCATCAGCTCTGGTACAGACAAGATATCTGGGCGAATACGTTTCACTTCCATTCAACGCCTTTCGTTCCTCCCATGGTGTGGCCAGGGATGGGAACGATTTGGGGTCAGAAACATTACCCTTAAAATGAGCCCTCGAACACTTAGAGACTGCTGACGGCTGGCCGCCAGCGAGAGATGATGTACCACGCTTCATTGCGGGTCATCCGCCCTGATGCCACCTACTCCGACCAAGGGCCCTCCCCACGGGCGCCACCCAGCCGCAGCAATAGCCACCTGGCAGGACGGCCATTGCCGGGAGTCCTGATGCCCCAAGGAGATGGGCATCTACTCCTTGGCATACGTGGGGAGGTTACGGCGCAGGCATCAGTAGAGCGATCCCTGTGTTGTCAGGGGGCTACAACCAAGAGGGTACATGGCGGCCCCACCACAACGGACTGGCTACCGTGCTGGATCTTAGGTGCAAAACTGACCAAGGTCGTCGTCGCAGATAAAAGAAACACTGCAGAGTGCAGCGTGGTAATCGCCAAAGAGATCGAAAACGAGCGGGACACCATTGCAACGACGAGAAAGCCGGCTAAAGGTCTAATTGCACGACGGATACAGTGCACCATGTAAGGCGCCCTTCCCCAATTGGCTCGCTCTTCGGAATAATTTAGAAACATGGAGGTCAAACCCGAGAGGGGACCATCACATAAGGCCGAAACATTTGAGACTCCTTTTAGTCGCCTCTTACGACAGGCAGGAATACCGCGGGCCTATTCTTACCCCCGAACCCGCAGGGGGGATGAGCGTTGTGTACGAAGTCAATTCGTTTACGTATCAGCAGGAGTCTGCAATAAGTTCTGATACAGTCACAGTGAGTGACGTACTGCGGTCTGATCGACGAGAACGTGGTTTAAATATTACAGATTACTGGGACAAGGTGCGCTCGTTCATCTTTGTTGACGATCAGCAACAAATTGCTCTCGAGTATCTTCATTGGCTCTAGTAAGAACAGTACAACGTCGAAGCATATAATAATGTCACTCAGGCCTGAATTATCAGTTTGTTGTCTCTATAAACGCTGGACAATAGATAAATTCAGCAAGGTAGCTGTTTAGTTCGGACTAGAGTCAACCTGACTCACACACTTCTTCGAGGAAATGATCTGTGGTGGTACAGACGTTGAACTTCCAGGTGAGTCCTCCATTAATACTTTGGAATGAAAGTAGGTTTCTTAAACATTTCTTCCAGCTTTACAAATTGTAACCCTACTACAGGAATCTGGGAGCCAGTGCCGTGCTTGGAGGGTGTAGGTGTCTGATAGTGTGTCAATAAAAATGGCGAACTTGTGAAGAGATCATGTGTACGTCATGATTCAGATTCTAGGATTTCCTGGCACGCTCGCACAGGAATGGATGTGGCGGAAGATGCGTCGGGAGAAAAGCCCTTAAAGGAAGTGTCTGAACTGCTCAAGAAAAATATACCCCAATGTGATTCACAGTGAAGAGAACAGCTACATGTCTGAAGATGGTTTTAAAAGAAGATGCCAAGGAGAAAGAAAAATGAGGTACCAAATCTGCGTATCAGTAGACTTAATGGTAACGGCAGATTTTCTCGAACCCATCGTGCTACCTACGGAATTCAGAACAATTTATCCGTTGCTTGTGTGTTGATGAAACTGGGAATTAGGTTCCTAATTAACTTTCTACTCTTCAGAGTGGTTCAAAAATTTGTCTGTCTGGTTCAGTTCAAGCTCTTGACATCACTTTGTGCTTTGATGGACATTTCGGCACATCACTTGAAAGCAGTCTTGAAAAAGAACTCAGAATTGTTGTTCGATAAGAGAATGATATAGGTATGAGTTCACATCTTACAAAATATTTATAAACTTTTCTGTAATTAGCATCAGTAAGGCTGAAGTGTGTGTCTTCTTAGGGAAGATGGTCGGAAGTGAAAAACTAGTCCTTGAAGATGGTGAAGCTCATATATCAAAGGCCGATATTACAATCTCACTATTGACTCATCGTTTGGCAGTTTATGACTGAAATGACACAGAATACTCAGATTGTACAGTAACATAAAATAGAGACATATTATCGTAATCAACAGTGTGGATGATAACTCTGTAACAGCAGTTATTCTACACGGTGCCGGTTTTGCCTTTATTATCTGTATACACGAAGGGCATTGCAGCCTATAAGCTTTCTGAATCTGGTAATGAAAAGAAGTGCTGGCCTGTATGACAGATTTTTGCTTAAGCTCCACCACCGTATGTGGTGAACCGTTTCAAACTAATACCATGGGTAATGAATCCTCTCGTCAGGAAAGGATTTCCGTGTCAGCCAAAGACAGGAAAGATGGGTAACAGAGTTGCCTCGATGGAAGGAAAACTGGATGACAACAGACCAGGAAATGGTGTGCAACATACTTTCTGTGACAGCTTTGTTACACCATCCATTTATATTTTTCAACAAAGTTCTGGTTGTCCTCTTTAGACTGAATTAATTGTGACACTCAGCTGGTACAGTTGAAATGATATCTATGTCAAGAAGAGCTTTTTCACAATAAACTTTTATTTCATTTATGTATTATATGCATACTCACCATTGAATTATTTCATTATTTTAACTCTAAGATCACCACCACCAACTGTTGATATTTCTGTTCATGCTGCTTTTGACTGATTGAGTATGGGACCAAACGGCGACGTCATCAGTCCCTCGATTCCAAACGGGGTTACATAAAAAAAAAGTACCCACTTAAAATGAACGGATTCAGTCACAGGAATCAAATCCAAAAAAATATGAACACTGAACGGATACAGTATAGGCATAAAAAGTAAGACTAAATCTAATACCTGGAAGAAGGGAGGGCAAGCATGGGTGTCACAAACTGTGAAGACTGCAAAAGGAGTCACAATCACAAACAACACGCCCCTGCTCCAAGACTAAAGGAGAACATAATATCTCGAAATAAAAATCACTTTAACGGAGGAAACCGAGGACCAGGTCAACCATCCATGTTTCGTCCGCTAATATTAAATTTAAGGACGCATGAAGACTATCCTCAGCACGAAGGGTGAGATATCGTCAGTCTGGCACCACAACAACATTGTGGGGGTGGGTCGTTACGTAGGAGGAAACCATGGGTGGTGGTGGTGGTGGTTGTTGGGATGTTTAAGGGGGACTAAACAGCTAAGGTCATATCAGTCCCCCATTCCAAAAACAGGCGAGACAAATGCACGAAGCAGGCAAAACCCCATGGGGAAGGAGACTCCCCCCCCAGGCCCTAAAAGAACACACATGCAGTAACGAACACTACAGACACCAAGACACCAGACAAAAGAAACAGAACAAAAGAAGAAGACCGGAGACTGGTTGACTGACCACAACAACAAAAGAGGGAAAGAGTCAACCAATCGATGACTCACCAAAATCTGCAACCAAATATGAGAGACCTGAGGACAAGAGACACACAAAGGGAAAGGAGCAGGACCTCCCTAAATGGAGCCATAAAAAGGACTAACACGGATAAAATTTAAAACGTCATCAGCCATGGAGGCATTGTCGCTTAAAACCAAAGGCAAAGTGCCCGGGAGATTAAAAGACTGCCGGAGGGTGCGCAGTCGGGGACACTCCAATAAAATGTGGGCGACCGTCAGCCGGGACCCACACCGACACGGGGGGATCCTCCTGACGCAAAAGATGGCCGTGCGTCAGGTAGGTATGGCCGATGCGGAGCCGACACAGGATGACAGAGTCCCTGCGAGAAGACCGCAGGGAGGAGCGCCACACATCGGTCGTCTCCTTGACAGCCCGCAGTTTATTCGGGGCTGTCATGCCACGCCACTCAACAGACCACATCCCAAGCATCTTACGGCGCAGCACCAGCTGCTGATCGCGAGCTGTGAGGCCGATCTCCAAAGCTGGGGCGTCGATCGCCCCTTTGGCCAGCCTGTCAACACGTTCGTTCCCCGGGATGCCAACATGACCTGGCGTCCAAACCAAGACCACTGAACGACCAGAACGGGCAATGGCGGAAACAGACTCCTGAATAGAGGACACCAGAGGAGAAGAGGTATGGCAGCGGTCGATGGCCTGGAGGCTGCTCAGGGAGTCACTACAGATGACGATGGGCGTACCTGAGCAGGAACGCATATGCTCAAGAGCGCGCAATATGGCTACCAGCTCTGCAGTAAAAATACTGCAGCCAGTCGGCAATGAGCGCTGTTCAACATGGTCAGCGTGAGCAAACGCGTAGGCAGTGCGACCGTCAACCAAGGAACCATCAGTGTAGACAGTCTCACAGCCCGGAAATGAGGCGAGGAGCGCAAGAAAACGGCGACGGAGGGCCACAGGTGGAACCGAGTCCTTGGGTCCCTGTGCCAAGTCCAGACGGACGGACGGCCGGGACAAACACCAGGGAGGCGTAGGTGCACGGACCCGGAAGGGAGGCAGAAGAGGTAATGACCCCAGTTCCGACAGCAGGGACTGGACGCGGACAGCTATGGAAAGCCCAGACCGAGGTCGCCATTCGGGCAGATGGAGGACCATGACAGGGAAAAGCAGGCGACGATTGGGATGGCCCGGCGAGCAATGCATGTGGACTGCATACTCGGCGAGCAGTCTGTGGCGGCGAATCCGCAGCGGGGGAACCCCGGCCTCCACCAGTAGACTATCCACGGGGCTCGTACGAAATGCGCCAGTTGCAAGCCGAACCCCACAGTGGTGTATGGGGTCTAACAACTTCAAAACTGAGGGCGATGCAGACCCATAGGCCAGGCTCCCATAATCAAGCCTGGACTGCACAAGGGCTCTGTGTAATTGCAACAGCGTGCAGCGATCCGCACCCCAAGATGTGTGGCTCAGGCACCGGAGGGCGTTGAGGTGCCGCCAGCATTTTTGCTTCAGCTGAGTAATATGAGGAACCCATGTGAGCCGGGCATCAAACACGAGTCCTAAGAAGCAGCAAGTGTCCACCACTTCAAGCAGGTGCCCGTTGAGGTAAAGTTCAGGATGAGGGTGGACCGTCAGACGCCTGCAGAAGTGCATAACTCGAGTCTTGGCTGCAGAGAACGGAAAACCATGAGTCATAGCCCATGATGCTGCCTTGCGAACGGCTACTTGCAGCCTGCGTTCGGCGACTCCCGTAGTCGTGGAGCCAAATGAGATGCAGAAGTCGTCGGCATACAAAGGAGGAGACACCGACGACCCCACGTCTGCAGCCAGACCATTAATGGCCACTAGAAATAACGAGACGCTCAACACCGAGCCCTGCAGGACCCCATTTTCCTGTATATAAGACGAACTTGAGACGGCACCCGCTTGCACCCGGAAAGAGCGGCGAATAAAAAGGATTGAAGAAAAGCCGGGAGCGGACCACGAAGACCCCACTCATGCAACGTAGCAAGGATGTGATGCCTCCATGTGGTGTCATATGCCTTCCGCAGATCAAAAAATACAGCAACGAGATGCTGACGTCGGGCGAAGGCCGTACGGATAGCAGATTCCAGCCGCACCAAATTGTCCGCTGCATACCGGCCCAGACGGAAGCCACCCTGGGATGGAGCGAGGAGACCGCGCGACTCAAGGACCCAACATAAACGCCGCCCCACCATACGTTCGAGCAATTTGCACAAAACGTTGGGGAGGGTAATGGGACGATAGCTGTCCACCGCCAGCGGGTCAGCACTGGGCTTCAAGATGGGGACAATAAGACCCTCTCGCCATTGCGACGGGAACACGCCTTCGCTCCAAATGCGGTTAAAAATCGCGAGAATGTGTCGCTGGCAGTCCCTGGGGAGATGCTTCAGCATCTGCGCGTGGATGGAGTCTGGTCCTGGTGCTGTATCAGGGCAATCGGCGAGGGCAGCGAGGAATTCCCTCTCGCTGAAAGGAGCATTGTATTTATCAGAACGACGCGTGTGGAATGAGAAAGGCGTCCGCTCAGTTCGCTCCTTCAGAGAGCGAAAGGCGGAGGGATAAGATGCAGTCGCAGAGCTCTTAGCAAAGTGCGCGGCAAGCCGTTCAGCATTGGCGGCAGCGTCCGTGCAGACAGCGCCGTCCAAGGAGAACCCAGGGACACGCATAGGGGTCTGTTATCCATAAATCCTCCGGATCCGAGACCACACCAGCGAGGGGGAGACATGGGAGCCCAAGGATGAGACATACCTCTCCCAGCACTCCTGCTTACGCCATGCAATAAGACGACAGACCAAGGCACGGAGCCTCTTAAAGGCGATGAGGGTCTCTAGAGACGGGTGCCGCCTATGACGCTGGAGAGCCCGCCGACGGTCGCGAATAGCCTCAGCAATCTCCGGCGACCACCAGGGTACAGCCTTCCTCCGAGGGAGGCCAGAAGAACGGGGGATGGCAGCCTCGGCCGCTGAAATGATTGACGTGGTTAAGACACGGACCACCTCGTCAATGTCACCCTGTGGGGGAGACTCAATGGTTGCAGCAGAAGTAAAAGCCGGCCAGTCAGCCCTGTGGAGAGCCCAGCGGGGCAGGCGCCCAGAAGAATGACACTGGGGCAGTGACAAATAGATGGGAAAATGGTCACTACCACACAGGTCAGGATGCACTCTCCAGTGGAGGGATGGGACAAGCCCAGGGCTGCAAAGAGAGAGATCGATGGCCGAGAACGCTCCATGGGCCACACTGAAATGCGTGGGAGCACCGGTGTTCAAGAGGCTAAGGTCGAGCTGAGCCAACACATGTTCCACGGCCCGACCGTGGTCATCGGAGACAGTCCCACCCCAGAGAGGGTTGTGGGCATTGAAATCGCCCAGAAGCAGCAAAGGTGGCGGGAGTTGAGCCAGCAGCGCAGCCAAGACATGGCGGGGGAGCTCCCCATCCGGAGGAATGTAAACAGAGCAAACAGTAATAGCCGGTGAGAGCTCAACCCTGGCAGCGACTGCCTCTAAAGGCGTCAGAAGGGGGACTGGCGAGCTACAGACTGAGTGGTGAACAAAAAGGCAAACCCCACCCGACGCTCGTTGACAGGCAGCGCGGTTCTTATAGTATCCCCGATAAGTGCGAAGGGCGGGGGTCCGCATTGCCGGAAACCAAGTTTCCTGCAGAGCAATGCAGAGAACAGGGGAAACACCCAGAAGCATCCGGAGCTCAGGCAGGTGGCGGAAATAACCGCCGCAGTTCCACTGGAGAACGGAAGCAGGAAGGGACTGGGAGGGCGTGAATGCGACTAAGAGGCAGACGGCGCCTCAGAGCCAACTGCCGCCACTGGCGGAGAGTCAGCTGAGTCCATAGGAAAGGCCCCCAAGGGTTCCGTGAGGGCGAGATCCGCGGCAGAGGCGAGGATCTCCACCTCATCCACGGAGCCAGGACTATGTACAGCAGGCGGTACGGAAACCGCCGGAACGTCCTTCTTCTTCGACACATTCCGTTCCTTCTTCTCACGACGGCCCTTAGGGTGAGAGGGCTGGGAGAGCTTCTCAGAAGGTGCGTCGGAGGCTGACGACGACGCAGAAGCCCTACGACCAGCAGGTGGCGGAACCTTCAGCCACTGGCTGACATCCGGCTGGGTAGGAGAAGAAACGGAGGAAGGGAGAGCCCCAAGGGACTCCTTCCGCGAGACAGGAACCGGCAGAGGCAACGCTGGTGGAGAAGGAGGGGGAGGGGGAGGGATCGAGCCCCCCGGTTGTGGAGGAGATGTCACTCCCAAAGTAAGCGTGGGGGGAGCGACAGAAGAGGGTTTGCCCCCAATGGCTAAGGGGGCAACAGAGGAAGGCTTGCCCCCAGACATGAGGGGGGCAGAAAAAGATGCTCGGCCCCGAGGGCCCACTGAAGGCGGCACAGAGTAGGCGACAACCGTCGCTCGCGTGGGCGACGATAACGTGGCTGCAGCATAAGATGTTCGAAGGGAAGCAGGATACAACCTTTCATATTTCAGTTTAGCCTCTCGATAAGTAAGCCGGTCCAGGGTCTTAAATTCCATAATCTTCCGCTCCTTATGAAGAACGGGGCAATCCGGCGAGCATGGAGAGTGGTGCTCCCAACAGTTGACACATACATCCGGAGGCGCACATGGAGAATCGGGATGAGAGGGGCGTCCGCAATCTCGACATGTAGCGCTGGATGGGCAACGGGAGGACATATGCCCAAACTTCCAGCACTGGAAGCACCGCATCGGGGAAGGGACGTATGGCGTGACGTCACAACGGTAAACCATTACCTTGACCTTCTCGGGCAAGACATCACCCTCGAAGGCCAAGATAAAGGCACCGGTGGCCACCCTGTTGGTCTTGGGCCCTCGATGGAGACGACGGACAAAATGCACTCCATGTCGTTCTAAGTCGGCTCTCAGCTCGTCATCGGATTGTAACAATAGGTGACGATGGTAAATAATCCCCTGGACCATATTTAAGCTACTGTGGGGAGTGACGGTTACAGGGACGTCACCCAGCTTATCACACAAGAGCAACGCTCGTGACTGGGCTGGGGAGGACGTCTTGAGGAGGATGGACCCATTCCTCATTTTAGACAACCCCGCCACTTCCCAAACTTATCCTCCAGGTGTTCCACAAAAAACAGAGGCTTCGTCATAAGAAAGGAGTCACCATCAGTCCTGCTTGTAACCTCCCCCTCACTTATCGACCTTAATGACAGTGAAAAATTAAACCGCGTGTACCTAATGGGAATTTTGGAAAAGCAATCGTCACCGAAGTTAACCTGTCGGTAAACAGGGAGGAAAGGGTTACATCTCAATGAAAGGAAAAATGCAAGTGAAACTGGTGGAAATTAATTTTGAAATAGGGATAAAGTTAATAAAGAAAGTAAATGTGCGGCCGTTACGTTAACAATCAACTAGCAGTAATTAGATATTTGAGATTTGGGGGAAATTACGGTCGCCAGTCCTAAGGACAATTACTATAGTAACTGAAAAAGAAAGATTATTACACATATAATTAGCACTAGAAGCGTGGCAACTGAAGGTTGACACATGCAGTGTGAAAACTGAAAGTTTGTCAGAAGTAATAAATTTCGCTACACTCTGACTGAATTTAGCAAAAGAATTAATAAATCAGGAAAATCGAAAGCTAATTTAATGACTGAAGTTAATAGTGAACTTTGTTTCTGAAGCATATCGAAATTCAGTAAAATACAGTTAGTCTTGGGCTACCTCAACATTCATTTCAAAAGCTACTTGAATCTACGTAATTTAGGAATAAGAGATTTAACTTCGAACTTGAGTTAAATGATTCTGGACAATTAACAATAGTAAAATTTAATACGTACCAATCTGAGCTGCAGTCACAGGTAAGCTAAAATACGGTAACAAAACTCGCACTCTTAATTTGTGCCTGTGTAATATAGCTATTGTAGCCGGCTATGAATACTTAAAGTGAACTTTGAAATTAATGCAGTGAAATGGAATTATAGCACTTTAATGCTGGCGTTTGAATTTCAACGACACTCGGGTTCATTTCGGAAAAGGAAGGGACCCTGCTTGGCAATGCAATTGGGACAATGAGCAACAAAGGTTCATGCTAAGTTGCTGTAATTTTGCGAGGCAAACGGAACAATTTGAAAAGCTGAGGTCTGCCATACAGTTCTAAAACTTTACGTGCTTCCAGTCTTTCTTGTTGGTTGATTGAACGTTTGAAGCCGTCGATCGAGGAGGTGGCGACAGTCCCTCATTGTCGGCCGTCGCTGTTGCAGAAGCTGGATGTTGGCGCGCCTTCTTCTCGACACGGTCACCATGCGAAACGGGCTCTTGATGTGCGCCAGCTAATACTTCCCGTCCGCGACACCATGTCAGAAACTATCATCGCGAGTCGAGCGCAATTACATGCTGCCAAACCCCGAAAGCGCGGCAACTCGCGGGAGCGTCACACAACACACCTGCTCCACTCGCTACTCCAGCCAGACCCCGACTGCTCTGCCCGCGCTCCACGCGGCAGAGTTAACACTACCAAAGATCCTACACACTTTGATTCTTCACACGACCTATCGATGTAATCGTTCGATAGCAGGCAAGACCCAGCGTAAAAATACAAATAATATTTACGTAACAAACCAATTATACATCGACATAAATGCATATATATATATATATATATATATATATATATATATATATATATATATAGTAAAACAGTTACAATATACGAAGACACAGAAATGTTATATATTCAGGTAACAAAAATAAGGAAAACAAATTTATAGAACAATAGATGGAAATAGGAGGATATGCATTTCCGGCGTTACATGCTGCAGACAAGGTATTGCGGTACGTAAGGCTCCCGCTTGGCACTAGATCTACGTCCCTTCCATGGCGCAGCAACGAGGGGAACGACTGAGGGTCATATTGCGCAGCATCAAAGTCTACTCTACCTCGCTTAGAGACGCTGGTGGCCGTGCGACCACCAGCTTGGTGTGATTTATTACGCTTCATTGCGCCACATCCGCCCAGATGCCACTTACTCCGAACGAGGGCTCTCCCCAAGGGCTCCACCCAGCCAAAGCAACGGGTACCTGGCCGATATCCCATTGCCCGGAGTCCCCGTGCCCCAGACAAGATGGGCACATACTCCTTGGCATGCATGGGGAGGAAACAGCTCTGGCATCTGTAGTGCGATCCCTGCGTGGTCAGGGGGCTACCACCAAGAGGGTACATGACGATCCCAGCACAACGGACTGGCTACCGTGCTGGATTTTAGGTGTCGAAAGGGTCCACAGGTGTCGTGGGCGCTAAGAAGAAGATTGCGCACAAGACGAGAAGGAGACAACCCAGATGATGTTGGGTGTAGTCCCCCCCACACGACAATAGGTAACATGCAAGATGGTGGTGCATGATGGACCAATAGAGAAACACCACGTAAGGTGTCCTTCCCCAAATGGCACGCACTAACAACGGAAATTTGGAAAAAAGGAGGTCAAACCCAAGAGGGGACCATGACAGAAGGCCGAAATGTTTGAGACTCCTTTTAGTCGCCTCTTACGACAGGCAGGAATACCGCGGGCCTATTCTTACCCCCGAACCCGCAGGGGGTGAAACAATGGGCGAGCCGGGTAGGGCCAATGCGTGAACGACATGAAACAGTGGACTCCTTCCGATAGGGGCGGAAAGAAGTGCCCCAAAACTGCAGAAGACTCTTTGATTGTGCGGAGTTTATTACTATGAGCAGTAGTGCTCCAGATGACATTCTACTGTCGGGAAAAGAGATCTGATGTAGATCTGCATATCAGCAGCTGGAATCATGAAAGGAAAAGAGGGGGGGTATAAATCTGCTTCTCTAGCCAAACCGTCAGACAATTCATTCCCTGGGATTCCCATATGACTCGGTACCCTGAGAAAGACAACTGAACAGGCGGCATGCTCAAAGGCAGAGAGAAGGTTGTGGATAGCTGAGACCAAGGGTTGATGAGAGTAGCATCGATCAATAGCCTGAAGGCTGCTCATCGAGTCGGGACAAATTAAAAAATCTGTGTTGGTGAATGATGCTGTGGGCTCGCGCACGGAGCCGTTTGAAGACGATGAGGTGTTCCAATGAGGGATGCCACTTGTGGCGCTGGAGTGCCCGCCTGCGATCTTTAATCACCACAGCGATCTCAGGAGACCACCAAGGTACAGTCCTCCGCCGAGGGGACCCAGAGGAACAGGAAATTGCAGATTCTGCTGCAGAAACAATGCCGGTGATGATCGTGTGAATCACCACATCAATGGCGTCATGAGAAAGAGGCTAAATAATGACAATGGAGGTGAACGAGTGCCAATTAGCCTTATTCACAGCCTATCCAGGGAGGCGCCCAGGGGAGTGACGCTGGGGCAGTGACAGAAAGATTTGGAAGTAGTCACTACCACACAAGTATACGCACACTCCCCACACTCCATTGGATAGATGGTAGAAGGCCAGGATTGCCGACCAAAACGTCAATGGCTGAGTACATGCCATGCGCCACACTGAAATGTGAGGAGGCACCATTATTTAAAAGAGAAAGTTCGAGCTGTGCCAAACTTGCTCAACAATGCAGCTCAGCCTATTGCCACTGATCCACCCCACAGAGTGTTATGGGTGTTGAAGTCTCCCAATAACAGAGAAGGTGGCTGCAGCTGGTGTATCAGTGCAGCCAATACATGCCGCAGGACATCGTCTGGTTAAAGAGACTGCAGCCAGTAACAGCCTGAGGCGTCCACACCGTAACAGCGACAGCCTCTAAAGGTGTTTGGAGAGGTACACATTCACTGTAAAGAGAATTAAGGACGTAGATCCACATTCCACAAGATACCCTCTCATAGGGTGCCCGATCGTTGGTTGGTTGGTTGGTTGGTTTGAGGATTAAATTGACCAAACTGCAGAGGTCATCGGTCCCTTGTTTCATAAACACACAGAGCACAGGGAAACCATCCATTAGTCATTCGAAGCACAAGATAAAAATTCCAGGGGAAGAAAATCCCCAAGGTCAATAATAAAGAAACATGGAAAACTGAGCACAGCAACAAAAACAACATAGAGAAGAAAGGCAGAAGGAATTAAAACTGCACAGCAGAGGACTGTGGCTGGCTGATCACGAAAATAATAGGATGAGCCAGCCACTCTGCAACACGTTAAAACCTCCAGCCGAAACGATTAGGGTGGAGTCGAATTACAACACAACACGAAGTAAAAGATACAGTACACAAGAGGGTGACGCAATAAAATTAGAGGGACCTATAAAAGCCACTTGCGCGAATGAAACTTAAAACACGATCTGCCATAGAGACATCGTCACCCAAAACAGATGTTAAATCACCCAGGAGATTAAAAGATCGCCTGATGGCGGTTAAAAGAGGTCAGTCCAACAATATATGGGCCACCGTCATATTTGCACCACAGCGACAATGAGGGGGGTCCTCTCGACGCAGCAGATGACCATGTGTCAGCCAAGAGTGACCAATGCGGAGCCTACAGAGAATAACAGAATCCCTGCGAGAGGCCCGCATGGAGGAACCCCACACGGTCGTGGTCTCCTTTACACGCCGCAGCTTTTTGGGTACAGACAGAGTGCGCCATTCGTCTGCCCACATCCCAAGGACCCGACGGCATAACACCGATCGGAGATCAGTTGCCGGGAGGCCGATCTCCAACGGCAGTTTGCGGGTGGCTTCTTTAGCTAACTTGTCGGCGTGTTCGTTTCCCGCTATCCCAACGTGTCCCGGGGTCCATATGAACACCACTGAACGTCCACGCTGTTCAAGAGCATTAACGGACTCCTGGATAGCAACAACAATGGGATGGCGTGGGTAGCACTGGTCAAGAGCCTGTAGACTACTGAGAGAGTCACTGCAAATGACAAAAGACTCGCCAGTGCTGGTACGAACACGCTCAAGGGCACGAAAAATAGCTGTTAGCTCTGCGGTGTAAACACTGCAGCCGTCCGGCAAGGAGCGCTGGTCTACATAGTCCGCATGAGCGTAAGCGTACCCCACACGGCCATCAACCATCGAGCCATCGGTATAGATAATCTCAGAGTCACGGGATGCATCGAGGAGAGCAAGAAATTGGCGGCGCAAGACTGCAGGAGGAACTGAATCCTTTCGCCATTGGGAGAGGTCCAGCTGAAGCTGCGGCCGACGAATACACCAAGGTGGTGTATGTGGGCGGACCTGAAAAGCAGATGGAAGAGGCAAAGACTCGAGTTCACTAAGGAGTGACCGAACACGGATCCCAATTGCGTGGCCTGATCGCGGCCGCCGGCGTGGAATATGGACTGCCGCATCGGCGAAAAGGAGACGGTAGTTAGGGTGACGGGGAGAACAACGGACGTGGGCAGCGTAGTTGGCTAAGAGTTGTTGACGCCGAATGTGGAGCGGAGGAACCCCAGCCTCAGCAAGTAGGCTATTGACAGGACTGGTGCGGAATGCCCCTGTCGCCTGTCGAACCCCACAGTGGTGAATGGGATCCAGCAGTTGTAACGCTGAGGGCGACGCTGAGCCATACGCCACATTCCCATAATCAAGCCGGGACAGCACAAGGGCTTTGTAGAGCTGCAGCAGCGTGTTACGATCTGCACCCCAAGTGGTGGTGCTGAGGCAGCGGAGGACATTCAGATGCTGCCAGCACTGACGCTTGAGCTGACGAATATGTGGAAGCCAAGTAAGCCGGGCATCGAACAGCAATCCCAGAAAACGGTAAGTGTCAACAACCCTGAGCATAGCATCCTGAAGATACAGCTCAGGGTGGGGATGGACAGTTCGACGCCGACAAAAGTGCATAACACAAGTCTTCGCAGGGGAAAACTGAAACCCATGGGCTAGGGCCCACGCCTGCGCCTTGCGTATGGCTCCCTGCAACCGACGTTCTGCAACACCAATGGTGGAGCAGCTGAAAAAGATGCAGAAATCGTCAGCATATAACGTGGCTGAGACAGACGACCCTACTGCTGCTGCTGCTGCTGCTGCAAGGCCATTAATGGCCACAAGGAAAAGGGGCACGCTCAATACAGAGCCCTGTGGAACGCCGTTCTCCTGGATATGAAATGAACTATGGGATGCGCCAATTAAAACGCGTAATGTCCGAACAGATAAAAAATTCTGAATAAAAATGGGGAGAGAGCCCCGGAGACCCCATCCGTGCAGTGTGGCGAGAATATGGCGCCGCCACGTCGTGTCATATGCTCTGGAGAGGTCGAAAAAGACGGAGACGAGGTGTTGGCGCCTGGAAAAGGCAGTGCGGATGGCAGACTCAAGGAAGACCAAAGCATCGGTGGTGGAACGGCCCTGACGGAAGCCGCTCTGGCACTGAGCCAGAAGACCCCGAGACTCGAGCAGCCAACACAGCCGTCGACTCACCAAGCGTTCCAGTAGCTTGCACAGAGTATTTGTCAAGCTGATGGGCCGATAGCTATCCACAGTAAGCGGGTCCTTACCAGGTTTCAGCACCGGAATGATGGTACTTTCTCGCCACTGCGACGGAAAGACACCATCGCCCCATATGCGGTTGAAGATGGCAAGAACACATCGCTGACAGTCCGGGGACAGGTGTTTGAGCATCTGATTGTGGACGCCATCTGGCCCAGAGGCTGTATCGGGGCACTGTGCCAGGGCGCTTTGGAGTTCCCACAAACTAAATGCGTTATACGTCTCAGGGCGACGAGAAGCAAAAGAAGGCCGTTTGCCTTCCTCCCGGCGTTTAAGCGCACGAAACGCAGGCGGGTAATTCCCCGACGCAGAGGCCCGAACATAGTGCTGTGCGAAATGCTCGGCGATTGCATCAGCATCGGTGGATACCGCACCGTTGATGGTAAGCCCTGGGACACTTGTAGAGTGCTGCACTCCAAAGATGCGCCGAATCTTCATCCACACCTGAGAGGGTGAAGTACGGGAACCAATGGTGGAAACGTACCTCTCCCAGCACTCCTGTTTCCGCCTCTTGATGAGCCGCCGTGCCTCAGCACGGAGACGTTTGAAGAAAATGAGGTTCTCCAAAGAAGGGTGCCGCTTATGTCGCTGAAGAGCCCGCCGACGTTCTTTAATGGCTTCAGCGACCTCCGGAGACCACCAAGGCACTGACTTTCGCCGGGGGCACCCTAACGAACGAGGAATGGTACGTTCCGCAGCGGAAACAATCGCTGCAGTCAGTGCCTCTACCGTCATATCGATGGTACCGTGGGGGAGAGAGTCAACAGTGGCAGCAGAGGAGAACGTTTCCCAGTTTGCCTTGCTAAATGCCCATCTAGGCAGGCGTTCATGGGATCGACGCTGGGGTAATGAAAGGAAGATGGGATAATGGTCACTACCACACAAGTCGTCATGGACTCTCCAGTGGACCGATGGTACAAGCCCTGGGCTGCACAACGACAGATCTATGGCCGAGAACGTGCCATGCGCCACACTGAAATGCGTGGCAGCGCCAGTGTTTAAGAGGCAGAGGTCGAGTTGGGAGATGAGATTTTCAACATCTCTGCTTCGGCCAGTAATCTTCGATCCACCCCACAGGGGATTGTGGGCGTTAAAATCCCCAAGGAGAAGAAAAGGCGTGGGAAGTTGGGCGACAAGTGCAGCCAATTCGGTCAGGGAGACTGTACCACCTGGAGGGAGATAGATACTGCAGACGGTTATGTCCTGGGAAGTCCTTACGCGGACAGCCACAGCTTCCAATGATGTTTGAAGGGGCACAGGAGCACTATATACAGAGGTAAGGACATACACGCAGGCTCCACCTGACACACAATTGTAAGTGCTACAGTTGCAGTAATAACCCCTGTATCCACGGAGGACATGGGTCCGCATTGCCGGGAACCAGGTTTCCTGGAGAGCAATGCATAAAGCAGGTGTCATGCTTAGAAGCTGTCGTAGCTCAGGGAGATGGCTAAAATAACCGCCACAATTCCACTGGAGGATCGTACAAAGCGTGTCCTGGAAGGGCATGAAGGTACTGAAAAAGCAATTTACTTCACAGAGTCACATGCTGCCACCGACTGAGTGACTGACGTCGCAGCTGCCATTGTTTCTGAGACGGCGAGATCGAGGTCATCTGGGGACGCAAGTACTCGACCTCATCCTCAGAGGCTGAGCTGACAGGAAGCGTTGGTGCGGGAACCACTGGGTCCTTAGGCTTCTTAGAGAGCTTCCTCTTCTCTCTCTTGTCTTTGGGAGGAGGGTTGGCATCCTGGGAGGGCTTTCCTGACACAGTATCAGGAACAGAGGAAGAGCGTGAAGCCCTTCGACCAGCAGCTGGTGGCTTCTTCAGCCACTGGCTAGTGTCTTGAGAGACACTGGGGAAGTCCTTGGAAGGGACTCCCCCAAGGGATCCCTTCCGAACGAGTGAGGCCGGAGGAGGCTGTTGCCTCCCGGGCTGAGGAGCCGGAAGAGGCTCTTTCCTCTCCGGCTGAGCAGCCAGAGGCGGCTGGTGCCTCTCCGGCTGAGAGGTGGGGATGGATGTCCCCAGTTGTTCGGGGTCCACTGCCCCCAAACCAGGTGTTTTGGGAGCTGTGGAAGAGTGTGGCCCCTACCAGCGGTGGGGCAGGCGTAACTTTACTGTTCTGTGGGCCAACTGAGAAGGGAGTCTTTGCAGGAACTGGTGGCGGCAGAGTTGCAGCAGCATAACTCCTCAACATAGATGTGGGGTTGAGCCGGTCTAGCTTCTTCCTTGCCTCTTGGTAAGTTAAACGGTCCAGGGTCTTAATTTCTTGTATCTTCCGCTCTCTTTGGTAGACTGCACAGTCTGGCGAGCAGGGAGAATGATGCTCCCCACAGTTAACGCAGGTGGGAGGCGGAGCACATGGAGCATTAGGATGTGAAGGTCGTCCACAATCACGACACGTGGGGCTGGCAGTGCATCTGGAGGACATATGTCCGAACTTCCAGCACTGGAAGCATCGCATAGGGGGTGGGACATAGGGCTTGACATCGCACCGGTAGATCATGACCTTGACCTTCTCAGGCAAGCAGTCACCCTCAAAGGCCAGGATGAAGGCACCGGTAGCGACCCTATTATCCTTGGGCCACCTAAAGACACGACGGACAAAGTGCACACCTCGTCGTGCCAGGTTCTCCCGTAGCTCGTCATCAGACTGTAGCAGAAGATCTTTATGAAAAATAATCCCCTGGACCAAATTTAAGGGCTTATGGGGAGTGACATGAACGGGGATGTCACCGAGCTTCTCACAGGCGAGTAACGCTCGTGACTGTGCAGATGAAACTGCTTGTATCAAAATAGCCCCGCTCCTCATTTTGGAAACAGATGCCACTTCCCCAAACTTATCTTCAAGATGATGAACAAAGAAGAGAGGCTTAGTCCCCAAAAACGAATCCCCATCGGTTCTGCTGCACACAAGGTATCGCGGTGAATACGGCTCCTGTCTGTCCGCTGCCCTACGTTCCTCCCATGGCGTGGCTAGGGAAGGGAACGATTTGGGGTTATATGTCACAGCATTAAATTCTGTCTTACCGCGCTTAGAGACGTTGGCGGTCGTGCGACCACCGGATTGAGACTTCACCCGCTTCATTGCGGGGCGTCCGTCCCGATGCCACCCACTCCGACCAGGGGCTCTCCCCACGGGCGCCACCCATCCACAGCAAAGGCCACCTGGCAGGATGGCCGTTGCCGGGAGTCCTGATGCCCCAGAGAGACGAGCATCGACTCCTTGGCTTACGTGGGGAGGTGTCAGCTCAGGCATCGGCAGTACGATCCCTGTGTTGTCAGGGGGCTACAACCTAGACGGTACATGACGACCCCACCACAACGGGCTGGCTACCGTGCTGGATTTTGTGTGCCATGGGTAGTCCAGAGTGATCGTGGGTGCAGATGGTGACGCACTAAGGGCGTTACGTACACAATCCATCAGGTGTGTATGCCCAAAATGACGGATGGAGGGTGCAGTGACGACGCCAAGACGATCAAGAGTGCCAAGGCCTTAGGGCACAGAGGACTGATGGTGCACCACGTAAGGTGTCCTTCCCCAAAAGGCTCGTACTTCTGTGGAATTTGGAAAAATGGAGGTCAAACCCTAATGGGGACCATCACAGTAAGGCCGAAACGTTTGAGACTCCTTTTAGTCGCCTCTTACGACAGGCAGGAATACCGCGGGCCTATTCTAACCCCCGAACCCGCAGGGGACAATGGTGGCCGTTAGATCTTATCTGCGTATCGAAACTTCAATGTGGACTAGCCTCCAAGCTGTGAAACAAAAAATGGATTAGGGCAAGGACAGTATGTTAGTAAATATTAGTGTTCCATTTTAATGTATAAATTGCCATAAAAAATACAAGGATAAGGAACAGCGCTCATCATTACATTAGGTGTCAATGAAGAGAGAAGAGAGCGAGTGCGGGACCGAATATACAAAAGCCCACGATAAGGTAATTAATGTCCTTGTTTCCGAGCTTACAACGTAGTGTTATTCCATATACTGAATGATCGATAGTGGAGTGCATCTTGAAGAAATAGCTATTACAGATGCGTTACACTGGTCACCTTTGTCATCAAGGATACCCCTACCATGCGATCATTTAGGATGCACTTGTCTCTTAGTTGTGGAGGACCTATTATGTTGAAGTTTATGTTGAAGTTTTTGTTGAGTTGTGTGAAATTTTTTGGGTTTTTTATTTTGGGGTCAGGGGGAGTGTGGGTGGGTTGGGTTTTTCTTTTGGTTCTTCGTTGGTGTGTGTGTGTGTGGGGGGGGGGTGGCGGCAGTATAGTTTGCGGGGCTGGAACTTAGTATGTTGGTTTTTGCAATGGGATCAGGAGCTGCTCTTGAGCTATATAGGTCAAGGCAAGTGTTCGATACCAGATAATGTGTTTTGTGGTATTTGGTGAGTTCTGTGATGTCTATTTTTTTTCTCCGTTTCGCGTGGTTTTTTTATGGGGGTGGGTGCCTAAATTTGTTTATATTTAGTTTGTCCCCACCCAAAAAACCCCAATTTCCCGCACTTGACCCGTTAGTCATTAGGCTTTTCGTGAAACGTGTGTGGGTTTGTTTTTCGATATATTTTCGTCTTTATAATATGTATGTAACGACTTTATATGCACCATATTGGAATTGTCGTTTATGGTCGTTTCGCCATATTTGTGACGTCACGGGTCAAAGACGAGTGGGATCGGACGCTTCCGTATTTCCACATACTATACATTTTATCAGAGGGAAACCACATACCGTGACTAATCAAGGATTTGGTGTAGGTGAAACGCCTCTAATCCAGCTGACCGAAAATCTTACCCCTGGACATACCATCTATCGTGAGATTTTCTGCAGTCTGAAGGTGGTATGTGAGCTTCTGAATAGAGATTTCACATCATCAGGCAATACCCAGAAAAACAGAATACTCAAGGATGCAAGACTCAAAACTGTCAAGGAACTTACTATGGCAAGCTGAGGGTCGTCACATATGCTTGTCCATGACTGAAATGTGTGTAATTAAATGGATACATAGAAAGAGCAATAGTGATGTCTTCTGCCCATGGTATCAACCCATCAGACAAGTGCTTACGGTTCAGCAAAAAGGATGATACTCAGATTGAAGTCACCAGACCAATGGCCATCCAATCATACAGTGCTATAATAGGGCGAGGGGGGGGAGCGGCATTCGGGAGGGGGGAGGGGAGTGGACCTTGGAAATATGGAGGTCAATCCCGAGAGGGGACCAACATATATAGGCCTAATATTTCGCAGCATAGAACAGTAATCCTGGAAGTTTACTAACTTCTAGACGTATTCTTATGACCACTCATTGAACAGTTAATGACAGTGAGTGCCAGATCAAACAATTTCATAAATCAAAATTTAAAGCAAAATAGTTTTAACGACACTTTTCCTGTCACTACGCAACACACGTTTCGTCGTCTGTACAATGATGTTAATACTTTTACAAGTTAAGAGTCTAGCCAAAAGGAAGCAAAGGTAAGATGAAAGAACCGCCAACAGAATGTGTCCTGGCTACGAAGGAGACATTTTCTCTATCCTCATTCTCTGAAGAGTCACGTCCTGTACATAATTGAGAAGCTGTAGTGCTACCTGACGGTAGCATTATGGAGCTCTTACACTGAGGAGGAATAAGCGTTCAGATGGGAGAGAGATGTTGCTGTTGCTCGTTTCAGTGTTGAACAACCAGAAACTTTCATCAGAGGTAGCTCCATGGTTTGTTGACGATGCTCTGTCCGGAATATTTTGTTTTTCAGCTTTCCAGGTGAAACAAGTAAAAACTGAGTTTGAGGTAGTAGAGAGTAGGCTATAATATATATATTCTCAGATCCATTATTTGCAAATTACGAACGGTTACTTGCCGAAATTAACGCACCATAGTAAGAACAACTCCTCTGCCCTAACATGCTACAGTGCAATTTTAGGTAGCCAAGTAGTAAATTAAGTCAGCTGTTTTACGTCAGCTGTCAGGGTTCTCCGCTCCACAGATCGCGTTCCCCATACAACGGAGGGACATGAATCGCAGAATTATTCTTAGAAAAGCATATAGCTAACATGGTGTTGTAAAACTAATTACGTAATTGTTACAGGTTCAGTATTCAAGCTTTTTAAGCTGTATAGAATACAGCCTTTAATGAAGAGAGGCCTACAGATAAAAATTTGATTAGAAACTTGGAACAACAGTTTTCTTGATGTAGCCAAATCTACTGCATAAAGCCAAATAATGAACTCCCGCTGAACAACTGCCTTCTGGAATAGGATGGCGCTGGACATATGCGAAGCAACTGGAAGCTAGAATACAAAAAACTTTAAACTCACCCATTAGAGGATGGTGAAGAGAGAATGCTGGCAGGCGGCAGCCCCAACGGCGAGTACTCAGCAGGGTGTCGATTAGTGAAGAGGTATTCTGCACATCGTACAAGGGCAAGCAGCACTTTCCATACATAATACTCCAGTCAAGAGTAACAACGTGATGACTCGAAAAACATTGTATGACGTCCTAACAGCTGTGTAGGACATGGAAACAATCCAGGGCTGACCAGAGTACTTAAAACGAATTTGTCTATTGCCCACTTAAGAAAAAAACGAAAGGCTTCGACAGCAACAAGCTGTACTACACCATATGAAGTGGCTGGAGAATGGAGAGAGGGGCATTAGTGACTGGTAGACGGTTGCGCTGAATACTTTCATTTTAAACCTGAACAGCAAGGCAAGTCCGCTCATGTCTTGGGGATCTCTACTTCCCGCTTTCTGATCGCGGGCGACGACGCCACTGCAGTGGTTGAAAGCAACCAAAGGACAGACGCAGTTTACGTAGAAACATCCAAGTAACGTGGCCTTACTAAATGTGAAACTATAGCATGGTTTTAACTGTGACACGTGGCTAAATTTAAATATGAAGTATCCCCATAAAACAGGAAGGTATCCTTGTCGGGTGTTGACATGATTAAGTGAATACAGGTAAACGACAACAAGGTTCAGTTCACACGCAGCCTTTTCATTATGACTGCATTAATTAAATTTCTGGTATCACCACCCAGTACCAAAAGCTTTGCTCCAAGATGACGCAACTAGGACTTATTCCATAGCGCATTTTGTGGTGGCACTGCCAGACACCACACTTGCTAGGTGGTAGCCTTTAAATCGGCCGTTACACGGCAGGTCTAGAGAGACTTCCTAGCACTCGCCCCTGTTATACAACCGACTTTGCTAGCGATGGTTCACTGACAAAATACGCCCTCATTTGCCGAGACGATAGTTAGCATAGCCTTCAGCTACGACATTTGCTACGACCTAGCAAGGCGCCATTATCAATTGCTATTGATATTGTAAATAATGTACAGACTAGAGCTACGTTCAACATTGATCGATTAAAGTTAAGTATTCCACCAAGTACCACCTTTTTTCTGAAGTCTTAATTCCTAGTCCTCTTCCAGACCTCACGCCAGCCTGCGTGAGCTTAAACGCGTGCCTTTCGGCTTCCTCCAAACTCCGTGGGTTGGCTGCTGCCAATCCACAACACATTTTACAGTTCGTAACTCAATAAAATACTGGTAAGCAGATCCGTACTAGCCGTTTATGGCTTGTTTTCACTTAGCCCACCTGGGACTCTCCCGCCTGTCCACAGGTACCATTAGCCTACTGTACTGGTATCTTCGTTACTTGTAGCGATTAGCCCCACTCTTCCCAAGATGATTTCAGCTTAAGTATTTCTTACGGTACAGATTCAGTCGCAACTAGGCAGTTTTCTTACTAACGCTGCTCGCCACTGAAACGTTTTGCACGAAAGCGGGTATTACTTAATATACATTGAGACGAACACGGTGATTATACAGCACACATTAATTCATGTCTTGCACACCAATCAACACAACAGACAAGAATTCCAGCAAGAACTGAAGTATAGGAATAAAAGACTCGCATCTGAACAACGGATTTTTCCATCCACTGGCGCTCAACAGCTCTTAAGATTTCTCAGCACAAGTGACATTTGATAAGACAAATCCAAGCAGCAATCCAAGATACTTATAACAGAATCCATACAATGTCACGTACCTCACTCTTACTACTCGCATTGGACCTCGCCCAGATGACAGACCGGAGCACACTTGCCAGCAGTTCTGAGTTAACACTACGTCGCAAGTTTCTGAAATCAAGACGACCAATACCATCGTGACGCGGTTGTACAATGTGCAGGATACCTCTTCACTGATCGGCAGCCTGCTGAGTACTGACAGCGACCGTGATCGAGGAATAGAATACAGTTCCGATGCGAATGCCTACGATACGTGGTCAACAGCGGAGAGTACAAACAGACAAATGCGACCAACGGAGACACGCAACTTAGATTCTTTAGTCAGACAATAAATCACCGAAACTCAAGTCACGTAACTGTGGAAATGACTCCATCTAAAGAACCCGATTTCCCAAAACATGATTTCACTGTGCTCCGGAACGTGCACTCACGCGCACATCGACTGGCATGCGACCAAACTCGCGCAGTTGTGGAAATCACACCATTAAACAAACTTCCGAAGACGTGATCATACTGTGCTCCAGGAAAACCTACACAAGTACGCATTAACAGCCTTTACGTGGACTCCACCTCTGAAACATACCTCATCTATACAAGTCACAGCTCGCCGAAACCACCTTCGGACCCCTTAATACACATGCCTGGTTGTACTGAATCCGCAAGTGCACTCTCCTACATCTAACAGTACGTGGGAAATCAATCAGCACGACGAATACATATGCAACGGACGACGTCAACGCTTAATCGTAAAGTACACGGCTCGGTAACGTGGGAAGCGATTTTGACTAACAGCCGCTTTCACACCAGTCAGCAGGACAAGAGAGACTGGTGGGCTCTCTCTCGGTCCTTCTACCGCTCCAGGAAAAACGACCGTCATGGCTCGCCACAAATGTGAACAGCGCATCGTTACAGCGCTACCAGATGCGGCGGGAATTCAAATCCTCTCAAATGCTGAGCACTGGGCCAGCACCAACGTCATATGTTGCAGCTGCTGCTATACCGGCACCGACACAAACACCACAAGACCAAATTAAATCCAATATACAACGAAGTATACACATACTATTTAGGAAACCAAGTAAATGCAATGATTAAAACAAATATCAATGATAATTCTGAAAAGAGTATTAACCCAAAAGTTGACAATACATGAATCAACGCAATTTGTACTGCAAAAATTTACACTTTGTAGAAGATGAAAAACAACAACACATTGAGAAGTTCTTGAACAGGACCAGAATAAAGGAGAAGTTAGCTTGTTAACTTAAGGGAAGCTTTGTTTGTGAACGTCCCAGAAAACGAATTTTAATGACAATATACGGTGTGACATTCTATGATGTACATTGTGCATTTTAGAGCTGCTACATGATCTTCAGGAAGCAGAGGACCTCACTGAGTGCATTTATAGTCAAAATAGTGAACAGAGCATGTCAACAAAACTGTGTAATACAATCAGACTTATGATTTAAGTTAGGTTCAGCAAAACGGTATACAGTTCCTCATGCTGCCGAAATATATTATGGCTACAGTACCATATTTATTTAACATCATGTAGCAGTTCCAAAATACACCATGTCTGTGGATTACTCAGATGTATCCATGTGTTATCCAAATAAGATTTCAGTTTTTGCCCACTGCAACAAGGAGGGACATCATAGAAAAACATGTCCTACTGCAACAGAACCACCAGACGGTCCATTGCAAAAAAAAAAAAGAAAAGTATATGTTATACTATTGGCAGGCAGGTCCTCAAGTACACAATGTTTTTGGAGCGTCGAATACGAAGAAGCGATTATGGCAACGCTCAGTAAGATCTCCAAGTACATACCATCTAACAAGATGCAAAGGGACGCAGAGCGAAGGCAAAGGCTATTATCAACGCAGGACTTCGTTTCAGAGGTTCTCTCCCTGTCAGCGTTTCGGCGAAGATGGATAAAGACGTCGAGCCGGTAGAGGGTCTATCCATCGCATGATTGTCGGTCGTGAAGGAAGACGTCGACAAGATAATATCCAGAGTAGGAGAGACATTAAGATCTATAAACATAACTCCCTCATCCTCTGTTAGAAATATAGCAGATAATGCTTGTGAACTACGTAATAATTACTGCGTATGTGATGAGGTCATAAGAGTTTCTTAACTATGGATCCGCATCTATAACGGTCACACTTAGGAAACTTGTGCCGTCTGGGCATCCATGTGGCAGCAGTAGCACATCGCCATCTTTGAAGACGTACACGTGGACTGCATTCAGCTGGCATCGTCCAACGTGTCATGCAAGCATGAGGAGCCCCCCTGAGCCCTTGTTGAGATATTGTAAAAAATACTGGGGAGTATATTTCACTTTGAAAAAAATTATGGGGGAGTAGAGATGTATGGCAGTGTAGTGTTCGAAGGGTCGCAGCGTTGGCCCAATAACCATTACTACCCAAGGCATTCGTAATGGTTAATTCAAAGTAGGTTAGATTAATGTCAGAAGTTTCACGGTCGCACAAGAATTGAGTAAATAGGCAGATGACTAGGAGGAGGTTGATATCACTGTCATGCAGTTGACCAACGCATCCTTCGACAACGTCTCCGGTCTTCCTGTAACTGCACAGGTAATTTCATGGGGTAACATTCATTCAAATGTCTGCCGTAATAATTCTCAAAGAGTTACTAAAACAATTAATACTGTTTTTCACTGAACACGTAACTGTTGTTTAACCACATTTCCATAACGCTATTTGGAACTGAATTAGCTTGTATTATCAGTTTAGATTACCAACATGTGACTACTTAATTCATCTGAGTTGGGTTGTAAAAAGTTTAGCGAGAAAACACTCATTAATAACCATGGACAGTAACGCCAAGTCCCTCCATTTTGCGGAGCATCCTCAGGAGCGACCGTAACATCGCGTCTGAAGACGTTTATAGAGTTACAGTTAGTTGTGGTCATTCAACCTCCAACTTACAGAAGCAGGCTGTGGCCTACACCAAACTCTGCTGTAATATTGCACGAAATGCGCCAGACAAAATATTTAATTGCAAAGATCTCGGTGGATGAACCACAAGTGACCATAAAATGACTGATGTATCTACTGATCGTCGACCTGTGCCCGAGGAGTGTGGGGGACAATTAGATCTCTGTGGGTCATCAGTCTGCTGCCTGGTTTGATGTGGCCCTCCACGAATTCCTCTCCTGCGCCAACCTCTACCTCCAATACTTCCGTTCCCTTCTGTTCTGGTTACCCCACTGTACATTATTCACTACCACACAATGCAGCGCTCTAAACGTATATTCTCACGAGTCTGTCTCTCAAACTAATGTTGGTTGGTTGGTTGGTTGGTTGGTTGGTTTGTCTTGGCGGTTAAAGGGACCAGACTACAAAGCCATCGGTCCCTTTTCCCACGATCATGAAACACCCACAAAGAATAAAAAACAACTGAGATGACAAGGGACGACGCAACAAGAAAGACGTAGACAGAAACTAGAAAAGAGGAATTAAAAGCACAAAGAAGGTTACAGTGGTTAGCCGACCACAGAAAAACAAAAAGAAAAAGCCAACCACGAAGAGACACACTAAAAACCCCAATCGAAAACCGTAGGCCGAAGGCCAGGCGCAACACAGAAAAGGACAAGCCCATCGAACCGTCGGTATAGACCACTTCAGAGCCGTGAAACGCGGCAAGGATGGAAAGAAAGCGGCGGTGGAGGTCTCAGGAGGGACTGAGTCCTTCAGGCCCTGAGCCACATCCAGCCGAATGCATGGACGGGACGCACACCACGGGGGTATACGTATATGGGCCCGGAAAAGAGGTGGGAGAAGGAAAAATTTAAGCCCAAAGAGAAGATCTCGGACGTGAACCGCGATAGTAGACCCTGAACTGGGCCGCCATTCTGGAAGATGGACGACCGAGTTGGGGAACAATGGAAGGTAATCTGGATGCCCAGGCAAGCTACGAACATGTGCAGCATAAGCAGAACGTAGACGTAGGCACCGGATCCGCAATGGAAGGACACCAGCCTCCACTAGTATGCTGTTTACAGGGCTTCTGCGGAAAGCTCCAGTTTCGAGTCGGATCCCTCATTGCAGTATGGGGTCAAGCAACCACAATGCAGAAGGCGATGCCGAACCATACGCCAGGCTCCTGTAATCGAGACGGGAGTGAATCCACGACTGACACAGTAGTAGAAGGGAAGACTGATCGGCACCAGAGCTAGTGTGACTCAAGCATCTAAGAGTGTTAAGATGGCACCGGCACGTTTGTTTAAGCTGCCTAATATAAGGGAACCAAGTCAACCGGATATCGTAAAGCAAGCCGAAAAACAGTGAGTCTCCACCACAGCAAGAGTTTCGTCACAAGATAAAGCCGTGGCTCAGGGTGAACAGTGCGACTCCGGCAGAAATACATGACGCTGGCCTTGGCGGCCGAGAATTGGAAGCCGTGCGTGACGGCACAAGACTGCGCCCTGTGGATAGCGCCCTGTAGCTGCAGTTCAGCAGCCGCAATGCTAGTGGAGCTATAGTACAGCCAAAAGTCATCACCATACAAAGAAGCCAATACGGACGTTCCCGCAGCGACAGCTAGCATATTGATAGCAACTAAAGACAGGCAGACACTCAAGACAGGGCCTTGCGGGACCCCATTCTTCTGAACTCAAGAGGAACTATGGGAGAAAACACCCTGCATGTAGAAGGAACAAAGCGACAGAAAATTTTGAATAAAAATCGGGAGCAGGCCCCGAAGACCCCATCCACGAAGCGTGGTGAGGATGTGGTGTCACCATGTGGTATCGTATGCCTTCCATATGTCAAAGGAAATGGCAACAAGATGCTGATTGTGGGCAAACGCCATACAGATGGCAGACTCCAGGCACACCAGATTATCGGTGGCAGAGTGGCCCTTACGAAACCCACTTTCAGACAGACCCAGAAGGCCAAAGACTCAGGTAGCCAACTCAATCTCCGGGTCACCATGCGTTTGAGCATCTTGTACGCAATGGTTGGTTGGTTTGTGGGATTAAAGGGACCAGACTGCTACGGTCATTGGTCATTTTTTCCAAAACTTAAGAAAAAAATCACCCACACAGAATAAAAGCGAACAAGGAACAGACGGCAGATGACACAGGAAGACAAGAGAAACTTAGACAAACACCAGACAAAACGAATTAAAATCACACAGAGTGTGACGGTGGTTGGCCGACCAGTGAGAAAAAAAGGAAAAGCCAGTCACCGAGAAAAATATTAAAAACTCAGTCTAAAACCGTAGGCCAGAAGCCAGACTCAACACTAAATAATTAGAAATACATAAAGCAATGGTAAAAGCCCACTGCCCGAATAAAATGCAGAACTAAGCCTGCCATAGCAGAGTCATCTGTTAAAAGGGCAGGGAGCGTATCAGGTAGCGCAAAGGTCTGCCTGAGCAGAGATAAAAGTGGACAGGCGAAAAAAATATAGACCACCATCAAACCCGACCCGGAGCGACATAGATGCGGGTCCGCATGGCTGTGTGTCAAGTGGGTGTGGCCAATTCGGAGCTGACAGAGGACTACTGAGACCCTGCGAGTGGCCCGCATGGACGACCGCCACACATCCGTCGTCTCCTTGTTAGGACGGAGTTTGTCTGGTGCGGTCAGGTTGCGATATTCATTGTCTTATAGCTCGAAAATTTTGCGGCGTAAGATAGCCCGCAGATCAGTCGCCGGGAGGCCAATGTCCAGAGATGGTTTACTGGTGGCCTCTTTCGCCAGGCGGTCTACATGTTCATTGCCGGGTATCCCAACATGGCCTGGGGTCCACACAAAGACCACAGAGCGGCCGCAACGGGCAAGAGCATAGAGAGACTCCTGGATAGCCATCACCAGACAAGAGCGAGGGAAACACTGGTCCATAGCTCAGGGAATCGCTGCTGATCAGGAGAGGATAAAATCTAGGGCACGAAAGATGGCGACCAGCTCAGCAGTGAAAATGCTGCAGCGAGCAGGCAAGGGTAGTTGTTCGTAATGGTCCCCTAGAGTTAGTGCATAACCGACATGACCAGCAACCATCAAGCCGTCAGTGTAAACATTGCCAGAGCCCTGATACGTGGCGAGGATGGAAAGAAAGCGGCGGCGGAAGGCCTCTGGAGGGAGTGAGTCCTTTGGGCCCTGTCCCAATTCCATCTGAAGGCGAGGTCGAGGCACACACCACGGCGGTGTACACTGAGGTGCCCTGAAAGGAGGCAGAAGAGGTAAAGCCCCAAGCCTGGAGAGAAGCTCTCTGACGCGGACCGCGATCGTAACCCCAGCCCTGGGCCGACGTTCTGGAAGATGGACGTGCGACTGTGGGAATAGTAGCCGATAGTTAGGATGCCCGGGCAAGCTGAAAACATGGGCAGCATAAGCGGCCAGCAAACGTTGGCGCCGTAACCGCAGTGCAGGAATACCTGCCCATACTAGTATGCTGTCCACAGGGCTGATACGGAAAGCACTAGTGGCACGGCGTATCCTGTTGTGTAGGATTGGGTCCAGCACCCGCAACGCAGTTGGGGAAGCTGAGCCATAAGCCAAACTCCCATAATCCAGGCGGGACTGGATTAACGCCTGATAGAGCCGTAACAGGGTAGATCGGTCGGCGCCCCAGCAGGTGTGGCTGAAGCATCGTACAGCATTTAGATGCCGGCAAGAAATCCGTTGAACCTGCGAATATGAGGCAGCCAAGTCAACCGGGCATCAAAAACCAAACCCAAAAACCTATTTGACTCCACCACAGCAAGAAGTTCGCCATAAAGATAAAGCCGCGGCTCTGGGTGAACAGTGCGTCGCCGGCAGAAATGATACCGCAGGTCTTTGCCACCGAAAACTGGAACCCATAAGCTACAGCCCAAGTCTGTGCCTTACGGATAGCGCCCTGTAGCTGACATTCAGCAGTTTCAATGCCAATAGAGCTGTAGTGAAGGCAGAAGTCGTCAGCATACAGGGAAGCGGAGACAATTTCCCACCGCTGCAGCGACCCCATTTATTGCAATTAAAAACAGGGAGACACTGAGGACAGATCCCTGTGGTACCCCGTTCTCCTGGACTCGGGAGGAACTATGGGAGGCCGCGACTTGGACGCGGAAGGTACGATACCACAGAAAATTGCGGATAAAGATCGGCAGAGGGCCCCGAAGACCCCATCCATGAAGTGTAGAAAGGATGTGATGACGCCATGTCGTATCGTACGCCTTCCACATGTCGAAAAAGACAGCGACCAGGTGCTGACGACGGGCAAAGGCAGTACGGATGGCCGACTCCAGGCTCACCAGATTGACGGCGGCGGAGCGGCCTTTACGGAACCCACCCTTAGACGGAGCCAGAACGCCCCGAGACTCCAGTACCCAGTTCAACCGCCGGCTCACCATCTGATCAAGCAACTTGCAAAGAATGTTGGTGAGGCTAATGGGACGGTAGCTGTCCAACTCCAAAGGGTTCTTGCCAGGTTTCAGAATGGGGATAAAAATACTTTCCTGCCATTGCGACGGAAACTCACCCTCGACCCAAATACGGTTGTGAAGGTCGAGGAGCCGTCGTTGGCAGTCCACTGAAAGGTGTTTCAGCATCTCACAGTGGATGCTATCTGGGCCAGGAGCGGTATCACGAGAATCAGCGAGGGCACTGTGAAATTCCCACTCACTGAATGGAACATTGTAGAATTCAGGATGGTAGGTTCGAAAAGAAGGGCTCCGACGTTACATCCACTCTCTAATGGAGCGGAAGGCCAGGGAGTAATTCGCAGAAGTGGAACTCAGAGCAAAATGCTCTGCCGAACTGTTTGCAATGACGTTGGAGTCAGTACAAACTGCTCCATTCAGTGAGAGCGCAGGGACTGACAGGGGTCAGATAGCCGTAGACGCGTCGAATCTTGGCCCAGACCTGCGATTGAGTGACATGGAGGCCAATGGCGGACGCAAACCGCTCCCAGCACTCCTGCTTGCCTTGGTTGATAAGAAGGCGGGCCCGGGCACGCAGGCGTTTGAAGGTGATAAGGTGTTCTATGGAGTGATGTCGTTTGTGACGCTGGAGCACCTGCCGGCGATCTTTAATCGCTTCAGCGATCTCAGGCGACCACCAAGGCACAGTCCGCCGTCGAGGGGACCCAGAAGAACGCGGAATGGCAGATTCTGCGGCAGTAACGATGCCGGTGGTGACCGATTGAACCACCACATCAATATCATCATTTGAGATGGGCTCAATTGCGGCAGTGGAGGAGTACAGGTCCCCATCAGCCTTATTCATTGCCCTTCTACTAGGGCGCTCAAATGAGTGATGCTGTGGCAGTGACAGAAAGATCGGAAAGTTGTCACTACCACACAGGTCGTCATGCACTCTCCATTGGACAGACGGTTAGAGGCTAGGGCTGCAGATCGAAAGGTCGATGGCGGAGTACGTACCAAGCGCCACACTGAAGCGTGTGAAGGCACCATCATTTAAAATCGAAAGATCGAGCTGTGCCAATAAATGCTCCATGGTGGCGCCTCGACCTATAGCCACTGACCCACCCCACAGAGGGTTATGGCCGTTGAAGTTGCTCAGTAACAAGAAAGGTGGCGGCAATTGGGCTATCAGCACAGCCAGTACATGCTGCGTGACATCACCATCTGGTGGAAGGTTAGGATTGCTGACAGTGGCGACTATACCCGAACAGCGACAGCCTCTAAAGGTGTGTAGAGGGACAGCCTCGCTGTGAAGAGAGGTAAGGACATAGTTGCAGACGCCACCAGACACCCTTTCATAAGCTACCCAGTTCTTATAATAATCCCGATAGCCACGGAGGGCGGGGGTTCGCATTTCTGGAAACCGAGTTTCCTGAAGAGCAATGCAGAAGAAAGGGTGAAGGCTGATAAGCAGTCGGAGCTCAGCTAGATGGTGGAAGAAACCGCTGCAGTTCCACTGGAGGATGGTATTGTCCATGGCGGAGAAAGGCGTGACGGGACTGGGAAGGCAGATTACACCACTGGGTCACCTGCTGCCTCCGATTGAGCACCCGTGCTAGTGCTATCCATGGTGTCTGTGGGACCGGCGAGATCGAGGTCCTCAGCAGACGCCAGAATCTCCACCTCGTCCTCAGACGCAGCGCTGGTTCAAATGGCTCTGAGCACTATAGGACTCAACTGCTGAGGTCATAAGTCCCCTAGAACTTAGAACTACTTAAACCTAACTAACCTAAGGACAACAAACACATCCAAGCCCGAGGCAGGATTCGAACTTGCGACCGTAGCGGTCGCGCGGTTCCAGACTGTAGCGCCAGAACCGCTCGGCCACCAGCGACCGGCCGCAGCGCTGGAAGGTTGCTTTAGGGTGGGTGCCACCGCGAGTTCCTTGGGCTTAGAGCTGCTCTTCTTAGATTTCTCACGCTGCTCATTGGGTTTCATGGGCTGGGAGGGCTTCACTGATTCCGTCTCCGAGACTGAGGAGGATCGCAAAGCCCTACGAATAGCTGATTGTGGGCACTTACGCCACTGTTGGTTGTCAGCCTTTCCGCTGGTGGATACCTGGGAAGGGAGGGTTCCAAGGGACCACTTGCGAGCGTGAGAAGCCGAAGAAGTTGGACACTTCTCTTGCGTAGAAGCGGGGACGGACGTCCACGATGGGTGATGGTGTTGCTCCTGAGGTAGGTGGCGCAGGAGCAACCCGGTGGGTAGAGCCCCCCACTGGCAAGGGGGCAGGAGGGGTTTTACCACTCGTCGATCCGGCCGGATTTCGCGAAACTAATGGGGCTAGCACAGGTGTTGCAGCAGCGGCGTAGGAAGATGTCATTCTCACAGGATGTAATCTGTCTTATTTCCTTTTGGCCTCAGTGTAGGTCAGTCGGTCCAGGGTCTTATATTCCATGATTTTGCGCTCTTTCTGGAAGATTCTGCAGTCTGGCGAGCAAGGTGAATGGTGCTCCCTGCAGTTGACACAGATGGGAGGCGGGGTACATGAACTACTGGGATGTGATGGGCGTCCGCAATCTCGACATGTGAGGCTGGAAGTGCAGCGGGAAGACATATGGCCGAACTTGCAGCACTTTAAGCACCGCATCGGGGGAGGGATATAGGGCTTGACGTCACATCGGTAGACCATCACCTTGACCTTTTCCGGTAATTTATCACCCTCGAAGGCCAAGATAAAGTCACTGGTAGTAATCTAATTTTCCTTCGGTCCCCGATGAACGCGCCGGACGAAATGTACACCTCAGCGCTCTAAACTGGCGCGCAGCTCGTCACCAGACTACAAAAGAAGATCCCTATGGTAAATAACTCCCTGTACCATATTTAAACTCTTATGCGGTGTGATCGTAACGGCAACATTCCCCAACTTGTCACAAGCAAGTAACCGTCGTGACTGGGCCGAGGATGCCGTTTGTATCAGCACTGACCCAGAGCGCATTTTGGACTAGCCCTCCACGTCCCCAAACTTGTCCTCTAAATGCTCGACGAAGAACTGAGGCTTTGTGGAGAGAAAAGACTCCCCATCAGCTCTCGTACAAACTAAGAATTGGGGCGAATAACTGCTACTGCCATCCTGAGACATTCCTCCCACGGTGTTGCCAGGTAGGGGAACGTTTTCGGATCGTACTTCTGAGCATTAAATTGAGCCCGAGAATGCTTAGAGACTGCTGGCGGCTGGCCACAAGCGAGAGACGATGTACCACGCTTCATTGCGGGTCATCCGCCATGATTCCACCTACTCCGACAAAGGGCCCTCCCCACGGGCGCCACCCAGCCACAGCAAGAGCCACCTGGCAGGATGGCCGTTGCCGGAAGTCCCGACACCCCAGGAGGATAGGCATCTACTCCTTGGCATACGTGGGGATTTAATAGCGCAAGCCTCAGTAGAGCGATCCCTGTGTTGTCAGGGCGCTACAACAAACAGGGTACATGGCTGCCCCACCATAACGGACTGGCTATTGTGCTGGATGTTAGGTAACATGTGGTCCATGGTCACCGTCTGTGCAGAAAGAGGCACCGTACAGTGCAAGGTGTCATCTGCACGCAGGAACGTAGTCAAGCCCACGAGATGGAGAGCGGGCAGGACTGCAATTCAACGACGAAGAAGCTGGCGAAAGGTCTGATCGCAAGATGGACACAATGCACCAAGTAAGGTGCCCTTCCCCAATCGGCTCGCTCTTCGGAAAATTTTCAGAGATGGTGGTCGGACCCAACAGGGGACCATCACATAAGGCCTAAAAGTTTGAGACTCCTTTTAGTCGCCTGTTACGACAGGCAGGAATACCACGGGCCTATCCTTACCTCCGAACCAGCAGGGGGAAGCTCTGTCTTGAAGATTTTGTTTTTCAGCTTTCCAGGTTAAACAAGCAAAAACAGAGTTTGAGGTAGCTGATAGTAGTCTTTAGTACATATATTCGTAGATCCATGATCTGCAAATTACGAACAGTTTCTCGCTAAACTTCAGGCACCATAGTAAGAACAACTCCTCTGCCCTATCCTGCTACAGTGCAATTTTAGATAGTCAAGTAGTAAATGAAGTCAGCTGCTTCACGTCAGCAGTCAGGTATCTCAGCTCCACAGATGGCGTGCCCCCATACAACGGAGGGACATGAATCGCAGAATTATACTTAGAAATGCATATAGCCAACATGGTGTCGTATAACTAATTACGTAATTGTTAAAGGTTGAGTATTCAAGCTTTTTAAGCTGTATAGAATACAGTTGTTAGTGAAGAGAGGCCTACAGGTGAAAATCTGACTAGAAACTTGGAGCAACAATTTTCTTAATGTAGCCAGATCTACTGCATTAAGCCTAATAGTGCACTGCCGCTGAAAAACTGCCTTCCGGATTAGGAAGGCGCTGCACAAATGTGAAGCAACTGGAAGCGAGAATAGAAAAAACTTGAGACTCACCCATTAGAAGATGGTGAGGAGATACAATGCTGGCAGGCGGCAGGCAGAACTTAGGCCACAGGTCAGGCTGTGGGTCCTGAACTTCATTGTCGTAAAAAGGTCAGTGAATTTCCTCCCTACGTCTAAGGGACCGGTGCAGATTCTCCGCTGTATAATTTTTTACGTAAGAGTTCCCAGTTAGCTTTTCTTTGAGAGGAAAATTTGTTAGGTCGAGGTAATTAATTGAAATCATCGACGCAGCAGGTTTCCGTGTTCACTCATCAACAGGGTCACCACGTGTTAGTAATAAAGATGTGGATCGCCATTGCAAGTATGCATATAAATGCTGTAATAGTTACACTGTTATTCTCTGTCGGCCATCTGATTTCTAAGTTATTTTATGACGCCCTTGCATTGTTTGGTTAATGTCAGTTCTTGTCATTCCATATTTTGGTACCCTTTTCTTCTGTAATTAACATTTAATACAGTATGACGCCGTAATTCGTTGAATTGATACTTTATAATGTATTTGCGAATGACTCTGGACTTTTCTGGACGGGTGGGTGGGGTGGGGTGGGGTGGGTTTGAGGTTTAGAGGAAGCAAACTGCATGGTCGTCGGTCCTTTGTTCCATTGCAGCAAGTCCATGTGCTAAAATGGAAAACATACAAGGGACACCACAGGAGTTCTAGAGGGACAAGAAGAAAAAAAACACAATGTTGAACACACCAGGGAGAACAGAAGACAAGAAGAGCACAGACATACAAGAAACAGGCAGAAGAGCTTAAAACAGTAGAGCGGATTGATCCGGGCTCGCTGATCACGAGGATAAAAAAGGATGAGGCAGCCTCTCTGCAACACATTAAAATCTCTAACCTAAAAGGACTAGGATAGGAAGGACGTGGACACGAAAAACAGGAAATAAAACTTAAACCGAAGGATAAAAACCAGCGTCACGGATAAACTGTAAAACCAAGTTAGCCGTGGAGGCATCGCCTCTTAAAATAGAAGGAATGGAGTCAGGGAGATTAAAATTCCGTCTTAGAGCGACGTGATGTGGACAGTAAACCAAAATGTCGGCCACTGTCAAACAGGAGCCGTAGCGACAACATAGCGGGGCCTAACGCCGTAGAAGATAGCCATGCGTCAGTGAAGTGTGGCCAATGCGAAGGCGGGAGAGGACCACAGAGTCCCTGCGAGTAAAAATGGTTCAAATGGCTCTGAGAACGATGGGACTCAACTGCTGAGGTCATTAGTCCCCTAGAACTTAGAACTAGTTAAACCTAACTAACCTAAGGACATCACAAACATCCATTCCCGAGGCAGGATTCGAACCTGCGACCGTAGCGGTCTTGCGGTTCCAGACTGCAGCGCCTTTAACCGCACGGCCACTTCGGCCGGCCCCTGCGAGTAATCCACAGAGGAGAGTTCCACTCATTTGTGCTCTCCTTGATAGCGCGGAGTTTATTGGGCATAACTAAGCTGTGCCATTCAGCATCCCAAAGCCAGAGGACTTTGCGGCGTAACACCTATCGGAGGTCAGGTTCGGATATTCCAACCTCCAGAAGCGGCTTACCAGTGGCCTGTTTAGACAGGCTGTCAACAAGCTCATTTCCCGGGATTCCGATATGCCCCGGGGTCCATACAAATTCTACTCATCGACCAGATCGTTCGAGGGCATAAACCGACACCGGGATGGAAACTACCAAAGGATGGCGCGTGTATGACTGATCAATGACCTGTAAACCACTCAGCGAATCACTGCATACTATGTGGGGCACACCGGGGTACGAACGGCACGAGAGATGTCTCACGACGGGAGTTAGTAACCTTATCAAGAGCATTAAGAGACATAATATTTAAAGTAAATGCATTCAAGGATTTCATTCTGCAATCTGGACCCAACTGGTCAAGCTACGACTGAGAAGACCCTTTCTGTGTGTTATTTGATTAATTTTTTCGTTTTCTTTTGTGTAATTATCTCTCAACCCCGCAACACCACTCCAAATTTAGCTCAGCTATGTTGGTAGCAGTGAGTGAGCAGATAGTGATGGCGACCTGCGCACCTCTGGGTGACGGGCTCCAGCACGTTTCCACAGGTGCTGCAATTGAGGCAGCAATGATTTTGCAACAACGATGGCAATGTAGAGACACATGCCAACAGGTTATTGCCAAATAGGAGCCCAATGCGACTGTTACCACGGAGTTGTGACATGGCTCTGTGGCACAAATCATGGATGCCACGTTCTTGTCTTCGCTTCCTTTGCGATTTCTGACGCCACGATTCTAAGTCCTGGTGTGCACACTAGTGGGGTGTTTCACATCTTTGACGATGCACCAGCTAATTAAAAGGCAGGAGAGAAGGAGACATTGACCAATCATTCGTTAGCCACATATCGAACGCTGTGTTTGGTACAAAGGTACGCTTTCAGAGGAACACTGTGCTACCAACAGTGACGATTTTAAATGCGTTTGTTACTGCTGTCTTAGTTGCTGTGGCTCTGCGAACTGGTGCTTCTCGAAATGATTTTGTTTACTCACGGCGTAAGACCAAAGCGCTGCAAGAGCAAATAATGTTCTTGACGGATCGTTATGAGTACTTCCTGAAACAAATGAAGTTCCTTAAATGAAAATCTAAAGCAAAATAGTAGTAACGAAAATTTTCTCTTCAGTACCCAGAACACACGCACCTTATTTAGTGCTAAGATGTTGATTCTCTTCATGGTGGAGAACTGAGTCGGCACTTCAAAATCGAAAACAAATTACGGTGATGAGAGAACAATAAGGAAGAGTTGTCAGCGGAAAGATGAGAATGTGAGTGTCAATGTGGGTGTTTACAGATTCTCAGTGGCGAGGTTGGGAACACCCTTACAAGTAGTAAGGCAGCCAGATGTGGTTAAAATGTTATCACACAGTGAAGAGTAAATCGTCCCCGTATCCGTCTCTCTGTCTCTCTGTCTCCACTCGTGCTGATCCACACACGCCATAGAAGGAAGCTATACTTGGGACAAAATATTAAGCAAAACGACAGACTACCTAGAATAACGGTACAGGAAAATGTGACTAGGTGACCATTTACAAAAGACAGGTAAGCCAGTCACCCTGTTAACATACAAAGAAAGTCTCCCAATTTTACGAAACACGCTGGACATGTTACAAAACCCGCATGGTGTGGAGTGCCGTATCTAATCGTGACCTAATGCCAAAATGTATCACGTATTTATTCGAGACTGGTAAGAGCCAAGGTTTTCCTTCCAGCGTTAAAAACAATTTAGGTATGCTAGCTACATTTTTAAATAGCAATAAGCGGTGCAAAATGCAGCACAAGTGAAGTGGCTGGTAGCAACGTTTTCCATTGCAAAATTTGAAATGTATGTACAGCGCTGTAGTTTGAACAATCACAGTAGCTAGAGCAGTAACTAACAGAAAACCAGGCAATGTGAACTGTAAAAGGTGGAACATTTTTTTTTTGCCGGATGGTCCCCTCAAAATGATATACTTCATTGGGAAAGGTGAGTGAATCCGAAAATTGTGGTTATTTTTTATGCGAAAATTAAAAGGTCTTCTGCGAAACTAACTACACAGGTGGATCTAGCTTAGCTTCTTATACGTTACAGGTTTTTCGAGGTAAATCTGATGACTTTAAATTTCCCTCCGGGGTATGGCGGAAGTTGTATGATGCAACCGCATGCTTATGTTGCGCCGAATGATCGGTGTTTTATCGTGACATTTTATTGTGAACCAATTACGTCGCTTCCATTAGGTTTTTATGTATTCCGCCGATGCGGGTTGTGTACGCATTCTCTACCGCAGTTTTACTGCCTCAATGTGAGCAACGCTTTCAGGCTCAAATAAGTTAGTATTGATTTTCCAAGTTTACTCTAATGGATGCACAATGGGTACAAAATCGAGTAGTGCTGTAGGGGAATCTAGTAAGGTTCGTCTACGGGAACACTATATGCACGAATTCCCTACGACCTTACAATTAAGTAAATGCTAACAATGGAAACTACTTTCGCAACCCTCACAATTTAGTTGGTAGGTGGCCCAGTGAACAGCTCGTCAAAAACAAAACAGAACTAGTATGAAAACCAGAAGGTGCTCTGACCTAAAAAAAAAAGTGCCGGAACAGAAACAGTGAATAGTCCAAGCTCAGGATGCGCAACAGCGCGAATCTGAAGAACTACGGCTTTTGAAGTGGTAGAGACTGGACACAAAATTGTGAACTGTCCCTCCGATCAGTGACGTGTCTGTTCCCCCGACAGTGACGAATCAGAGGTGGAATCTGTTGTAACGTAGCTGTCGAACAGGAATTAAACAATACTTCCGCTGTCCCGAAGGTGATCTCAAAGCTTTTCCCCTTAGTGTTGTAAGTGCTGATGTATGAACAATTTAGGAGCCAACTTTTATTCAAATAAATTGAACTAATTTTAAATTATCCTTTCCCCCTCCAACTGCAATAAGGTGCTACTGGCGAAGATCTTTCAACCTAGCTTCAGTACAGATTTCCCAATGAATACTGCCTGCAACACCTACGAGCAACTACAAACACATTGATTATTTTCGACAGTACCTGCAAAATGACGTATTCCAACTAATTGCTGAGAAAACCTGTCTAACGTACACTAAAGTGAATGGAAGACCTTCGGGCTTAGATTTGATGTTTATTTTCGCATGCCTGGTCGTGAGCTGCTTACACTATCCTGTTATCTGTATGTATTGAGATAACAGATGGAGAATACCTGTCGTAAGTGATAACATGAACAGATTCTTTGTAATGATGACCATTTTGAATGCTGTGTTTGATGATGTCTAAAAACGAAGGAAAAATAGACAGGCTATGTAAATTGCGCCAATTGATCACAAAAATTAGAGAAGTTAGTTTGGAGTAAGAAAAAAAAGGCAGATGTGTCAGCAAGTGAGATGGTGTGTTCTTGCAAATCACAATGGACTTGTGACAGACGTTACGTTTTATCAGAGGGAAACCACATACCGTGACTAATCAAGGATTTGGCTTAGGTGAAACGGCTGTAATCCAACTGATCGAAAGTGTTACCCCTGGACATACAATCTCTCGTGAGATTTTCTGCAGTCTGAAACTGGTATGTGAGCTTCTGAATAGAGGTTTCACTTCATCAGGTACTATCCAGAAAAACAGAATCCCCAAGGATGCAAGACTCTAAACCGACAAGGAACTTACTATTGCAGGCTGAGGGTCGTCACATATGCCTGACCATTATGAATGAAATGTGTATAATTAAATGCATGCATAGAAAGAGCAATGGTTATATCGTCTGCCCATGGTATCAACCCATCAGGTAAGTGCTTACGGTTCAGCAAAAAGGATAACACTCAGATTGAAGTCACCAGACCAATGGCCATCCAATCATACACAGCTATAATAGGTGGGGGTGCGAGGCGAGGGGAGGAGTGGATCTTGGAAACGTGGAGATCAATCCTGAGAGGGGACCAACATATATAGGCCGAATCGTTCGCAGCGTAGAACAGTAATCGTGCAAGTTTACCAACTTCTAGACGGATTCTTATGACCACTCATTAAACAGTTAATGACAGTGAGTGCCAGATCAAACAATTTCATAAATGATAGTTTAAAGCAAAATAGTTTTAACGACACTTTTCCTGTCAGTACGTAACACACGTTTCGTCGTCTGTACAACGATGTTAATTCTTTTAGAAGTGAAGAGTATAGCCAAAGCCTCTAAATAAGGAAGAAAAGGTAGTGATTGAAGGTAAGTTGAAAGAACCGCCAGCAGAATGTGTCCTGGCTACGAAGGAGACATTTTCTCTACCCTCATTCTCTAAAGAGTCACGTCCTGTACATAATTGAGAAGCTGTAGTGCTACCTGACGGCAGCAGTATGGAGCTCTTACACTGAGGAGGAATAAGCGTTCAGATGGGAGAGAGATGTTGCTGTTGCTCGTTTCAGTGTTGAACAACCAGAAACTTTCATCAGAGGTAGAGGTCGCTTGGTAGCTCCATGGTTTCTAGACGATGCTCTGTCTGGAAGATTTTGTTTTTCAGCCTTCCAGGTGAAACTAGCAAAAACAAAGTTTGTGGTAGTAGAGAGTGGGCTATACTATATATATTCTCAGATCCATTATTTGTAAATTAAGAGGTTACTTGCTGAAATTAACGCACCATAGTAAGAACAACTCCTCTGTCCTATCCTGCAGCAGTGAAATTTTAGTTAGTCAAAGAGTAAATGAAGTCAGCTGGTTTGTGTCAGCTGTCAGGTGCCTCAGCTCCAGAGATCGTGTTCTCCATACAACGGAGGGACATGAATCGCAGAATTATTCTTAGAAATGCATATAGCTAACATGGTGGTGTAAAACTAATTACGTAATTGTTACAGGTTCAGTATTCAAGCTTTTCAAGCTGTACGGAATACAGTCTTTAATGAAGAGAGGCCTACAGGTAAAAATTTGATTAGAAACTTGGAACAACAGTTTTCTTAATGTAGCCAGATCTACTGCATCAAGCCACATAGTGCACTCCCGCTGAACAACTGCCTTCTGGAGTAGGGAGGCGCTGCACAAATGCGAACCAACTGGAAGCGAGAGTAGAAAATACTTGAAACTCACCCATTAGAAGATGGTGAGGAGAGACAATGCTGGCAGGCGGCAGGCAGAACTTAGGCCACAGGACAGGCTGTGGGTCCTCAACTTTATTGTCGTAAAAAGGTCAGCGAGTTTCCTCCCTACGTCTAAGGGACCGGTGCAGAATCTCCGTTGTGTAGTGTTTTATAAAGAGTTCATAATTTCTTTATTTGAGAGGAAAATTTGTTAGGTCGAGATAATTAAATGACATCATCGACGCAGGTTTCCGTGGTCACTCATTAACAGGGTGACCTCGTTTTAGTAATAGTGAATCGCCAATGCTAGTATGCATAAAAACCCTCCAATAAATTGTCATCTGACTCGCCTTACGAATTGTAAAACAAAAACTGGATTAGGGAAAGGAAATTAAAAATGTTAGTAAACATTGTTCCATTTTAATGTGTAAATTCTCATAAAAAATACAAGAATAAGGAACAGGGCTCCTTATTACGTTAGGTGTCAATGGTGGGGGTAGAGGGGGGAGAGAGAGAGAGAGAATTTCCAGCTTTCCTTCTTGCTATCGCGGATGACGCGACGGCATTGCGCACGGAACTGCTTATAGCGGATACAGTTGGCCAAAGTAGGATGGTGGCGGAAAATGCGAAGACCACGTCGCCGCTCACGTACCGCGTCACGGCACGCCTCGTTCCACCAAGGAACTGGTGGGCGCTGGGCAATTCGGAGGTGCGTGGTATTGAACGTTCCGCAGCTGTAAGAATAACGTCGGTAATATGTGTGACCTCATCGTCGACGCTGGGAAAGTGACGGTCATCGAATGTCGCTAGAGACGAGTAAAGTGTCCAATCGGCTTGGGCAAACTTCCAGCGTCGCGGGCGCATATAGGGCAGTTGAGGCTGCAGTCTAAGGACACATGGAAAGTGATCACTCGAGTGTGTATCATCAAGGGCGAACCATCCGAAGCGACGAGCTAGCGGAACACAACCGACCGAAAGGTCCAAATGAGATAAATTTGTCGTGGAGGCAGACAAAAATGTACGTACCCCAGTGTTGAGGCAAACTAGATCCGCTTGGTGGAAAACGTCTAGCAATAGTGAGCCACGTGGACAAAGATGTGGAGATCCCCAAAGCGGGTGGTGGGCATTGAAGTCCCCAACCAGCAAATAGGGGGGTGCAAGCTGACCAAGAAGATGGAGATCAGCTCGTGCCATTGGTGTGGACGATGGAATGTATACAGTACAAAGAGAGAACGTGTATCCAGAAAGGGAAAGACCGACAGCGACAGCTTGGAAGGAAGTGTTGAAGTGGATTGGGTGGTAATGGAGAGTATCATGGAGAATAATCATGAGTCCTCCATGCGCTGGAGTGCCTTCAACAGAGGGGAGATCAAATCGGATGGACTGAAAATTGGGGAGAGCAAAGCGGTCATGGGGACGCAGCTTTGTTTCCTGAAGACAGAAGATGACCGGCGAGTAGGATTGTAAGAGGATCGACAATTCATCCCGATTGGCTCGAATGCCGCGGATATTCCAGTGGATAATGGACATAGGGTGAACAGAAAATGGAGGTATGTGACCAGGGTCGCTGTCAACTCAACGACTGCTCTAAGCTTGCGACCGACAGCATGGAATGGCATTCAGCCGAAGGCAGAAGATCCTGATCCATAGGTTGTTCAGGAGCAGCTCCTGCCACCAGCGATCGGCCGGTTGATCGGCCGCCAGCAGTGCGCCTCGGCGACACAGAAGACGGCCGAGGGCGATTTCCGCCAGGTGGTGCTGTAGATGGGACACGCCTTGGCGGAGAAGGAGAGGAACTGCGTTTCTTAGTAGCCTTCTTGGAAATATGATGTTTAGATGAAGGGGGAACCGATGGTTGTGAAGGTGGGGTACGTAAAAATCTTCACGAGTATGCTCTTTTTTCGAAGTCTTTGTGTCTAACTTTTGGGCTCGAGATTTAGCAGAACCTGATGAAAGGTGAGCCGTAGAGTTGGTTAAAGTTCCGGCCTCTCAGGGCAGGGACGGTTATATGTGGCGCTGTCTGAAAGACGACATATGGCGTTCCATACGGGGCAGTACCTGGTTCGAGAAGTCTAGGTTGGGCATGTGCAAGATTGTAGTTGTTACTTTTGTTATAGATCCCCACAAGTTTTTGCACGCATGAGACTGGTCTGAGTGAGAGGAGCGTTCTGGATTGGTATTCGTTTTGTCGTGAAGCGTGTTCAGAATTTATTAAGTACATGGTAAGTTGGGGTGGTTGTGGAGGTTGATGAGTCAAAGTTTGGGAAAAGGAAGAATGGGATTGGGAAGTCTGTGGCTGGTCTTTGGGTGTGGGGGCTGTTGTTCCGGGGCGGGGGGTGTTCCGTATGTGTTTTTAGGGTTGTGGATGGGAGGTCCAACGCCGAATTAGTGGGGTTAATTGAGGAATATATAGAGCCAGGGTCCACAGTAGTTTCAGATGCTTTTTCTTCGTATAGGGGGTTGGGTGAGGGGATTTAATCATTTAGTAGTGAACCATAGTTTAGAGTTTAAGAATTATGAGACAGGGGCTTGTACTAAGACAATAGAGGGGATGTGGGGGGTGGGGCGGTTAAGTCAGTTCTTGGGAGGGGGAAGAGGCGCTCTTCCAACCTTCAGTCTCATTTAGATGAGTACTGTTGGCGGAAGAGTGTCCCAGAGGGCTATTGTGTTGTTTGGGTTTTCTTAAGGGCTGTGGGTACAATGTATAGGCCGAAAGTGGTTAGTTAGGGTGGTCTGGGAAGGTGGGTGGGGGCTGCAGCTCAGGGTGGGGTGGGTGGTTTATTTTGTTGTAGAGTATTTGTTAAGGTGGGGGAAGGAGGAGTGTGTTTTTGTTGTGGAGGATCTATTTTGTTGTGGAGGATCTATTTTGTTGTGGAGGATCTATTTTGTTGTGGAGGATCTATTTTGTTGTGGAGGATCTATTTTGTTGTGGAGGATCTATTTTGTTGTGGAGGATCTATTTTGTTGTGGAGGATCTATTTTGTTGTGGAGGATCTATTTTGTTGAATTTTTTTTGGAGTAGTGTGTGGTTGAGATTTTTAATGTTGCATTTGGTTTTTGTTTGTGGGTTTTTGTTTTGGGGTCGGGGGGGTTGGGGGTGGGGTGTGGGTGGTTTACTATTTTTCATTTGTGTGGTGTGGTGTGTGTGTGTGTGTGTGTTTTTCGATGTATTTTCGTCTTCATAGTATGTAACGACTTTATATGCGCCATATTGGAATTGGTTTTCAGAAATTACTGCCACCAGTCGCCTTTTATGTAGATGTATTTTATTTAACCATGACCGGTTTCGAGCTGCCTAGCAACTCATCATCAGATGGTGTATACATTTAGTGCTTTTTTGTACCCATTGTGTGGGTGGTTGAGTATCTGTGGAAATAAATCTTTTTGCAGGTATATATATCTCTTTTAGGACGTATTTTTGAAACCATTGTGTCTTGTTTTTCACAATTTCACAAGTTAAAACTTTCACAGTGCCTCATAAAAGTAATATACATCTAGTGAAAGTTTTAACTTGTGAAATTGTGAAAAACAAGACACAATGGTTTCAAAAATACGTCCTAAAAGAGATATATATACCTGCAAAAAGATTTATTTCCACAGATACTCAACCACCCACACAATGGGTACAAAAAAGCACTAAATGTATACACCATCTGATGATGAGTTGCTAGGCAGCTCGAAACCGGTCATGGTTAAATAAAATACATCTACATAAAAGGCGACTGGTTGCAGTAATTTCTGAAAACCTGTTCACACCACAGTCGCAGTGCTCCACATCCACAATGGATAAAAGTCTTATATTGGAATTGTCGTTTATGGTCGTTTCCGCCATATTTGTGAAGTCATGGGTCAAAGCAGACGGGTGGGATTGGACGCTTCCGTATTTCCACGGACTTTATATTTAATCAGAGGGAAACCACATACCGTGACTAATCAAGGATTTGGCGTAGGTGAAACGGCTGTAATCCAGCTGACCGAAAGTCTTACCCCTGGACACACAATCTATCGTGATATTTTCAGCAGTCTGAAGCTGGTATGAAAAGAATACCCATAGATGCAAGACTCAAAACTGACAAGGAGCTTAAATGGCAAGCTGCGGGTCGTCACATATGCCTGTCCATTATGACTGAAATGTGTGTAATTAAATGGCTGCATAGAAAGAGCAATGGTGATTTCTTCTGCCCATGGTATCAACCTATCAGGTAAGTGCTTACGGTTCAGCAGAAAGGATAACACGTAGATTGAAGTCACCAGACCAATGGCCATCCAGTCACAGTGCTATAATAAGGGACGGGGCGATGGAGGGGGGGGGGCCTTGGGTGGGAGTGGACCTTGGAAATATGGAGGTCAATCGCGAGAGGGGACCAACATATATAGGCCGAATCGTTCGCAGCATAGAACAGTAATCGTGAAAGGTTACTAACTTATAGACGGATTCTTATGACCACTCATTAAACAGCGAGTGCCAGATCCAACAGAATTTCATAAACGAAAATTTAAACCAAAGTAGTTTTCACGAAACTTTTCCTGTCAGTACGCAACACACGTTTCGTCGTCCGTACAACGATGTTAATACTTTTACAAGTTAAGAGTCTAGCCAAAAGGAAGCAAAGGTAAGATGAAAGAACCGCCAACAGAATGTGTCCTGGCTACGAAGGAGACATTTTCTGCACCCTCATTCTCTGAAGCGTCACGTCCTGTACATAATGAGAACCTGTAGTGCTACATGACGGCAGTCAGTATGGAGCTCTTACACTGAGGAGGAATAAGCGTTCAGATGGGAGAGAGATGCAGTGTTGAACAACCAGAAACTTTCATCAGAGGTAGAGGTCGTTTGGTAGCTCCATGGTTTCTTGACGATGCTCTGTCTGGAAGATTTTGTTTTTCAGCCTTCCAGGTGAAACTAGCAAAAACAGAGTTTGTGGTAGTAGAGAGTGGGCTATACTATATATATTCTCAGATCCATTATTTGTAAATTAAGAGGTTACTTGCTGAAATTAACGCACCATAGTAAGAACAACTCCTCTGTCCTATCCTGCTGCAGTGAAATTTTAGATAGTGAAAGAGTAAATGAAGTCAGCTGATTTGTGTCAGCTGTCAGGTGCCTCCGCTCCAGAGATCGCGTTCCCCATACAACGGAGGGACATGAATCGAAGAATTATTCTTAGAAATGCATATAGCTAACATGTAGTTGTAAAATTAATTACGTAATTGTTAAAGGATGAGCATTCAAGCTTTTCAAGCTGTATAGAATACAGCATTAATGAGGAGAGGCCTATAGGTAAAAATTTCATTAGAAACTTGGAACAACAGTTTTCTTAATGTAGCCAGATCTACTGCATTAAGCCAAATAGTGCACTCCCGCTGAACAACTGCCTTCTGGAAAAGGGAGGCGCTGCACAAATGCGAAGCAACTGGAAGCTAGAATACAAAAAACTTGATACTCACCCATTAGAAGATGGTGAAGAGAGAATGCTGGCAGGCGGCAGCCCCAACTATGAGTACTCAGCAGGATGTCGATTAGTGAAGAGGTATTCTGCACATCGTACAAGGGCAACGCCATGCAGCACTTTCCGTACGTAATGCTACAGTCAACAGTAGTAACGTGATGACTCGAAAAAAATTGTATGACGTCCTAACAGCTGTGTAGGACATGGAAACAATCCAGGGCTGACCAGAGTACTTAAAACGAATTAGTCTATTGCCCACTTAAGACAGAAACGAAAGGCTTCGACAGCAGCAAGCAGTACTGCACCATATTAATTAGCTCGGGAATGGAGAGAGGTGCTTTAGTGACTGGTAGACTGTTGCGCTGAATACTTTCATTTTAAACCTGAACAGCAAGGTAAGTCCGCTCATGTCTTGGGGATCTCTAGTTCCTGCTTTCTGATCGTAGGCGACGACGCCACTGCAGTGGTGGAAAGCAACCACAGGAGAGACGCAGTTTACATAGAAAGATACAAATAACATGGCCTTACTGTGAAACTACAGCACGGTTTTAAATGTGACACGTGGCTAAATTTAAATGTTAATTATCCCTATACAACAGGCAGGGAACCAACAGTCAACAGCTGGCAAGAATAAATGAATACAGGTAAACGATAAGGTTTAGTTGACGCGCAGCCTTTTCATTATGACTGCATTAATTAAATTTCTGATACCACCACCCAGCACCAAAAACTTTCCTGCAAGATCACAAGTAGTGCTTATTCCATAGCGCACTTCACAGTTCTTAACTGAAGACAAATTTTGGTAAGCAGCCGTACTAGCCGTGTATGGCTAGTTTGCACTTAGCCCACCTGCGACTCTCCCGCCTGTCCACAGGTACGATTAGCCTACTGTACTGGTATCTTCGTTACTTGTAGGGATTAGCCCCTCTCTTCCCAAGCAGATTTTAGCTCGAGTATTTGTTGCGGTAAAACTTCAGTCGCAGCTCGGCAGTTTTCTTACTAACGCTGCTTGCCATTGAAACGTTTTCCACTTAAGCGCGTATTACGTAAGATATATTGAGACGAACACGGTGATCATACAGCACACAGTAATTCTTGTCTTTGACACTAACCATCCAACGCAACAGACAAGAATTCCACCAAGAACTGAAGGATAGGAATAAAAGAGTCGCATCTGAACAACGAATTTTTCCATCTACTGGCGCTCAGCACAAGTGAAATTTGATAAAACAAATCCAGGCATCAGTCTAAGATACTTACAACAGAATCCAAACGATATCACGTCCCTCATACGTACTACTCGCATTGGACCTCGCCCGGATGACAGACCGGAGCACACTTGCCAACAGCCCCCTGACAACACAACGTCGCTAGTTTCTGAAATAAAGACGACCAATACTATCATAACGTTGAGGTTGTACGATGTGCAGGATACCTCTTCACCGATCGGCAGCCTGCTGACAAGGGAACCTCCCCATCGCACCCCCCTCAGATTTAGCTATAAGTTGGAACAGTGGATAGGCCTTGAAAAACTGAACACAGATAAATCGAGGAAACAGGAAGAAGTTGTGTGGAACTATGAAAAAAAATTAGCAAAATATACGAACTGAGTAGTCCACGTGCAACATATACAACTTCAAGGGTGATGTGCACTCAGGAGTGCCGTGGTTCTGTGGTTAGCGTGAGCAGCTATGGAGTGAGAGGTCCTTGGTTCAAGTCTTCCCCCGACCGAAAATTTTAATTTTTTGTTTTCAGACAATTATTATCTGTCCGTCTGTCCGTCCGATGCGATCACTTTCTTGGGAGTGATAATCACATCCACAAGAAAACCTAAATCGGGCAAGGTAGGAGAATCTTTTTACCCATTCGCCAAGTGTACAAGTTAGGTGGGTCGACAACATATTACTGTCATGTGACGCACATGCCGTCAACAGTATCGTACAGAATATATCAGACGTTTTTCCTGTGGAGGAATCGGTTGACCTATGACCTTGCTATGAAATGTTTTCGGTTCCCATTGGAGAGGCACGTCCTTTCGTCTACTAATCGCACGGTTTTGCGGTGCGGTCGCAAAACATAGACACTAAACTTATTACAGTGAACAGAGACATCAATGAACGAACGGACAGATCATAACTTTGCGAAAATAAATTTTTCACTCCAGGGAGGACTTGAACCGTGGACCTCTCATTCCGCAGCTGCTCACGCTAACCACAGGACCACGGCGCTCCTGACTGCACAGCGCCCTTGAAGTTGTATATGTTGCACGTGGACTACTCAGTTCGTATATTTCGCTAATTTTTTTCAGTTCCACACAACTTCTTCCTGTTTTCTCGATTTATCTGTGTTCAGTTTTTCAAGGCCTATCCACTGTTCCAACTTATAGCTAAATCTGAGGGGGGTGCGATGGGGAGGTTCCCTTTTGAGTACTGACAGCGACCGTAATCGAGGAATAGAATACAGTTCTGATGCGACTGCCTACGATGCATAATCAACAGCGGAGAGACAAATGCGACCAACGGAGAAATTCAACTTATAACTGATTCTTAAGTCGGACAATAAATCACCGAAACCCAAGTCACGTAACTGTAGAAATGACTCCAAAATCCCAAAACATGATTTCACTGTGCTCCAGGACATGCACTCACGCGCACATCGACTGGCATGCGACCAAACTCGTGCAGTTGTGGAAATCACACCATTAAACAAACTTCCGAAAACGTGATGATACTGTGCTCCAGGAAAACCTACACAAGTACGCATTAACAGCCTTTACGTGGACTGCACCTCTGAAACATACCTCATCTATACAAGTCACAGCTCGCCGAAACCACCTTCGGAACCCTTCATGCACGTGCCTGGTTCTACTGAATCCGCAAGTGCACTCTCCTACATCCAACATCACGTGGGAAATCAATCAGCACGACGTATACATATGCCACGGACGACGTCAACAGCTAATCGTAAAGTACACGGCTCGGTAACGTGGGAGGCGATGTCGACTAACAGCCGCTTTCACACCAGTCAGTGGGACAGGAGATACTGGCTGGCTCTGTCTCGGTCCGTCTACAGCTCCAGGAAAACGACCGCCAGGGCTCGCCACAAATGTAAACAGCGCAGCGCTACCTGTTGCGGTGGGAATTCAAATCCTTGCAAATGCTGAGCACTGGGCCAGTACCAACGTCATATGTTAAAGCTGCTGCTATACAGGCACCGAAACCAACGGCACAAGACCAAATTAAATCCAATATACAACGAAGTATATACATACTATTTCTGGAACCAAGTAAATGCGATGATTCAAATAAAATATCAATGAAAATTCTGGATAGGGTGTTAACCAAAAAATTTACAATATTAATCAAAGCAATTTGTACTGCAAGAATACACACTTCTTAGAAGCTGAAAAAGAACACGTCATTGAGAAGTTCTTAAACAGTACCAGAATAGAGGGGACGTTCGCTTGTGAACTTCCCACAAAACGAATTTTAATGACAGTATGGGTTGGTTGGTTGGTTTGTTTGTTTGGGGGATTAAAGGGACCGGACTGCCACGGTCATCGGTCCCTTGTTCCAAAATTTCAAACACCCACACAGAATAAAAAGGAACAATGGAAAAGACGACAGACGACACAGGATAAGAAAGACTTAGACAGACACCAGACGAAAGGAATTAAAATTTCACAGAGTGTGACAGTGGTAGGCCGACCATGGAGACAAAGGAAAAGCGAACCATCGAGAAACACACTAAAAAATGAGACTAAAATCGCAGGCCACAGGCCAGAATCAACACAAGACAAACACATTAAGCGATAAAAAGCCCTGCCCGAATAAAACGCAAAACAAAATGACAATATACGGTATGACATTCTATGATGTCACTCCTCGCTGCAGTGGGTAAAAACTGAATTGTGTGCACCACATATAGCTACAAGTGAGTAACCCTCGTACATTGCGCATTTTCGAGCTGCTACATGATCTTCAGGAAGCAGATGACCTCACTGAGTGCATTTATAGTCAAAATGGTGAACAGAGCATGTCAACAAAACTGTAATACAATCAGAGTTATGATTTAAGTTAGATCCAGCAGAACTGCATACAGTTCCCCATGTTGCCGAAATTCCAGAAAATATCAGAAAACAAATAGTCAAGTCTTTCAGAATATACAGTGGTTGCAGTACTATATTTATTGAACAACATGTAGCAGTTCCAAAATACACCATGTCTGAGGATTACTCACATGTACCCATGTGTGATCCAAATAAGATTTCAGTTTTTTCCCACTGCAGCAAGGAGGGTCATTATAGAAAAACATGTCCTACTGCAAGAAAACCACCAGACGGACCTTTGTAGCAAAACTATATGTAATACTCTTGGCAAGCAGTTCCTCATGTACACAATGTTTTTGGAGCGCCGAACACGAAGAAGCGATTATGGCAACGCTTAGTAAGATCTTCAAGTACATACCACCTAACAAGGGGCAAAGGGACGCAGAACGAAGGCAGAGGCTACTGGATGGATGGATGGATGGATGGATGGATGGATGGATGGATATGGTGTTATGGGCGCTCAACAGTGTAGTCTTTAGCGCCCGAACGGAAACAACAACGGACGAGTGTCACTAAAATGCAGAAAGTGCAAAAATAAAACTAAAATTAAAGGTGACAGTCTACATAAGCAGTGTGCACGTCAACAGCAGCAAAGTGGAAAGCAGAACGTAAAGAGGAGAACTGCAAGAGAACGTAGGGGAAGGGGTTAAAATTGAACACATAGCACACGTTTGGAACAGGCCTATTACAAGAATAAAAAGGAGTGGTCAGCCACTCGGCAACACACTAAAAATTTCAACCTAAAATTTTAGGCTGAAGCCCAGAAACATCACAGTACCTTAAAACTTTCTTGACACTCGCCTCGTCATCGGCTAAAATCGAGGGCAGATCCCCACTAATATTAACTTCCGCCCTGACAGAACGATATAAATCACACTCAACTAACATGTGGCGTCCAGTGATTCCTCCGCCACAGGCATCACACAGCGGGGGTTCCTCTCGTCGTAGTAAGGAGGCATGCATAAGAGGACAGTGCCCCATGCGAAGACGTGTAAGGGTCACTTCGTCCCGCCTACGTTGGTTGGTTGATTTGGGAGATCAAAGGGACCAGACTACGACAGTCATCGGTCCCTTGTTCCAAAAAATTAAATCCACCCTAAGAGAATAAAAACGAACCGCAGGAAAGACGTCAGATGACACGGGACAATAAATACTCCTACAGAGATCAGACAACACAAATTAAAATCACAGAGAGAGTGACAGTGGTTGGCCGACCATAGAGAGAGAGAGAGAGAGAGAGAGAGAGAGAGAGAGAGAGAGAGAGAGAGAGAGAAAGGAACAGCCAACCACCGAGAACACATTAAAAACTCAGTTTAAAATCGGAGGCCACAAGCCAGAATCAACACTAAAAAACACAAACACTCAGAGTAAATGATAAAAAACCCCTGCCCGAATAAAACGCAAAACTAAGCCGGCCATAGCAGGGTCATCTGCTATAAGGGCAGGGTGCGTATCAGGCAGTGCGAATGTCTGCCTGAGCACAGCTAAAAGCGGGCACTCCAGTAAAATGTGCACCACAGATAAAACGGAGCCGCAGCGACACAGAGGTGGGTCCTCACGGCGCAAGAAGTAGCCGTGTGTCAGCCGAGTGTGCCCAATGCGCAGCCGGCAGAGGACAACAGACTCCTGGCGGGAGACCCGAATGGACGATCGCCACACAGTCGTCGTCGCCTTGATAGGGCGAAGTTTGTTGGGCATGGGCAGGTTGCGCCATTCAGTGTCCCTGAGGTCGAAAATGTTGCGACATAATAGTGCCCGCAAATCAGTTGCCGGGAGGCCAATGTCCAGAGATGCTGTACTGGTGGCCTCTTTCGCCAGGCGGTCAACATGTTCATTGCCCAGGATACCGACATGACCGGGGGTCCACACAAAGATCACAGAGTGGCTGCAACGGGCAAGAGCATGCAGGGACTCCTGGATAGCCATCACCAGACGACAACGAGGGAAACACTGGTCGAGAGCTCGTAAACCGCTCAGGGAATCGCTACAGATGAAGGACTCACCTGAGCAGGAGCGGATATACTCTAGGGCACGAAAGATGGCGACCAGCTCAGCAGTGTAAACGCTGCAGCCATCCGGCAAGGAACGTTGTTCGATGGTCCCCTAGAGTTAGCGCATAACCGACACGACCAGCAACCATCGAAGCGTCAGTGTATACAACTCCAGAGCCCTGATACGTGGCCAGGACGGAATAAAAGCAGAAGCGGAAGGGCTCTTGAGGGACTGAGTCCTTTGGGCCCTGTGCCAAGTCGAGCCGAAGGCAAGGGCGAGGAACACACAATAGGGGTGAACACAAAGTGGCCCAGAAAGGAGGTGGAACAGTGAAAACCCTAAGCCCGGAGAGAAGCTCTTGGACGCGGACCGCGATCGTACAACCGGACCGGGGCCGACGTTCTTGCAGCTGGACGACCGATTGCGGGAACAGGAGACGATAGTTTGGATGCCTGGGCAAGCTTAAAACATGGGCAGCATAAGCGGCCAGCAAACGTTGGCGCCGTAACCGCAGGGGACGGACACCTTCCTGCACTAGTACGCTGTCCACAGGGCTGGTACGGAAAGCACCAGTGGCAAGGCGTATCCCGCTGTGGAGGATTGGGTCCAGCACCTTCAACGCACATGGGGATGCTGAGCCATAAGCCAGGCTCCCATAAGCCAGGCTCCCATAATCCAGACGGGATTGGATTAACGACTCGTAGAGCCGTAGTAAGGTAGATCGGTCGGCACCCCAGCGGGTGTGGCTCAAGCATCTCAAAGCATTTAGATGCCGCAAACACGTCTGTTTAAGCTGCCGAATATGAGGCAGCCAAGTCAACCGGGCATCAAAAACTACACCCAAAAACCTGTGGGTCTGCACCACAGCAACAAGTTCGTCGTCAAGATAAAGCCGCGGTTCAGGATGGACTGATCGGTGCCGGCAGAAATGCATAACGCTGGTCTTGGCAGCCGAAAACTGAAAACCACGCGCTACAGCCCAAGACTGCGCCTTGCGGATAGCGCCCTGTAGCTGACGTTCGGCACCTGATATGCCAGTAGAGCTGTAGTAAAGGCAGAAGTCGTCAGCATACAGGGAAGCGGAGACAGAATTTCCCAATACTGCAGCGAGCCCGTTTATGGCAATTAAAAAGAGGCAGACACTGAGGACAGAGCCCTGTGGTACCCCGTCCTCCTGGACTCGGGAGGAACTATGGGAGGCCGCGACTTGGACGCGGAAGGTACGATACCACAGAAAATTGCGGATAAAGATCGGCAGAGGGCCCCGAAGACCCCATCCATGAAGTGTAGAAGGATGTGACGACGCCACGTTGTATCGTACTCCTTACGCATGTCGAAAAAAGACAGCGACCAGGTGCTGACGGCGCGCAAAGACAGTACAGATGGCCGACTCCAGGCTAACCAGATTGTCGGCAGCGGAGCGGCCTTTACGGAACCCACCCTGAGATGGAGCCAGAAGGCCCCGAGACTCCAGTACCCAATTCAAGCGCCGGCGCACCATCCGTTCAAGCTACTTGCAAAGAACGTTGGTGAGGCTAATGGGACAGTAGCTGTCCACCTCCAGAGGGTTCTTTCCAGGTTTCAAAACGGGGAGGACAATGCCTTCCCGCCATTGCGACGGAAACCTCCCCTCGACCCAAAGACGGTTGTAAAGGTCGAGGAGGCGTCGCTGGCAGTCCACTGAAAGGAGTTTCAGCATCTGACAGTGGATGCTATCTGGCCCAGGAGCGGTATCAGGACAAGCAGTGAGGGCACTGCGAAATTCCCACTCACTGATTGTTGGTTGGTTGGTTTGAGGATTAAAGGGACCAAACTGCAGAGGTCATCGGTCCCTTGTTTCATAAACACACAGAGCACAGGGAAACCATCCACTAGTCATTCGAAGCACAAGATAAAAATTCCAGGGGACGAAAATCCCAAGGTCAATAATAAAGAAACATGGAAAACTGAGCACAGCAACAAAAACAACACAGAGAAGAAAGGCAGAAGGAATTAAAACTGCACAGCAGAGGACTGTGGCTGGCTGATCACGAAAATAATATGATGAGCCAGCCACTCTGTTTTGTGTTGTAATTCGACTCCACCCTATTCTTTTAGGCTGGAGGTTTTAACGTGTTGCAAAGTAAAAGATACAGCACAAAAAAGGGTGATATAATAAAATTAAATGGACCTATAAAAGCCACTTGCTCGAATAAAACTTAAAACACGATCTGCCATAGACACATCGTCACCCAAAAGAGTTGATAAATCACCCAGGAGATTAAAAGTTCGCCCGAGAACGGTTAAAAGAGGACAGTCCAACAATATATGGGCCACCGTCATATTCGCACCACAGCGACAATGAGGGGGGGGTCCTCTCGACGCAGCAGATGACCATGTGTCAGCCAAGAGTGACCAACGCGGAGCCTACACAGAACAACAGAATCCCTGCGAGAGGCCCGCATGGAGGAATCCCATACAGTCGTGGTCTCCTTTACCTGCCGCAGCTTGTTGTGTGCAGACAGAGTGCGCCATTCATCTCCCCACAACCCAAAGACCAGATGGTGCAAAACCGTTCCGAGATCAGTTGGCGGGAGGCCGATCGCCAACGGCAGTTTGCGGGTAGCTTCTTTGGCTAACGTGTCGGCGAGTTCGTTTCCTGCGATCCCAACGTGTCCCGGGTTCCATATGACCACCACCGAACGACCACGCTGTTCAAGAGCGTGAATGGACCCCTGGATGGCACCAACAATGGGATGGCGTGGGTAGCACTGGTCAAGAGCCTGTAGACTACTGAGAGAGTCACTGCAAATGACAAAAGACTCTCCAGTGCTGGTACGAATATGCTCAAGGGCACGAAAAATGGCTGTCAGTTCTGCGGTGTAAACACTGCAGCCTTCCGGCAAGGAGCGCTGGTCGACAGAGTCCGCATGAGCATAAGCGTACCCCACACGGCCATCAACCATTGAGCCATCGGTATAGATAACTTCCCAGGCATGGTATGCGCCTAGGAGAGCAAGGAATTGGCGGCGCAAGACTGCATGAGGAACGGAATCCTTTGGCCGACGAATACACCAAGGTGGTGTATGTGGGCGGACCTGGAAAGCAGATGGAAGAGGCAAAGACTCGAGTTCATTAAGGAGCGACCAAACACGGATCCCAATTCTTTTTTTTTTTTTTTTGTGGTTTTAGGGCGCACAACGTCAACGGTCATTAGCGCCCAGACTACTTTAGGAATGCACCGCGAGTCACAAGTTTAAAACAGCAACAAAACGGAGAACGCGATGAAAGACATACTGACAGGCATAGGATTAAAAAAGAAAACAGCATAATCAAATGTCCTTTGAGAGGGTTGTCAAATTGATAAAATGAAGAACGCGAGCAGCTGCTCGTGGGTCATCCGCTAAAATGGCTTCTACAGTACATGGCAGGCCAATATCGAGACGTAGGGCGTTAAAATTCGGACACGACGTTAAAATGTGGCGGACCGTCAGCAATTGCCCACATGGGCAGAACGGCGCCGGCGCAGCCGTCAGCAGATGGCGATGGCTGAACCGGCAGTGGCCAATTCGCAACCGGGCCAAAACTACCTCCTCCCGCCGAGAAGGGCGTGAGGAGGACGTCCAAGCCACGGGTAGAGCTTTCAAGGCCCGAAGCTTGTTGTCAAAGTGCAGCCCAATCGGCACGCCACAGCGAGACAATGCGCCGACAAATTACCCTGCTACAATCTGACGAAGGGACACCACAAGAAGCTGTCCGAGGCTGGAGGACCGCAGCCTTGGCCGCGGCATCTGCAGCTTCGTTCCCAGGGATACAGACATGGCCAGGAATCCACATAAAGCTAACCGGAGAACCAACGTCCACCAGCTGCTGAAGAGAGCGTTGGATCCGGTGCACGAAAGGGTGAACCGGGTACGGATCACCGAGGCTCTGGATAGCGCTCAGGGAATCGGAGCAGATGACATATGCGGAATGTCGGTGGCGGCAGATGTAAAGGACAGCCTGGTAGAGGGCAAAGAGCTCAGCTGTGAAGACCGAACAATGGCCATGGAGCCGATATTGGAAACTTTGTGCCCCGACAATAAAAGAACACCCGACCCCGTCATTGGTCTTAGAGCCATCTGTATAAATGAAAGTCATGTTGTTGAACTTCGAACGAAGTTCCAAAAAACGGGAGTGGTAGACCGAACCGGGGGTGACCTCTTTCGGGAGCGAGCTGAGGTCAAGGTGGACGCGAACCTGAGCCTGGAGCCAAGGTGGCGTGTGGCTCTCGCCCACTCGAAAGGTGGCAGGGAGTGAAAAATGAAGGTGTTGAAGGAGGCGACGAAAGCGAACTCCAGGGGGTAGCAGGGCGGAGACATACAACCCGTATTGACTGTCGAGAGAGTCATCAAAAAAGGAACGATAAGATGGGTGGTCAGGCATTGACAGTAGCCGACAGGCATACCGACAAAGCAGTATATCGTGCCGGTAGGTGAGTGGCAACACATCAGCGTCAGCATGAAGACTCTCGACGGGACTGGTATAAAATGCTCCGATCGCAAGTCGTAAACCCCGATGTTGTATGGAGTTGAGGCGGCGTAAGATGGATGGCCGTGCAGAGGAGTATACGAAGCTCCCATAATCCAGCTTGGAGCGGACGATCGACCGATATAGGCGAAGGAGGACGGTTCGATCCGTTCCCCACGACATACCACTGAGAACACGGAGGACATTGAGAGAACGGGTACAACGGGCAGCCAAATAAGACACATGTGGAGACCAACTAAGTTTCCTGTCAAATGTAAGACCTAAAAATTTTGTTGTCTCCACGAATGGGAGAGCAACGGGACCAAGTCGTAAAGACGGCGGGAGAAATTCTTTGTAGCGCCAGAAGTTAATACAGACCGTCTTCTCGGCAGAAAAGCGGAAGCCATTGGCGACACTCCACGAGTAAAGACGGTCAAGAGAACGCTGAAGACAGCGCTCCAGGAAACACGTACGCTGCGCGCTGCAATAGATGGTAAAATCGTCCACGAAAAGGGAGCCTGATACATCAGCTGGGAGGCAATCCATTATTGGATTGATCGCTATGGCGAAGAGAGCGACGCTCAAAACTGAGCCCTGTGGTACCCCATTCTCCTGGCGAAAGGTGTCTGACAGGACAGAACCCACACGTACCCTGAACTGTCGATCCATTAAAAAGGAACGAATAAAAAGAGGGAGGCGACCGCGAAGACCCCATGTATGCATGGTGCGGAGAATGCCCGCCCTCCAACAGGTGTCGTAAGCCTTCTCCAAATCAAAGAACACAGCCGCGGTCGGGCGCTTCCGCAAGAAGTTATTCATAATGAAGGTCGACAAGGTAACCAGATGGTCAACAGCAGACCGGCGCCTACGAAATCCACATTGTACATTGGTAAGTAGGCGTCGAGACTCGAGCAGCCAAACCAATCGAGAGTTAACCATTCGCTCCATCACTTTACAGACACAGCTGGTAAGCGAGATGGGTCGATAACTGGAGGGCAAGTGCTTGTCCTTCCCCGGCTTAGGAATCGGGACAACAATAGACTCGCGCCAGCATGCGGGAACATGTCCCTCAATCCAGATGCGATTGTAAGTACGAAGAAGAAAACCTTTACCCGCAGGAGAAAGGTTCTTCAGCATCTGAATATGAATAGAATCAGGCCCTGGAGCGGAGGACCGTGATCGGCCAAGTGCGGTTTCGAGTTCCCGCATGGTGAATGGGGCATTATAACTTTCACGATTCGAGGAGCGGAAGTTAGGTGGCCTAGCCTCCTCTGCCTGTTTGCGGGGGAGGAAGGCAGGGTGGTAATGAGCGGAGCTCGAAACCTCGGCGAAAAAGCGGCCGAAGGCATTGGAGACAGTCTCAGGGGCCATAAGGACGTCATTCGCGACCGTCAAGCCAGAAACTGGTGAGTGGACCTTAGTGCCAGATAGCCGGCGCAGGCTACCCCAGTCAACAGAAGGAGTAAAACTGTTGAAGGTGCTTGTGAAAGCAGCCCAGCTGGCTTTCTTGCTTTCTTTAATAATACGACGACACTGTGCACGTAATCGTTTATAATTGACACAATTCGCCACTGTAGGGTGGCGGTTAAAGGCGCGTAAAGCACGTCGACGAGCACGTAGAGCGTCTCTACATGCTGCGGTCCACCAGGGGACCGGTACGCGACGTGGAGAAGAAGTAGGGTGAGGGATGGAATATTCAGCAGCAGAGAGAATGACTTCCGTGAGGTGTGCGACCTCACTATCGCAGCTTGGGAATGTTTGATCCTGAAAGGTCGCCCTTGAAGAGAAGAGCCCCCAGTCTGCTTTGGAGATGTTCCAACTAGATGAGCACGGAGAGGGGGTATGCTGCAGGAGATGGATAACACACGGGAAGTGGTCGCTCGAATATGTATCAGAAAGAGCATACCACTCGAACCGGCGTGCAAGTTGGGGAGTACATATAGAGAGATCTAAATGGGAATAGGTGTGAGATGTATCCGAAAGAAAAGTAGGGGCGCCAGTATTGAGGCAGACGAGATTGAGCTGGTTGAAAAGGTCTGCTAACAGGGAGCCCCTCGGGCAGGATGCTGGAGAGCCCCAAAGGGGATGGTGGGCATTGAAGTCTCCAGTTAACAAAAATGGTGCAGGTAGCTGAGCAATAAGTTGCATCATGTCTGCCCTGGTAACGGCAGACGACGATGGAGTGTAAACGGTACAAATGGAAAATGTAAAAGTGGGGAGAGTAATGCGGATGGCAACTGCCTGCAGGCCGGTGTGCAACGTGATGGGATCGTAGTAAATATCATCCCGGACCAGCAACATAACCCCTCCATGAGCTGGGATACCTACCACAGGGGGTAGGTCAAAACGCACAGAGGTGTAGTGTGCCAAGGCAATTTGATCGCATGGGCGTAGCTTCGTTTCCTGGAGGGCTACGACGAGCGAACGGTGCAAGCGAAGCAGCAACTTCAAGTCCTCTCGGTTGGAGCGAATGCTGCGAATATTCCAGTGAATAAGTGCCATCGTAAGAAAAAAGGAAGATGAAAGAAGGGGTCACCTCGAAGGCCGCTGACGGCCTGGCTTCGAGCGAGCACTGCCGCCGCTATCAGTAGGCGGACAGTCATCGTCCATTGGGTCTATAGGTTCATCGGCCATCTTGGGAAGATGGCCGGGAGGGGGAGCTTCCTCCGCCGGTGAACGGCCAGATGTTCGGCTACCAGCGGTGCGGCCAGGCGAAAGGGATGACGGCCTGGGGCGGCAACCGCTGGGTGGCGCAGGAGAAGAAATGCGCCGTGGCGGAGAAGGAGAACTGTGCTTCCTATTAGCCTTCTTGGATGGTCGTTTGGTGGAAGTACCGGACGAAGGCTGGGAGGTCGAGGTACGTAGGAAGTCTGCACGGGACGGTTCCTTCTTGAAGGCCCGTGCATCTGACTTCTGGTTCTTCGTCTTAGCAGAAGCTGATGAAGGGGCTGGTGTCTGTGGGGTGATGGGACGAAGAGGAGACGTCGACCGCGCGATCTTAGCACTGGCCGAACGGACGACCGTGGTGCTGAAGGTCAGATCGCAGGTCTGGGTTGCCACCGCCCTGGTAGTCCGAGGAGAGGCGAGGACAGTACTGTATTTCCCCGCTGGGAGCAGCGTGGGCTTCCTACTAGCCAATAGCTTGCGAGCAGCCGAGGTGGACACTTTCTCTTTGACCCGAATTTCCTGGATACAGCGTTCTTCCTTATAGACAGGACAGTCACGGGAGGATGCAGCATGGTCACCCTGACAGTTCACACAACGAGGAGACGGAGGTGGACAGTCACCCTCATGGGCATCCCTGCCACAAGTGACACATTTAGCCGCATTGGAACAAGATTGGCGAGTGTGATTGAAACGCTGACACTGGTAGCAGCGCGTAGGTGTCGGAACATAGGGGCGAACAGAAATAACCTCGTAGCCCGCTTTGATGCGCGATGGCAGCTGAACACTATCGAAGGTCAAAAAAAGTGTCCGGGTCGGTACAAGGTCATTGTTGACCTTTTTCATGACCCTATGGACAGCCGTCACGCCCTGCTCAGCGAGGAAAGATTGAATCTCCTCGTCAGTCAAACCGTCGAGGGATCTAGTGTAGACCACACCGCGAGACGAATTCAAAGTTCGGTGAGCCTCCACCCGGACAGGGAATGTGTACAGGAGTGTGGCCCGAAGCAGTTTTTGTGCCTGAAAGGCGCTCTCAGTTTCGAGTAATAAGGTACCGTTACGCAACCTGGTACAGGATTTGACAGATCCGGCTATGGCATCTACGCCCTTCTGGATAACGAAAGGGTTGACAGAGGAAAAATCCTTTCCGTCCTCAGATCGAGAAACGACGAGGAACTGTGGGGCAGGCGGTAGTACTTTTGTCACTGGTAGCGGGTCACGTTTCCGTTTTTGGGCAGAAGTCGAGAGAGATGTTGTGAAATCCATTGCGGAGAAATCCCCCATGATTGCCAGCGTCTCCGATGGCGCGCTCCTTCCTTGTGGGGACCCTCTCAGAGGGCACTCCCGCCTTAGGTGAATGTTTACACCTCAGGTCACACCTCCCGAGAAACAGACGGAGGGACCAATCGGCATGGTCAGAAGGTATCAGCTCAGGCAATCACCCCTCCCCGGGCCTGGCCTTTACCAGGGGGTACGCGCGTGCCTTACATGTCTACCCAGGGCGGGGACTTACGCGTTACCCCGTCACCGGCTACGCGTGCGAACGCGTGGGTCGGCCTTCAGACACGCACAGGGAGGAAGGAAGAAGAGGAAAAAGAAGAGAGAGGGAGAAAGAGGACAGACTGTCTCAAACGCCGAGGCGGAGACCAGAGAAGGCAAGGAGAAGAAGGCAATGAGAAAGCAAGGAGAAGGAGGCAAGGAGAAGGCAAGGAGAAGAAGGCAATGAGAAGGCAAGGAGAAAAAGGCAATGAGAAGGCAAGGAGAAAAAGGCAATGAGAAGGCAAGGAGAAAAAGGCAATGAGAAGGCAAGGAGAAAAAGGCAATGAGAAGGCAAGGAGAAAAAGGCAATGAGAAGGCAAGGAGATTATGCAGGGGAAAGAGTAAGGAAGACTGAGGTGGAGAAGAGCAAAGAAAGGAACAAACCAAAGAATGGAAGAAACGAGAAGTGAAAAAGCAAAATGACCGCAAATAGAGGTCGTGGAACCGTCCGTCTCAGGACGCAGGCGCTAACTACCCCCTTGAGGGGGAGGGACTCCTTTTAGTCGCCTCTTACGACAGGCAGGAATACCTCGGGCCTATTCTTACCCCGGACCCGCAGGGGGAGGGATACCAACATGACCGGGGGTCCACACAAAGACCACAGAACGGCCGCAACGGGCAAGAGAATGCAGGGACTCGTGGATAGCCATCACCAGACGACAACGAGGGAAACACTGGTCGAGAGTTCGTAAACCGCTCAGGGAATCTCGACAGATTACGAAGGACTCACCTGAGCAGTAGCGGATATACTCTAGGGCACGAAAGATGGCGACCAGCTCAGCAGTAAAAACGCCACAGCCAGCTGGCAATGAATGTTGTTCAGAGTGATCCCTAGAGTCAGAGCATAACCGACACGACCAGTAACCATCGAGCCGTCGGTGTAAACAACTCCAGAGCTCTGATACGTGGCCAGGATGGAATAAAAGTGGCATTGGAAGGCCTCCGGAGGGACTTAGTCTTTCGGGCTCTGAGCCAAATCGAGCCGAAGGCAAGGGCGAGGAACACACCATGGGGGCGTGCGCAGAGGTGCCCGGAAAGGAGGTGGAACTGGGAAAAACCCAAGCCCAGAGAGGAGCTCTTTGACGCGTACGGCGATCGGACAACCTGACCGGGGCCGACGTTCTGGCAGATGGACGACTGACTGCGGGAACAGGACAAGGTAATTTGGATGCCCGGGCAAGCTTAAAACATGGGCAGCATCAGCTGCCAGTAAATGTTGGCGCCTCAGTCGCAGTGGAGGGACACCTGCCTCAACAAGTATGCTGTCCACAGGGCTGGTGCAGAAGGCACCAGTGGCAAGTCGGATCCCGCTGTGTAGTATTGGGTCCAGCACCCGCAACGCAGATGGGGATGCTGAGCCATAAGCCAGGCTCCCATAATCCAGACGGGACTGGATTAACGTCTGGTAGAGCCGTAGGAGAGTAGATCGGTCGGCTCCCCACCTGGCGTGGCTCAGGCATCGCAGAGCATTCAAATGCCGCCAACATCTGTTTAAGCTGCCGAATATGAGGCAGCCAAGTCAGCTGGGCACCAAAAACTACACCCAAAAACCTGTGGGTCTCCACCACAGCAAGGAGTTCGTCGGCAAGATAAAGCCGCGGCTCAGGATGGACTGTTTGGCGGCGGCAGAAATGTATAACGCGGGTCTTTGCAGCCGAAAACTGAAACCCATGCGCTACAGCCCAAGAATGCGCCTTGCGGATAGCGCCCTGGAGCTGACGTTCAACAGCTGCAATGCCAGCAGAGCTGTAGCAAAGGCGAAGTCGTCAGCTTACAGGGATGCGGAGACAGAATTTCCCACGGCCGCAGCGAGCCCGTTAATGGCTGCTAGAAACAGGCAGACACTTAAAACAGAACCCTGTGGCACGCCGTTCTCCTGGACGTGGGAGGAACTATATGAGGCTGCGACTTGCACGCGGAAGGTACGATACGACAGAAAATTGCGGACAAAGATCGGCAGAGGGCCCCAAAGACCCCATCCATGAAGCGCAGAAAGGATGTGATGACGCCATGTCATATCGTACGCCTTCTGCATGTCGAAAAAGACAGCGATCAGGTGCTGACGGCGGGCAAAGGCAGTACGGATGGCCGACTCCAGGCTCACCAGATTGACGGCGGCGGAGCGGCCTTTACGGAACCCACCCTGAGACGGAGCCAGAAGGCCCCGAGACTCCAGTACCCAATTTAAGAGTCGGCTCACCATCCTTTCAAGCAACTTGCAAAGAACGTTTGTGAGGCTAATGGGACGGTAGCTGTCCACCTCCAAAGGGTTCTTGTCCGGTTTCAGAATGGGGATAACAATACTTTCCCGCCATTGCGACGGAAACTCACCCTCGACCCAAATACGGTTATAAAGGTCGAGGAGCCATCGCTGGCAGTCCACTGAAAGGTGTTTCAGCATCTGACAGTGGATGCCATCTGTCCCAGGAGCGGTATCAGGGCAAGTGGCTAGGACACTGCGAAATTCCCACTCACTGAATGGAACATTGTAAGATTCTGGATGGTGAGTGCGAAATGAAAGGCTCCGACGTTCCATCCGTTCTTTAATGGAGCGGAAGGCCAGGGGGTAATTCGCAGAAGCGGAAGTCATAGCAAAATGTTCTGCCAAGCAGTTTGCAATGACGCCGGAGTCAGTACAAAGTGCTCCATTCAGTGAGAGCGCAGGGACGCTGACAGGGGTCCGATAGCCGTAGACGCATCGAATCTTGGCCCAGACCTGCGATGGAGTGACATGGAGGCCAATGGTGGACACATACCGCTCCCAGCACTCCTGCTTGCCTTGGTGGATAAGTAGGCGGGCTCGCGCACACAGCCGTTTGTAGGCGATAAGGTGTTCTATGGATGGATGTCGCTTGTGACGCTGCAGCGCCCGCCGGCGATCTTTAATCGCTTCAGCAATCTCAGGCGACCACCAAGGCACAGCCCTCCGCCGAGGGGACCCAGAAGAACGGGGAATGGCAGATTCGGCGGCAGTAACGATGCCGGTGGTGACCGATTGAACCACCGCATCAAAGTCATCATTAGAGAGAGGCCCAATAGCGGCAATGGAAGAGAAAAAGTCCCAGTCAGCCTTATTCATTGCCCACCTGCAAGGGCGCCCAGAAGAGAGATCGGAAAGTGGTCACTACCACACAGGTGGTCATGCACTCTCCATTGGACAGACGATAAGAGGCTAGTGCTGCAGATCGAAAGGTCAATGGCCGAGTACGTGCCATACGCCACACCGAAGTGTGTGAAGGAACCATCGTTTAACAGTGAAAGATCGAGCTGTGCCAATAAATGCTCAATGGTGTCACCTCGACCTGACGCCACTGACCCACCCCACAGAGGGTTATGAGCGTTGAAGTAATAAGAAAGGTGGCGGCAATTGGGCTATCAGCGCAGCCAGGGCATGATGTGCGACATCACCATCCGGTGGAAGGTAAAGACTGCAGACGGTAACAGCCTGTGGCACCCACACCCGAACAAAGACAGCCCCTAAAGCTGTTTGTAGAGGGATAGACTAGCTGTGAAGAGAGTTAAGGACATATATGCACACGCCACCAGACACCCTTTCATAAGCTGCCCGGTTCTTATAATAACCCCGAAAGCCACAGAGGGCGGGGGTGCGCATTGCTGGAAACCAAGTTTCCTGAAGTGCAATGCAGAAGAAAGGGTGAAGGCTGGTAAGTTGGCGGAGCTCGGCTAGATGGTGGAAAAAACCGCTGCAGTTCCACTGGAGTATGAAATTGTCCATGGCGGAGAAGGCGTGAAGAGACTTGGAAGACAATTTACGCCGCTTGTTCACCCGCTGCCTCCGATTCAGAACCCGCACGAGTGACATCCATGGCGTCTGAGGGACCGGCGAGATCCAGGTTTTCAGCAGACGCCAGAATCTCGACTTCGTCCTCAGACGCTGAGCTTGTTGATAGCGGTGGGACGGGTGCCACCGCAATGTCAGGATTCTTGGGGACATTCTTCTTTTCTGCTTCTCTCACTGAGCCTTCGGTGGTTCAGGCTTGGAGGGCTTCACTGGGTCAGTCTCAGGGACGGACGACGACCGTGAGGCCCTATGACCAGCGACTGGTAGTTGTTTCATCCACTTGCGGGTGTCCGCTTTTCCGCTGGTCGGAACTTGCGAAGGGAGGTCCCCAAGGGACCCCTTCCTGGCGAGAGTAGCCGAAGGAGTCTTACTCTTCTCCAGCTGGGAAGGAGGAACGTATGTCCCCGATGGTTGGAGGGGTGTTGCTCCTGAAGTAGATGGAACAGGAGCAACAGGGGGTGAAGTGCCCCCACAATCATGGGGGCTGGTGGATTCTGACCGATCACAGAGTTAACTGTGCGGGACGACACGGGAGATGGGAGAACCGTCGTGGCAGAAGTGGCGTAGGTCGACGGCATTGGTACAGGATTGAGCCGCTCATATTTCCGCCTAGCCTCTGGGTAGGTCAGGCGGTCCAGGGTCTTATATTCCATTATCTTCCTTTCTTTCTGGAATATCCTACAGTCTGGCGAGCAGGGGGAATGGTGTTCTCTGCAGTTAACACAGATGGGAGGCGGAGCACATGGAGTATTGGGATGTGATGGACGTCCACAATCTCTACACGTGAAGCTGAAGTACAGCGAGATGGCATGTGCCCGAACTTCCAGCATTTAAAACACTGTTTCGAGTGAGGGATATATGGCTTCACATCATAACGGTAAACCATCACCTTTACCTTTTCGGGTAAGACATCACCCTCGTCGGCCTAGATTAAGACACTGGTGGCTACCTGATTGTCCCTTGGACCTGATGGACCCGCCGGACGAAGTGAACACCCCGTCGTCGTTGGTTGGAGCGTAGTTCATCGTCGGACTGCAGAAGAAGATCCCTGTGGAACATAATACCCTGGACCATGTTGAGACTCTTATGGGGCGTGATGCTAACAGCAACATCCCCAACTTGTCACAAGCGAGCAACCTCCCTGACTGGGCATATGATGTTGGTTTGATGAGTACTGACCCAGAGCGCATTTTGGACAAGCCCTCCACCTCCCCGAACTTGTCCTCTAAATGCTTCAGAAAAAACTGGGGCTTGGTTGGCATAAAAGATTCACCATCAACCCGCGTACAGACAAGGTACCGGGGTGAGTAATCTCCACTGCTGTCTTTAGCCATGTGTTCCTCCCATGGAGTGGCCAGGGAGGGAAATGATCTCGGATCAAACGTCTTCGAGGTTAGACCTCGATTGCTTAGAGACTGCTGGTGAAGGCCCACCAGCGAGAGATGATGTACCAGGCTTCGTTGCGGGTCGTCCCCTCTGATACCACCCACTCCGACCAGGGGCTCTCCCCATGGGCGCCACCCAGCCACAGCAAAGACCACCTGGCAAGATGGCCTTTGCCGGGATTCCCGATGCCCTAGAGGGATAGGCATCTACTCCTCGTCATACATGGGGAGGTAGCAGCTCAGGCATCAGCAGTGCGATCCCTGTGCAGTCAGGGGGCTACCACCAAGAGGGTAAATGACGACCCCACCACAACGGACTGGTTACCGTACTGGTTGTTGGGTGTCGAACATCCATTAATAAAGGGAGCAAAGATGGAAGTGGAGAATGGAGAAAATGTAGGCTACCCGGATCACACACTGAGCTTCCGGCCACATCAGCTGCAGTAAGTCCAACTCCATGTCAGTAGCGAATATGCTAGATCTTAGGGCAAGATGGATATAGAATGCACCACATAAGGCGTACTTCCCCAAATGGTACGCACTAACGGAAAATTTTGAAATGGAGTGGTCAAACCCCATAGGGGACCAGCACATTGAAGCCGAAACGTTTGAAACTCCTTTTAGTCGCCTCTTACGACAGGCATGAATACTGCAGGCCTATTCTTACCCCCGAACCTATTGGGGGGTATGAGCATTAGTGCTCCAGATGACATTCCACTGTTGGGCAAAGAGAGATTTGATGTAGATCTGCATATCAGCAGCTGGAATCTTGAAAGGAAAAGGGGTAAATATCTGCTTCTCTAGCCAAACGCTCAGCCAATTCATTCCCTGGGATTCCCACATGACTCGCGACCCAGAGAAAGACAACTGAACAGGCGGCATGCTCAAAGGCAGAGAGAAGATCTTGGATAGCAGAGATCAAGGGTTGATGAGGGTAGCATCAATCGACAGCCTGAAGGCTGCTCATGGAGTCGGGACAAATTAAAAAACTATGGAGGGACCCTTAGAAACAATAAGAAGGGCCCTGTAAAGGGCTAGAAGCTATGCTCTAAATACATTACATGACCCTGGCAACAAATGGTGCTCGAAGCTGGTAGGAGACGTGAAATCGTATCCCACCTTATCAGTAGCCTTAGAACCATCAGTGTAAAAGACGGTGGCACCCTTGAACTCTGCAAGGATAGCACATACAAGACGTCGGTGAACCATAGCAGCAACAGAGACCTTAGGACCCTGGAAGAGAGCGGTCCTAATCCGTGGTCTAGGTACCATCCAAGCCTGGTACACGATGAGAGAGACAGGGCGCAGTCCAGTGAATGCAGATTGAGATCCCTCAGAGGGTGGTGAGACACATGCCAACCAGCATTCCCATCTGTGGGAGGGTGTTAGAAGGGAGACATTTCATGCTGCATTTGTTATTCACCTAAACATGTCATCTGCAAAAGCAGTAGAAATATTAAACTTCCTGGCAGATTAAAACTGTGTGCCCGACCGAGACTCGAACTCGGGACCTTTGCCTTTCGCGGGCAAGTGCTCTACCAACTGAGCTACCGAAGCACGACTCACGACCGGTACTCACAGCTTTACTTCTGCCAGTACCTCGTCTCCTACCTTCCAAACTTTACAGACGCTCTCCTGCGAACCATGCAGAACTAGCACTCCTGAAAGAAAGGATATTGTGGAGACATGGCTTAGCCCGCGAAAGGCAAAGGTCCCGAGTTCGAGTCTCGGTCGGGCACACAGTTTCAATCTGCCAGGAAGTTTCATATCAGCGCACACTCCGCTGCAGAGTGAAAATCTCATTCTGGAGTAGAAATATTAATTAACTCTTTTGATATTACGTGGAGCTAGTTCAAAGCACGTGGAAGCAATCATCTGTTGGTTGCCTGTTTTATTCAAGTAACTAAGTTGTCATTTTTCTCGGTTTTCATCCCACTATAAACGAATTCATGAAATTTATGAAAAGGAAGTGCAAAATAGCTTATTATGCGTATGGTACCTAAACTGTACACTTTATACACGTGACTGTGACAAATGAGCGGCTCGGGTGAACACAATGCTAAGCGCCATCGCTGAGTGGTGGTAGTGGTGGTGGTGGTTGGTTGTGGGGGTTGAATGGACCAGACTACGAAGGCCATCCATCCCTTGTTCCACTGACCCACAGCGACAGAGGTGGGTCCTCGCGGCGCAAGAGATGACCGTCCTTCAGCCAGGTGTGGTCAATGCATAGACGGCAGAGAACAACTAAGTCCTTGTGGGAGGCCCACAAGGAGGAGCGCCACACACCTGTAGTGCCCTTGACGACCAGAAGTCTGTAGGGTGAAGGCAGGGTGCGCCATTCAACCCCCCCAGGTACCAAGGACCTTTGCTGCAAAACTGATTGGAGATCAGATTCCGAAAGGCCAATCCCCAAGGCCGGCGCACCGACAGCCTGGAGGGAGGGAGGGAGGGAGGGAATCGCTGGTCGATAGCTCGTAAACCGCTCACGGAGTCACTACAGATAACGAAGGACTCACCTGAGCAGGAGCGGATATAGTCTAGGACGCGAGAGATGGCTACAAGCTCTGCAGTGAAAACACTCCAGCCAGACGGCAATGAGCGTTGTTCAGGATGATCCCCAAGATTAATATGATAACCTATTCTGCCAGCAATTATCCAACCGTCGGTATATGCCACATCAGAAGCGTGAAACGCGGCAAGGATGGAAAGAAAGCAGAGGCAAAAAGCCTCGGACTGAGTCGTTCAGGCCTGTGGCAGTTCCAGACGAAGGCATGGTATGGGCACACAATATGGGGATATACATACACTGACCCGAAAAAGAGGTGGGAGAGGTAAAAACTGAAGCCCAGAGAGAGAGCCGGGACGCGAACTGCGATCGTTCACCCTGACCAGGGCCGCCGTTCTGGAAGATGGACGACCGAGTTGGGAAACAGGTGCCGATAATTTGGATGCCCGGGCAAGTTGCAAACATGTGCAGATAAGCGGCAAGTAGACGTAGGCACCGGATCCTCAATGAAGTTGACAGGGCTTGTGCAGAAAGCTCCCGTGGCGAGTCGTATCCCACTGTGAAGGATGGGGTCAAGCAACTGCAAAGTGGAAGATGATGCCGATCTGTAAGCCAGGCTCCCATAACCTAGACGGGACTGAATCAACGCCTGATACAGTCGTAGAAAGATAGGCCGATCGGCACCACGTCTTGTGAGCCACAAGCAACGAAGAGCGTTAAGATGTAGGCAGCACGTCTGTGTAAGCTGCCGAATATGAGGGAGCAAAGTCAACCGGGTATCAAAAACCAATCTCAAAAACCGATGCGTCTCCACCACAGCAAGAGGTCAAGATAAAGCCGTGGCACAATGTGAACAGTGCGACGCGGGCTGAAATGCGTAACGCAGGTTTTGGCGGCCTGAAATTTAAGCCGTACACTATGGCCCAAGACTGCGCCTTGCAGATAGCGCCCTGCAGCAGCCGTTCATCAACTGCAATGCCAGCGGAGCTGTAGAGCAGGCAGAAGTCACCAGCAAACAATATAATTCATTGATAGGAACTTTAGAGGCACACACTCAGGAAAGATCCTTGCTGGACCCCATTCTCCTGGAGATGGACCAGATTGCACACGGAAGGAACGTAGCGACAGAAAACTTTGAATGAGAATAGGAAGTGGGGCGCGGAGATCCCACCCATGATGCTTGGTGACGACGTGACGACGTGATGTCGCAATGTCGTATCGAATGCCTTCCGCATGTCAAAAAAAGACTGACCAAGTGGTGACGGCTGACAAAGGCCGTACAGGTGGCAGACTCCAGGCTCAACAGATTATCGGCGGCAGAGCGACCCTTACTGAACCCACCCTGAGACAGAGCCAGAAGGCCCCGAGAGTCCAGTGCCCAATTCAACCGCCGGCTCACCTTGCGTTCGAGCAACTTGCAAAGAACGTTGGTGAGGCTAATGGGTCGATAGCTGTCCACCTCTAGTGGGTTATTGCCAGGTTTAAAAACGGGGATTACGATGCTTTCCTGCCATTGCGACAGGAGCTCTCCCTCAACCCAGATACAGTTGGAAATGGCTAAGAGGCGTCGCTGGCAGTAAACCGAGAGGTGTTTAAGCATCTGACAATGGTTGCAATCTGGCCCGAAAGCCGTATCAGGGCAAGCAGCTAGGGCACTATGTACGATTCAGGATGGCACGAGTGAATTTAAAGCCTCCGATATTATAACCACTCTTTCAGGGAGCAGAATGCCAGTGGGTAATTTGCGCAAGCAGAACTCTGAGCAAAATGCTCCGCTAAGTGGTTTGCAATTGTGTCGGAGTCAGTACAGACTGCTCCAAGCACTGAATGGTTGGTTGGTTTGGGGGAGCAAAGGGACCAGACTGCTACGGTCATCGGTCCCTTTTTCCAAATACAAGGAACACCCACAGAGAATAAAAACGAGGAACAGAATAGAACACAGACGATACAGAACAACAGAAACTGAGAAAGACAAGACAAAACGAACTAAAACCACACAGAGTGTGACGGTGGTTGGCCGACCATAGAAATAAAAAAAGGAAAAGCCAACCACTTAGAAACACGTGAAAAAAACCAGTTGAAAAGCATAGGCCAAAGGCCAGAATCAACAAAACAATAACATAAAACAGAAACACTCAGATTAAATGATAAAAGCCCCCTGCCCGAATAAAACGTAAAACTAAGGCAGCCATAGCCGAGTCATCTGTTAAAAGGGCAGGGAGCGTGTCAGGCAGTGCGAACGACTGCCTGAGCACAGCTAAAAGTGGACAGTCCAATAAAATGTGGACCGCCGTCAAAATGGAGCCGCAGCGACATAAAGGTGGGTCCTCCCGTCGCAGTAAATAACTGTGCGTCAGCCGGGAGTGGCCAATGCGGAGCCGACAAAGGACGACTGAGTCCCTGCGGTTGGCTCGCATGGATGACCGCCACACAGTCGTCGTCTCCTTAATGGCACGGAGTTTATTGTGCGTGATCCGATCGTGCCATTCAGCGTCCCAAATCGCAAAAACTTTTCGGCAGAGGACTGCCCGCAAATCAGTCTCTGGGAGGCCAACATCCAGAGACGGTTGTCCCGTGGCCTCCTTCGCCAGGCGGTCAGCATGTTCATTGCCCGGGATACCGACATGACCGGGGGTCCATACAAAGACCACAGAGCGGCCGCAACGCGCAAGAGTATGCAGGGACTCATGGATAGCCATCACCAGACGAGAACGAGGAAAACACTGGTCGAGAGCTCGTAAACCGCTCAGGGAATCGCTACAGATAACGAAGGACTCACCTGAGCAGGAGCGGATATACTCTAGGGCACGAAAGATGGCGACCAGCTCAGCAGTGTAAACGCTGCAGCCATCCGGCAAGGAACGTTGTTCGGAATGGTCCCCTAGAGTGAGCGCATACCCGACACGACCAGCAACCATCGAACCGTCGGTGTAAACAATTCCAGAGCCCTGATACGTGGCCAGGATGGAAAAAAAGCGGCGGCGGAAGGCCTCTGGAGGGACTGAGTCCTTCGGGCACTGTGCCAAGTCGAGCCGAAGGCAAGGGCGACGAACACACCATGGGGGTGTATGCAAAGGAGCCCGGAAAGGAGGTGGAACAGTGAAAACCCGAAGCCCAGAGAGAAGCTCTTTGACGCGGACCGCTATTGTACAACCAGACCGGGGCCGACGTTCTGGCAGACGGACGACCGATCGCGGGAACAGGAGACGATAGTTAGGATGCCCGGGCGAGCTTAGAACATGGGCAGCATAAGCGGCCAGCAAACGGTGGCGTCGGAACCGCAGTGGAGGTACACCTGCCTCCACTAGTACGCTGTCCACAGGGCTGGTGCGGAAAGCACCAGTGGCAAGGCGTATCCCGCTGTGGAGAATTGGGTCCAGCACCCGTAACGCAGATGGGGATGCTGAGCCATAAGCCAGGCTCCCATAATCCAGGCGGGACTGGATGAGCGCCTGGTAGAGCCGTAACAGGGTAGAGCGGTCGGCGCCCCAGCGGGTGTGGCTCAAACATCGCAGAGCATTGAGATGCCGCCAACATGCCTGTTTGAGCTGCCGGATATGAGGCAGCCAAGTCAACCGGGCATCGAAAACCACCCCCAAAAACCTGTGGGTCTCCACCACAGCAAGCAGTTCGTCGGCAAGATAAAGCTGCGGCTCAGGATGGACTGTTCGGCGCCGGCAGAAATGCATAACGCGGGTCTTGGCTGCCGAAAACTGAAACCCATGCGCTACAGCCCAAGACTGCGCCTTGCGGATAGCGCCCTGTAGCTGACGTTCAACCGCTGCAATGCCCAAGCACTGAATGCACAGGGACGCTGACGTGGGTCCGATAGCCATAGATTCGCCTAATCTTGGCCGAAACCTGCGATGGAGAGGTACGGAGGGCAATGGTGGAGACATACCGTTCCCAGTACACCTGCTTTTGTTGGTGAATGATGCTGTGGGCTCGCGCACGGAACCGTTTGAAGGTGATGAGGTGTTCCAATGAGGGATGCCACTTGTGGCGCTGGAGTGCCCGCCTGTGATCTTTAATCACCACAGCGATCTCAGGAGGCCACCAAGGAACAGTCCTCCGCCGAGGGGACCCACAGGAACAGGAAATTGCAGATTCTGCTGCAGAAACAATACCGGTGATGATCGTGTGAACCACCACATCAATGGCGTCATGAGAAAGAGGCTAAATAATGACAATGGAGGTGAACGAGTGCCAATTAGCCTTATTCATAGCCTATCCAGGGAGGCGCCCAGGCGAGTGACGCTGGGGCAGTGACAGAAAGATTTAGAAGTGGTCACTACCAGACAAGTATACGCACACTCCACACACTCCATTGGATAGATGGTAGAAGGCCAGGATTGCCGACCAAAACGTCAATGGCTGAGTACATGCCATGCGCCACACTGAAATGTGAGGAGGCACCATTATTTAAAAGAGAAAGTTCGAGCTGTGCCAAACTTGCTCAACAATGCAGCTCAGCCTATTGCCACTGATCCACCCCACAGAGTGTTATGGGTGTTGAAGTCTCCCAATAACAGAGAAGGTGGCTGCAGCTGGTGTATTAGTGCAGCCAATACATGCCGCAGGACATCGTCTGGTTAAAGAGACTGCAGCCAGTAACAGCCTGAGGCGTCCACACCGTAACAGCGACAGCCTCTGAAGGTGTTTGAAGAGGTACACATTCACTGTAAAGAGAATTAAGGACGTAGATCCACGTTCCACAAGATACCCTCTCATAGAGTGCCCAATCGTTATAACCACCCTGACAGCCATGGATGGCAGGGGTTCGAATCGCCGAAAACCGGGTTTCCTGGAGAGAAATGCAGATGAAATGGTGAACGCTAACAACTAGTCGGAGCTCAGCAAGGTGGTGGAAATTCCACTGGGGGATGACATTTTACGCAGCCAAAAGAGGCATAAGGGACCGATTAAGTAGATTACGCCATTGGGTCATTTACCGCCACTGAAGGAGAGCCAGAATCGAGAACCACTGCGTCTGAGGCAGAGGCGAGATCGAGGTCGTCGTGAGACGCCGAAATCTACAAATCATTCTCAGACGCAGAGCTGGTAGTAACAGGTGGCACAGAGGCAACCTGAGCCTCGGCCTTCCTACTCAGCAGTTTCTTCTTGTGGTTCTCCTCACGCGCTTTAAGCACCGCGTAGGAGAAGGGATGGAAGGTTTCACGTCGCAATGGTAGACCATCATCTTCACCTTTTCAGGTAACGAGTCACCCTCAAAAGCCAAGATGAAGGCACCTGTAGCAAATCTGTGGTCTTTGGGTCGCCTATGAACGCGCCTTATGAAGTGGACACCCTGTCGCAATAAGTTGGCGCGTAGCTCCTCATCCGACTGCAAGAGGTGGTCACGATTGAACATAACACCCTGGAAAATGTTAAGGCTTTCGTTGGGACTAAACCAGACAGGGACATTACCCAGGTTGTCACAGGCGAGTAACTCACGCAACTGGGTTGGGGAGGCTGCCTGGATCGAAAGCTTCCTGCTACGCATCTTTGACAACACCGCCACTTCATCAAAAGCTGTCTTCAAGTAGGTCTACGAGAAACTGAGCTTCGTTGCCTGAAAAGTCTCTCTATCAGTCCTGTTGCAAAACTAGGTAGCCGGCAGAAGTGGCCGTGCGGTTAAAGGCGCTGCAGTCTGGAACCGCAAGACCGCTACGTTCGCAGGTTCGAATCCTGCCTCGGGCATGGATGTTTGTGATGTCCTTAGGTTAGTTAGGTTTAACTAGTTCTAAGTTCTAGGGGACTAATGACCTCAGCAGTTGAGTCCCATAGTGCTCAGAGCCATTTGAACCATTTTGAACCAAAACTAGGTACCAAGGCAAATACAACTCTCGAGACATGCTTGGAGACTGATGGGGCTGAGCAACCACAAGCTTGATTAGATTTCACCCGATTCATTGCGGGCCATCTGCCCTGATGCCACGCACTCCGACCAAGGGCTCTCTCCACAGGCGCCACTGAGCCTCAGCAAGGGCCACCTGGCTGGCTGGCCATTGCCAGGAGTCCTGGTGCCCCAAAAAGTTGGGCACCTACTCCTTGCCATACATGGGGAGGTCTCAGCTCAGGCATCAGTAGTGCGATCCCTGTGTTGTCAGGGGGCTATCAGAGGGTGCATGACGACCCCATCACGACAGACTGGCTACTGTGCTGAATTTTTGGTGTCGAAATGGTCGGGAATTGTCATGGGCATGAAGGATGGGACAGAACAGGAGACAAGGAGGCAACCCAGAAGACATTGTGTGCAAAGCCCGCCACACGACAGTAAGTAGCATGCAGGATCTTGGTGCATGATGGACAAACAAAAAACATCACGTAAGGCGTGCTTCCCCAAATTTCACACACTAGCAAAGGAAATTTGGGAAAAATGGAGGTCATACCCGTGAGAGGACCAATGCAAAGGCCAAATCGTTGGAGACTCCTTTTAGTCGCCTCTTCTACCAGGCAGTAATACTGGTGCTCTATTCTAACCCCTGGACCCACTGTCAAGAAGTCAAACACATACCACAGAAACGCACTGCTGGGTCATCGCAATGACGCCAGTGATCGAGCTGCCCGCATTGGTTACCTTGAGAGGGCTGAAGGCCGGTGATGTGAATAGTCGATGGGCATCGACAGCGACAGTCAACAGCAGGTAAAGACACTGACTAATGTACAGAAATAATTATTTTTCAGTTAACTACCTCCTTGAAGGGATGGACACTAAAAAACTAAACCAATTGGAAATGCGTGCAGGAAGCTCACCCATGGGGCGCATACCTTCTGGGTGGTATTCGATTCTCGTGTAAATTAATGGGTTTACAAATCTGCACACAACCCTGAACCCAGCAGCACCACTCCAAATCTTTGTTTCAATACAATGGTAGTAGTGTTGCTGCGATCCAGTCGTCTCTGTGATTTGGACCCAGCATGGATCCACTGGTGCTGTGCAAGTGAGGCAGTAGTATGTAGTGGAACGGAGTTAGCACTGCAGACAAGCATGCAAACAGTTGGTGTATTATTCATGGCTCCACTCCACAGTTGCCACGGATTTCTAACCAAACTTCGGAGGTCGAATGACTGAAAACCGGGCATTGTCGAAAACCATGGTTAACCCATCCGCTTTCGCTTCTTTTGTGATTGCTGATGCGACGATGGTAGGTCCCGTTGTGAACACCAGTAGAACGAAGGAAGAAGACAACTCTTCCTAGCCCTAACCCCCCCCCCCCTTTTGATGGCACTGACTAGTTAAAATGCGGATAAGGTAGCAGAGCTGTTGATCTGCTATCCGTTACCCACCAATCTGACGCTAAAATTTGATACGAACGTCAAGATGCGGAAGAACACTGTGGTGTCACAGCCAGACACCACACGTGCTAGGTGGTAGCTTAAATCGGCCGCGGTCCTGTAGTACATGTCGGACCCGCGTGTCGACACTGTGTGATCGCAAACCTAGCGCCACCACAAGGCAGGTCTCGAGAGACTGACTCGAACTCAGCCCAGTTGTACGGACGACAGAGCTAGCGACTAGACGTACGAAGCCTTTCTCTCTCATTAGCCGAGAGACAGAATAGCCTTCAGCTAAGTTAATGGCTACGAACTAGCAAGGCGCCATTAGCCTTACAGTGATTGTAATTAAAGTCTCCTTTGTGCGATGTACCACAATGATTGATTAAAGATAAGTATTATACCAGCTACGTACTTTTCTTCATAGCATTAATTACGTATCCTGTTCCAGTACTTCACGCCCGTCTGCGTTAGTCTAGCGTGCCTTTTAAGCCACCTCTATCTACAAGGTGTTGGCCCAGCTGCCGACACATCAAACACTGTGCTAGAAATAGTGACGATTGTAAATACGTTTTTACTGCTGTATTTGTTGCTACAGCTGTGCCAACGGATGCTTATATACAAAATGGGAGTAACAGTTCGCAGTATAAAACAGTAATCCTCTAAGAACAACTAGATTGTAGACGGATTCTTGTGACCATTCGTTAATCAGTTAATGACAGTGAGTGGCAGATCAAAAAGAATTCCATAAATGACAATTTAAACCGAAATAGTTTTAACGAAACTTTTCCTGTCAGTACGCAATACACGTTTCGTCGTCTGTACTACGACGTTAATTCTTTTATAAGTGAAAAGGCGAGCCAACGCCTCTAAATAAGGAAGAGAAGTTAGTGATGAAAGTTAAGGTGATAGAACCGTCAGCAGAATGAGGCCTGGCTACGAAGGAGACATTTTCTCCACCCTCATTCTCCGAGTCACGTACTGTATATGATTAGAAGTTGTAGTGCTGTCTGACGGCAGTCGTTATGGATCTCTTACACTGACGAGGAATAAGCGTTCAGATGGGAGAGAGATGCAGTGTTGAACAAACAGAAACTTTCATCAGAGGTAGAGATCGCTTGGTAGCTCCATGGTTTCCAGGGGGATGATGCTCTGTCAGGAAGATTTTGTTTTTAGCTTTCCGGGTGAAACAAGCAAAAACTGAGTTTGAGGTAGCAGAGAGTAGGCTATAATATATATATTCTCAGATCCATTATTTGCAAATTACGAACTGTTACTTGCTGGAATTAACGCACCATAGTAAGAACAACAACTCTGTCCTACCCTGCTACAGTGCAATTTTAGGTAGTCAAGGTGTAAATGAAGTCAGCTGCTTCACAGAGAGCGTTCCCCGTACAATGGAGGGACATGAATGGCTGAATTATTCTTAGAAATGCATATAGCTAACATGGAGTTGTAAAAGTAATTATGTAATTGTTAAAGGATGAGTATTCAAGCTTTTTAAGCTGTATGGAATACAGTCTTTAATGAAGAGAGAGACGTTCAGGTGAAATATAAGAAGAGTTGTCAACGGAGAGATGAGTGTGTCAATGTGGGAAGTTTACAGATTCTCAGTGGCAAGGTTGTGAACGCCGTTACAAATAGTAAGGCAACCAGATGTGGCGAAAATAGTTAAAAATGTTACCACATAGTGAAGAGTAAACACTCCCACTCGTGTTTATGCACACACACGCCGTAACAGAAGAAAGCTATACTCGGGACAAAATCTTGAGTAAAACAACAGACGAGCTACAATAACGGTGTAGGAAAATTTGACTAGGTGACCATTTACGAAAGACAGGTGGGCCAGCCACCCCGTTAACATATGAAGAACGTCTCCAAATAATTTTACGAAACACGTTGGACGTCGCACAAAACCCGCATAGCGTGGACTGCCGTATCTAATCGCGGCCTAATGCCGGAATGTGTCACGTATATATTCGAGAGTGGTAAGAGCTAAGGTTTTCCTTCCAGCGTTTAAAACAATTTAGGTATGCTCCCTACATTTCTTAAACAGCAATTAGCGCTGTAAAATGCAGCAAAAGTGAACAAGGCTGGGAGCAACATTTTCCATTGCAAAATTTGTAATGTATGTATAGCGCTGTAGTTTGAACAATCTCAGTAGCTAGTGCAGTAACGAACAGATTACCTGTTCAATGTAAACTGTAAAAGGTGGAATTTTTTTTACGCGCAGTTTCTTCAAAATGAGATACTTTAGTGGGAAACGTGAGTTAATCGGAAAACGCTGGTTCTCATTTTTTACGCGAAAAGTAATAGCTCTGTTGCGAATCTAACTACAAGCTTAGCTTCTTATACGTTACAGTTCTTTCGAGGCAAATCGGATGACTTGAAATTTCCCTCCAGAATATGACCGAAGATGTATGGAGCGACCAGATATTTATGTTGCGCTGAATGATCTAGTAGACATACAGATCAGTGTTGTATCGCGACGTTCTATCCTGAACCAATTATGTCGCTTCCGCCGATGCAGGTTGCGTACGCATTATCTATCGCAATTCTACTGCCTCAGTGTGAACTAAGCCTTCAGGCGCCAATATTTTAGTATTGGAGTTTCCAAGTTCACTGTAATGGACGCACAATGGAGTGGGTACAAAATCGAGGAGAGCTGTAGGGGAATTACTAAGCTTCGTCTACGGTGATCCTTATATGCACAAAAAAAAGAGGCAGAACAGAAACAGTGAATAGTGAATAGTGAATAGTCCAAGCTCAGGATGTGCAACGCACCTCGAATCTGAAGAGCTACGGTGTTTGAAGTGGGAGAGACTTTCTACAAATTATGAACTGTGTGTCCGATCATTGACGCGTGTTCCCCTGACAGTGAATAATCAGTGGAGGAATCTGATGTAACGTATTTTTAGAACAGGAATTAAACAATACTTTCACAGTCCCGAAGGCGTGCGCAAAGAAGGCGTGCGCGAATGTTTTCCCCTTCCTGTTGTAAGTGCAAATGTATGAACAGATTAGGAGCCAACTTGTATTACAATAAACTGAGGCAATTTTAAATTATACGTTCCTCCTCCAACTACGCTGAGGTGCTACTGGTGAAGATCCTTCAACCCAACTTCAATAACAATTTCCCAATCAATACTGCCTGCAACACCCACTAGCAACTACAGATACGTTGATTATTTTAAACAGTACCTGCACGAAGACATATTCCAACTAATAACTGAACGTACGCTAAAGTGAATGGAAGGCCTTTGGATTTAGATTTGACAACTGAAGATGTTTATTGGCGTATGCCTGGTGGTGAGCTGCTTACACTTTCCTATTATCCGAATGTATTGAGATAAGAGATGGAGAATACCTGTGGTAAGTGATAACATGACTACGAACAGATTCTTCGTAACTAGGACCAGTTAGAAAGCTGTGTTTGATGATGTCGAAAAAGGAAGAAAAAAATAGACACGCTATGGAAATTATGCCAGTTGATCACAAAAGTTACAGAGGCGTGTTTGAAGCAAGAAAAAGGGGCAGATGCGTCATTAGATGAGATGGTGTGTTCTTTCTAATCCCAATGGACTTGTGACAGACTTTACATTTTATCAGACTAAAACCACATACCCTGAGTTACTAATCAAGCATTTTGTTTAAGTGAGGCGGGTGTAATCCACCTGACCGGTAGTCTTACCCCTGGGCATACAATCTATCGTGAAATTTTCTGCAGTCTGAAGCTGGTATGAAAAAAATAGCCAAGGATGAAAGACTCTCAACTGACAAGGAACTTACTATAGCAGCCTGAGGATCGTCACATATGTTTGTCCATTATGACTGAAATGTGTGTGTCATTAAATGGTTACATAGAAAGAGCAATAGTGATGTCTGATGGGTTGATACCATGGGCAGAAGACAAGTGCTTACGGTTCAGCAAAAAGGAGAATACTCAGATTGAAGTCACTAGACAAATGGCCATCCAATCATACAGTGCTATAATAGGGAGGGGGGGGGAGCGGCATTCGGGAGGGGGGGGGGAGTGGACCTTGTAAATATGGAGGTCAATCCCGAGAGGGGACCAACATATATAGGCCTAATATTTCGCAGCATAGAACAGTAATCCTGCAAGTTTACTAACATCTAGACGGATTCTTATGACCACTCATTAAACAGTTAATGACAGTGAGTGCCAGATCAAACAATTTCATAAATGAAAATTTAAAGCAAAATAGTTTTAACGACACTTTTCCTGTCACTACCCAACACACGTTTCGTCGTCTGTACAACGAAGCGAAGAGTCTAGCCAAAGCCTCCAAATAAGGAAGCAAAGGTAAGGTGAAAGAACCGCCAGCAGAATGTGTCCCATCTACGAAGGAGACATTTTCTCCACCCTCATTCTCTGAAGAGTCACGTACTGTACATAATTGAGAAGCTGTAGTGCTACCTGACGGCAGCAGTATGGAGCTCTTACACTGAGCAGGAATAAGCGTTCAGATGGGAGAGAGATGTTGCTGTTGCTCGTTTCAGTGTTGAACAACCAGAAACTTTCATCAGAGGTAACTCCATGGTTTCTTGACGTTGCTCTGTCCGGAATATTTTGTTTTTCAGCTTTCCAGGTCAAACAAGCAAAAACTGAGTTTGAGGTAGCAGAGAGTAGGCTATAATATATATATTCACAGATCCATTATTTGCAAATTACGAACTGTTACTTGCTGAAATTAACGCACCATAGTAAGAACCAGTCCTCTGCCCTAACCTGCCACAGTGCAATTTTAGGTAGTCAATTAGTAAATTAAGTCAGCTGTTTTACGTCAGCTGTCGCGTTTCTCCGCTCCACAGATCGCGTTCCCCATACAACAGAGGGACATGAATCGCAGGATTATTCTTAGAAATGCATATAGGTAACATGGTGTTGTAAAACTAATTATGTAATTGTTAAAGGATGAGTATTCAAGCTTTTTAAGCTGTATAGAATACAGCCTTTAATGAAGAGAGGCCTACAGATAAAAATTTCACTAGAAACTTGGAACAACAGTTTTCTTAATGTAGCCAGATCTACTGCATAAAGCCAAATAATGAACTCCCGCTGAACAACTGCCTTCTGGAATAGGAAGGCGCTGCACATATGCGAAGCAACTGGAAGCTAGAACACAAAAAACTTTAAACTCAGCCAATAGAAGATGGTGAAGAGAGAATGCTGGCAGGCGGCAGCCCCAACTGCGAGTACTCAGCAGGGTGTCGATTAGTGTAGAGGTATTCTGCACATCATACAAGGGCAACGTCAAGCAGCACTTTCCGTACGTAATGCTACAGTCAAGATTAGTAACGTGGTAACTCGAAGAAAATTGTATGACGTCCTAATAGCTGTGTAGGACATGGAAACAACCCACGGCTGACCAGAGTACTTAAAACGAATTAGTCTATTGCCCACTTAAGAAAAAAACTAAAGGCTTCGACAGCAACAAGCTGTACTACAGCATATGAAGTGGCTGGAGAATGGAGAGAGGGGCTTTAGTGACTGGTAGACGGTTGCGCTCAATACTTTCATTTTAAACCTGAACAGCAAGGTAAGTCCGCTCATGTCTTGGGGATCTCTACTTCCTGCTTTCTGATCGCGGGTGACGACGCCACTGCAGTGGTGGAAAGCAACCAAAGGAGAGACGCAGTTTACGTAGAAACATCCAAGTAACGTGGCCTTACTAACTGTGAAACTATAGCATGGTTTTAACTGTGACAGGTGGCTAAATTTAAATATGAAGTATCCCCATAAAACAGGAAGGTAATCATGTCAACACCCGACAAGGATAAATGAATACAGGTAAACGACAACAAGGTTTAGTTCACACGGAGCCTTTTCATTATGACTGCATTAATTAAATTTCTGATACCACCACCCAGTACCAAAAGCTTTGCTCCAAGATGACGCAACTAGGACTTATTCCATAGCGCATTTTGTGGTGTCACCGCCAGACACCACACTTGCTAGGTGGTAGCCTTTCAATCGGCCGCCACACGGCAGGTCTAGAGAGTATTCCTAGCACTCGCCCCAGTTGTACAACCGACTTTGCTAGCCATGGTTCACTGACAAAATACGCCCTCATTTGCCGAGACGATAGTTCGCATAGCCTTCAGCTGCGATATTTGCTACGACCTAGCAAGGCGTCATTATCAATTGCTATTGATATTGTAAATAATGTACAAACAAGAGCTACGTTCTACATTGATCGATTAAAGTTAAGTATTCCACCAAGTACCACCTTTTTTCTGAAGTCGTAATTCCTTGTCCTCTTCCAGACCTCACGCCAGCCTGCGTGAGCTTAAACGCGTGCCTTTCGGCTTCCTCCAAACTCCGTGGGTTGGCTGCTGCCAATCCACAACACATTTTACAGTTCGTAACTCAATAAGATACTGGTAAGCAGACCCGTACTAGGCGTTTATGGCTTGTTTTCACTTAGCCCACCTGGGACCCTCCCGCCTGTCCACAGGTACCATTAGCCTACTGTACTGGTATCTTCGTTACTTGTAGCGATTAGCCCCACTCTTCCCAAGATGATTTCAGCTTAATTATTTCTTACGGCACAGATTCAGTCGCAACTAGGCAGTTTTCTTACTAACGCTGCTCGCCACTGAAACGTTTTGCACGAAAGCGGGTATTACTTAATATACATTGAGACGAACACGGTGATTATACAGCACACATTAATTCATGTCTTGCACACCAATCAACCCAACAGACAAGAATTCCACCAAGAACTGAAGTATAGGAATAAAAGACTCGCATCTGAACAACGGATTTTTCCATCCACTGGCGCTCAACAGCTCTTAAGATTTCTCAGCACAAGTGAAATTTGTTAAGACAAATCCAAGCAGCAATCCAAGATACGTAAAACAGAATCCAAACAATGTCACGTACCTCACTCTTACTACTCGCATTGGACCTAGCCCAGATGACAGACCGGAGCACACTTGCCAGCAGTTCTGCGTCAACACAACGTCGCAAGTTTCTGAAATAAAGACGACCAATACCATCGTGACGCGGTTGTACAATGTGCAGGATACCTCTTCACTGATCGGCAGCCTGCTGAGTACTGACAGCGACCGTGATCGAGGAATAGAATACAGTTCCGATGCGAATGCCTACGATACGTGGTCAACAGCGGAGAGTACGAACTAACAGACAAATGCGAAAACGCAACTTAGATTCTTTAGTCAGACAATAAATCACCGAAACTCAAGTAACGTAACTGTGGAAATGACTCCATCTAAAGAACCCGATTTCCCAAAACATGATTTCACTGTGCTCCGGAACGTGCACTCACGGGCACAACGACAGGCATGCGATCAAACTCGCGCAGTTGTGGAAATCACACCATTAAACAAACTTCCGAAGACGTGATCATACTGTGCTCCAGGAAAACCTACACAAGTACGCATTAACAGCCTTTACGTGGACTCCACCTCTGAAACATACCTCATCTATACAAGTCACAGCTCGCCGAAACCACCTTCGGACCCCTTCATACACATGCCTGGTTGTACTGAATCCGCAAGTGCACTCTCCTACAACTAACAGCACGTGGGAAATCAATCAGCATGACGTATACATATGCCACCGACGACGTCAACGCTTAATCGTGAAGTACACGGCTCGGTAACGTGGAAAGCGATTTCGACTAACAGCCGCTTTCACACCAGTCAGCAGGACAAGAGAGACTGGTGGGCTCTCTCTCAGTCCTTCTACCGCTCCACGAAAAACGACCGCCATGGCTCGCCACAAATGTGAACAGCGCAGCGTTACAGCGCTACCAGATGCGGCGGGAATTCAAATCCTCTCAAATGCTGAGCACTGGGCCAGCACCACCGTCGTATGTTGCAGCTGCTGCTATACCGGCACCGAAACCAACACCACAAGACCAAATTAAATCCAATATGCAACGAAGTATACACATACTATTTACGAAACCAAGTAAATGCAATGATTAAAACAAATATCAATGATAATTCTGAAAAGAGTATTAACCCAAAAGTTGACAATACATGAATCAACGCAATTTGTACTGCAAAAATTTACACTTTGTAGAAGATGAAAAACAACAAGACATTGAGAAGTTCTTGAACAGGACCAGAATAAAGGAGAAGTTCGCTTGTTAACTTAAGGGAAGCTTTGTTTGTGAACGTGCCAGAAAACGAATTTTAATGGCAATATACGGTGTGACATTCTATGATGTCACTCCTCGCTGCAGTGGGTAAAAACTGAATTCTTATGTGTACATATAGCTACAAGTGAGTAACCCTCGTACATTGTGCATTTTAGAGCTGCTACATGATCTTCAGGAAGCAGAGGACCTCACTGAGTGCATTTGTAGTCAAAATAGTGAACAGAGCATGTCAACAAAACTGTGTAATACAATCAGACTTATGATTTAAGTTAGGTTCAGCAGAAAGGCATACAGTTCCCCATGCTGCCCAAATATATTGTGGCTACAGTACCACATTTATTTAACATCATGTAGCAGTTCCAAAATACACCATGTCTGTGGATTACTCAGATGTATTCATGTGTTATCCAAATAAGATTTCAGTTTTTGCCCATTGCAACAAGGAGGGACATAATAGAAAAAAACATGTCCTACTGCAACAAAACCACCAGACGGTCCATTGCAAAAAAAAAAAAAAAGTATATGTAATACTATTGGCAGGCAGTTCCTCAAGTACACGATGTTTTTGGAGCGTCGAATACGAAGAAGCGATTATGGCAACGCTCAGTAAGATCTCCAAGTACATACCATCTAACAAGATGCAAAGCGACGCAGAGCGAAGGCAAAGGCTAGGACTTCGTTTCAGAGGTTCTTTCCCTGTCAGCGTTTCGGCGAAGATGGATAAAGACGTCGAGCCGGTAGAGGGTCTATCCACCGCATGCCTGTCGGTCGTGAAGGAAGACGTCGACAAGATAATATCCAGAGTAGGAGAGACATTAAGATCTATAAACAAAACTCCCTCATCCTCTGTTAGAAATATAGCAGATAATGCTTGTGAACTACGTAATAATTACTGCGTATGTGATGAGGTCATAAGAGTTTCTAAACTATGGATCCGCATCTATAACGGTCACAGTTAGGAAACTTGTGCCGTCTGGGCATCCATGTGGCAGCAGTAGCACATCGCCATCTTTGAAGACGTACACGTGGACTGCGTTCAGCTGGCATCGTCCAACGTGTCATGCAAGCATGAGGAGCCCCCCTGAGCCCTTGTTGAGATATTGTAAAAAATACTGGGGAGTATATTTCACTTTGAAAAAATTATGGGGGAGTAGAGATGTATGGCAGTGTAGTGTTCGAAGGGTCGCAGCGTTGGCCCAATAACCATTACTACCCAAGGCATTCGTAATGGTTAATTCAAAGTAGGTTACATTAAGGTCAGAATTTTCACGGTCGCACAAGAATTGAGTAAATAGGCAGATGACTAGGAGGAGGTTGATATCACTGTCATGCAGTTGCCCAACGCATCCTTCGACAAGGTCTCCGGTCTTCCTGTAACTGCACAGGTAATTTCGTGGGATAACATTCATTCAAATGTCTGCCGTAATAATTCTCAAAGAGTTACTAAAACAATTAATACTGTTTTTCACTGAACACGTAACTGTTGTTTAACCACATTTCCATAACGCTATTTGGTACTGAATTAGCTTGTATTATCAGTTTAGATTACCAACATGTGACTACTTAATTCATCTGAACTGGTTTGTAAAAAGTTTAGCGAGAAAACACTCATTAGTAACAATGGACAGTAACGCCAAGTCCCTTCTTTTTGCGGAGCATCCTCAGGGGCGACCGTAACATCGCGTCTGAAGACGTTTATGGAGTTACAGTTAGTTGTGGTCATTCAACCTCCAACTTACAGAAGCAGGCTGTGGCCTACACAAAACTCTGCTGTAATATTGCACGAAATGTACCAGACAAAATTTTTAATTGCAAAGATCTCGGTGGATGAACCACAAGTGACCATAAAATGACTCTGATGTATCTACTGATCGTCGACCTGTGCCCGACGAGTGTGGGGCACAATTAGATCTCTGTGGGTCATCAGTCTGCTGCCTGGTTTGATGTGGCCCTCCACGAATTCCCCTCCTGCGCCAACCTCTATCTCAAATACTTCCGTTCCCTGCTGTTCTGGTTACCCCACTGTACATTATTCATTACCACACAATGCAGCGCTCTAAACGTATATTCTCACGAATCTGTCTCTCAAACTAATGTTGGTTGGCTGGTTTGTGGGTTGGTTGGTTTGTGGGGGTTGAAGGGACCAGACTACAAAGCCATCGGTCCCTTTTCCCACGATCATGAAACACCCACAAAGAATAAAAAACAACTGAGATGACAAGGGACGACGCAACAAGAAAGACGTAGACAAAGACTAGAAAAGAGGAATTAAAAGCACAAAGAAGGTTACAGTGGTTAGCCGACCACAGAAAAACAAGAAGAAAAAGCCAACCACCAAGCGACACACTAAAAACCCCAATCGAAAACCGTAGGCCGAAGGCCAGGCGCAACACAGAAAAGGACAAGCCCATCGAACCGTCGGTATAGACCACTTCAGAGCCGTGAAACGCGGCAAGGATGGAAAGAAAGCGGCGGTGGAGGTCTCAGGAGGGACTGAGTCCTTCAGGCCCTGAGCCACATCCAGGCGAATGCATGGACGGGGCGCACACCACGGGGGTATACGTATATGGGCCCGGAAAAGAGGTGGGAGAAGGAAAAATTCAAGCCCAAAGAGAAGATCTCCGACGTGAACCGCGATAGTACACCCTGAACTGGGCCGCCATTCTGGAAGATGGACGACCGAGTTGGGGAACAAGGGAAGGTAATCTGGATGCCCAGGCAAGCTACGAACATGTGCAGCATAAGCAGAACGTAGACGTAGGCACCGGATCCGCAATGGAAGGACACCAGCCTCCACAAGTATGCTGTTTACAGGGCTTGTGCGGAAAGCTCCAGTTTCGAGTCGGATCCCGCATTGCAGTATGGGTTCAAGCAACCACAATGCAGAAGGCGATGCCGAACCATACGCCAGACTCCTGTAATCGAGACGGAAGTGAATCCACGACTGATACAGTTTTAGAAGGGAAGACTGATCGGCACCAGAGCTAGTGTGACTCAAGCATCTAAGAGTGTTAAGATGGCACCGGCACGTTAGTTAAGCTGCCTAATATAAGGGAACCAAGTCAACCGGATATCTTAAAGCAAGCCGAAAAACAGTGCGTCTCCACCACAGCAAGAGTTTCGTCACAAGATAAAGCCGTGGCTCAGGGTGAACAGTGCGACTCCGGCAGAAATACATGACGCTGGCCTTGGTGGCCGAGAATTGGAAGCTGTGCGTGACGGCACAAGACTGCGCCCTGTGGATAGCGCCCTGTAGCTGCAGTTCAGCAGCCGCAATGCCAGTGGAGGTATAGTACAGCCAAAAGTCATCACCACACAAAGAAGCCAATACGGACGTTCCCGCAGCGGCAGCTAGCATATTGATAGCAACTAAAGACAGGCAGACACTCAAGACAGAGCCTTGCGGGACCCCATTCTTCTGAACTCAAGATGAACTATGGGAGGAACCACCCTGCATGTAGAAGGAACAAAGCGACAGAAAATTTTGAATAAAAATCGGGAGCAGGCCCCTAAGACCCCACCCACGAAGCGTGGTGAGGATGTGGTGTCACCATGTGGTATCGTATGCCTTCCACATGTCCAAAAAATGGCAACAAGATGCTGATGGTGGGCAAAGGCCATACAGATGGCAGACTCCAGGCACACCACATTATCGGTGGCAGAGTGGCCCTTACGAAACCCACCTTGAGACAGACCCAGAAGGCCCAAAGACTCAGGTAGCCAACTCAATCTCTGGCTCACCATGCGTTTGAGCAACTTGTACGCAATGGTTGGTTGGTTTGTGAGATTAAAGGAACCAGACTGCTACGGTCATTGGTCATTTTTTCCAAAACTTAAAAAAAATCACCCACACAGAATAAAAGCGAACAAGGAACAGACGGCAGATGACACAGGAAGACAAGAGAAACTTAAACACCAGACAAAACGAATTACAATCACACAGAGTGTGACGGTGGTTGGCCGACCAGTGAGAAAAAAAGGAAAAGCCAGTCACCGAGAAAAATGTTAAAAACTCAGTGTAAAACCGTAGGCCAGAAGACAGACTCAACACTAAATAATGAGAAATACATAAAGCTATGGTAAAAGCCCCCTGCCCAAATAAAATGCAAAACTAAGCCTGCCATAGCAGAGTCATCAGTTAGAAGGGCAGGGAGCGTATCAGGTAGCGCAAATGTCTGCCTGAGCAGAGTTAAAAGTGGACAGGCGAAAAAAATGTGGACCACCATCAAACCCGACCCGGAGCGACATAGAGGCGGGTCCGCGTGGTTGTGTGTCAAGTGGGTGCGGCCAATTCGGAGCTGACAGAGGACTACCGAGTCCCTGCGAGTGGGTCGCATGGACGACCGCCACACATCCGTCGTCTCCTTGATAGGACGGAGTATGAATGGCGCAACCTGACCGCACCAGACAGTGTCTTATTGCTCGAAAATTTTGCGGCGTAAGATTGCCCGCAAATCAGTCGCCGGGAGGCCAATGTCCAGAGATGGTTTACTGGTGGCCTCTTTCGCCAGGCGGTCTACATGTTCATTGCCGGTTATCCCAACATGGCCTGGGGTCCACACAAAGACCACAGAGCGGCCGCAACGGGCAAGAGCATAGAGGGACTCCTGGATAGCCATCACCAGACAAGAGCGAGGGAAACACTGGTCTATAGCTCGTAAACTGCTCAGGGAGTCGCTACTGATCAGGAGCGGATAAAATCTAGGGCACGAAACATGGCGACCAGCTCAGCAGTGAAAATGCTGCAGCCAGCAGGCAAGGGTCGTTGTTCGTAATGGTCCCCTAGAGTTAGCGCATAACCGACTCGACCAGCAACCATCGAACCGTCAGTGTAAAACACGCCAGAGCCCTGATATGTGGCTAGGATAGAATAAAAGCGGCGGCGAAGGCCTCCGGAGGGACTGAGTCCAACGGGCCCTGTGCCAATTCGAGCCAAAAGCATAGGTGAGGCACAAACCATGGGGGTGTATGCATAGGGGCCCGGAATGGAGGTGTAAGAGGGAAAACCCCAAGCCTGATGAGAAGCTCTCCGATGCAACCGCAATCGTACAACCCGACCGGGGCCAACGTTTTGGGAGATGGACGACCGATTGTGGGAACAGAAGACGATAGTTAGGATATCCGGGCAAGCTACAAACATGCGTAGCAAAGCGGCCAGTAAACGTTGGTGCCGTAACTGCAGTGGAAGGACACCTGCCCCCACAAGTATGCTGTCCATAGGGCTGGTGCAGAAATCACCAGTGGCAAGTCGAATCACGCTGTGAAGAATTGGGTCCAGCACCCGCAACACAGATCGCAGAGCATTTAGATGCTGCCAACACATCTGTTTAAGCTGCCGAATATGAGGCAGCCAAGTCAACCGGGCATCAAAAACCACAAACAAAAACCTATGTGACACCACCACAGCAAGAAGTTCGCCATCAAGGTAAAGACACGACTCCGGATGAACAGTGCGTCGCCGGCAGAAATGCATAACACTGGTCTTGGCTTCCGGAAACTGGAAGCCATGTGCTACAGCCCAAGACTGCGCCTAGCGGATAGCGCCCTGCAGCTGACGTTCAGGAGCTGCAATGCCATTAGAACTATAGTAAACGCAGAAGTCGTCAGCATCCGAAGACGCTGAGACAGACGTTCCCACCGCTGCAGCGATCCCGTTAATTGCTATTAAAAACAGGCAGACACTGAGCACAGATCCCTGTGGCACCCCATTGTCCTGAACTCGGGAGGAACTATGGGAGGCCACGACTTGCACGCGGAAGGTTCGATGCGACACAATATTTCGTAGGAAAATCGGCAGTGGACCCCGAAGACCCCAACCATGAACCGTAGAGAGGATGTGATGACGCTATGTCGTATCATACGCCTTCGGCATGTCGAAAAAGACAGCTACCAGTTGCTGATGGCGGGCAAAGGCCTGACGAATGGCCGACTCCAGGCTCACCAGATTGTCGGTGGCAGAGCGGCCTTTTCGAAACCCACCCTGAGACGGAGCCAGGAGTCCCCGTGACTCCAGTACCCAAGTCAACCGCCGGCTCACCATCCATTCAAGCAACTTGCAAACAACGCTGGTAAGGCTAATGGGACGGTAGTTGTCCACCTCCAAAGGGTTCTTCCCAGGTTTCAGAATGGGGATAACAATACTTTCCCGCCATTGCGACGGAAACTCACCCTCGACCCAAATGCGGTTGTAAAGGTCGAGGAGCCGTCGCTGGCAGTCCACTGAAAGGTGTTTCAGCAGCTGACAGTGGATGCCATCTGGCCCAGGAGCGGTATCAGGGCAAGCGGCTAGGGCACTGCCAAATTCCCACTCACTGAATGGAACATTGTAAGATTCTTGATGGTGGGTGCGAAATGAAAGGCTCCGACGCTCCATCCGCTCTTTAATGGAGCTGAAGGCCAGGGGGTAATTCGCAGAAGCGGAACTCATAGCAACATGCTCTGCCAAGCAATTTGCAATGACGCCGGAGTCAGTACAAACTGCTCCATTCAGTGAGAGCGCAGGGACGCTGACAGGGGTCCGACAGCCGTAGACGCGACGAATCTTGGCCCAGACCTGCGATGGAGTCAAATGGAGGCCAGTGGTGGACACATACCGCTCCAAGCACTCCTGCTTGCTTTGGCGGATAAGGCGGCGAGCCCGCGCACGCAGCCGTTTGAAGGCGATAAGGTGGTCGATGAAGGGATGTCGCTTGTGACGCTGGAGCGCCCGCCGGCGATCTTTAATCGCTTCAGCGATCTCAGGCGACCACCAAGGCACAGTACGCCGCCGAGGGGACCCAGAAGAACGGGGAATCGCAGAGTCGGCGGCAATAACGATGCCCGTGGTGACCGATTGAACCACCGCATCAATGACATCACTAGAGAGAAGCTCGATAGCGGCAGTGGAGGAAAACAAGTCCCAGTCAGCCTTATTCATAGCCCACCTACAAGGGCGCAGGGAAGACTGACGCTGTGGCAGTGACAAAGATCGGAAAGTGGTCACTACCACACAGGTCGTCATGCACTCGCCATTGGAAAGACGGTAAGAGGCTAGGGCTGCAGATGGAAGGGTCAATGGCGGAGTACGTGCCATGCGCCACGCTAAAGTGTGTGGAGGAACCATCATTTAAAAGCGAAAGATCGAGCTGTGCTAATAAATGCTCAATGGTGGCACCTCGACCTGTCGCCACTGACCCACCCCACGGAGGGTTATGGGCGTTGAAGTCGCCCAGTAGCAAGAAAGGCGGCGGCAATTGGGCTATCAGAGCAGCCAGGACATGCTGCGCGACAGCACCATCCGGTGGAAGGTAAAGACTGCAGACGGTAACAGCCTGTGGCGTCCACACCCGAACAGCGACAGCCTCTAAAGGTGTTTCGAGAGGGACAGACTCGCTGTGCAGAGTGTGAAGGACATAGAGGCAGACGCCACCAGACACCCTTTCATAAGCTGCTTGGTTCTTATAATAACCCCGATAGCCACGGAGGGCGGGGGTTCGCATTGCTGGAAACAGTTTCCTGAAGAGCAATGCAGAAGAAAGGGTGAAGGCTGATAAGTTGTCGGAGCTCAGCTAGATGGTGGAAGAAACCGCTGCAGTTCGACTGGAGGATGGTATTTTCCATGGCGGAGAAAGGCGTGACGGGACTAGGAAGGCAGATTACGCCACTGGGTCACCTGCTGCCTCCGATGGAGCACCCGTGCTAGTGCTATCCATGGTGTCTGAGGGACCGGCGAGATCGAGGTCCTCAGCAGACGTCAGAATCTCCACCTCGTCCTCACACGCAGCGCTGGTAGGTTGCTATATGGTGGGTGCCACCACTAGTTCCTTGGGCTTGGAGCTGCTCTTCTTAGATTTCTCACGCTGCTCGTTGATTTTCATGGGCTGGGAGGCCTTCACTGATTCCGTCTCCGAGACTGAGGAGGATCGCAAAGCTGTACGAACAGCTGATTGTGGGCACTTTCGCCACTGTTGTTCGTCAGCCTTCCCGCTGGTGGAAACCTGGGAAGGGAGGGTTCCAAGGGACCCCTTCCGAGCGTGAGAAGCCGAAGAAGTTGGACACTTCTCTGGCGTAGAAGCGGGGACGGACGTCCACGATGGGTGGGATGGTGTTGCTCCTGAGGTAGGTGGCGCAGGAGCAACCCAGTGGGTAGAGCCCTCCACTGGCAAGGGGGCAGGGGGAGTTGTACCACTCGTCGATCCGGCCGGAATTCGCGAAACTAATGGGGCTAGCACAGGTGTTGCAGCAGCGGCGTAGGAAGATGTCATTCTCACAGGATGTAATCTGTCGTATTTCCTTTTGGCCTCAGTGTAGGTCAGTCGGTCCAGGGTCTTATATTCCATGATTTTGCGCTCTTTCTGGAAGATTCTGCAGTCTGGCGAGCAAGGTGAATGGTGCTCCCTGCAGTTGACACAGATGGGAGGCGGGGTACATGAACTACTGGGATGTGATGGGCGTCCGTAATCTCGACATGTGAGGCTGGAAGTGTAGCGGGAAGACATATGGCCGAACGTGCAGCACTTTAAGCACAGCATCGGGGAAGGGATATAGGGCTTGACGTCACATCGGTAGACCATCACCTTGGCCTTTTCCGGTCATTTATCACCCTCGAAGGCCAAGATGAAGGCACTGGTAGTAATCTAATTTTCCTTCGGACCGCGATGAACGCGCCGGACGAAATGTACACGTAAGCGCTCTAAATTGGCGCGCAGCTCGTCATCAGATTGCAAAAGAAGATCCCTATGGTAAATAACTCCCTGGACCATATTTAAACTCTTATGGGGTGTGATCGTAACGGCAACATTCCCCAACTTGTCACAAGCAAGTAACCGTCGTGACTAGGCAGAGGATGCCGTTTGTATCAGCACTGACCCAGAGCGCATTTTGGACTAGCCCTCCACGACCCCAAACTTGTCCTCTAAATGCTCGACGAAGAACTGAGGCTTTGTGGAGAGAAAAGACTCCCCATCAGCTCTCGTACAAACTAAGAATTGGGGCGAATAACTGCTACTGCCATCCTGAGACATTCCTCCCACGGTGTTGCCAGGTAGGGGAACGTTTTCGGATCGTACTTCTGAGCATTAAATTGAGCCCGAGAACGCTTAGAGACTGCTGGCGGCTGGCCACCAGCGAGAGACGATGTACCACGCTTCATTGCGGGTCATCCGCCCTGATGCCACCTACTCCGACCAAGTGCCCTCCCCACGGGCGCCACCCAGTCGCAGCAATAGCCACCTGGCAGGATGGCCGTTGCCGAAAGTCCCGACACCCCAGGAGGATAGGCACCTACTCCTTGGCATACATGGGGATTTAATAGCGCAGGCCTCAGTAGAGCGATCCCTGTGTTGTCAGGGGACTACAAACAGGGTACATGGCTGCCCCACCACAACGGACTGGCTACCGTGCTGGATGTTAGGTAACATGTGGTCCATGGTCACCGTCAGTGCAAAAAGAGGCACCGCACAGTGCAAGGTGTAAACTGCACGCAGGAACGTAGTCATGCCCAAGAGATGGAGAGCGGGCAGGACTGCAATTCAACGACGAAGAAGCTGGCGAAAGGTCTGATCGCAAGATGGACACAATGCAATAAGTAAGGCGCCCTTCCCCAATCGGCTCGCTCTTCGGAAAATTTTCAGAGATTGTGGTAAAAAACCCAACAGAGGACCATCACGTAAGGCCAAAAAGTTTGAGACTCCTTTTAGTCGCCTCTTACGACAGGCAGGAATACCGCGGGCCTATTCTAACCCCCGAAACCGCAGGGGGGGCTCTTCATGGTGGAGAACTGAGTCGGCACTTCAAAATCGAAAACAAATTACGGTGATGAGAGAACAATAAGGAAGAGTTGTCAGCGGAAAGATGAGAATGTGTCAATGTGGGTGTTTATAGATTCTCAGTGGCGAGGTTGGGAACACCCTTACAAGTAGTAAGGCAGCCAAATGTGGCGAAAATGGTCAAAAATGTTATCACACAGTGAAGAGTAAACCGTTCCCGGCCCCCTCTCTCTGTCTCTCTCTGTCTCTCTGTCTCCACTCGTGCTGATCCACACACGCCATAGAAGGAAGCTATACTTGGGACAAAATATTAAGCAAAACGACAGACTACCTAGAATAACGGTACAGGAAAATGTGACTAGGTGACCATTTACAAAAGACAGGTAAGCCAGTCACCCTGTTAACATACAAAGAAAGTCTCCCAATAATTTTACGAAACACGCTGGACATGTTACAAAACCCGCATGGTGTGGAGTGCCGTATCTTATCGTGACCTAATGCCAAAATGTATCACGTATTTATTCGAGACTGGTAAGAGCCAAGGTTTTCCTTCCAGCGTTAAGAACAATTTAGGTATGCTAGCTACATTTTTAAATAGCAATTAGCGCTGCAAAATGCAGCACAAGTGAAGTGGCTGGTAGCAACGTTTTCCATTGCAAAGTTTGAAATGTATCTACAGCGCTGTAGTTTGAACAATCACAGTAGCTAGAGCAGTAACTAACAGAAAACCATGCAATGTGAACTGTAAAAGGTGGACCTTTTTTTTTTTTTGCCGGATGGTCCCTCAAATGACATACTTCATTGGGAAACGTGAGTGAATCCGAAAATTGTGGTTTCTTTTTATGCGAAAATTAAAAGCTCTTTTGCGAAACTAACTACACAGGTGGATGTAGCTTAGCTTCTTATACCTTACAGGTTTTTCCAGGTAAATCTGATCACTCTAAATTTCCCTCCGGGGTATGACTAAAGTTTTATGAAGCAACCGCATGCTTATGTTGCGCCGAATGATTTAGTAGACATACAGATCGGTGTTGTATCGCGACATTTTATTGTCAACCAATTATGTCGGTTCCATTAGGTTTTTGTGTATTCCGCCGATGCGGGTTGTGTACGCATTCTCTACTGCCTCAGTGTGAACAACGCCTTCAGGCTCAAATAGGTTAGTATTGATTTTCCAAGTTTACTGTAATGGATGCACAATGGAGTGGGGTACAAAATCGAGTAGAGCTGTAGGGGAATTTGTAAGGTTCGTCTACGGGAACACTATATGAACGAATTCCCTACGACCTTACCCTTAAGTAAATGCTAACAATGGAAACTACTTTTCGCAACCCTCACAGTTTAGTTGGTAGGTGGCCAAGTGAACAGCTCCTCAAAAACAAAACAGAACTAGTATGATAACCAGAAGGTGCTCTGACCTAAAAAAAGTGCCGGAACAGAAACAGTGAATAGTCCAAGCTGAGGATGTGCAACAGCGCGAATCTCAAGAGCTACAGCGTTTGAAGTGGTAGAGACTTGACACAAAATTGTCAACTGTCCCTCCGATCATTGACGTGTCTGTTCTCCCGACAGTGAAGAATCAGAGGTGGAATCTGTTGCAACGTAGCTGTCGAACAGGAATTAAACAATACTTCCACTGTCCCGAAGGTGATCACAAAGCTTTTCCCCTTAGTGTTGTAAGTGCTGATGTATGAACAAATTAGGAGCCAACTTTTATTCAAATAAATTGAACTAATTTTAAATTATCCTTCCCCCTCCAACTGCACTAAGGTGCTACTGGCGAAGATCTTTCAACCCAGCTTCAGTACAAATTTCCCAATGAATACTGCCTGCAACACCTACGAGCAACTACAAATACATTGATTATTTTAGACAGTACCTGCACTATGACGTATTCCAACTAATTGCTGAGAAAACCTGTCTAACGTACACTAAAGTGAATGGAAGACCTTCGGGCTTAGATTTGATGTTTATTTTCGCATGCCTGGTCGTGAGCTGCTTACACTATCCTGTTATCTGTATGTATTGAGATAACAGATGGAGAATACCTGTCGTAAGTGATAACATGGCTACGAACAGATTCTTTGTAATGATGACCATTTTGAAAGCTGTGTTTGATGATGTCTAAAAACGAAGAAAAATAGACAGGCTATGGAAATTGCGCCAATTGATCACAGAAATTAGAGAAGTTAGTTTGGAGTAAGAAAAAAAAGGCAGATGTGTCAGCAAGTGAGATGGTGTGTTCTTGCAAATCACAATGGACTTGTGACAGACGTTACGTTTTATCAGAGGGAAACCACATACCGTGACTAATCAAGGATTTGGCTTAGGTGAAACGGCTGTAATCCAGCTGATCGAAAGTGTTACCCCTGGACATACAATCTCTCGTGAGATTTTCTGCAGTCTGAAGCTGGTATGTGAGCTTCTGAATACAGGGTTCACTTCATCAGGTACTATCCAGAAAAACAGAATACCCAAGGATACAAGACTCTAAACCGACAAGGAACTTACTATTGCAGGCTGAGGGTCGTCACTTATGCCTGTCCATTATGACTGAAATGTGTACAATTAAATGCATGCATAGAAAGAGCAATGGTTATATCTTCTGCCCATGGTATCAACCCATCAGACAAGTGCCTACGGTTCAGAAAAAAGGATAACACTCAGACTGAAGTCACCAGACCAATGGCCATCCAATCATACACAGCTATAATATGTGGTGGTGGGAGGCGAGGGGGGGGGGGGAGTGGATCTTGGAAATATGGAGGTCAATCCCGAGAGGGGACCAACATATATAGGCCGAATCGTTCCCAGCATAGAACAGTAATCCTGCAAGTTTACGAACTTCTAGACGGATTCTTATGACCACTCATTAAACAGTTAATTACAGCGAGTGCCAGATCAAACAATTTCATAAATGATAATTTAAAGCAAAATAGTTTTAACGACACTTTTCCTGTCAGTACGTAACACACGTTTCGTCGTCTGTACAACGATGTTAATTCTTTTAGAAGTGAAGAGTCTAGCCAAAGCCTCCAAATAAGGAAGAAAAGGTAGTGATTGAAGGTAAGTTGAAAGAACCGCTAGCAGAATGTGTCCTGGCTACGAAGGAGACATTTTCTCTATCCTCATTCTCTGAAGAGTCACTCCTGTAAATAACGAGAAGCTGTAGTGCCATCTGACGGCAGTCAGTATGGAGCTCTTAGACTGAGGAGGAATAAGCGTTCAGATGGGAGAGAGATGTTGCTGTTGCTCGTTTCAGTGTTGAACAACCAGAAACTTTCATCAGAGGTAGAGGTCGTTTGGTAGCTCCATGGTTTCTTGACGATGCTCTGTCTGGAAGATTTTGTTTTTCAGCCTTCCAGGTGAAACTAGCAAAAACAAAGTTTGTGGTAGTAGAGAGTGGGCTATACTACATATATTCTCAGATCCATTATTTGTAAATTAAGAGGTTACTTGCTGAAATTAACGCACCATAGTAAGAACAACTCCTCTGTCCTATCCTGCAGCAGTGAAATTTTAGTTAGTCAAAGAGTAAATGAAGTCAGCTGGTTTGTGTCAGCTGTCAGGTGCCTCAGCTCCAGAGATCGTGTTCTCCATACAACGGAGGGACATGAATCGCAGAATTATTCTTAGAAATGCATATAGCTAACATGGTGGTGTAAAACTAATTACGTAATTGTTACAGGTTCAGTATTCAAGCTTTTCAAGCTTTACGGAATACAGTCTTTAATGAAGAGAGGCCTACAGGTAAAAATTTGATTAGAAACTTGGAACAACAGTTTTCTTAATGTAGCCAGATCTACTGCATCAAGCCACATAGTGCACTCCCGCTGAACAACTGCCTTCTGGAGTAGGGAGGCGCTGCACAAATGCGAACCAACTGGAAGCGAGAATAGAAAATACTTGAAACTCACCCATTAGAAGATGGTGAGGAGACACAATGCTGGCAGGCGGCAGGCAGAACTTAGGCCACAGGACAGGCTGTGGCTCCTCAACTTCATTGTCGTAAAAAGGTCAGCGAGTTTCCTCCCTACGTCTAAGGGACCGGTGCAGAATCTCCGTTGTGTAGTGTTTTATAAAGAGTTCACAGTTTCTTTATTTGAGAGGAAAATCTGTTAGGACGAGATAATTAAATGACATCATCGACGCAGGTTTCCGTGGTCACTCATTAACAGGGTGACCCCGTTTTGGTAATAGTGAATCGCCAATGCTAGTATGCATAAAAATCCTCCAATAAATCGTCATCTGACTTCGTGAATCATGAAAACCTAATGAAGGTCGGTTTTCTGATCATACAAATTCTGACATACGCAGCTATAATGATGGCCGTTCAATCTGATCTGCGTATCGAAACTTCCATGTCGACTCGCCTTACGAATTGTAAAACCAAAACTGGATTAGGGAAAGGAAATTAAAAATGTTAGTAAACATTGTTCCATTTTAATGTATAAATTGTCATAAAAAATACAAGAATAAGGAACAGGGCACCTCATTACGTTAGGTGTCAATGGAGGGGGGAGAGGGGAAGGGGGGAGAGGGGAAGGGTGGAGGAGGGGGGGAGGGGTGGGGAGGAGAGAGAGAGAGAGAGAGAGAGAGAGAGAGAGAGAGAGAGAGAGAGAAGACTGAAGGATACGAAAGCTCTCACTAAGGAAATTGATGTTTGTTTCCAAGGTTACAACGTAGCGTTATTCCATATCCTGAATGATCGATAGTTGAGTAAATCTTGAAGAAAGAGTTATTACAGATGCGTGTCGCTGGTCACCATTGTCATCATTGTGGTCGGACAAGGCGCTCATTTAGGATGCATTCGTCTCGACCCAAGCCCTTCGAGTGGGGATGCGCTGCGCTGCGCTCACACCTGGCCGGAAGGGCGGTATGTAGGTGGGGCGTACCGACAGTACCATCGAGTCACTCGCGACCAGCACTTACTTCAATACTCCCGCTGCCGATTTGGGTTTTACTGCAGGGGTCGCCCGAGTAAATTTGTTGCCACACTGTTAAGACTTGGGCCGCTGCAGCCACGTGACTGTATCCATATCCTGCAATGATTGGACGGTTGTCAAGTGGTCTCCGCGTTGGTCCCATCATCTGGCTTAATAACAATCTGGTTTGAGTTGGTATGTATCTCCTTCCGTTTCTGTGTTTTGCAAGGCTTTGCATAAGAACCTACTGGGTGTCGCAGGGCACCGTTTTCATTCTTTTGCTGATTAGCTATGAAGGTTATTTCTGCGTATATCCGGACTGAACTTTTTTTTAAACTGATTAGTTCACCATAAGCAGTGAGCATAACATATCTTACAGCGTTTCAATCGCCGTTTTTCAGTGGGCACAAGTCTTGTTGGAGGACTGTGTTTTTCTCCGTCGGCCAGCTGATTACTTCGTTATTTTATGTCGCCCTTTCATTGTTTGATGAACGTCAGTTCTTGTCATTCCATATTTTGGTACCCTTCCCTTATGTTATTTATATTTAATAGGGTATGAGGCCGTCATTTGTGTATTTGGTACCTTATACTGTATTTGCGAATGACTCGGGAGTTTTCTAGACGGGAGTTAGTAACCGTTTCTCGAGTATTAAGAGACATAATATTTAAAGTAAATGCATTAAAGGCATTCATTCTGCAATGTGGACCCAACTGGTCACGCTACGACTGAGAAGATCCCTTCTGTGTGTTATTTGATTATTTTTTCGTTTGATTTTGTGTAATTATCTCTCAACCGCGCAACACCACTCCGAATTTAGTTCAGCTATGTTGGTATCAGTGGGTAAGCAAGATAGTGGTAGCGACCTGCGCACCTGTGGGTGACGGGCTCCAGCACGTTTCCACAGGTGCTGCAATTGAGGCAGCAATGATTAGTGCAACAGCGACGGCAATGTAGACAGACCTGTCAACAGGTGGATGTGAAATAGGACCTCACTGCACTGTTGCCACGGAGTTGTGACCTGGATCTGTGGCACAAATGACAAAAAGGAAACAGTGTTTGTGAAAACCATGGATGCCACGTTCCTGTCTTCTCTTCTTGTGCGATTTCTGACGCCACGATTCAACGTCCTGGTGTGCACACTAGTGGAACGGAGCCTCCTGAGATGTCACGCCTTTGACGAGAAGGAAAGATCATTCGTTAGCCACCTATCCGACTCTTTTGTACAAAGGTGAGGTTCCAGAGGAACACTGTACTACCAACAGTGACGATTTTAAATGCGTTTATTACTGTTGCACTAGTTGCAGTGAATGTGCCAATAGATGCCTCGTTTCTGAAAGAACTTACTAACTCACAGAGTAAGATCAAAGCCCTGCAAGACCAAATAATGTTCTTGACGGATCGTTATGAGTACTTCCTGAAACACTTTATGTCCCTTAAATGATAATCTAAAGCAAAATAGTAGTAACGAAAATTTTCTCTTCTGTACGCAACACACACGTACCCCATTTAGTGCTAAGATTTTGATTCTCTTCATGGTGGAGAACGGAATCAGCACTTCCAAATCGGAAAGAAAATACGGTAATGAGAGAACAAGAAAGAAGAGTTGTGAACGGAGAGATGAGAATGTGAGTGTCAATTTGGGTAGTTTACATATTCTCTGTGGCAAGGTTGTGAAGGCCCTTACAAATAGTAAGGCAGCCAGATGTGACGAAAATGGTTAATAATGTTATCACACAGTGAAGAGTAAACATACAAAATGGCTATCACGCTCTCGCTCTCCACTCGTGCTGATCCACAAACGCCGTAGGAGAAGGAAGCTATACTTGCGACAAAATTTTAAGTAAAACGACAGACGAGCTACAATAACGGTATAGGAAAATGTGACCAGGAGACCATTTACAAAAGACAGGTAAGCCAGTCACCTTGTTAACATACAGGGAACGTCTCCCAATAATTTTACGAAACACGTTCGAAGTGTTATGAAACCCGCACGGTGTGGAGTGTCATATCTAATCGTGACCTAATGCCAAAATGTATCACGTATTTATTCGAGACTGGTAAGAACTACAGTTTCCGGTCCAGCGTTAAAAACTATTTACGTATGCTAGCTACATGTTTTAAATAGCAATAAGCGCTGCAAAACGCAGCAGAAGTGAAGTGGCTGGTAGCAACGTTCTCCATTGCAAAATGTGGAATGTATGTACAGCGCTGTAGTTCGAACCATTACTGTAGCTAGAGCAGTAACTAACAGATAACCAGGCAATGTGAACTGTAAAAGGTGGAATTACTTTTTATATTTTTTGCAGCATAGTCTCCTCAAACTGAGATACTTTAGTGGGAAACGTGAGTGAATCCGAAAATAGTGGTTATTTTTTATGCGAAAATTGTAAGCTCTTCTGCGAAACTATCTACACAGGTGGATGTAGCTTAGCTTCTTATACGTTACAGGTTTTTATAGGTAAATGTGATGACTTGAAATTTCCCTCCAGGGTATGGTGGAAGTTGTATGAAGCAAACGGATGCTTATGTTGCGTCGAATGATCTGGCAGACATACAGATCGGTGTTGTATCGCGACGTTCTATTGTGAACCAATTGCGTCGCTTCCATTATGTTTGTGTGCGCGCGTGCGCACTGACTGTGTGAACTACGCCTTCAGGCCCCAATATTTAAGTACTGGTGTTTCCTAGTTTACTGTAATGGACGCACAATGGAGGGGGGTACAAAATCGAGTAGAGCTGTAGGGGAATTACTAAGGGGCGTCTACGCGGAACCCTATATGCACGAATTCTCTACAACCTTACCCTTCAGTAACTGCTAACAAGTTAAACTACTTTCCGGAACCCTCACAATTTAGTTGGTAGATGGCCCAGTCAACAGCTCGCCAAAAACAAAACGCAAAACAAGCATGATAACCAGAAGGTGCTCTGACAAAAAAACCAACATAAAAAAAAGAGGCAGAACGGAAACAGTGAATAGTCCAAGCTCAGGATGAGCAACATAGCGCGAATCGAAGAGCTACGGCGTTTGAAGTTATGAACTGTCCCTCCGATCATTGACGAGTGTGTTACCCTGACAGTGAAGAATCAGAGGAGGAATGTGTTTTAACGAATCTGTAGAACAGGAATAAACAATACTTTCACTGTCCCGACGTATGCGCAAAGGTTTTCCTCTTCCTGTTGGAAGTGCTCATGTATGAACAGATTAGGAGCCAACTTGTATTCATATCAATTGAATTAATTTTAAATCATATGTTCCTCCTTCGACTGCATTTAGGAGCTACTGACTAAGATCTTTCAACCCCGCTTCAATAACAATTTCCCAGTCAATAATGCCTGCAACACCCACTGGCAACTACAGATACGTTGATTATTTTAAACACTATCTACACGATGACATATTCGAACTAATAGCCGAGAGAACCTGTCAAACATACGCTAAAATAAACGGAATGCCTTCGGGTTCAGATTTAACAACTGAAAATGTTTATTGGTGTATCCCTGGTGGTGAGCTATGAACAGATTCTTCGTAATTAGGACCAGTTTCAAATCTGTATTTGATGATGTCGAAAAAGGAAGCAAAAATAGACGGGCTATGGCAATTACGCCAATTGATCACAAAAATTAAAGAAGTTTGTTTGAAGTTAGAAAAATTGCAGATGTGTCAGCAGGTGAGATGGTGTGTTCTTGCGAATCCCAATGTACTTGCGACAGACTTGGGTCGACAGAAGCTTCCGATCTCACGCGTCGGCTTTGACCCGTGACGTAAGGGTGTTGTGTGTTACGTCATGACGGCGCGGAGTTTGGTTTGTGAGTGTGGCGTGTTTTTAGATGTCGTCGTGTTGTGGTTTGTTGTGCCCTCTTTTTTTGTTTTGGTTTTAGGGCGCAAAACTGCTATGGTCATTAGCGCACGGTCCGTGACTTAGGAAACAGTAAAAAACCGAAAATGGAAACCAGCAGCAATGGGAACGAAACTCAAAAAATTGGAGAAACTAAAAGCAGAAGGAAGGCTAAAAATCCACTACAGAAAGGGGTTGGTTGTCCCCAAAAAAAGCTTCAAGTGACTGACGTCATTTCACTGGCATTAATAAACTCGAGAACGCGATCGGCCGAGCGCGTGTCATCTGCTAAAATTAACGATATATCACGCGACAGCTGTAGACGGGCGCGTAACGGATTAAAATAGGGGCACTCAATTAAAAGGTGTCTTACCATCCACAGCTGAGAGCAGTGGGGACAGAGTTGGGGAGGATCATCGCTTAGAAGATGTCGATGGCTAAAAAGACAGTGCCCTATCCGGAGTCTAATTAAAATTACCTCCTCCCGACGACGCGTTCGGGAGGAAGAGGTCCAAGCAGAAGGAAGAGCTTTCACGTCCCGCAATTTACTATGGGGAAGTGTCGACCAATGTGTGTGCGATAAAAGAACAACACGACGACATAAAACGCTCCGTAAATCGGCGAAGGGAATCGATTGAATAGCTGGCCAAAGAAGAGACTGCAGCCTTGGCTGCTATATCGGCCGCCTCATTTCCACAGATACCAACGTGTCCCGGGAGCCAGAGGAACGCCACCGAGACGCCCCCCAGGTGGAGCTAGCGCAGACAGTCCTGAATCCGATGGACCAGAGGGTGCACAGGATAAAGAGCTTGGAGACTGAGGAGAGAGCTAAGAGAATCTGAGCAGATAACGTACTGTATCCGCTGATGGCGGCGAATGTAGTGGACAGCCTGGACAACAGCGTAAAGCTCCGCAGTATAAACCGAACACTGGTCGGGAAGCCGTAACTGATTTGGGGTGTCGCCAACAATATAGGCACTCCCTACACCAAACCATGTTTTTGAGCCATCAGTGTAAGTAAATGTGGCTTCCTTCATTTGCGCACATAGAGCAGAAAATGCCCGACGATAAACAAGTGAAGGGGTACCATCCTTGGTAAACTGACAAAGGTCACGGAGCAGGCAGATCCGGGGACGGAGCCAAGGCGGTGCTGTACCCCAAGTTGTCAAGAAGGTTTTAGGGAAGCGAAAGGAAAGAGAATGGAGCAGTTGACGGAAGGGGACTCCCGGTGGTAGTAGGGAGAAGGGGCATAGCCTACATCAAAGGAGGCGTCGAAAAAAAGGTCATGGGCTGGATTAGCAGGCATGGAATGCAGATGGCTAGCATAACGACTCAGAAGGACTGCTCGCCGATTGGACAGCGGAGGTTCAGCAGCCTCAGCAGAAAAGCTTTCCACACGGCTGGTGTAAAAAGCTCCAGACATTGAACGTAATCCACGGTGGTGGAGAAGGTCGAGACGCCGAAGAATAGACTGCCGAGCAGAGGAGTAGACTATGCTTCCATAGTCCAATTTCGAGCGCACTAAGGCGCGATAGAGGCGGAGAAGGACCACTCTGTCCGCTCCCCAGGAGGTTCCATTCAGGAAACGGAGGGTGTTGAGGGATCGCAGACAGCGAGCCGAAAGATAGGAAACGTGGGAGGACCAGCAGTTTTCTGTCAAACATAAGACCCAAGAATTTAGCGGCGTCCGAAAACGGATGGTTGACAGGTCCTAGATGTAAGGAGGGTGGAAGAAAATCCTTACGTTGCCAAAAATTAACACAAACGGTCTTACTAGGAGAAAAACGGAAGCCGGTTTCGATGCTCCAAGAGTGGAGGCTATCGGGACATCCTTGAAGACGTCGTTCAAGAAGGCTGGTCGGTTGACAGCTGTAGTAGATCGCAAAATCGTCCACAAAGAGGGAGCCCGAGACATCAGGAAGGAGACAATCCATAATTGGATTTATGGCATTGGCAAACAGTACAACACTCAGCATGGAGCCCTGGGGTACCCCGTTTTCTTAACTGTGCGCTCTGCTATAAATTCGCGAAGAAAAAGGGGGAGCCGACCACGAAAACCCCAAGAACAGTGTGCGGAGGATGCCTGTCCTCCAACAGGTATCGTATGCTCTCTCCAGATCAAAATATATTGCTACTGTTTGGCGTTTCCGGATATAGGTGGAGAGAGCAACAAGATGGTCTATTGAAGAACGATGCTTTCGGAATCCGCATTGGGTAGGTGTTAAAAGACTGCAGGACTCCAGCCACCAAGCTAAACGGCAATTCACCATACGCTCCAAAACCTTACTTACACTACTCGTGTGAGAAATGGGGCGATAGCTAGAGGGGAGACGTTTGTCCTTTCCAGGTTTCCGAACAGGAACGACTATAGCTTCCCGCTATCGTCTGGGAAAAGTACTGTCGGTCCAAATTCGATTATAAAGGCGAAGGAGGTAACGCAGACTATGGGTTGATAAATGCAACAACATTTGGACGTGGATACCATCCGGTCCTGGGGGCGGAGGAGCGAGAAGAGAGTGCATGTTGGAGTTCCCGCAAGGAGAAAACAGTATTGTAGCTTTCGCGATTTTGAGAGAAAGCAAGAGGTCGCACTTCCGCTGCACGTTTCTTCGGGAGAAACGCTGGCGGGTAATTTGAAGAGCTCGAAATCTCAGCCATATGCTGACCCAATAAGTTAGAAATTGCGACGGGGTCCACTAAGGTATCATGCGCGACAGTGAGCCCAGAGACCGGGGAGAAACTAGGCGCGCCTGAGAACCGTCGAAGCCGACTCCAAACTTCCGAGGAGGGAGTGAAGGAGTTAAAGGAGCTAATAAAGAATTGCCAGCTTGCCTTCTTCTATCGCGGATGACGCGACGGCATCGCGCACGGAGTTGCTTATAGCGGATACAGTTTGCTAAAGTAGGGAGGTGACGGAAAATGCGAAGAGCACGTCGCCGCTCACGGATTGCGTCACGGCACGCCTCGTTCCACCAAGGAACTGGGGGGCGCTGGGCAATTCGGAGGTGCGTGGTATTGAACGTTCCGCAGCTGCAAGAATAACGTCGGTAATATGTGTGACCTCATCGTCGACGCTGGGAAAGTGACGGTCATCGAATGTCGGTAGAGACGAGAAAAGTGTCCAATCGGATGGGCAACTTCCAGCGTCGCGGGCGCATATATGGCAGTTGAGGCTGCAGTCTAAGGACACATGGAAAGTGATCACTCGAGTGTGTATCATCAAGGGCAAACCATTCGAAGCGACGAGCTAGCGGAACACAACCGACCGAAAGGTCCAAATGAGAGAAATTTGTCGTGGAGGCAGACAAAAATGTGGGGACCCCAGTGTTGAGGCAAACTAGATCCGCTTGGTGGAAGACTTCTAGCAATAGTGAGCCACGTGGACAAAGATGTGGAGATCCCCAAAGCGGGTGGTGTGCATTGAAGTCCCCAACCAGCAAATAGGGGGGTGTAAGCTGACCAAGAAGATGGAGATCAGCTCGTGCCATTGGTGTGGACGATGGAATGTATACAGTACAAAGAGAAAATGTATATCCAGAAAGGGAAAGACGGACAGCGACAGCTTGGAAGGAAGTGTTTAAGTGGATTGGGTGGTAATGGAGAGTATCATGGAGAATAATCATGAGTCCTCCATGTGCTGGAGTGCCTTCAACAGAGGGGAGATCAAATCGGATGGACTAAAAATTGGGGAGAGCAAAGCTGTCATGGGGACGCAGCTTTGTTTCCTGAAGACAGAAGATGACTGGCGAGTAGGATCGTAAGAGGATCGACAATTCATCCCGATTGGCTCGAATGCCGCGGATATTCCAGTGGATAATGGACATAGGGTGAACAGAAAATTGAGGAATGTGACCAAGGTTGCTGTCAACTCAACGACTGCTCAGAGCTTGCGACCGACAGCATGGAATGGCATTCAGCCGAAGGCAGAAGATCCTGATCCATAGGTTGTTCAGGAGCAGCTCCTGCCACCAGCGATCGGCCGGTTGATCGGCCGCCAGCAGTGCGCCTCGGCGACACAGAAGGCGGCCGAGGGCGATTTCCGCCATGTGGTGCTGTAGATGAGACACGCCTTGGCGGAGGAGGAGATGAACTGGGTTTCTTAGTAGCCTTCTTGGAAATATGATGTTTAGATGAAGGGGCAACCGATGGTTGTGAAGGTGGGGTACGTAAAAAATCTTCACGAGTATGCTCTTTTTTCGAAGTCTTTGTGTCTGACTTTTGGGCTCGAGATTTAGCAGAACCTGATGAAGGGTGAACCGTAGAATTGGTTAAAGTTCCGGCCTCTCAGGCCAGGGACGGTTATATGTGGCGCTGTCGGAAAGACGACATATGGCGTTCCATATGGGGCGGTACCTGGTTCGATAAGTCTAGGTTGGGCATGTGCAAGATTGTAGTTGTTACTTATTTTTGTTATAGATCCCCACAGAGTTTTTGCGCGCATGAGACTGGTGTGAGTGAGAGGAGCGTTCTGGATTGATATTCGTTTTGTCGTGAAGTGTGTTCAGAATTTATTAAGTACAGGGTACGTTGGGGTGGTTGTGGAGGTTGACGAGTCACAGTTTGGGAAAAGGAAGAATGGGATTGGGAAGTCTGTGGCTGGTCTTTGGGTGTGGGGGACTGTTGTTCCGGGGGGGGGGGGGGGGGTAACCCGTATGTGTTTTTAGGGTTGTGGAAGGGAGGTCCAAGGCCGAATTAGTGGGGTTAATTGAGGAATATATAGAGCCAGGGTCCACAGTAGTTTCTGATGCTTTTTCTTCATATAGGGGGTTGGGTGAGAGGGGATTTAATCATTTAGTAGTGAACCATAGTTTAGAGTTTAAGAATTATGAGACAGGGGCTTGTACTAAGACAATAGAGGGGATGTGGGGGGTGGGGCGGTTAAGTCAGTTCTTTGGAGGGGGAAGAGGCGCTCTTCCAACCTTCAGTATCATTTAGATGAGTACTGTTGGCAGAAGAGTGTCCCAGAGGGCTATTGTGTTGTTTGGGTTTTCTTAAGGGCTGTGGGTACAATGTATAGGCCGAAAGTGGTTAGTTAGGGTGGTCTGGGAAGGTGTGTGGTTGGCTGCGGCTCAGGGTGGGGTGGGTGGTTTATTTTGTTGTAGAGTATTTGTTAAGGTGGGGGGAGTGTGTTTTAGTTCTGGAGGATCTATTTTGTTGTGGAGGATCTATTTTGTTGAAGTTTTTTTTGAGTAGTGTGTGGTTGAGATTTTTTATGTTGCATTTGGTTTTTGTTTGTGGGTTTTTGTTTTGTGGTCGGGGGGGGGATTGGGGGTGGGGTGTGGGTGGTTTACTATTTTTCATTTGTGTGTGTGTGTGTGTGTGTGTGTGTGTGTGTGTGTGTGTGTGTGTGTGTGTGTGTTTTTTTCGATGTATTTTCGTCTTCATAGTATGTAACGACTTTATATGCGCCATATTGGAATTGTCGTTTATGGTCGTTTCCGCGATATTTGTGACGTCACGGGTCAAAGCAGACGGGTGGGATTGGACGCTTCCGTATTTCCACGGACTTTATATTTAATCAGAGGGAAACCACATACCGTGACTAATCAAGGATTTGGCGTAGGTGAAACGGCTGTAATCCAGCTGACCGAAAGTCTTACCCCTGGACACACAATCTATCGTGATATTTTCTGCAGTCTGAAGCTGGTATGAAAAGAATACCCAAGGATGCAAGACTCAAAACTGACAAGGAGCTTAAATGGCAAGCTGAGGGTCGTCACATATGCCTGTCCATTATGACTGAAATGTGTGTAATTAAATGGCTGCATAGAAAGAGCAATGGTGATTTCTTCTGCCCATGGTATCAACCCATCAGGTAAGTCCTTACGGTTCAGCAAAGAGGATAACACGTAGATTGAAGTCAACAGACCAATGGCCATCCAGTCACAGTGCTATAATAAGGGACGGGGCGTTAGAGGGGAGGGGGGGGGTTGGGGGGAGCGGACCTTGGAAATATGGAGGTCAATCCCGAGAGGGGACCAACATATATAGGCCGAATCGTTCGCAGCATAGAACAGTAATCGTGCAAGGTTACTAACTTCTAGACGGATTCTTATGACCACTCATTAAACAGTTAATTACAACGAGTGCCAGATCAAACAATTCCATAAACGAAAATTTAAACCAAAATAGTTTTCACGAAACTTTTCCTGTCAGTACGCAAAATACGTTTCGTCGTCTGTACAACGATGTTAATACTTTTACAAGTTAAGAGTATAGCCAAAAGTACGCAAAGGTAAGATGAAAGAACCGCCAACAGAATGTGTCCTGGCTACGAAGGAGACATTTTCTGCACCCTCATTCTCTGAAGAGTCACGTCCTGTACATAATGAGAACCTGTAGTGCTACATGACGGCAGTCAGTATGGTGCTCTTACACTGAGGAGGAATAAGCGTTCAGATGGGAGAGAGATGTTGCTGTTGCTCGTTTCAGTGTTGAACAACCAGAAACTTTCATCAGAGGTAGAGGTCGTTTGGTAGCTCCATGGTTTCTGGACGATGCTCTGTCTGGAAGATTTTGTTTTTCAGCCTTCCAGGTGAAACAAGCAAAAACAGAGTTTGTGGTAGTAGAGAGTAGGCTATACTATATATATTCTCAGATCCATTATTTGTAAATTAAGAGGTTACTTGCTGAAATTAACGCACCATAGTAAGAACAACTCCTCTGTCCTATCCTGCAGCAGTGAAATTTTAGATAGTCTAAGAGTAAATGAAGTCAGCTGATTTGTGTCAGCTGTCAGGTGCCTCAGCTCCAGAGATCGTGTTCTCCATACAACGGAGGAACATGAATCGCAGAATTATTCTTAGAAATGCATATAGCTAACATGGTGGTGTAAAACTAATTACGTAATTGTTACAGGTTCAGTATTCAAGCTTTTTAAGCTGTATAGAATACAGCCTTTAATGAATAGAGGCCTACAGGTACAAATTTGATTAGAAACTTTTAGTAGGAGTTTTTTTTAATGTAGCCAGATCTACTGCACTAAGCCAAATAGTGCACTCCCGCTGAACAATTGCCTTCTGGAGTAGGGAGGAGCTGCACAAATGCGAAGCAACTGGAAGCTAGAATACAAAAAACTTGAAACTCGCCCATTAGAAGATGCTGAAGAGAGAATGCTGGCAGGCGGTAGCCCCAACTTTGAGTACTCAGCAGGGTGTCGATTAGTGAAGAGGTATTCTGCACATCGTACAAGGGCAACGCCATGCAGCACTTTCCGTACGTAATGCTACAGTCAAGAGTAGTAACGTGATGACTCGAAAAAAATTGTATGACGTCCTAACAGCTGTGTAGGACATGGAAACAATCCAGGGCTGACCAGAGTACTTGAAACGAACTAGTCTATTGCCCACTTAAGAAAAAAACGAAAGGCTTCGACAGCAACGAGCTGTACTACACCATATGAAGTGGCTGTAGAATGGAGAGAGGGGCTTTAGTGACTGGTAGACGGTTGCGGTGAATACTTTCATTTTAAACCTTAACAGCAAGGCAAGTCCGCTCATGTCTTGGGGATCTATACTTCCCGCTTTCTGATCGCGGGCGACGACGCCACTGCAGTGGTGGAAAGCAACAAAAGGGCAGACGCAGTTTACGTAGAAACATCCAAGTAACGTGGCCTTACTAACTGTGAAACTATAGCATGGTTTTAACTGTGACAGGTGGCTAAATTTAAATGTTAATTATCCCTATACAACAGGCAGGGAACCAACATGTCAACAGCCGGCAAGAATTAATGAATACAGGTAAACGATAAGGTTTAGTTGACGCGCAGCCTTTTCATTAGGACTGCAATAATTAAATTTCTGATACCACCACCCAGCACAAAAAACTCTGCTGCAAGATCACAAGTAGTGCTTATTCCATAGCGCACTTCACAGTTCTTAACTGAATAAAATATTGGTAAGCAGACCCGTGCTGGCCGTTTATGGCTAATTGGCTCCTAGCACTATGGGACGCAACATCTGAGGTCATCAGTCCCATAGAACTTAGAACTACTTAAACCGAACTAACCTAAGGACATCTCACACATCCATGCCCGAGGCAGAATTCGAACCTGCGACCGTAGCGGTCGCGCGGTTCCAGACTAGCGCCTAGAACCGCTCGGCCATAGCGGCCGGCCGTTTATGGCTAGTTTTCACTTAGCCCATCTGGGACTCTCCCGCCTGTCCTCAGATACCATTAGCCTACTGTACTGGTATTTTCATTACTTGTAGCAATTAGTCCCTCTCTTCCCAACCAGATTTTAGCTCGAGTCAAATATTTGTTACAGTACAACTTCAGTCGCAGCTAGGCAGTTTTCTTACTAACGCTGCTCGACACTGACACGTTTTGCACTAAAGCGCGTACAACGTAAGATACATTGAGACGAACACTATGATTATACACCACACATTAATTCGCGTCTTGCATACCAACCAACACAACAGACCAGAATTCCACCAAGAACTGAAGGATAGGAATAAAACGAATTTTTCCATCTACTGGCGCTGAGCACAAGTGAAATTTGATAAAACAAATGCAGGCATCAGTCCAAGATACTTACAACAGAATCCAAACAATATCACGTCCCTCATACGTACTACTCGCTATGGACCTCGCCCGGATGACAGACCGGAGCACACTGGCCAACAGTTACGTGACAACACAACGTCGCTACTTTCTGAAATAAAGACGACCAATACTATCATGAAGTTGCCCTTGTACGATGTGCAGGATACCTCTTCACCGATCGGCAGCCTGCTGAGTACTCACAGCGACCGTAATGGAGGATTAGAATACAGTTCTGATGCGACTGCCTACGATGCGTAGTCGACAGCGGAGAGTACAAAGTAACAACTGCGACCAACGGAGAAATTCAACTTATAACAGATTCTTAAGTCAGACAATAAATCACCGAAACCCAAGTCACGTAACTGTAGAAATGACTCCAAAATCCCAAAACATGATTTCACTGTGCTCCAGGACATGCACTCACGCGCACATCGACTGGCATGCGACCAAACTCGCGCAGTTGTGGAAATCACACCATCAAACAAACTACTTCCGAAGACGTGATCATACCGCGCTCCACGAAAACTTACTGAAGTACGCATTAACAGCCTTGACGTGGACTGCACCTCTGAAACATACCTCATGTACACAAATCACAGCCCGCCGAAACCACCTTCGGAACCCTTCATGCACATGCCTGGTTCTACTGAATCCGCAAGTGCACTCTCCTACATCCAACAGCACGTGGGAAATCAATCAGCACGACGTATACATATGCCACGGACGACGTCAACAGCTAATCGTGAAGTACACGGCTCGCTAACGTGGGAGGCGATGTCGACTAACAGCCGCTTTCACACCAGTCAGTGGGACAGTAGAGACTGGCCAGCTCTGTCTCGGTCCGTCTACAGCTCCAGGAAAACGACCGCCAGGGCTCGCCACAAATGTAAACAGCGCAGCGCTGGAGCGCTACCTGTTGCGGTGGGAATTCAAATCCTCTCAAATGCTGAGCACTGGGCCAGCACCACCGTCGTATGTTGCAGCTGCTGCTATACCGGCACCGAAACCAACACCACAAGACCAAATTAGATCCAATATACAACGAAGTACACACATACTATTTACGAAACCAAGTAAATGCAATGATTAAAACAAATATCAATGATAATTCTGAAAAGAGTATTAACCCAAAAGTTGACAATACATGAATCAACGCAATTTGTACTGCAAAAATTTACACTTTGTAGAAGATGAAAAACAAGAAGACATTGAGAAGTTCTTGAACAGGACCAGAATAGAGGAGACGTTCGCTTGTGAACTTCCCACAAAACGAATTTTAATTACAGTATGGGTTGGTTGGTTGGTTTGTTTGTTTGGGGGATTAAAGGGACCGGACTGCCACAGTCATCGGTCCGTTGTTCCAAAATTTCAAACACCCACACAGAATAAAAAGGAACAATGGAAAAGACGACAGACGACACAGGATAAGAAAGACTTAGACACCAGACAAAAGGAATTAAAATCGCACAGAGTGTGACAGTGGTTGGCCGACCATGGAGACAAAGGAAAAGCGAACCACCGAGAAACACACTAAAAATGACACTAAAATCGCAGGCCACAGGCCAGAATCAACACAAGACAAACACATTAAGCGGTAAAAAGCCCCTGCCCGAATAAAACACAAAACGAAATGACAATATACGGTATGACATTCTATGATGTCACTCCTCGCTGCACTGGGTAAAAACTGAATTGTGTGCACCACATATAGCTACAAGTGAGTAACCCTCGTACATTGTCCATTTTCGAGCTGCTACATGATCTTCAGGAAGCAGATGACCTCACTGAGTGCATTTATAGTCAAAATGGTGAACAGAGCATGTCAACAAAACTGTAATACAATCAGAGTTATGATTTAAGTTAGATCCAGCAGAACTGTATACAGTTCCCCATGTTGCCGAAATTCCGGAAAATATCAGAAAACAAATAGTCAAGACTGGCAGAGTATACAGTGGTTGCAGTACTATATTTATTGAACAACGTGTAGCAGTTCCAAAATACACCATGTCTGAGGATTACTCACATGTATCCATGTGTGATCCAAATAAGATTTCAGTTTTTTCCCACTGCAGCAAGGACGGTCATTATAGAAAAACATGTCCTACTCCAAGAAAACCACCAGACTGACCTTTGTAGAAAAACTATATGTAATACTCTTGGCAAGCAGTTCCTCAGGTACACAATGTTTTTGGAGCGCCGAATACGAAGAAGCGATTATGGAAACGCTTAATAAGATGTTCAAGTACATACCACCTAACAAGGGGCAAAGGGACGCAGAACGAAGGCAGAGGCTACTGGATGGATGGATGGATGGATGGATGGATATGGTATTATGGGCGCTCACCCGTGTAGTCTTTAGCGCCCGAACGGAAACAACAATGGACGAGTGTCACTAAAATGCAGCAAGTGCGAAAATAGGATTACAATTAAAGGTGAAAGTCTACAGAGGCAGTGTGCACGTCAACAGTAGCAAAGTGGAAAGCAGCACGTAAAGAGGAGAACTGCAAGAGAACGGAGGGGAAGGGGTAAAATGAAAGACATAGCACATGTTTGGAACTGGCCTATTACACGAATAAAAAGGAGTGGTCAGCCACTCGGCAACACACTAAAAATTCCAACCTAAAATTCTACGCTGAAGCCCAGAAACATCACAGTACCTTAAAACTTTGACACTCGCCTCGTCATCGGCTAAAATCGAGGGCAGATCCCCACTAATATTAACTTCCGCCCTGACAGAACGATAGAAATCACACTCAACTAAAATGTGGCGTACAGTGATTCCCCCGCCACTGGCATCACACAGAGGGGGTTCCTCTCGCCGTAGTAAGAAGGCATGCGTAAGAGGACAGTGCCGTATGCGAAGACGTGTAAGGGTCACTTCGTCCTGCCTAGGTTGGTTGGTTTGGGAGATCAAAGGGACCAGACTGTGACGGTCATCGGTCCCTTCTTCCAGAAAATTAAAACCACCCAAAGAGAATAAAAACGAACAGCAGGAAAGACGTCAGATGACACGGGACAATAAATACTCCTACAGAGATCAGACAACACAAATTAAAATCACACAGAGTGTGACAGTGGTTGGCCGACCATAGAGAGGAGAGAAAAAAAAAGGAAAAGCCAACCACCTAAAACACATTAAAAACTCAGTTTAAAATCGGAGGCCAAAAGCCAGAATCAACACTAAAAAGCAAACATTCAGAGTAAATGATAAAAACCCCCTGCCCGAATAAAACGCAAAACTATGCCTGCCATAGCAGGGTCATTGTTATAAGAGCAGGGTGCGTGTCAGGCAGTGCGAATGTCTGCCTGAGCACAGCTAAAAGGGGACACTCCAATAAAATGTGGACCACAGATCAAACTGAGCCGCAGCGACACAGAGGTGGGTCCTCACGGCGCAATAAGTGGCCGTGCGTCAGCCGAGTGTGCCCAATGCGCAGCCGGCAGGGGACAACAGACTCATGGCGGGAGACCCGCATGGACGACCGCCACACAGTCGTTGTCGCCTTGATAGGGCGAAGATTGTTGGGCATGGGCAGGTTGCGTCATTCAGTGTCCCAGAGGTCGAAAATGTTGCGACATAATAGTGCCCGCAAATCAGTCGCCGGAAGGCCAATGGTGGTGGTGGTGGTGGTGGTGGTGGTGGTGGTGGTGGTGGTGGTGGTTGTTGGGATGTTTAATTGGGACTAAACAGCGAACGTCATCAGTCCCCCATTCCAGAAACAGGCGAGCCGAAAATCGGCAGAGCAGTTAAAAACTAAAGGGGGGAGGAGACGCCCCCCCCCCCAGGCGCTAAAAGAACACAAATGCAGCAACAAACACTACAGACAAGAAGAGTGCAGAGGAACACCAGACAGAAAGAAACAGAAGAAAAGAAGATGGCCGGTGACTGGTTGACTGACCACGAGAACAAAAAAAGGGAAAGAGTCAACCATCCAACGACACACCAAAACAGCAACAAATATTGAGAGACGCGAGGACAAAAGACACAGAAAGGGAAAGGTGCAGGACCTCCCTAAATGGAACCATAAAAAGGACTACCACAGATGAAATTTAAAACATCGTCAGCCATGGAGGCATCGTCCCATAAAACCAAAGGCAAAATGCCCGGGAGATTAAAAGACTGCCAGAGGGTGCGCAGTCGGGGACACTCCAACAAAATGTGGGCGACCGTCAGCCGGAACCCACACCGACACAGGGGGGGGGGGGGGGGGGGGCTGCTCCTGACGCAAAAGATGACCGTGCGTCAGGTAGGTATGGCCAATGCGCAGCCGACACAGGATGACAGAGTCCCTGCGAGAAGCCCGCAGGGAGGACCGCCACACATCGGTAGTCTCCTTGACAGCCCGCAGTTTATTCGGGGATGTCATGGCACGCCACTCAACAGACCACATCCCAAGCACCCTACGGCGCAACACCAGCTGCTGATCGCGAGCCGTAAGGCCGATCTCCAAAGCTGGGGCGTCGATCGCCCCTTTGGCCAGCCTGTCAACACGTTCGTTCCCTGGGATGCCAACGTGACCTGGCGTCCAAACAAAGACCACCGAACGACGAGAGTGGGTAATGGTGGAAACAGACTCCCAAATAGAGGACACCAGAGGAGAAGAGGTATAGCAGCGGTCGATGGCCTGGAGGCTGCTCAGGGAGTCACTGCAGATCACGATGGACATACCTGAGCAGGAACGCCTATGCTCAAGAGCTCGCAATATGGCCACCAGCTCTGCAGTAAAAATACTGCAGCCAGCCGGCAAGGAGTGCTGTTCAACATGGGCAGCGTTGAGCAAAAGCGTAGGCAGTGCGACCATCAACCAGGGAACCATCAGTGTAGACAGTCTCACAGCCCGGAAATGAGGCGAGGAGCGCAAGAAAACGGCGACGGAGGGCCACAGGCGGAACCGAGTCCTTGGGTCTCCGTGCCAAGTCCAGACGGACGGACGGACGGGGCAAACACCAGGGAGGCGTAGGTGCACGGTCCCGGAAGGGAGGCAGAAGTGGGAATGACCCCCGTTCCGACAGCAGGGACTGGACGCGGACAGCTATGGAAAGCCCAGACTGAGGTCGCCGTTCGGGCAGATGGAGGACCATGACAGGGAAAAGCAGGTGACGATTGGGATGGCCTGGCGAGCAATGCACGCGGACAGCATAGTCGGCGAGCAGTCTACGGCGGCGAATCCACAGCGGGGGAACCCCGGCCTCCATCAGTAGACTATCCACGGGGCTCGTACAGAAAGCGCCAGTTGCAAGCCGAACCCCACAGTGGTGTATGGGGTCTAACAACTTAAACACTGAGGGTGATGCAGACCCATAGGTCAGGCTTCCATAATCAAGCCTGGACTGCACAAGGGCTCTGTACAATCGCAACAGCGTGCAGCGATCCGCACCCCAAGATGTGTGGCTGAGGCAGCGGAGGGCGTTGAGGTGCCGCCAGCACTTTTGCTTCAGCTGAGTAATATGAGGAACCCATGTGAGCCGGGCATCAAACACGAGTCCTAAGAAGCGGCAAGTGTCCACCACTTCTAGCAGGTGGCTGTCGAGGTAAAGTTCAGGATGAGGGTGGACCATCCGACTCCTGTAGAAGTGCATAACTCGAGTCTTGGCTGCAGAGAACTGAAAACCTTGAGTCAGAGCCCATGATGCTGCCTTGCGAACGGCTACTTGCAGCCTGCATTCGGCGACTCCCGTAGGCGTGGAGCTAAATGAGATGCAGAAGTCGTCGGCATACAAAGAAGGAGACACCGACGACCCCACGGCTGCAGCCAGACCATTAATGGCCACTAGAAATAAGGACACGCTCAACACCGAGCCCTGCGGGACCCCATTTTTCTGTATATAAGATGAACTAGAGGCGGCACCGACTTGCACCCAGAAAGAGAGGTGCAAAAAAAAGGTTTGAAGAAAAGCCGGGAGCTGACCACGAAGACCCCACTCATGCAACGTAGCAAGAATGTGATGCCTCCATGTGGTGTCATACGCCTTCCGCAGATCAAAAAATACACCAACGAGATGCTGACGTCGGGCAAAGGCCGTACGGATAGCAGATTCCAGCCGCACCAAATTGTCCGCTGCAGACCAGCCCCGACGGAAGCCACCCTGGGATGGAGCGAGGAGACTGCGCGACTCGAGGACCCAATACGAACGCTGCCCCACCATACGTTCGAGCAATTTGCATAAAACGTTGGTGAGGGTAATGGGACGATAGCTGTCCACCGCCAGTGGGTCCGCACTGGGCTTCAAGATGGGGACAATAAGACCCTCTCCCCATTGCGACGGGAACACGCCCTCGCTCCAAATGCGGTTAAAGGATGCGTCTCTGGCAGTCCCTGGAGAGATGCTTCAGCATCTGCGCGTGGATGCAGTCTGGTCCTGGTGCTGTATCAGGGCAATCGGCGAGAGCAGCGAGGAATTCCCTCTCGCTGAAAGGAGCATTGTGTTTTTCAGAACGACGCGTGTGGAATGATAATGGCGTCTGCTCGGCCCGTTCCTTGAGAGAGCGAAGGCGGGGGGATAAGTTGCAGTCGCAGAGCTCTTAGCGAAGTGCGCAGCAAGGTGTTCAGCAATGGCGGCAGCGTCCGTGCAGACAGCGCCATCCAGAGAGATCCCAGGGACACCCATAGGGGTCTGGTATCCATAAATCCGCCGGATCCGGGACCACACGAGCGAGGGGGAGACACGGGAGCCCAGGGATGAGACGTACCTCTCCCAGCACTCCTGCTTACGCCGTGCAATAAGACGATGGGCCAAGGCACGGAGCCTCTTAAAGGCGATGAGGGTCTCTAGAGACGGGTGCCGCCTATGACGCTGGAGAGCCCGCCTACGGTCGCAAATAGCCTCAGCAATCTCCGGCGACCACCAGGGTACAGCCTTCCTCCGAGGGAGTCCAGAAGAGCGGGGGATGGCAGCCTCGGCCGCCGAAATAATTGACTTGGTTAAGATACGGACCACCTCGTGAATGTCACCCTGTGGGGGAGACTCAATGGTTGCCGCGGAAGTAAAACCCGGCCAGTCAGCCCTGTGGAGAGCCCAGTGGGGCAGGCGCCCAGAAGAATAACACTGGGGCAGTGACAAATAGATGGGAAAATGGTCACTACCACACAGGTCAGGATGCACCCTCCAGTGGAGGGATGGGACAAGTCTGGGGCTGCAAAGAGAGAGATCGATGGCTGAGAACGAGGCATGGGCCACACTGAAATGCGTGGGAGCACCGGTGTTCAAGAGGCTAAGGTCGAACTGAGCCAATAAATGCTCCACAGCCCAACCGCGGTCATCGGAGACAGTCCCACGTCACAGAGGGTTGTGGGCATTGAAATCGCCCAGAAGCAGCAATGGTGGCGGGAGTTGTGCCAGCAGCGCAGTCAAGACATGGCGGGGGAGCTCCCCATCCGGAGGAATGTAAACAGAGCAAACAGTAATAGCCGGCGAGAGCTCAACCCTGGCAGTGACTGCCTCTAAAGGCGTCTGAAGGGGTACTGGCGAGCTACAGACAGAGTGGTGAACAAAGAGGCAAACGCCACCTGATGCTCGGTGACAGGCAACACGGTTCTTATAGTATCCCCGATAACCGCGAAGGGCGGGGGTCCGCATTGCAGGAAACCAAGTTTCAGAACAGGGGAAACACTCAGAAGCATCCGGAGCTCAGGCAGGTGGCGGAAATAACCGCCGCAGTTCCACTGGAGAACGGAAGCAGGAAGGGACTGGGAGGGCGTGAATGCGACTAAGAGGCAGACGGCGCCTCAGAGCCTACTGCCGCCACCGGGGGAGAGTCAGCCTGGTCCATAGGAAAGGCCCCCAATGGTTCCGTGAGGGCGAGATCCGCGGCAGAGGCGAGGATCTCCACCTCATCCCCGGAGCCAGGACTATGTACAGCAGGCGGTACTGAAACCGCCGGAACGTCCTTCTTCTTGGACACATTCCGTTCCTTCTTCTCGCGTCGGCCCTTAGGGTGAGAGGGATGGGAGAGCTTCTCTGAAGGAGCATCGGAGGCTGACGACGACACAGAAGCCCTACGACCAGCAGGTGGCGGAACCTTCAGCCACTGGCTGACATCCGGCTGGGTAGGAGAAGAAACGGAGGAAGGGAGAGCTCCGAGGGACCCCTTGACCCCTTCCGCGAGAGAGGAACCGGCAGAGGCAACGCCGGCGGAGAAGGAGGGGGAAGGGGAGGGATCGAGCCCCCCGGTTTTGGAGGAGATGGCACCCCCGAAGTAAGCGTGGGGCGAGCGACAGAAGAGGGTTTGCCCCAACCGCTAAGGTGGCAACAGAGGAAGGCTTGCCCCCAGACACGAGGGGGGCAGAAAGAGATGCACGGCCCTGAGGGCCCACTGAAGGCGGCACAGATGAGGCGACAACCGTCGCTCGCGAGGGCGACGATAACGTGGCCACAGCATAAGATGGGCGAAGGGAAGCAGGATACAACAACAAATTTCAGTTTTGCCTCTCGATAAGTAAGCCAGTCCAGGGTCTTAAATTCCATTATCTTCCGCTCCTTATGAAGAACGGGGCAATCCGGCGAGCATGGAGCGTGGTGCTCCCCACAGTTGACACATACAGGCGGAGGCGCACATGGAGAATCGGGATGAGATGGGCGTTCGCAATCTCGACATGTGGCGCTGGATGGGCAACGGGAGGACATGTGCCCAAACTTCCAGCACTGGAAGCACCGCATCGGGGGAGGGACGTATGGCTTGACGTCACAACAGTAAACCATTACCTTGTCCTTCTCGGGCAAGACATCACCCTCGAAGGCCAAGATAAAGGCACCGGTGGCCACCCTGTTAGTCTTGGGTCCTCTATGTACACGACGGACAAACTGTACACCACGTCGTTCCAAGTCGGCTCTCAGCTCGTCATCGGATTGTAACGAGAGGTCACGATGGTAAATAATCCCCTGGACCATATTTAAGCTACTGTGGGGAGTGACGGTTACAGGGACGTCACCCAGCTTATCACAGAAGAGCAACGCTCGTGACTGGGCTGGGGAAGACGTCTTGAGAGACAAACCCGCCACTTCCCCAAATTTATCCTCCAGGTGTTCCACAAAAAACAGAGGCTTCATCGTAAGAAAGGAGTCACCATCAGTCCTGCTGCAGACAAGGTATTGTGGTACATAAGGCTCCCGCTTGTCATTAGATCTACGTCCCTCCCATGGCGCAGGTTGGTTGGTTGGTTGGTTGGTTTGTTTGTGGGATTAAAGGGACCAGACTGCTACGGTCATCGGTCCCTTTTTCCAAGTACTAAAAACACCCACAGAGAATAAAACCGATTGTAAGAATTGAGCATAGACGACACAGAACAAGAGAAACTGAGACAAAGACCAGACAAAACGAACTAAAATCACACAGAGTGTGACGGTGGTTGGCCGACCATAGAGAGAAAAAGGAAAAGCCAACCACCGAGAACACATTAAAAACTCAGCGTAAAATCGTAGGCCAATGGCCAGAATCAACACAAAAGAACAGAACAAACACTCCGAGTAAAAGATAAAAACCCCCTGCCCAAATAAACGTAAAACTAAGCCAGCCATAACAGGGTCATCAGATAAAAGTGAAGAGAGCGTATCAGGCAGCGCAAATGTCTGCCTGACCACAGCAGGCCAACAAAATGTGGGCCACTGTCAAAGCCGCCCCGCAGCGACATAGAGGAGGGTCCTCCCGGCGCAGTAAATAACTGTGTGTCAGCTGGGAGTGGCCAATGCGGAGCCGACAAAGGACGACTGAGTCCCTGCGGTTGGCTCGCAGGGATGACCGCCACACAGTCATCGTCTCCTTAATGGCACGGAGTTTATTGGGCGTGATCCGATCGCGCCATTCAGCGTCCCAAAGCGCAAAAACTTTTCGGCGGAGGACTGCCCGCAAATCAGTCTCTGGGAGGCCAACATCCAGAGACTGTTGTCTCGTGGCCTCCTTCGCCCATGGCGCAGCCAACGAGGGTAACGACTGAGGGTCATATTGCGCAGCATCAAAGTCTAGTCTGCCTCGCTTAGAGACACTGGTGGCCGTGCGACCACCAGCTTGGTGTGATTTATTGCGCTTCATTGCGCTAAATCCGCCCAGATGCCACCTACTCCGAACGAGGGCTCTCCCCAAGGTCACCACCCAGCAAAAGCAATGGGTATCTGGCCGATATCCCGTTGCCCGGAGTCCCCGTGCCCCAGACAAGATGGGCACATACTCCTTGGCATGCATGGGGAGGAAACAGCTCTGGCATCTGTAGTGTGATCCCTGCGTGGTCAGGAGGCTACCACCAAGAGGGTACATGACGACCCCACCACAATGGACTGGCTACCGTGCTGGATTTTAGGTGTTGAAAGGGTCCACAGTTATCGTGGACGCTAAGAAGGGGATTGCGCGCAATACGAGAAGAAGGCCACCCAGTAGATGTTGGGTGTAGTCCCCCCCCCCCACACACACACACACGACAATAGGGAACATGCAAGATGGTGGTGCATGATGGACCAATAGAAAAACACCACGTAAGGAGTCCTTCCCCAAATGGCACGCACTAACAACGGAAATTTGGAAAAAAGGAGGTCAAACCCAAGAGGGGACCATCACAGAAGGCCAAAACGTTGGAGACTCCTTTTAGTCGCCTCTTACGACAGGCAGGAATACTGCGGGCCTATTCTAACCCCCGAACCCGCAGGGGGGGGGGGGCATAAGAAGATGTCATACACACTTGATGAAGCCGATCATATTTCCGCTTAGACTCTGTGTACGTGAGTCGGTCCAGGGTCTTTATATCCATTATTTTCCTTTCCTCCTGCAGAATCAGACAGTCCGGCGAGCAAGCCGGATGGTGCTCTCCGCAGTTGACACAGATGGGAGGCGGGGCACAGGGAGTATCAGGATGGGATGGTCGACCACAATCGCGACATACGAGACTGGAAGTACACCATGTAGACATATGGCCGAACTTCCAACACTTGAAGCACCGCATCGGGGGAGGGATATATGGCTTGACATCACAACGGTACACCATCACCTTGACCTTCTCAGGTAATGTGTCACCCTCGAAGGCCAAGATGAATCCACCGGTGGCAACTTTAATGATCCCCCAGACCCTGGTGGACGCGCCTGACGAAATGGACACCTCATCGCTCTAAGTTGTTGCGCAGCTCACCATCGGACTGTAAAAGAAGATCGCTGTGGAAAATAATGCCCTGGACCATATTCTAACTTTTATGGGGCGTGATAGTATCAGAGACATCCCCCAGCTTATTACAAGCGAGTAAGGCCCGCGACTGGGCAGAGGATGCCGTTTTTATCAATACCGAACCGGACCGCATTTTGGACAAGCCCTCCACCTCCCCAAACTTGTCCTCTAAATGCTCTACAAAGAACCGAGGCTTCACAGATATAAAGTATTTCCCGTCAGCTCTGGTACAGACGAGATACCTGGGCGAATACGTCTCACTTTCACTCATTGCCTTTCGTTCCTCCCATGGTGTGGCCAGGGAGGAGAACGATTAGGGGTCATAAACGTTACCTTTAAAATGTGCTCTCGAACGCCTAGAGACTGCTGGTGGCTGGCCACCAGCAAGAGAAGATGTGCCACGCTTCATTGCGTGTCATCCACCCTGATGCCACCTACTCCGAACAAGGGCCTTCCCCACGGGCGCCACCCAGCCACAGCAAAGGCCACCTGGCAGGATGGCCATTGCCGGGAGTCACGATGCCCCACGGAGATGGGCATCTACTTCTTGGCATACGTGGGGAGGTAACGGCGAAGGCATCATCAGTAGAGCGATCCCTGTGTTGTCAGGGGGCTACAACCAACAGGGTACATGGCAGCCCCACCACAACGGACTGACTACCGAGCTGGAGTTTTGGTGACATGTCGTCCATGGTTTTCATCCATGGAGAAACTGGCACTGCTCATCGCATTGCGGAAAATGCATGCAGGAACGGATCCACGCCCAAGAGATGGAGAGCGGGCAGGACTGCAATACAACGACGAATAAGCTGGCGAAAGTTCTCAACGCAACATGGACACAATGCACCAAGTAAGGCGCCCTTCCCCAATCGGCTCGCTCTTCGGAAAAATTTTGAGATATGGAGGTTAAACCCGACAGGGACCATCACATAAGGCCGGAACGTTTGAGACTCCTTTTTGTCGCCTCTTACGACAGGCTGGAATACCGGGGGGTGGGGGGGGGGGGCGTACCGACAGTACCATCGAGTCACTAGCGGCCAGCACTTACTTCAATACTCCCGCTGCCGATTTGAGGTTTACTGCAGGGGTTGCCCGAGTAACTTGTTGCCACGCTGCTAAGACTTGGACCGTTGCAGCCACGTGACTGTATGCATGGCTTGGAATGAGAGGGGGGTGTCAAGTGGTCTTCGCGTTGGACCCATCATCTGGCTTCATAATAATCTGGTTTGACTTGGTACGCATGTATTTCAGTTTCTGTGTTTCGCGAGGCTTTCTATAAGAACCTCTTGGTATTCATTCTTTTGCTGATCAGCTATGAAGGTTATTATTTCTGCGTATATCAGGACTGAGGTGTGTTTTAAACTGATTAGTTCACCATAAGCAGTGAGCATAGTATCTTACCGCGTTTCAATCGCAGTTTTTCAGTGGGCACAAGTCTTGGAAGAGTGTATTATTTTCTGTCGGATAGCTGATTACTTAGTTATTCTATGACGCCCTTGCATTGTTCGTTTAACGTCAGTTCTTGTCATTCCATATTTTGGTACTCTTTCCTTTATTAATATTTAATACGGTATGAGGCCGTAATTTGTGGATTTGGTACCTTATACTGTATTTGCGAATGACTCGGGACTTTTCTGGACGGGAGTTAGTAACCGTTTCAAGAGCATTAAGAGACATAATATGTAAAGTAAATGCATTCAAGGCATTCATTCTGCAATGTGGACCCAACTGGTCAAGCTACGAATGGGAAGACACCTGTGTATTATTTGATTAATTTTTTAGTTTTCTTTTGTGTAATTATCTCTCAACCCCGCAACACCACTCCAAATTTAGTTCAGCTATGTTGGTAGCAGTGAGTGAGCAGATAGTGGTAGCGACCTGCGCACCTGTGGGTGACGGGCTCCAGCACGTTTCCACAGGTGCTGCAATTGAGGGAGCAATGATTTTTCAACAACGATGGCAATGTAGAGACACATGCCAAGAGGTTATTGCCAAACAGGAGCCCAATGCAACTGTTACCACGGAGTTGTGACCAGGCTCTGTGGCACAAATCATGGATGCCACGTTATTGTCTTCGCTTCCTTTGCGATTTCTGACGCCACGATTCAACGTCCTGGTGTGCCCACTAGTGGAACGAAGCCTGATGGGGTGTTTCACATCTTTGACGATGCACCAGCTAATTGAAAGGCAGGAAGGAAGGAGACATTGACCAATCATTCGTTAGCCACATATCGGACGCTGTGTTTGGTACAAAGGTACGCTTTCAGAGGAACACTGTGCTACCAACAGTGACGATTTTAAATGCGTTTGTTACTGCTGTCTTAGTTGCTGTGGATCTGCGAACTGGTGCTTCTCGAAATGATTTTGTTTACTCACGGCATAAGACCAAAGCTCTGCAAGAGCAAGTAATGTTCTTGACGGATCGTTATGAGTACTTCCTGAAACAAATGAAGTTCCTTAAATGAAAATCTAAAGCAAAATAGTAAAATGTAATTCAGGAAACCCCTACACACTGTGACCTAAATGTAATGAAGACAGATGTCGATCACTTTAGTTGGAGACAAATCGAAAAGGAACTATTGGATGAGTTTGAAGAACCACCTGTATAACCGAGAATAAGCACCCTACAATAATAGTGAATATGTTGGGTATCAATGTACGTTGTCTCTTAGACAGTGGAAGTGAGGTGAGTGCGATATCTCAGTCCTTCTTTGATGCATTACCTGGTAAAGATAAGCTTACAGTAATGAGGGTATCAGGACTAAGAATAATTGGTGCTACTGCCAAGGTGTCAAAAACGGTAAAGCAAGAAGCTTTGCTGCCCTTTAACATTAATGGTAATTTAATTGATCATCCATGTTTAATTGTAAACAATCTAAGTATTGAGGTTTTAGTTGGCATAGATTTCTTGTCAAAATATCAGAGTGTTGACTTTGAAAGAAGCCAGTTAAAAATGGTCTTGCCGATAACCGGAGTAATTACGGTACCTTTTATTGATAAACATGTAACTAATGATGACAATTGGGAGCTGCCTATACGAGTTCTGAAAGATAGGATGTATTCGGACGAAGGTGTTAATTTTAGTAAAAGTAAGCTAAACACAAAAGAAGAAGAAGAAGCAATTATTTTGGACAAAATAGAAGCTAAATTGCAGGAATTCGATAAAATTTCAGCTAATCAGAAGGAAGAACTGAGTGGAAAAGGTATTCTGCCTGACCCAGGCAAGCTAGCAGTCATTGAAAAATTTGAGGCTCCCAGAAACAAGAAGCAGTTGAGATCGATGTTCGGTCTGTTCGGCTTCTATAGGCGTTTTGTTAGTGATCAGGCTTTTAATGCGCCCTGTCTTCACCTCCTGCTGAAAAAGAACACCCCTTGGGTTTGGACAGCAGAATGTCAACAGGCGTTTGAGGTGCTTAAACAATCTTTAATTAATAGTCCTATTTTACACCATCCTGATTTTGAAAAACCATTCTGCATGTCTGTTGATGCTAGTGGCTATGGTATAGCTGTGGAGATATTCCAAGTAGAAATAGAGAACGAACAAGAAGGTCACAAGACTATAGCTTTCAAAAGTCGATCTTTACAGGCAGCAGAGAGAAATTATGGCATCTCAGAACTGGAAGCATTGGCAATTGTATTTGGGGTACAAAAGTTTGAGCAGTATCTATTAGGTCACAAGATAATTGTTTACAGTGACCGTAAGGCGTTGACCTTTTTAAAGACCTGTAAGTTGCGGAACGCTCGTTTGGTAAGATGGTCATTGTATCTCCAGCAGTTTGACCTTGAGATTAAATATATTCAAGGGAAAGACAATCTGGTAGCTGATGGGTTATCTAGAAGTGCGGAGCTCTGTGATGACGCGGGAATTACAGCAACAGACCTAAATGAAGTTCGAATGTTTGCATTGCACGAAGTAAAGGAAGAAAGTGCATTAAAGAGAGTGATTCAGAACTTGAGACGTGAGCAGAATGCAGATGACCAACTGAAATTAGTGAAGAGCTATTTAGGAAATGCGAACTATCCTAAGGTTTCGCAATACTATTGTCTGCATAAAGGTATTCTGTTTAGGAGGAAAAAGGTGGGTGTTTCTGAGTGGAAGCTGTGCTTTCCCCCACAACATGTAGACTTATTAATCGACTATGTACACCTGAGGTATGGGCACTACGGTGCAAAGAAGTGCATTGCAAAATTAAAAGAGAAGGTTGTGTTTGACAACAACATGTACCGCCGTGTGGCCAAGCGTCTAGCATCTTGTGTAGTGTGCCAGAAAGTCCGTGCTGCGAACACCAGAATACAAGGGGATATGCATTCAGTAGAGCCAACTGAAACCCTAGAATTACTGGCTTGTGATTTGTTTGGCCCTCTTCCTGTTTCGAGAGGTGGTTGCACCCATGTTTTTGTTGTTGTGAATGGATTCAGTAAATATGTTAAGCTTTACCCAATTAAAAGAGCAAATGCAAAAACATTTGTAGAAAAATTGGAAAAAGATTTCTCTGTGAACGTTGGCGTTCCGAAGAATTTGCTGTCAGACAATGGGCCTCAATTTACTTCTGATAGATGTAAGGAATGTCTAGATAAGGCCGGAGTGAAACATGTGAAAATATCTGCGTATTTCCCCCAAGGAAATATGAGTGAACGTATTATGAGAGAATTGAATAGGCTTTGCAGGACTTATTGTGCTCGGAAACACTCAAGTTGGGCAGAGCACATTAAGTATTTTGATAATGTAATTAACAACTTAAAGCATGATGCAACTGGTTCTGCGCCTTGCGAATCGATGTTTGGCCAAGAACCGCACAATGTGATTGCAGATATGGTAGAATTCCCTATTCTAACGCAAATATCCACAGACGAGAAGAAATTAAAGGCTAGGGCAAATATAAGAAAAAGCGTCATGACGCAAAAGCTGTACCTACTAGTTTTGAAATAGGTCAGTTAGTCCTTGTCAAAACCAAGGAAAAATCAAAGAAAATAAATGCAGAAACAAAGAAATTCATGTTCGTATACCATAAAAGAAGGTTGTATACCTGGAAGAATCCTGGAGATACTAAAAGGGATCAGATAGATTATATAATGGTAAAACAGAGATTTAGGAACCAGGTTTCAATTGTAAGACATTTCCAGGGGCAGATGTGGATTCTGACCACAATCTATTGGTTATGAACTGCAGATTGAAACTGAAGAAACTGCAAAAAGGTGGGAATTTAAAGAGATGGGACCTGGATAAACTGAAAGAACCAGAGGTTGTAGAGAGTTTCAGGGAGAGCATAAGGGAACAATTGACAGGAATGGGGGAAAGAAATACAGAAGAAGAAGAATGGGATGAAGTAGTGAAGGCAGCAGAGGATCAAGTAGGTAAAAAGACGAGGGCTAATAGAAATCCTTGGGTAACAGAAGAAATATTGAATTTAATTGATGACAGGAGAAAATATAAAAATGCAGTAAATGAAGCAGGCAAAAAGGAATACAAACATCTCAAAACTGAGATCGACAGGAAGTGCAAAATGGCTAAGCAGGGATGGCTAGAGGACAAATGTAAGGATGTAGAGGCTTGTCTCACTAGGGGTAAGATAGATACTGCCTACAGGAAAATTAAAGAGACCTTTGGAGAGAAGAGAACCACTTGTATGAATATCAAGAGCTCAGATGGCAACCCAGTTCTAAGCAAAGAAGGGAAGGCAGAAAGGTGGAAGGAGTATATAGAGGGTTTATACAAGGGCGATGTACTTGAGGACAATATTATGGAAATGGAAGAGGATTTAGATGAAATGGGCGATAAGATACTGCGTGAAGAGTTTGACAGAGCACTGAAAGACCTGAGTCGAAACAAGGCCCCAGGAGTAGGCAACATTCCATTAGAACTACTGATGGCCTTGGGAGAGCCAGTCATGACAAAACTCTACCATCTGGTGAGCAAGATGTATGAGACAGGCGAAATACCCACAGACTTCAAGAAGAATATAATAATTCCAATACCAAAGAAAGCAGGTGTTGACAGATGTGAAAATTACCGAACTATCAGTTTAATAAGTCACAGCTGCAAAATACTAACGCGAATTCTTTACAGACGAAAAGAAAAACTGGTAGAAGCGGACCTCGGGGAAGATCAGTTTGGATTCCGTAGAAATGTTGGAACACTCGAGGCAATAGTAACCTTACGGCTTATCATAGAAGAAAGATTTAGAAAAGGCAAACCTACGTTTCTGGCATTTGTAGACTTAGAGAAAGCTTTTGACAACGTTAACTGGAATACTCTCTTTCAAGTTCTGAAGGTGGCAGGGGTAAAATACAGGGAGCAAAAGGCTATTTACGATTTGTACAGAAACCAGATGGCAGTTATAAGAGTCGAGGGGCATGAAAGGGAAGCAGTGGTTGGGAAAGAGTGAGACAGGGTTGTAGCCTCTCCCCGATGTTATTCAATCTGTATATTGAGCAAGCAGTAAAGGAAACAAAAGAAAAATTCGGAGTAGGTATTAAAATTCATGGAGAAGAAGTAAAAACTTTGAGGTTCGCCGATGACATTGTAATTCTGTCAGAGACAGCAAAGGACTTGGAAGAGCAGCTGAACGGAATGGACAGTGTCTTGAAAGCGTGGAGTGACTTTGACACTACTCACAGTTACCCCTCCCCTTTCCCCATGTAATTTAGAGTGAACGTGAAGGACTCACATCATAGCAACTTCCCCTCCTCTACCCTTATGAATGGAAGTGTAGAACGCCAGCCAAAGCGGCTACAAGCACGTGTGTAAAAATGATTTGTGAAATTTTCTTTCAGGTTTAGAAAAGACTGCTAAGAGATAATCATCTGTTTATGTATCATGTTATTTTCTTTGAATTTGTGTATGTAAAAATGTATTTAATGGATTTAAGATTTTCATAATTTTACATATTTTTATGTGTTTGTTTGTCTAAGGCAATATGTATGCCAAAGAGTTTCATTGACTTTGCTTAAATTTTGAGTAATAATGTTGCTTAAGAGGCAGTGAACGTGCCTGCAATTTAAATAATTAATGTAGGTAATCAGTTTTCTTTTAATATTTATACATGTTTCCAATTCAATTTTAATTTCATAGGCAGTTACGCTGTACTCTTGCTTCCATTTTTGTAATTAATTTTTTTTCGTTCATTAACATTCAAAAACAAAAAATTTAAGTAGAGGGTGATGTAGGGAAGCAGCCTACTCACGCCGTAGTAAATTCTCATTAGCCTTTCCATTGTGTGCCAGCCAGTCCGCTGTAACTAGCTCTGACGTCATAAATGTTGCGCAATACTTTAAAAATCAAATAAATAACCTAAACTGTTTCTAGCATGTCAGGAGTAATACTAAATTAATGTGTGTTGAATATCAGTTCGATAACTTTAGCCATTTTCGAAATTTGGACGTTTCTCTGTACAAATCATTGGCGCAACAGAAAAGAGCTAGAGACTTCAAAATTTATAACTAGATTCCTTTTTCATAAATATTTATTAGAAACAGTCTTCTGGATCTCACAATTTAAGAGTTTAGTTGAAATTCAATATTTTCTGGTTTTTGTCTTAAAACTTAAGGAAGCAAGATAGATTAAGTAGGCTAATAAATAAGGCTAGGATGTTTATATTTAAGTAGTTTGGAGATCCGCTATAACTATGAAGATGTGAGAAGTTTCATTTGAATATCTATAAAACTATAGCAATAGCGTGTCTCCAAAGGGCCAGTTCAGAGCTTGTCTACTGCGAGCAGTGTAATTAAATTAATTCTCTCGCCCAAAATATTTAACTTAGCCACGTCAAAATTTTATTATCAATACTTACCTGTGTTCTGAATGCACATTTAAATTAAGAGCTTCATCGGCCATCAGCAAGAGAAGCTATGATTTATTAGGTAACTTAAAGTGGTGCATTACTAGCCCAGCGGCTAGTCGGGAGAGCAGATTTGATCAGGCGTTCCCTTAGCCGTCCGCACCGCGGATTTATATATAAGAACTCTGCGGGAGAAAGCAAGGCCCCAGTTCTCTCCAGACGTTGAATAGCACACCACCTGTGTCGGGAGTAGCGTCGCGTCGGTATCATTGCTATAAACGGCCTCGGATGCCGTATTAAGTTACTCGAGATACGAGTAACCATGAAATCATTTTCGAGTGAAGTGTTAATTCTGGCATGATTTTCATTATCGATCTGCAGTTTGCGTATTGTCGTTTTTCCACGTGCCGCCGCAGGACAAACATTCTACCATTATTTAGCGTGGCGTTTGATGAACATTATCATCAAATTATGGTGAGCATTCATTTAAACATTTAATTTGGACATTTATAGTTGCATCAGCGCATTAGACTCTAAACTGCTCTGTTAGTTAGATTGTGTGGATTCTTTTGTTTTCATTTGTGACTTTCAGAATACAGAACGTTTTTTTTACGACCGTTTTTGATTATAAATCCCGGACAATCTCCTAATTCCTCAGAGCCATAAGCTGTAACTATAAGTGTATTCTCAGACGAAGTGGGCACTAGGAATTCTAATTACAGGCTTCACATTTGCTGATCACTTTCTGGTTGCCAATATTGTAGTTAGAGAGCCAGTGCTGAGAACGGCGAAAGACAGCATAATTAACATTCTAAATAATAAGAACATTTAACATCAATCTTTCGACCCGCCGCCCCACAAATGGCGTCATGAGAAAGAGGCTAAATAATAACAATGGAGGTGAACGACTGCCAATTAGCGTTATTCATAGCCTATCCAGGGAGGCGCCCAGGGGAGTGACGCTGGGGCAGTGACAGAAAGATGTGGAAGTAGTCACTACCACACAAGTATACGCACACTCCACACACTCCATTGGGTAGATGGTAGAAGGCCAGGATTGCAGACCAAAAGGTCAATGGCTGAGTACATGCCATGCGCCAAACTGAAATGTGAGGAGGCACCATTATTTAAAAGAGAAAGTTCGAGCTCTGCCAAACTTGCTCAACAATGCAGCTCAGCCTATTGCCACTGATCCACCCCACAGAGTGTTATGGGTGTTGAAGTCTCCCAATAACAGAGAAGGTGGCTGCAGCTGGTGTATTAGTGCAGCCAATACATGCCGCAGGACATCGTCTGGTTAAAGAGACTGCAGCCAGTAACAGCCTGAGGCGTCCACACCGCAACAGCGACAGCCTCTGAAGGTGTTTGAAGAGGTACACATTCACTGTAAAGAGAATTAAGGACGTAGATCCACACTCCACAAGATACCCTCTCATAGGGTGCCCGATCGTTATAACAACCCTGACAGCCATGGATGGCAGGGGTTCGAATCGCCGAAAACCGGGTTTCCTGGAGAGAAATGCAGATGAAAGGGTGAACGCTAACAAGTTGTCGGAGCTCAGCAAGGTGGTGGAAATTCCACTGGGGGATGACAGTTTCCGCAGCCAAAAAAGGCATAAGGGACCGATTAAGTAGATTACGCCATTGCGTCATTTACCGCCACTGAAGGAGAGCCAGAATCGAGAACCACTGCGTCTGAGGCAGAGGCGAGATCGAGGTCGTCGTGAGACGCCGAAATCTACAAATCATTCTCAGACGCAGAGCTGGTAGTAACAGGTGGCACAGAGGCAACCTGAGCCTCGGCCTTCCTACTCAGCAGTTTCTTCTTGTGGTTCTCCTCACGCGCTTTAAGCACCGCGTAGGAGGAGGGATGGAAGGTTTCACGTAGCAATGGTAGACCATCACCAGCACCTTTTCAGGTAATGAGTCACCCTCAAACGCCAAGATGAAGGCACCTGTAGCGAATCTGTGGTCTTTGGGTCGCCTATGAACGCGCCTTATAAAGTGGACACCCTGTCGCAATAAGTTGGCGCGTAGCTCCTCATCCGACTGCAAGAGGTGCTCACGATGGAACGTAAGACCCTGGAAAATGTTAAGGCTTTCATTAGGACTAAACCAGACAGGGATATTACCCAGGTTGTCACAGGCGAGTAACTCACGCGACTGGGCTGGGGAGGCTGTCTGGATCAAAAGCTCCCTGCTACGCATCTTTGACTTCATCAAAAGCTCTCTTCAAGTAGGTCTACGAGAAACTGGGATTCGTTGCCTGAAAGGTCTCTCTATCAGTCCTGTTGCAAAACTAGGTACCAAGGCAAATACGACTCTCGAGACATGCTTGGAGACTGCTGGGGCCGAGCAACCACATGCTTGATTACATTTCACCCGATTCATTGCGGGCCATCTGCCCTGATGCCACGCACTCCGACCAGGGGCTCTCTCCACAGGCGCCACTGAGCCTCAGCAAGGGCCACCTGGCGGGTTGGCCATTGCCAGGAGTCCTGGTGCCCCAAAAAGTTGGGCACCTACTCCTTGGCATACATGGGGAGGCCTCAGCTCAGGCATCAGTAGTGCGATCCCTGTGTTGTCAGGGGGCTATCAGAGGGTACAAGACGACCCCACCACGACGGACTGGCTACTGTGCTGGATTTTTGGTGTCGAAATCGTCGGGAATTGTCATGGGCATGAAGGATGGGACGGAACAGGAAACAAGAAGGAGGCAACCCAGAAGACATTGTGTGCAAAGCCCGCCACACGACATTAAGTAGCATGCAGGATCTTGGTGCATGATGGGCAAACAAAAAACATCACGTAAGGCGTGCTTCCCCAAATTTCACACACTAGCAAAGGAAATTTGGGAAAAATGGAGGTCATACCCGTGAGGGGACCAATGCAAAGGCCAAATCGTTGGAGACTCCTTTTAGTCGCCTCTTATACCAGGCAGTAATACTGGGGCTCTAATCCAACCCCTGGACCCACTGTCAAGAAGTCAAACACATACCACAAAAACTCACTGCTGGGGCATCGCAATGACGACAGTGATCGAGCTGCCCGCATTGGTTACCTTGAGAGGGCTGAAGGCCAGTGATGTGAATAGTCGATGGTCATCGACAGCGACAGTCAACAGCAGGTAAAGACACTGACTAATATACAGAAATTAATTCTTTTTCAGTTAACTACCTCCTTGAAGCGATGGACACTGAAAAACTAAACCAATTGGAAGTGCGTGCAGGAAGCTCACCCATGGGGCACATACCTTCTGGGTGGTATTCGATTCTCGTGTAAATTAATGGGATTACAAATCTGCACACAACCCTGAACCCAGCAGCACCACTCCAAATCTTTGTTTCAATACAATGGTAGTAGTGTTGCTGCGATCCAGTCATCTCTGTGATTTGGACCCAGCATGGATCCACTGGTGCTGTGCAAGTGAGGCAGTAGTATGTAGTGGAACGGAGTTAGCACTGCAGACAAGCATGCAAACAGTTGGTGTATTATTCATGGCTCCACTCCACAGTTGCCACGGATTTCTGATCAAACTTCGGAGGTCGAATGACTGAAAACCGGGCATTGTCGAAAACCATGGTTAACCCATCTGCTTTCGCTTCTTTTGTGATTGCTGATGCGACGATGGTAGGTCCTGTTGTGAACACCAGTAGAACGAAGGAAGAAGACAACTCTTCCTAGCCCTAACCACCCCCCCCTCCTTTGATGGCACTGACTAGTTAAAATGCGGATAAGGAAGCAGAGCTGTTGATCTGCTATCCGTTACCCACCAATCTGACGCTAAAATTTGATACGAACGTCAGGCTGCAGAAGAACACTGTGCTAGAAATAGTGACGATTGTAATACCTTTTTACTGCTGTATTTGTTGCTACAGCTGTGCCAACGGATGCTTATATACAAAATGGGAGTAACAGTTCGCAGTATAAAACAGTAATCCTCTAAGAAGACCTAAATTTTAGACGGATTCTTGTGACCATTCGTTAATCAGTTAATGACAGTGAATGGCAGATCAAAACGAATTCCATAAATGACAATTTAAGCCAAAATAGTTTTAACGAAACTTTTCCTGTCAGTACGCAATACACGTTTCGTCGTCTGTACTACGACGTTAATTCTTTTATAAGTGAAAAGCCGAGCCAACGCCTCTAAATAAGGAAGAAAAGTTAGTGATGAAAGGTAAGGTGATAGGACCGTCAGCAGAATGTGTCCTGGCTACGAAGGAGACATTTTCTCCACCCTCGTTCTCTGAGTCACGTACTGTATATGATTAGAAGCTGTAATGCTATCTGACGGCAGTCGTTATGGATCTCTTACACTGACGAGGAATAAGCGTTCAGATGGGAGAGAGATGCAGTGTTGAACAACCAGAAACTTTCATCAGAGGTAGAGGTTGCTTGGTAGCTCCATGGTTTCTAGGGGGACGATGCTCTCTCAGGAAGATTTTGTTTTTCAGCTTTCCGGGTGAAACAAGCGAAAACTGAGTTTGAGGTAGCAGAGAGTAGGCTATAATATATATATTCTCAGATCCATTATTTGCAAATTACGAACTGTTACTTGCTGAAATTAGCGCACCATAGTAAGAACAGCTCCTCTGTCCTACCCTGCTACAGTGCAATTTTAGGTAGTCAAGGTGTAAATGAAGTCAGCTGCTTCACGTCAGTCGTTAGGTATCTCAGCTCCACAGAGAGCGTTCCCCGTACGACGGAGGGACATGAATCGCAGAATTATTCTTAGAAATGCATATAGCTAACATGGAGTTGTAAAATTAATTATGTAATTGTTAAAGGATGAGTATTCAAGCTTTTTAAGCTGTATGGAATACAGCCTTTAATGAAGAGAGAGACCCTCAGTTGAAATATAAGGACGAGTTGTCAATGGAGAGATGAGAATGTGTCAATGTGGGAAGTTTACAGAGTCTCAGTGGCAAGGTTGTGAACGCCGTTACAAATAGTAAGGCAGCCAGATGTGGCGAAAATAGTTAAAAATGTTATCACATAGTGAAGAGTACACACTCCCACTCGTGTTTATGCACACACACGCCGTAACAGAAGGAAGCTATACTCGGGACAAAATCTTGAGTAAAACGACAGACGAGCTACAATAACGGTGTAGGAAAATTTGACTAGGTGACCATTTACGAAAGACAGGTGGGCCAGCCACCCCGTTAACATATGAAGAACGTCTCCAAAGAATTTTACGAAACACGTTGGACGTCGCACAAAACCCGCGTAGCGTGGACTGCCGTACCTAATCGCGGCCTAATGCCGGAATGTATCACGTATATATTCGAGAGTGGTAAGAGCAAAGGTTTTGCTTCCAGCGTTTAAAACAATTTAGGTATGCTCCCTACATTTGTTAAACAGCAATTAGCGCTGCAAAATGCAGCACAAGTGAACAAGGCTGGGAGCAACATTTTCCATTGCAAAATTTGTAATGAATGTATAGCGCTGTAGTTTGAACAATCTCAGTAGCTAGTGCAGTAACGAACAGATTACCAGTTCAATGTGAACTGTAAAAGGTGGATTTTTTTTCCCCACAGTTTCCTCAAAATGAGATACTTTAGTGGGAAACGTGAGTTAATCGGAAAACGCTGGTTCTCATTTTGTACGCGAAAATTAAAAGCTCTGCTGCGAAACTAACTACACAGGTGGACGTAGCTTAGCTTCTTATACGTTACAGTTGTTTCGAGGCAAATCGGATGACTTGAAATTTCCCTCCAGGATATGACCGAAGATGTATAGAGCGACCAGATATTTATGTTGCGCTGAATGATCTAGTAGACATACAGATCAGTGTTGTATCGCGACGTTCTATCCCGAACCAATTATGTCGCTTCCGCCGATGCAGGTTGCGTACGCATTCTCTATCGCAATTCTACTGCCTCAGTGTGAACTACGCCTTCAGGCCCCAATATCTTAGTATTGGAGTTTCCAAGTTCACTGTAATGGACGCACAATGGAGTGGGTACAAAATCGAGGAGAGCTGTAGGGGAATTACTAAGGTTCGTCTGCGGTGATCCTTATATGCACAAAAAAAAAGAGGCAGAACAGAAACAGTGAATAGTGAATAGTGAATAGTCCAAGCTCAGGATGTGCAACGCACCTCGAATCTGAAGAGCTACGGTGTTTGAAGCGGGAGAGACTTTCTACAAATTATGAACTGTGTGTCCGATCATTGACGCGTGTTCCCCTGACAGTGAAGAATCAGTGGAGGAATCTGGTATGCCTGGTGGTGAGCTGCTTACACTTTCCTATTATCCGAATGTATTGAGATAAGAGATGGAGAATACCTGTGGTAAGTGATAACATGACTACGAACAGATTCTTCGTAACTAGGACCAGTTAGAAAGCTGTGTTTGATGATGTCGAAAAAGGAAGAAAAAATAGACACGCTATGTAAATTATGCCAGTTGATCGCAAAAGTTACAGAAGCGTGTTTGTAGCAAGAAAAAGGGGCAGATGCGTCATTAGATGAGATGGTGTGTTCTTGCTAATCCCAATGGACTTGTAACAGACTTATGTCTTCTGCTCATGGTACCAACCCATCAGACAAGTGCTTACAGTTCAGCAAAAACGATAACACTCAGATTGAAGTCACCAGACCAATGGCCATCCAATCATACAGGGCTATAGTAGGAGGGCGAGATTTGGGGAGGGGGGGGGGGAGTGGATCTTGGAAATATCCCGAGAGGGGACGAACATATATATAGGCCGAATCGTTTGAGACTCCTTCAAGTGGCCTCTTACGGCAGGCAGGAAAATCGGGGCCCTATTCTAACCCATGCAGCCACCGCAAAAAAAATTAAACACACACACACACACACACACACACACACACACACACACACACACACACACACACTGCGGGGGCATATCACTGTCACCAGTGATCGGCGGCCCCCCCCCCCTCCCGACTCCCCCTTTTGATGGCACTGGTTGTTTAAAATGCAGATAAGGAAGCAGAGCTGTTGACCTGTTATCCTTTACCCACCAATCTGATGCTGAAATTTGATACAAACATCTGGATGCAGAAGAACACTGTGCTAGAAATAGTGACGATTGTGAACGCGCTTTTATTGCTGTCTGTATTGCTACAGCGGTGCCAACGGATGCTTATACACAAAATGTGCTTAAGAGTTCGCAGCGTAGAACAATTATCCTCCAAGTTTACTAATTTCTAGACGGATTCTTATGCCAGTCATTGAACAGTTAATGACAGTGAGTGCCAGATCAAACAATTTCATAAATGAAAATTTAAAGCAAAATAGTTTTAACGACACTTTTCCTGTCACTACGCAACACACGTTTCGTCGTCTGTACTACGATGTTAATTCTTTTAGAAGTGAAGAGTGTAGCCTAAGCCTCCAAATAAGGAAGCAAAGGTAGTGATTAAAGGTAAGATGAAAGAACCGCCAGCGGAATGTGTCCTGGCTACGAAGGACATTTTCTCCACCCTCTTTCTCTGAAGAGTCGCGTACTTTACATAAAGAGAAGCTGCAGTGCTATCTCACGGCAGTCAGTATGGAGCTCTTACACTGAGGAAGAATAAGCGTTCAGATGGAGACAGAAGATGTTTCTCGTTTCAGTGTTGAACAACCAGAAACTTTCATCAGAGGTAGAGGTCATTTGGTAGCTCCATGGTTTCTTGACGATGCTCTGTCCGGAATATTTTGTTCTTCAGCTTTCCACGTGAAACAAGCAAAAACTGAGTTTGAGGTAGCAGATAGTAGGCTATAATATATATATATATATATATATTCTCAGATCCATTATTTGCAAATTACTAACTGTTACTTGCTGAAATTAACGCACCATAGTAAGAACCAGTCCTCTGCCCTAACCTGCCACAGTGCAATTTTAGGTAGTCAAGTAGTAAATTAAGTCAGCTGTTTTACGTCAGCTGTCGCGTTTCTCCGCTCCACAGATCGCGTTCCCCATACAACAGAGGGACATGAATCGCAGAATTATTCTTAGAAATGCATATAGGTAACATGGTGTTGTAAAACTAATTACGTAATTGTTAAAGGATGAGTATTCAAGCTTTTTAAGCTGTATAGAATACAGCCTTTAATGAAGAGAGGCCTACAGGTAAAAATTTGATTAGAAACTTGGAATAACAGTTTTCTTAATGTAGCCAGATCTACTGCATAAAGCCAAATAAAGAACTCCCGCTGAACAACTGCCTTCTGGAATAGGAAGGCGCTGCACAAATGCGAAGCAACTGGAAGCTAGAATACAAAAAACTTGAAACTCACCCGTTAGAAGATGGTGAAGAGAGAGTTCCGGCAGGCGGCAGCCCCAACTGTGAGTACTCAGCAGGGTGTCAATTAGTGAAGAGGTATTCTGCACATCATACAGCAATAAGCTGTACTACACCATATGAAGTGGCTGCAGAATGGAGAGAGGGGCTTTAGTGACTGGTAGACGGTTACGCTGAGTACTTTCATTTTAATCCTTAACAGCAAGGTAAGTCCGGTCATGTCTTGGGGATCTCTACTTCCTGCTTTCTGATCGCGGGCGACGACGCCACTGCAGTGGTGGAAAGCAACCAAAGGACAGACGCAGTTTACGTAGAAACATCCAAGTAACGTGGCCTTACTAACTGTGAAACTACAGCATGGTTTTAACTGTGACAGGTGGCTAAATTTAAATATGAAGTATCCCCATAAAACAGGAAGGTAACCATGTCAACACCCGACAAGGATAAATGAATACAGGCAAACGACAACAAGGTTTAGTTCACACGCAGCCTTTTCATTATGACTGCATTAATTAAATTTCTGATACCACCACCGAGTACCAAAAGCTTTGCTCCAAGATGACGCAACTAGTACTTATTCCATAGCGCATTTCATGGTGTCACCACCAGACACCACACTTCCTAGGTGGTAGCCTTTAAATCGGCCGCGGTCCGTTAGTATACGTCGGCCCCGCGTGTCGCCACTATCAGTGATTGCAGACCGAGCGCCGTTACACGGCAGGTCTAGGGAGACTTCCTAGCACTCGCCCCAGTTGTACAACCGACTTTGCTAGCGATGGTTCACTGACAAAATACGCCCTCATTTGCCGAGACTATAGTTAGCATAGCCTTCAGCTACGTCATTTGCTACGACCTAGCAAGGCGCCATTATCAATTGATATTTATATTGTAAATAATGTACAGACAAGAGCTACGGTCAACATTGATCGATTAAAGTTAAGTATTCCACCAAGTACCACCTTTTTTCTGAAGTATAAATTCCTTGTCCTCTTCCAGACCTCACGCCAGCCTGCGTGAGCTTAAACGCGTGCCTTTCGGCTTCCTCCAAACTCCGTGGGTTGGCTGCTGCCAATCCACAACACATTTTACAGTTCGTAACTCAATAAAATAGTTGTAAGCAGACCCGTACTAGCCGTTTATGGCTTGTTTTCACTTAGCCCACCTGGGACTCTCCCGCCTGTCCACAGGTACCATTAGCCTACTGTACTGGTATCTTCGTTACTTGTAGCGATTAGCCCCACTCTTCCCAAGATGATTTCAGCTTAAGTATTTCTTACGGTACAGATTCAGTCGCAACTAGGCAGTTTTCTTACTAACGGTGCTCGCCACTGAAACGTTTTGCACGAAAGCGGGTATTACTTAAGATAAATTGAGACGAACACGGAGATTATACAGTACACATTAATTCATGTCTTGCACACCAATCAACACAACAGACAAGAATTCCACAAAGAACTGAAGTATATGAATAAAAGACTCGCATCTGAACAACGGATTTTTCCATCCACTGTCGCTCAACAGCTCTTAAGATTTCTCAGCACAAGTGAAATTTGATAAGACAACTTCAAGCAGCAATCCAAGATACGTAAAACAGAATCCATACAATGTCACGTACCTCACTCTTACTACTCGCATTGGACCTCGCCCAGATGACAGACCGGAGCACACTTGCCAGCAGTTCTGAGTCAACACTACGTCGCAAGTTTCTGAAATCAAGACGACCAATACCATCGTGACGCGGTTGTACAATGTGCAGGATACCTCTTCACTGATCGGCAGCCTGCTGAGTACTGACAGCGACCGTGATCGAGGAATAGAATACAGTTCCGATGCGAATGCCTACGATACGTGGTCAACAGCGGAGAGTACAAACAGACAAATGCGACCAACGGAGACACGCAACTTAGATTCTTTAGTCAGACAATAAATCACCGAAACTCAAGTCACGTAACTGTGGAAATGACTCCATCTAAAGAACCCGATTTCCCAAAACATGATTTCACTGTGCTCCGGGACATGCACTCACGTCCACATCGACTGGCATGCGACCAAACCCGCGCAGTTCTGGAAATCACACCATTAAACAAACTTCCGAAAACGTGATCATACTGTGCTCCAGGAAAACCTACACGAGTACGCATTAACAGCCTTTACGTGGACTCCACCTCTGAAACATACCTCATCTATACAAGTCACAGCTCGCCGAAACCACCTTCGGACCCCTTCATACGCATGCCTGGTTGTACTGAATCCGCAAGTGCACTCTCCTACATCGAACAGCACGTGGGAAATCAATCAGCACGACGAATACATATGCCACAGACGACGTCAACGCTTAATCGTAAAGTACAAGGCTCGGTAACGTGGGAAGCGATGTCGACTAACAGCCGCTTTCACACAAGTCAGCAGGACAAGAGAGACTGGTGGGCTCTCTCTCGGTCCTTCTACCGCTCCAGGAAAAACGACCGTCATGGCTCGCCACAAATGTGAACAGCGCAGCGTTACAGCGCTACCAGATGCGGCGGGAATTCAAATCCTCTCAAATGCTGAGCACTGGGCCAGCACCACCGTCGTATGTTGCAGCTGCTGCTATACCGGCACCGACACAAACACCACAAGACCAAATTAAATCCAATATGCAACGAAGTATACACATACTATTTACGAAACCAAGTAAATGCAATGATTAAAACAAATATCAATGATAATTCTGAAAAGAGTATTAACCCAAAAATTGACAATACATGAATCAACGCAATTTGTACTGCAAAAATTTACACTTTGTAGAAGATGAAAAACAACAAGACATTGAGAAGTTCTTGAACAGGACCAGAATAAAGGAGAAGTTAGCTTGTTAACTTAAGGGAAGCTTTGTTTGTGAATGTCCCAGAAAATAAATTTTAATGACAATATACGGTGTGACATTCTATGATGTCACTCCTCGCTGCAGTGGGTAAAAAGTGAATTCTGATGTGTACATACAGCTACAAGTGAGTAACCCTCGTACATTGTCCATTTTCGAGCTGCTACATGATCTCCAGGAAGCAGAGGACCTCACTGAGTGCATTTATAGTCAAAATAGTGAACAGAGCATGTCAACAAAACTGTAATACAATCAGAGTTATCATTTAAGTTAGGTTCAGCAGAACGGCATACAGTTCCCCATGCTGCCGAAACATATAGTGGCTACAGTACCATATTTATTTAACATCATGTAGCAGTTCCAAAATACACCATGTCTGTGGATTACTCAGATGTATCCATGTGTTATCCAAATTAGATTTCAGTTTTTGCTCACTGCAACAAGGAGGGACATAATAGAAAAACATGTCCTACTGCAACAAAACCACCAGACGGTCCATTGCAAAAAAAAAAAAGAAAAGTATATGTAATACTATTGTCAGGCAGTTCCTCAAGTACACAATGTTTTTGGAGCGTCGAATACGAAGAAGCGATTATGGCAACGCTCAGTAAGATCTTCAAGTACATACCATCTAACAAGATGCAAAGGGACGCAGAGCGAAGGCAAAGGCTATTATCAACCCAGAACTTCGTTTCAGAGGTTCTCTCCCTGTCAGCGTTTCGGTGAAGATGGATGAAGACGTCGAGCCGGTAGAGGGTCTCTCCATCGCATGATTGTCGGTCGTGAAGGAAGACGTCGACAAGATAATATCCAGAGTAGGAGAGACATTAAGATCTATAAACATAACTCCCTCATCCTCTGTTAGAAATATAGCAGATAATGCTTGTGAACTACGTAATAATTACTGCGTATGTGATGAGGTCATAAGAGTTTCTAAACTATGGATCCGAATCCGTCTGGGCATCCATGTGGCAGCAGTAGCTCATCGCCATCTTTGAAGACGTACACGTGGACTGCATTCAGCTGGCATCGTCCAACATGTCATGCAAGCATGAGGAGCCCCCTTGAGCCCTTGTTGAGATATTGTAAAAAATACTAGGGAGTATATTTCACTTTGAAAAAAATTATGGGGGAGTAGAGATGTATGGCAGTGTAGTGTTCGAAGGGTCGCAGCGTTGGCCCAATAACCATTACTACCCAAGGCATTCGTAATGGTTAGTTCAAAGTAGGTTAGATTAATGTCAGAAGTTTCACGGTCGCACAAGAATTGAGTAAATAGGCAGATGACTAGGAGGAGGTTGATATCACTGTCATGCAGTTGCCCAACGCATCCTTCGACAAGGTCTCCGGTCTTCCTGTAACTGCACAGGTAATTTCATGGGATAACATTCATTCAAATGTCTGCCGTAATAATTCTCAAAAGTTATTAAAACAATTAATACTATTTTTCACTGAACACGTAACTGTTGTTTAACCACATTTCCATAACGCTATTTGGTACTGAATTAGCTTGTATTATCAGTTTAGATTACCAACATGTGACTACTTAATTCATCTGAGTTGGGTTGTAAAAAGTTTAGCGAGAGAACACTCATTAATAACAATGCACAGTAACGCCAAGTCCCTTTTCGCGGAGCACCCTCAGGGGCGACCGTAACATCGCGTCTGAAGACGTTTATGGAGTTACAGTTAGTTGTGGTCATTCAACCTCCAACTTACAGAAGAAGTCTGTGGCTTACACAAAACTCTGCTGTAATATTGCACGAAATGTACCACACAAAATTTTTAATTGCAAAGATCTCGGTGGGTGAACCACAAGTGACCATAAAATGACTCTGATGTATATACTGATCGTCGACCTGTGCCCGACGAGTGTGGGGCACAATTAGATCTCTGTGGGTCATCAGTCTGCTGCCTGGTTTGATGTGGCCCTCCACGAATTCCCCTCCTGCGCCAACCTCAATCTCAAATACTTCCGTTCCCTTCTGTTCTGGTTACCCCACTGTACATTATTCACTACCACACAATGCAGCGCTCTAAACGTATATTCTCACGAATCTGTCTCAAACTAATGTTGGTTGGTTGGTTGGTTTGTTTGTGGGGGTTGAAGGGACCAGACTACAAAGCCATCGGTCCCTTTTCCCACGATCATGAAACACCCACAAAGTATAAAAACAACGGAGATGACAAGGGACGACGCAACAAGAAAGACGTAGACAAAGACTAAGAAAGACGTAGACAAAGACTAGGAAAGAGGAATTAAAAGCACAAAGAAGGTTACAGTGGTTAGCCGACCACAGAAAAACAAGAAAAAGCCAACCACCAAGAGACACTAAAAACCCCAATCGAAAACCGTAGGCCGAAGGCCAGGCGCAACACAGAAAAGGACAAGCCCATCGAACCGTCGGTATAGACCACTTCAGAGCCGTGAAACGCGGCAAGGATGGAAAGAAAGCGGCGGTGGAGGTCTCAGGAGGGACTGAGTCCTTCAGGCCCTGAGCCACATCCAGCCGAATGCATGGACGGGGCGCACACCACGGGGGTATACGTATATGGGCCCGGAAAAGAGGTGGGAGAAGGAAAAATTCAAGCCCAAAGAGAAGATCTCGGACGTGAACCGCGATAGTACACCCTGAACTGGGCCGCCATTCTGGAAGATGGACGACCGAGTTGGGGAACAAGGGAAGGTAATCTGGATGCCCAGGCAAGCTACGAACATGTGCAGCATAAGCAGAACGTAGACGTAGGCACCGGATCCGCAATGGAAGGACACCAGCCTCCACAAGTATGCTGTTTACAGGGCTTGTGCGGAAAGCTCCAGTTTCGAGTCGGATCCCGCATTGCAGTATGGGGTCAAGCAACCACAATGCAGAAGGCGATGCCGAACCATACGCCAGGCTCCTGTAATCGAGACGGGAGTGAATCCACGACTGATACAGTTGTAGAAGGGAAGACTGATCGGCACCAGAGCTAGTGTGACTCAAGCATCTAAGAGTGTTAAGATGGCACCGGCACGTTTGTTTAAGCTGCCTAATATAAGGGAACCAAGTCAACCGGATATCGTAAAGCAAGCCGAAAAACAGTGCGTCTCCACCACAGCAAGAGTTTCGTCACAAGATAAAGCCGTGGCTCAGGGTGAACAGTGCGACTCCGGCAGAAATACATGACGCTGGCCTTGGCGGCCGAGAATTGGAAGCCGTGCGTGACGGCACAAGACTGCGCCCTGTGGATAGCGCCCTGTAGCTGCAGTTCAGCAGCCGCAATGCCAGTGGAGCTATAGTACAGCCAGAAGTCATCACCATACAAAGAAGCCAATACGGACGTTCCCGCAGCGACAACTAGCATATTGATAGCAACTAAAGACAGGCAGACACTCAAGACAGAGCCTTGCGGGACCCCATTCTTCTGAACTCAAGATGAACTATGGGAGGAACCACCCTGCATGTAGAAGGATTGGTGAGGATGTGGTGTCACCATGTGGTATCGTATGCCTTCCACATGTCAAAAAAATGGCAACAAGATGCTGATGGTGGGCAAAGGCCATAAGGATGGCAGACTCCAGGCACACCACATTATCGGTGGCAGAGTGGCCCTTACTAAACCCACCTTGAGACAGACCCAGAAGGCCCAAAGACTCAGGTAGCCAACTCAATCTCTGGCTCACCATGCGTTTGAGCAACTTGTACGCAATGGTTGGTTGGTTTGTGAGATTAAAGGAACCAGACTGCTACGGTCATTGGTCAGTTTTTCCAAAACTTAAAAAAAATCACCCACACAGAATAAAAGCGAACAAGGAACAGACGGCAGATGACACAGGAAGACAAGAGAAACTTAGACAAACACCAGACAAAACGAATTAAAATCACACAGAGTGTGACGGTGGTTGGCCGACCATTGAAATAAAGGAAAAGTCAACCACTGAGAAACACATTAAAAAATCAGTTTAAAATCATAGGCCAAAGGCCAGAATCAACACAAAACAATAAAATAAAACAGAAACACTCAGATTAAATGATAAAATCCCCCTGCCCGAATAAAACGTAAAACTAAGTCAGCCATAGTGGAGTCGTCTGTTAAAAGGGCAGGGAGCGTATCAGGCAGCGCAAATGTCAGCCTGACCACAGCTAAAAGGGGGCAGGCCATCAAAATGTGGGCCACTGTCAAAGCAGCCCCACATCGACATAGAGGAGGGTCCTCCCGGCGCAGTAAATAACTGTGTGTCAGCCGGGAGTGGCCAATGCGGAGCCGGCAAAGAACTACTGAGTCCCTGCGAGTGGCTCGCAGGGATGACCGCCACACAGCCGACGTCTCCTTGACATCACGGAGTTTATTGCGCGTTGTCAGTTCGCGCCATTCATCGTCCCATAGCGCCAAGATTTTGCGGCGGAAGACTGCCCGCAAATCAGTCTCTGGGAGGCCAACGTCCAGAGATGGCTTACTGGTGACCTCTTTCGCCAGGCGGTCTACATGTTCATTGCCGGGTATCCCAACATGGCCTGGGGTCCACACAAAGACCACACAGCGGCCGCAACGGGCAAGAGCATAGAGGGACTCCTGGATAGCCATCACCAGACAAGAGCGAGGGAAACACTGGTCTATAGCTCGTAAACTGCTCAGGGAGTCGCTACTGATCAGGAGCGGATAAAATCTAGGGCACGAAAGATGGTGACCAGCTCAGCAGTGAATATGCTGCAGCCAGCAGGCAAGGGTCGTTGTTCGTAATGGTCCCCTAGAGTTAGAGCATAACCGACATGACCAGCAACCATCGAACCGTCAGTGTAAAACACGCCAGAGCCCTGATATGTGGCTAGGATAGAATAAAAGCGGCGGCGAAGGCCTCTGAAGGGACTGAGTCGTACGGGCCCTGTGCCAATTTGAGCCAAAAGCATAGGTGAGGCACAAACCATGGGGGTGTATGCATAGGGGCCCGGAATGGAGGTGTAAGAGGGAAAACCCCAAGCCTGATGAGAAGCTCTCCGATGCAACCGCAATCGTACAACCCGACCGGGGCCAACGTTTTGGGAGATGGACGACCGATTGTGGGAACAGAAGACGATAGTTAGGATATCCGGGCAAGCTACAAACATGCGTAGCAAAGCGGCCAGTAAACGTTGGCGCCGTAACTGCAGTGGAAGGACACCTGCCCCCACAAGTATGCTGTCCATAGGGCTGGTGCAGAAATCACCAGTGGCAAGTCGAATCACGCTGTGAAGAATTGGGTCCAGCACCCGCAACACAGATCGCAGAGCATTTAGATGCTGCCAACACATCTGTTTAAGCTGCCGAATATGAGGCAGCCAAGTCAACCGGGCATCAAAAACCACAAACAAAAACCTATGTGACACCACCACAGCAAGAAGTTCGCCATCAAGGTAAAGACACGACTCCGGATGAACAGTGCGTCGCCGGCAGAAATGCATAACACTGGTCTTGGCTTCCGGAAACTGGAAGCCATGTGCTACAGCCCAAGACTGCACCTTGCGGATAGCGCCCTGCAGCTGACGTTCAGGAGCTGCAATGCCATGAGAACTATAGTAAACGCAGAAGTCGTCAGCATCCGTGGACGCTGAGACAGACGTTCCCACCGCTGCAGCGATCCCGTTAATTTCTATTAAAAACAGGCAGACACTGAGCACAGATCCCTGTGGCACCCCATTGTCCTGAACTCGGGAGGAACTATGGGAGGCCACGACTTGCACGCGGAAGGTTCGATGCGACACAATATTTCGTAGGAAAATCGGCAGTGGACCCCGAAGACCCCAACCATGAACCGTAGAGAGGAAGTGATGACGCTATGTCGTATCATACGCCTTCGACATGACGAAAAAGACAGCTACCAGGTGCTGATGGCGGGCAAAGGCCTGACGAATGGTCGACTCCAGGCTCACCAGATTGTCGGTGGCAGAGCGGCCTTTTCGAAACCCACCCTGAGACGGAGCCAGGAGTCCCCGTGACTCAAGTACCCGACTCAACCGCCGGCTCACCATCCATTCAAGCAACTTGCAAACAACGTTGGTAAGGCTAATGGGACGGTAGTTGTCCACCTCTAAAGGGTTCTTCCCAGGTTTCAGAATGGGGATAACAATACTCTCCCGCCATTGCGACGGAAACTCACCCTCGACCCAAATGCGGTTGTAAAGGTCGAGGAGCCGTCGCTGGCAGTCCACTGAAAGGTGTTTCAGCAGCTGACAGTGGATGCCATTTGGCCCAGGAGCGGTATCAGGACAAGCGGCTAGGGCACTGCCAAAATCCCACTCACTGAATGGAACATTAAACAATTCTTGATGGTGGGTGCGAAATGAAAGGCTCCGACGCTCCATCCGCTCTTTAATGGAGCTGAAGGCCAGGGGGTAATTCGCAGAAGCGGAACTCATAGCAACATGCTCTGCCAAGCAATCTGCAATGACGCCGGAGTCAGTATAAACTGCTCCATTCAGTGAGAGCGCAGGGACGCTGACAGGGGTCCGACAGCCGTAGACGCGACGAATCTTGGCCCAGACCTGCGATGGAGTCAAATGGAGGCCAGTGGTGGACACATACCGCTCCAAGCACTCCTGCTTGCTTTGGCGGATAAGGCGGCGGGCCCGCGCACGCAGCCGTTTGAAGGTGATGAGGTGTTCAACGCAGAGATGTCGCTTGTGACGCTGGAGCGCCCGCCGGCGATCTTTAATCGCTGCAGCGATCTCAGGCGACCACCAAGGCACAGTACGCCGCCGAGGGGACCCAGAAGAACGGGGAATCGCAGAGTCGGCGGCAATAACGATGCCCGTGGTGACCGATTGAACCACCGCATCAATGTCATCACTAGAGAGAAGCTCGATAGCGGCAGTGGAGGAAAACAAGTCACAGTCAGCCTTATTCATAGCCCACCTACAAGGGCGCAGAGAAGACTGACGCTGTGGCAGTGACAAAGATCGGAAAGTGGTCACTACCACACAGGTGGTCATGCACTCTCCATTGGACAGACGGTAAGAGGCTAGGGCTGCAGATGGAAGGGTCAATGGCGGAGTACGAGCCATGCGCCACGCTAAAGTGTGTGGAGGAACAATCATTTAAAAGCGAAAGATCGAGCTGTGCTAATAAATGCTCAATGGTGGCACCTCGACCTGTCGCCACTGACCCACCCCACAGAGGGTTATGGGCGTTGAAGTCGCCCAGTAGCAAGAAAGGCGGCGGCAATTGGGCTATCAGAGCAGCCAGGACATGCTGCGCGACAGCACCATCCGGTGGAAGGTAAAGACTGCAGACGGTAACAGCCTGTGGCGTCCACACCCGAACAGCGACAGCCTCTAAAGGTATTTGGAGAGGGACAGACTCGCTGTGCAGAGTGTGAAGGACATAGAGGCAGACGCCACCAGACACCCTTTCATAAGCTGCTTGGTTCTTATAATAACCCCGATAGCCACGGAGGGCGGGGGTTTGCATTGCTGGAAACCAAGTTTCCTGAAGAGCAATGCAGAAGAAAGGGTGAAGGCTGATAAGCTGTCGGAGCTCAGCTAGATGGTGGAAGAAACCGCTGCAGTTCCACTGGAGGATGGTATTGTCCATGGCGGAGAAAGGCGTGACGGGACTAGGAAGGCAGATTACGCCACTGGGTCACCTGCTGCCTCCGATGGAGCACCCGTGCTAGTGCTATCCATGGTGTCTGAGGGACCGGCGAGATCGAGGTCCTCAGCAGACTTCAGAATCTCCACCTCGTCCTCAGACGCAGCGCTGGAAGGTTGCTATAGGGTGGGTGCCACCGCTAGTTCCTTGGGCTTAGAGCTGCTCTTCTTAGATTTCTCTCGCTGCTCGTTGGGTTTCATGGGCTGGGAGGCCTTCACTGATTCCGTCTCCGAGACTGAGGAGGATCGCAAAGCTGTACGAACAGCTGATTGTGGGCACTTTCGCCACTGTTGGTCGTCAGCCTTCCCGCTGGTGGAAACCTGGGAAGGGAGGGTTCCAAGGGACCCCTTCCGAGCGTGAGAAGCCGAAGAAGTTGGACACTTCTCTGGGGTAGAAGCGGGGACGGACGTCCACGATGGGTGGGATGGTGTTGCTCCTGAGGTAGGTGGCGCAGGAGCAACCCAGTGGGTATAGCCCCCCCCCCTAGCAAGGGGGCAGGGGGAGTTGTACCACTCGTCGATCCGGCTGGAATTCGCGAAACTAATGGGGCTAGCACAGGTGTTGCAGCAGCGGCGTAGGAAGATATCATTCTCACAGGATGTAATCTGTCGTATTTCCTTTTGGCCTCAGTGTAGGTCAGTCGGTCCAGGGTCTTATATTCCATGATTTTGCGCTCTTTCTGGAAGATTCTGCAGTCTGGCGAGCAAGGTGAATGGTGCTCCCTGCAGTTGACACAGATGGGAGGCGGGGTACATGGACTACTGGGATGTGATGGGCGTCCGCAATCTCCACATGTGAGGCTGGAAGTGTAGCGGGAAGACATATGGCCGAACGTGCAGCACTTTAAGCACCGCATCGGGGAAGGGATATAGGGCTTGACGTCACATCGGTAGACCATCACCTTGGCCTTTTCCGGTCATTTATCACCCTCGAAGGCCAAGATGAAGGCACTGGTAGTAATCTAATTTTCCTTCGGACCGCGATGAACGCGCCGGACGAAATGTACACCTAAGCGCTCTAAATTGGCGCGCAGCTCGTCATCAGACTGCAAAAGAAGATCCCTATGGTAAATCACTCCCTGGATCATATTTAAACTCTTATGCGGTGTGATCGTAACAGCAACATCCCCCAACTTGTCACAAGCAAGTAACCGTCGGGACTAGGCAGAGGATGCCGTTTGTATCAGCACTGACCCAGAGCGCATTTTGGACTAGCCCTCCACGTCCCAAAACTTGTCCTCTAAATGCTCGACGAAGAACTGAGGCTTTGTGGAGAGAAAAGACTCCCCATCAGCTCTCGCACAAACTAAGAATCGGGGCGAATTACTGCTACTGCCATCCTGAGACATTCCTCCCACGGTGTTTCCAGGTAGGGGAACGTTTTCGGATCGTATTTCTGAGCATTAAATTGAGCCCGAGAACGCTTAGAGACTGCTGGCGGCTGGCCACCAGCGAGAGACGATGTACCACGCTTCATTGCGGGTCATCCGCCCTGATGCCACCTACTCCGACCAAGGGCCCTCCCCACGGGCGCCACCCAGTCGCAGCAATAGCCACCTGGCAGGATGGCCGTTGCCGAAAGTCCCGACACCCCAGGAGGATAGGCACCTACTCCTTGGCATACATGGGGATTTAATAGCGCAGGCCTCAGTAGAGCGATCCCTGTGTTGTCAGGGGGCTGCAAACAGGGTACATAGCTGCCCCACCACAACGGACTGGCTACCGTGCTGGATGTTAGGTAACATGTGGTCCATGGTCACCGTCAGTGCAGAAGGAGGCACCGCACAGTGCAAGGTGTAAACTGCACGCAGGAACGTAGTCATGCCCAAGAGATGGAGAGCGGGCAGGACTGCAATTCAACGACGAAGAAGCTGGCGAAAGGTCTGATCGCAAGATGGACACAATGCAATAAGTAAGGCGCCCTTCCCCAATCGGCTCGCTCTTCGGAAAATTTTCAGAGATTGTGGTAAAAAACCCAACAGAGGACCATCACGTAAGGCCAAAAAGTTTGAGACTCCTTTTAGTCGCCTCTTACGACAGGCAGGAATACCGCGGGCCTATTCTAACCCCCGAAACCGCAGGGGGGGCTCTTCATGGTGGAGAACTGAGTCGGCACTTCAAAATCGAAAACAAATTACGGTGATGAGAGAACAATAAGGAAGAGTTGTCAGCGGAAAGATGAGAATGTGTCAATGTGGGTGTTTATAGATTCTCAGTGGCGAGGTTGGGAACACCCTTACAAGTAGTAAGGCAGCCAAATGTGGCGAAAATGGTTAAAAATGTTATCACACAGTGAAGAGTAAACCGTTCCCGGCCCCCTCTCTCTGTCTCTCTCTGTCTCTCTGTCTCCACTCGTGCTGATCCACACACGCCATAGAAGGAAGCTATACTTGGGACAAAATATTAAGCAAAACGACAGACTACCTAGAATAACGGTACAGGAAAATGTGACTAGGTGACCATTTACAAAAGACAGGTAAGCCAGTCACCCTGTTAACATACAAAGGAAGTCTCCCAATAATTTTACGTAACACGCTGGACATGTTACAAAAGCCGCATGGTGTGGAGTGCCGTATCTAATCGTGACCTAATGCCAAAATGTATCACGTATTTATTCGAGACTGGTAAGAGCCAAGGTTTTCCTTACAGCGTTAAAAACAATTTAGGTATGCTAGCTACATTTTTAAATAGCAATTAGCGCTGCAAAATGCAGCACAAGTGAAGTGGCTGGTAGCAAAGTTTTCCATTGCCAAGTTTGAAATGTATGTACAGCGCTGTAGTTTGAACAATCACAGTAGCTAGAGCAGTAACTAACAGAAAACCATGCAATGTGAACTGTAAAAGGTGGACCTTTTTTTTTTGCCGGATGGTCCCTCAAATGACATACTTCATTGGGAAACGTGAGTGAATCCGAAAATTGTGGTTTTTTTTATGCGAAAATTAAAAGCTCTTTTGCGAAACTAACTACACAGGTGGATGTAGCTAAGCTTCTTATACGTTACAGGTTTTTCCAGGTAAATCTGATGACTTTAAATTTCCCTCCGGGGTATGGCGGAAGTTGTATGAAGCAACCGCATGCTTATGTTGCGCCGAATGATTTAGTAGACATACAGATCGGTGTTGTATCGCGACATTTTGTTGTGAACCAATTACGTCGCTTCCATTAGGTTTTTATGTATCCGGCCGATGCGGGTTGTCTACGCATTCTCTACCGCAGTTTTACTGCCTCAGTGTGAACAACGCCTTCAGGCTCAAATAGGTTAGTATTGATTTTCCAAGTTTACTGTAATGGATGCACAATGGTGTGGGGTACAAAATCGAGTAGAGCTGTAGGGGAATTAGTAAGGTTCGTCTACGGGAACACTATATGAACGAATTCCCTACGACCTTACCCTTAAGTAAATGCTAACAATGGAAACTACTTTTCGCAACCCTCACAGTTTAGTTGGTAGGTGGCCAAGTGAACAGCTCCTCAAAAACAAAACAGAACTAGTATGATAACCAGAAGGTGCTCTGACCTAAAAAAAGTGCCGGAACAGAAACAGTGAATAGTCCAAGCTGAGGATGTGCAACAGCGCGAATCTCAAGAGCTACAGCGTTTGAAGTGGTAGAGACTTGACACAAAATTGTCAACTGTCCCTCCGATCATTGACGTGTCTGTTCCCCCGACAGTGACGAATCAGAGGTGGATCACAAAGCTTTTCCCCTTAGTGTTGTAAGTGCTGATGTATGAACAAATTAGGAGCCAACTTTTATTCAAATAAATTGAACTAATTTTAAATTATCCTTCCCCCTCCAACTGCACTAAGGTGCTACTGGCGAAGATCTTTCAACCCAGCTTCAGTACAGATTTCCCAATGAATACTGCCTGCAACACCTACGAGCAACTACAAATACATTGATTATTTTCGACAGTACCTGCAAAATGACGTATTCCAACTAATTGCTGAGAAAACCTGTCGAATGTACACTAAAGTGAATATAAGGCCTTCGGGCTTAGATTTGACAACTGAAGATGTTTATTTTCGTATGCCTGATCGTGAGCTGCTTACACTATCCTGTTATCTGTACGTATTGAGATAACAGATGGAGAATACCTGTCGTAAGTGATAACATGGCTACGAACAGATTCTTTGTAATGATGACCATTTTGAAAGCTGTGTTTGATGATGTCTAAAAACGAAGAAAAATAGACAGGCTATGGAAATTGTGCCAATTGATCACAGAAATTAGAGAAGTTAGTTTGGAGTAAGAAAAAAAAGGCAGATGTGTCAGCAAGTGAGATGGTGTGTTCTTGCAAATCACAATGGACTTGTGACAGACGTTACGTTTTATCAGAGGGAAACCACATACCGTGACTAATCAAGGATTTGGCTTAGGTGAAACGGCTGTAATCCAGCTGATCGAAAGTGTTACCCCTGGACATACAATCTCTCGTGAGATTTTCTGCAGTCTGAAGCTGGTATGTGAGCTTCTGAATACAGGTTTCACTTCATCAGGTACTATCCAGAAAAACAGAATACCCACGGATGCAAGACTCTAAACTGACAAGGAACTTACTATTGCAGGCTGAGGGTCGACACATATGTCTGTCCATTGTGACTGAAATGTGTATATTTAAATGCATGCATAGAAACAGCAATGGTTATATCTTCTGCCCATGGTATCAACCCATCAGACGAGTGCCTACGGTCAGAAAAACGTATAATACTCAGACTGAAGTCACCAGACCAAAGGCCATCCAATCATACACAGCTATTATAGGTGGTGGTGGTGGTGGTGGTGGTGGTGGTGGTGGTGGTGGGAGGCGAGACGGGGGGAAAGTGGATCTTGGAAATATGGAGCTCAATCCTGAGAGGGGACCAACATATATAGGCCGAATCGTTCGCAGCATAGAACAGTAATCGTGCAAGTTTACTAACTTCTAGACGGATTCTTATGACCGCTCATTTAACAGTTAATGACAGTGAGTGCCAGATCAAACAATTTCATAAATGAAAATTTAATGCAAAATAGTTTTAACGACACTTTTCCTGTCAGTACGCAACACACGTTTCGGAAGAGTCTAGCCAAAGCCTTCAAATAAGGAAGAAAAGGTAGTGATTGAAGGTAAGTTGAAAGGACCGCCAGCAGAATGTGTCCTGGCTACGAAGGAGACATTTTCTCTATCCTCATTCTCTGAAGAGTCACTCCCGTACATAACGAGAAGCTGTAGTGCCATCTGACGGCAGTCAGTATGGAGCTCTTACACTGAGGAGGAATAAGCGTTCAGATGGGAGAGAGATGTTGCTGTTGCTCGTTTCAGTGTTGAACAACCAGAAACTTTCATCAGAGGTAGAGGTCGTTTGGTAGCTCCATGGTTTCTGGACGATGCTCTGTCTGGAAGATTTTGTTTTTCAGCCTTCCAGGTGAAACAAGCAAAAACAGAGTTTGTGGTAGTAGAGAGTGGGCTATACTATATATATTCTCAGATCCATTATTTGTAAATTAAGAGGTTACTTGCTGAAATTAACGCACCATAGTAAGAACAACTCCTCTGTCCTATCCTGCTGCAGTGACATTTTAGATAGTCAAAGAGTAAATGAAGTCAGCTGATTTGTGTCAGCTGTCAGGTGCCTCAGCTCCAGAGATCGTGTTCTCCATACAACGGAGGGACATGAATCGCAGAATTATTCTTAGAAATGCATATAGCTAACATGTAGTTGTAAAATTAATTACGTAATTGTGAAAGGATGAGCATTCAAGCTTTTCAAGCTGTACGGAATACAGTCTTTAATGAAGAGAGGCCTACAGGAACAAATTTGATTAGAAACTTGGAACAACAGTTTTCTTAATGTAGCCAGATCTACTGCATTAAGCCAAATAGTGCACTCCCGCTGAACAACTGCTTTCTGGAGTAGGGAGGCGCTGCACAAATGCGAACCAACTGGAAGCGAGATTAGAAAATACTTGAAACTCACCCATTAGAAGATGGTGAGGAGACCCAATGCTGGCAGGCGGCAGGCAGAACTTAGGCCACAGGACAGGCTGTGGGTCCTCAACTTCATTGTCGTAAAAAGGTCAGCGAGTTTCCTCCCTACGTCTAAGGGACCGGTGCAGAATCTCCGTTGTGTAGTGTTTTATAAAGAGTCCACAATTTCTTTATTTGAGAGGAAAATTTGTTAGGTCGAGATAATTAAATGACATCATCGACGCAGGTTTCCGTGGTCACTCATTAACAGGGTGACCTCGTTTTAGTAGTACTGAATCGCCAATGCTAGTATGCATAAAAATCCTCCAATAAATCGTCATCTGACTTCGTGAATCATGAAAACCTAATGAAGGTCGGTTTTCTGATCATACAAATTCTGACATACGCAGCTATAATGATGGCCGTTCAATCTTATCAGCGTATCGAAACTTCCATGTCGACTCGCCTTACGAATTGTAAAACAAAAACTGGATTAGGGAAAGGAAACTAAAAATGTTAGTAAACATTGTTCCATTTTAATGTATAAATTGTCATAAAAATACAAGAATAAGGAACAGGGCTCCTCATTACGTTAGGTGTCAATGGAGTGGGGGGAGGGGGGGGGGGGAGAGCGGAGGGGGGCGGGAGAGGAGAGAGAGAGAGAGAGAGAGAGAGAGAGAGAGAGAGAGAGAGAGAGAGAGAGAGACTGAAGGATACGAAAGCTCTCACTAAGGAAATTGATGTTTGTTTCCAAGGTTACAACGTAGCGTTATTCCATATCCTGAATGATCGATAGTTGAGTAAATCTTGAAGAAAGAGGTATTACAGATGCGTGTCGCTGGTCACCTTTGTCATCATTGATAGTCGGACAAGGCGCTCATTTAGGATGCATTTGTCTCGACCCAAGCCCTTCGGGTGGGGATGCGCTGCGCTCACACCTGGCCGGAAGGGCGGTATGTAGGTGGGGCGTACCGACAATACCATCGAGTCACTCGCGACCAGCACTTACTTCAATACTCCCGCTGCCGATTTGGGTTTTACTGCAGGGGTCGCCTGAGTAAATTTGTTGCCACACTGTTAAGACTTCGGCCCCTGCAGCCACGTGACTGTATCCATAGCCTGCAATGATTGGAGGGGTGTCAAGTGGTCTCCGCGTTGGTCCCATCATCTGGCTTAATAACAATCTGGTTTGAGTTGGTATGTATCTACTTCAGTTTCTGTGTTTTGCAAGGCTTTGCATAAGAACCTACTGGGTGTCACAGGGCACCGTTTTCATTCTTTTGCTGATTAGCTATGAACGTTATTTCTGCGTATATCCGGACTGAACTTTTTTTTAAACTGATTAGTTCACCATAAGCAGTGAGCATAACATATCTTACAGCGTTTCAATCGCCGTTTTTCAGTGGGCACAAGTCTTGTTGGAGGACTGTGTTTTTCTCCGTCGGCCAGTTGATTACTTCGTTATTTTATGACGCCCTTTCATTGTTTGATGAACGTCAGTTCTTGTCATTCCATATTTTGGTACCCTTCCCTTATGTTAATAATTAATAGGGTATGTGGCCGTCATTTGTGTATTTGGTACCTTATACTGTATTTGCGTATGACTCGGGTCTTTTCTAGACGGGAGTTAGTAACCGTTTCTGGAGTATTAAGAGACATAATATTTGAAGTAAATGCATTAAAGGCATTCATTCTGCAATGTGGACCCAACTGGTCAAGCTACGACTGAGAAGACACCTTCTGTGTGTTATTTGATTAATTTTTTCGTTTCCTTTTGTGTAATTATCTCTCAACCCCGCAACACCACTCCAAATTTAGTTCAGCTATGTTGGTAGCAGTGGGTAAGCAAGATAGTGGTAGCGACCTGCGCACCTGTGGGTGACGGGCTCCAGCACGTTTCCACAGGTGCTGCAATTGAGGCAGCAATGATTAGTGCAACAGCGATGGCAATGTAGACAGACCTGTCAACAGGTGGATGTGAAATAGGACCCCACTGCACTGTTGCCACGGAGTTGTGACCTGGATCTGTGGCACAAATGACAAAAAAGGAAACAGTGTTTGTGAAAACCATGGATGCCACGTTCCTGTCTTCGCTTCTTGTGCGATTTCTGACGCCACGATTCAACGTCCTGGTGTGCACACTAGTGGAACGGAGCCTCCTGAGGTGTCACGCCTTTGACGAGAAGGAAAGATCATTCGTTAGCCACCTATCCGACTCTTTTGTACAAAGGTGAGGTTCCAGAGGAATACTGTACTACCAACAGTGACGATTTTAAATGCGTTTATTACTGTTGCACTAGTTGCAGTGACTGTGCCAATAGATGCCTCGTTTCTGAAAGAACTTACTAACTCACACAGTAAGATCAAAGTCCTGCAAGACCAAATAATGTTCTTGACGGATCGTTATGAGTACTTCCTGAAACAATTTATGTCCCTTAAATGATAATCTAAAGCAAAATAGTAGTAACGAAAATTTTCTCTTCTGTACGCAACACACATGTACCCCATTTAGTGCTAACATTTTGATTCTCTTCATGGTGGAGAACGGAATCAGCACTTCCAAATCGGAAAGAAAATACGGTAATGAGAGAACAATAAAGAAGAGTTGTGAACGGAGAGATGAGAATGTGAGTGTCAATTTGGGTAGTTTACAAATTCTCTGTGGCAAGGTTGTGAAGGCCCTTACAAATAGTAAGGCAGCCAGATGTGGCGAAAATGGTTAATAATGTTATCACACAGTGAAGAGTTAACATACAAAATGGCTTTCACGCTCTCCACTCGTGCTGATCCACAAACGCCGTAGGAGAAGGAAGCTATACTTGCGACAAAATTTTAAGTAAAACGACAGACGAGCTACAATAACGGTATAGGAAAATGTGACCAGGAGACCATTTACAAAAGACAGGTAAGCCAGTCACCTTGTTAACATACAGGGAACGTCTCCCAATAATTTTACGAAACACGTTGGACGTGTTATGACACCCGCACGGTGTGGAGTGTCATATCTAATCGCGGTCTAATGCCAAAATGTATCACGTATTTCTTCGAGACTGGTAAGAGCTACAGTTTCCGGTCCAGCGTTAAAAACTATTTAGGTATGCTAGCTACATGTTTTAAATAGCAATAAGCGCTGCCAAATGCAGCACAAGTGAAGTGGCTGGTAGCAACGTTCTCCATTGCAAAATGTGGAATGTATGTACAGCGCTGTAGTTCGAACCATTACTGTAGCTAGAGCAGTAACTAACAGATAACCAGGCAATGTGAACTGTAAAAGGTGGAATTACTTTTTATATTTTTTGCAGCATAGTCTCCTCAAACTGAGATACTTTAGTGGGAAACGTGAGTGAATCCGAAAATAGTGGTTATTTTTTATGCGAAAATTGTAAGCTCTTCTGCGAAACTATCTACACAGGTGGATGTAGCTTAGCTTCTTATACGTTACAGGTTTTTATAGGTAAATGTGATGACTTGAAATTTCCCTCCAGGGTATGGTGGAAGTTGTATGAAGCAAACGGATGCTTATGTTGCGTCGAATGATCTGGCAGACATACAGATCGGTGTTGTATCGCGACGTTCTATTGTGAACCAATTGCGTCGCTTCCATTATGTTTGTGTGCGCGCGTGCGCACTGACTGTGTGAACTACGCCTTCAGGCCCCAATATTTAAGTACTGGAGTTTCCTAGTTTACTGTAATGGACGCACAATGGAGGGGGGTACAAAATCGAGTAGAGCTGTAGGGGAATTACTAAGGGTCTTCTACGGGGAACCCTATATGCACGAATTCTCTACGACCTTACCCTTCAGTAACTGCTAACAAGTGAAACTACTTTCCGGAACCCTCACAATTTAGTTGACAGATGGCCCAGTCAACAGCTCGCCAAAAACAAAACGCAAAACAAGCGTGATAACCAGAAGGTGCTCTGACGAAAAAGAGGCAGAACAGAAACAGTGAATAGTCCAAGCTCAGGATGAGCAACATAGCGCGAATCTGAAGAGCTACGGCGTTTGAAGTTATGAACTGTCCCTCCGATCATTGACGAGCGTGTTACCCTGACAGTGAAGAATCAGAGGAGGAATGTGTTTTAACGAATCTGTAGAACAGGAATAAACAATACTTTCACTGTCCCGACGTATGCGCAAAGGTTTTCCTCTTCCTGTTGGAAATGCTCATGTATGAACAGATGAGCCAACTTGTATTCAAATCAGTTGAATTAATTTTAAATTATATGTTCCTCCTTGGACTGCATTGAGGAGCTAATGACGAAGATCTTTCAACCCCGCTTCAATAACAATTTCCCAGTCAATAATGCCTGCAACACCCACTAGCAACTACAAATACGTTGATTATTTTAAACACTACCTACACGATGACATATTCGAACTAATAGCCGAGAGAACCTGTCAAACGTACGCTAAAATAAACGGAATGCCTTCGGGTTCCGATTTAACAACTGAAAATGTTTATTGGTGTATGCCTGGTGGTGAGCTGCTTACACTATCCTATTATCCGTATGTATTGAGATAACAGACGGAGAATACCTGTGGTAAGTGATAACACGACTATGAACAGATTCTTCGTAATTAGGACCAGTTTGAAATCTGTGTTTGATGATGTCGAAAAAGGAAGCAAAAATAGACGGGCTATGGCAATTACGCCAATTGATCACAAAAATTAAAGAAGTTTGTTTGAAGTTAGAAAAATTGCAGATGTGTCAGCAGGTGAGATGGTGTGTTCTTGCGAATCCCAATGTACTTGCGACAGACTTGGGTCGACAGAAGCTTCCGATCTCACGCGTCGGCTTTGACCCGTGACGTAAGGGTGTTGTGTGTTACGTCATGACGGCGCGGAGTTTGGTTTGTGAGTGTGGCGTGTTTTTAGATGTCGTCGTGTTGTGGTTTGTTGTGCCCTCTTTTTTTGTTTTGGTTTTAGGGCGCAAAACTGCTATGGTCATTAGCGCACGGTCCGTGACTTAGGAAACAGTAAAAAACCGAAAATGGAAACCAGCAGCAATGGGAACGAAACTCAAAAAATTGGAGAAACTAAAAGCAGAAGGAAGGCTAAAAATCCACTACAGAAAGGGGTTGGTTGTCCCCAAAAAAAGCTTCAAGTGACTGACGTCATTTCACTGGCATTAATAAACTCGAGAACGCGATCGGCCGAGCGCGTGTCATCTGCTAAAATTAACGATATATCACGCGACAGCTGTAGACGGGCGCGTAACGGATTAAAATAGGGGCACTCAATTAAAAGGTGTCTTACCATCCACAGCTGAGAGCAGTGGGGACAGAGTTGGGGAGGATCATCGCTTAGAAGATGTCGATGGCTAAAAAGACAGTGCCCTAGCCGAAGTCTAGTTAAAATTACCTCCTCCCGACGACTCGTTCGGGAGGAAGAGGTCCAAGCACAAGGAAGAGCTTTCACGTCCCGCAATTTATTATGGGGAAGTGTTGACCAATGCGCATGCCATAAATGAGCAACTTTGCGACATAAACCGCTCCGTAGATCGGTAAAGGGAAGCGACTGAATAGCTGGCCGAGGAAGAGAGACTGCAGCCTTGGCCGCTATATCAGCCGCCTCATTCCCACAGATACCAGCGTGTCCCGGGAGCCAGAGGAACGCCACCGAGACGCCCCCCAGATGGAGCAAGCGCAGACAGTCCTGAATCCGGTGGACCAGAGGGTGCACAGGGTAAAGAGCTTGGAGACTGAGGAGAGAGAGCTGAGAGAATCTGAGCAGATAACGTACTGTATCCGCCGATGGCGGCGGATGTAGTGGACAGCCTGGAGAACAGCGTAAAGCTCCGCAGTATACACCGAACAGTGGTCGGGAAGCCGAAATTGATTTGGGGTGTCGCCAACAATATAGGCACTCCCTACACCTAACGATGTTTTCGAGCCGTCGGTGTAAATAAATGTGGCGTCCGTCATTTGTGCACATAGAGCAGCAAATGCCCGACGATAAACAAGTGTAGGGGTACCATCCTTGGGAAATCGACAAAGGTCACGGAGCAGGCAGAACCGGGGACGGAGCCAAGGCGGTGCTGTACCCCAAGTTGTCAAGAAGGTTTTAGGGAAGCGGAAGGAAAGAGAATGGAGCAGTTGACGGAAGGGGACTCCCGGTGGTAGTAGGGAGGAGGGGCGGCCTGCATACGCTACATCAAAGGAGGCGTCGAAAAAAATGTCATGGGCTGGATTAGCAGGCATGGAATGCCGATGGCTAGCATAACGACTCAGAAGAACTGCTCGCCGATTGGTCAGCGGAGGTTCAGCAGCCTCAGCATGAAGGCTTTCCACACGGCTGGTGTAAAAAGCTCCAGACACTGAACGTAATCCACGGTGGTGGAGAGAGTCGAGACGCCGAAGAATAGACTGCCGAGCAGAGGAGTAGACTATGCTTTCATAGTCCAATTTCGAGCGCACTAAGGCGCGATAGAGGCGGAGAAGGACCACTCGGTCCGCTCCCCAGGAGGTTCCATTCAGGAAACGGAGGGTGTTGAGGGATCGCAGACAGCGAGCCGAAAGATAGGAAACGTGGGAGGACCAGCACAGTTTTCTGTCAAACATAAGACCCAAGAATTTAGCGGCGTCCGAAAACGGATAGTCGACAGGACCTAGATGTAAGGAGGGCGGAAGTAACTCCTTACGTCGCCAAAAATTAACACATACGGTCTTACTGGGAGAAAAACGGAAGCCGGTTTCGATGCTCCAAGAGTGGAGGCGATCGAGACATCCTTGAAGACGTCGTTCAAGAAGGCTGGTCCGTTGAGAGCTGTAGTAGATCGCAAAATCGTCCACAAAGAGGGAGCCCTAGACATCAGGAAGGAGACTATCCATAATTGGATTGATGGCAATGGAAAACAGTAAAACACTCAGCACGGAGCCCTGAGGGACCCCGTTTTCTTGGGAGAAAGTACGGGAGAGAGTAGTGTTCTCCCGCACTCTAAACGTGCGCTCTGCCATAAATTCGGGAAGAAAGAGGGGCAGCCGACCAAGAAAGCCCCAAGAACAGTGTACGGAGGATTCCTGTCATCCAACAGGTATCGTATGCTCTCTCCAGATCAAAAAATATTGCTACTGTTTGGCGTTTCCGGAGAAAATTGTTCATGATATAAGTGGAGAGAGCAACAAGATGGTCAACTGCAGAGCGATGCTTTCGGAATCCGCATTGGGTAGGCGTTAAAAGACTGCGGGATTCCAGCCACCAAGCTAAACGGCAATTCACCATACGCTCCAAAACCTTACTTACACTACTCGTGTGAGAAATGGGGCGATAGCTAGAGGGGAGACGTTTGTCCTTTCCAGGTTTCCGAACAGGAACGACTATAGCTTCCCGCTATCGTCTGGGAAAAGTACTGTCGGTCCAAATTCGATTATAAAGGCGAAGGAGGTAACGCAGACTATGGGTTGATAAATGCAACAACATTTGGACGTGGATACCATCCGGTCCTGGGGGCGGAGGAGCGAGAAGAGAGTGCATGTTGGAGTTCCCGCAAGGAGAAAACAGTATTGTAGCTTTCGCGATTTTGAGAGAAAGCAAGAGGTCGCACTTCCGCTGCACGTTTCTTCGGGAGAAACGCTGGCGGGTAATTTGAAGAGCTCGAAATCTCAGCCATATGCTGACCCAATAAGTTAGAAATTGCGACGGGGTCCACTAACGTATCATGCGCGACAGTGAGCCCAGAGACCGGGGAGAAACTAGGCGCGCCTGAGAACCGTCGAAGCCGACTCCAAACTTCCGAGGAGGGAATGAAGGTGTTAAATGAGCTAATAAAGAATTTCCAGCTTGCCTTCTTGCTATCGCGGATGACGCGACGGCATCGCGCACGGAACTGCTTATAGCGGATACAGTTGGCCAAAGTAGGATGGTGGCGGAAAACGCGAAGAGCACGTCGCCGCTCACGTATTGCGTCACTTCACGCCTCGTTCCAGGAAGGAACTGGGTGGGGGGGGGGGGGGGGCGCCGGGGCAATTCGGAGGTGCGTGGTATTGAACGTTCCGCAGCTGTAAGAATAACTTCGGTAATGTGTGTGACCTCATCGTCGACGCTGGGAAAGTGACGGTCATCAAATGTCGCTAGAGACGAAAAATGTGTCCAATCGGCTAGGGCAAACTTCCAGCGTCGCGGGCGCATATAGGGCAGTTGAGGCTGCAGCCTAAGGACACATGGAAAGTGGTCACTCGAGTGTGTATCATCAAGGGCGAACCATTCGAAGCGCCGAGCTAGCGGAACAGTACCGAGCAAAAGGTCCAAATGAGAGAAATTTGTCGTGGAGGCACACAAAAATGTAGGGACCCCAGTGTTGAGGCAAACTAGATCCGCTTGGTGGAAAACGTCTAGCAATAGTGAGCCACGTGGACAAAGATGTGGAGATCCCCAAAGCGGGTGGTGGGCATTGAAGTCCCCAACCAGCAAATAGGGGGGTGGAAGCTGACCAAGATGATGGAGATCAGCTCGTGCCATTGATGTGGAAGATGGAATGTATACATACAAAGAGAAAAGGTATATCCTGAAAGGGAAAGACGGACAGCGACAGCTTGGAAGGAAGTGTTTAAATGGGTTGGGTGGTAATGGAGAGTATCATGGAGAATAATCATGAGTCCTCCATGGGCTGGAGTGCCTTCAACAGAGGGGAGATCAAATCGGATGGACTGAAAATTGGGGAGAGCAACGCGGTCATGGGGACGCAGCTTTGTTTCCTGAAGACAATATGACTGGCGAGTAGGATCGTAAGAGGATCGGCAATTCATCCCGATTGGCTCGAATGCCGCGGATATTCCAGTGGATAATGGACATAGGGTGAACAGAAAATGGTGGAATGTGATCAAGGTCGCTGTCAGCTCAACGACTGCTCAGAGCTTGCGACCGACAGCATGGAATGGCATTCAGCCGAAGGCAGAAGATCCTGATCCATAGGTTGTTCAAGAGCAGCTCCTGCCACCAGCGATCGGCCGGTTGATCGGCTGCCAGCAGTGCGCCTCGACGACACAGAAGACGGCCGAGGGCGATTTCCGCCATGTGGTGCTGCAGATGAGACACGCCTTGGCGGAGAAGGAGATGAACTGGGTTTCTTAGTAGCCTTCTTGGAAATATGATGTTTAGATGAAGGGGGAACCGATGGTTGTGAAGGTTGTGAAGGTGGGGTACATAAAAAATCTTCAGGAGTATGCTCTTTTTTCGAAGTCTTTGTCTCTGACTTTTGGGCTCGAGATTTAGCAGAACCTGATGAAGGGGGGGGGGGGGGCGTAGAGTTCGTTAAAGCTCCGGCCTCTCTGGCCAGGGACGGTTATATGTGGCGCTGTCGGAAAGACGACATACGGCGTTCCATACAGGGCGGTACCTGGTTCGAGAAGTCTAGGTTGGGCATGTGCAAGATTGTAGTTGTTACTTATTTTTGTTATAGATCCCCACAGAGTTTTTGCGCGCATGAGACTGGTGTGAGTGAGAGGAGCGTTCTGGATTGGTATTCGTTTTGTCGTGAAGTGTGTTCAGAATTTATTAAGTACAGGTAAGTTGGGGTGGTTGTGGAGGTTGACGAGTCACAGTTTGGGAAAAGGAAGAACGGGATTGGGAAGACTGTGGCTGGTCTTTGGGTGTGGGGGGCTGTTGTTCCGGGGGAGGGGGTGGGTGTTCCGTATGTGTTTTAGGGTTGTGGAAGAGAGGTCCAAGGCCGAATTAGTGGGGTTAATTGAGGAATATATAGAGCCACGGTCCACAGTAGTTTCTGATGCTTTTTCTTCGTATAGGGGGTTGGGTGAGAGGGGATTTAATCATTTAGTAGTGAACCATAGTTTAGAGTTTAATAATTATGAGACAGGGGCTTGTACTAATACTAGAGGGGATGTGGGGGGTGGGGCGGTTTAGTCAGTTCATGGGAGGGGGAAGAGGCGCTCTTCCAACCTTCAGTCTCATTTTTTTTTTTTTTTTTTTTTTTTTTTTGTGGTTTTCGGGCGCACAACTTCAATGGTCATTAGCGCCCTGACTACTCTAAGAATGCACCGCGAGGCACAAGTTGACAACAACAACTAAAAGGGAAAACACAATAAAAGACAGACTGACAGGCATAGGATTAAAAAACATCAAATGTCCTTAGCGAGGTTTGTCAAATTGATAAAACAAAGAACACGAGCAGCTGCTCGTGGGTCATCCGCTAAAATGGCATCTAAAGTAGTAGGCAGGTTAAGATCGAGGCGCAGTGTTTTAAGATCGGGACAGGACATTAAAATGTGACTAACCGTCAGCAAGTGCCCACATGGGCAGAACGGCGCCGGTGCAGCCGTCAGCAGATGGCGATGGCTGAACCGGCAGTGTCCAATCCTTAACCTTGCTAAAACGACCTCCTCCCGCCGAGAAGGGCGTGAGGAGGACGTCCAAGCCACGGGAAGAGGTTTTAAGGCCCGAAGCTTGTTGTCGGTAAGTGCAGCCCAATCGGCATGCCACAGCGACACAACGCGCCGACAAATGACCCTGCTAAAATCGGACGAAGGGACACAACAAGAAGCTGTCCGAGGCTGGAGGACCGCAGCCTTGGCCGCGGCATCTGCAGCTTCGTTCCCAGGGATACCGACATGGCCAGGAACCCACATAAAGCTAACCGGCGTACCGACGTCCACCAGCTGCTGAAGAGAGCGTTGGATCCGGTGTACGAAAGGGTGAACCGGGTACGGATCACTGAGGCTCTGGATGGCGCTCAGGGAATCTGAGCAGATGACATAAGCAGAATGTCGGTGGCGGCAGATGTACAGAACAGCCTGGTAGAGGGCAAAGAGCTCAGCTGTGAAGACCGAACAATGGCCATGGAGCCGGTATTGGAAACTTTGTGCCCCGACAATAAAGGAACACCCGACCCCGTCATTGGTCTTAGAGCCATCTGTATAAATGAAAGTCATGTTGTTGAACTTCGAGCGAAGTTCCAAAAAACGGGAGTGGTAGACCGAACCGGAGGTGACCTCTTTTGGGAGCGAGCTGAGGTCGAGGTGAACGCGGACCTGAGCCTGGAGCCAAGGTGGCGTGCGGCTCTCGCCCACTCGGAAGGTTGCAGGGAGTGAAAAATCAAGGTGTTGAAGGAGGCGACGAAAGCGAACTCCAGGTGGTAGCAAGGCAGAGACATACAACCCGTATTGAAGGTCAAGAGAGTCGTCAAAAAAGGAACGATAAGAAGGATGGTCGGGCATTGACAGTAGCCGACAGGCATACCGACAAAGCAGTATATCGCGCCGGTAGGTGAGTGGCAATTCGCCAGCGTCAGCATGAAGACTCTCTACGGGACTGGTATAAAATGCTCCGATCGCAAGTCGTAAACCCCGATGTTGTATGGAGTTGAGGCGGCGTAAGATGGATGGCCGTGCAGAGGAGTATACGAAGCTCCCATAATCCAGCTTGGAGCGGACGATCGACCGATATAGGCGAAGGAGGACGGTTCGATCCGCTCCCCACGACATACCACTGAGAACACGGAGGACATTTAAAGAACGGGTACAACGGGCGGCCAAATATGACACATGTGGAGACCAGCTAAGTTTCCTGTCAAAGGTAAGGCCTAAAAATTTGATTGTCTCCACGAGTGGGAGAGCAACGGGACCGAGTCGTAAGGACGGTGGGAGAAACTCTTTGTAGCGCCAGAAGTTAATACAGACCGTCTTCTCGGCAGAAAAACGGAAGCCATTGGCGACACTCCAGGAGTAAAGACGGTCAAGAGAACGCTGAAGACAGCGCTCCAAGACACGTGGACACTGCGCGCTGCAATAGATGGTAAAATCGTCCACGAAAAGGGAGCCTGATACATCAGCTGGGAGGCAATCCATTATTGGATTGATCGCGATGGCGAAGAGAGCGACGCTCAAAACTGAGCCCTGTGGCACCCCATTCTCCTGGCGAAAGGTGTCGGACAGGACAGAACCCACACGTACCCGAAACTGTCGATCCATTAAAAAGGAACGAATAAAAAGAGGGAGGCGACCGCGAAAGCCCCATGTATGCATGGTGCGGAGAATGCCCGCCCTCCAACAGGTGTCATAAGCCTTCTCCAAATCAAAGAACACAGCCGCGGTCGGGCGCTTCCGCAAGAAGTTATTCATGATGAAGGTCGACAAGGTAACCAGATGGTCGACAGCAGAGCGGCGCCTTCGAAATCCACATTGTACATTGGTAAGTAGGCGTCGAGACTCGAGCAGCCAAACCAATCGAGAGTTAACCATTCGCTCCATCACTTTACAGACACAGCTGGTAAGCGAGATGGGTCGATAACTGGAAGGCAAGTGCTTGTCCTTCCCCGGCTTAGGAATCGGGACAACAATAGACTCGCGCCAGCATGCGGGAACATGTCCCTCAATCCAGATGCGATTGTAAGTACGAAGAAGAAAACCTTTACCCGCAGGAGAAAGGTTCTTCAGCATCTGGATATGAATAGAATCAGGCCCTGGAGCGGAGGACCGTGATCGGCCAAGTGCGTTTTCCAGTTCCCGCATGGTGAATGGGGCATTATAACCTTCACGATTCGAGGAGCGGAAGTTAGGTGGCCTCGCCTCCTCTGCCTGTTTGCGGGGGAGGAAGGCAGGGTGGTAATGATCGGAGCTCGAAACCTCGGCGAAAAAGCGGCCGAAGGCATTGGAGACAGCCTCAGGGGCCACAAGGACTTCATTCGCGACCTTCAAGCCAGAAACTGGGGAGTGGACCTTAGTGCCAGATAGCCGGCGCAGGCTACCCCAGACAACAGAAGAAGGAGTAGAACTGTTGAAGGTGCTGGTGAAAGCAGCCCAGCTGGCTTTCTTGCTTTCTTTAATAATACGACGACACTGAGCACGTAATCGTTTATAATTAATGCAATTCGCCACTGTAGGGTGGCGTTTAAAGGTGCGTAAAGCACGTCGACGAGCACGTAAAGCGTCCCTACATGCTGCGGTCCACCAGGGGACCGGTACGCGACGTGGAGAAGAAGTAGGGTGAGGGATGGAATATTCAGCAGCAGCGAGAATGACTTCCGTGAGGTGTGCGACCTGACGATCGCAGCTTGTGAAGGTGTGATCCTGAAAGGTCACCCTGGAAGAGAAGAGCCCCCAGTCTGCCTTGGAGATGGTCCAACGAGAGGAGCACGGAGAGGGAGTATGCTGCAGGAGATGGATAACACACGGGAAGTGGTCGCTTGAATATGCATCAGCAAGTGCATACCACTCAAACCGGCGTGCAAGTTGGGGAGTACATATAGAGAGGTCTAAATGGGAATAGGTATGAGATGTGTCCGAAAGAAAAGTAGGGGCGCCAGTATTGAGGCAGACAAGATTGAGCTGGTTGAAAAGGTCTGCTAACAAGGAGCCCCTCGGGCAGGATGCTGGAGAGCCCCAAAGAGGATGGTGGGCATTGAAGTCTCCAGTTAACAAAAATGGTGCAGGTAGCTGAGTAATAAGTTGTGTCATGTCTGCCCTGGTAACGGCAGATGACGATGGAGCGTAAACGGTACAAAAGGAAAACGTGAAAGTGGGGAGAGTAATGCGGATGGCTACTGCCTGCAGGCCGGTGTGCAACGTGATGGGATCGTAGTAAATATCATCCCGGACCAGCAACATAACCCCTCCATGAGCTGGGATACCTACCACAGGGGGTAGGTCAAAACGCACAGAGGTGTAGTGTGCTAAGGCAATTTGATCGCATGGGCGTAGCTTCGTTTCCTGGAGGGCTACGACGAGCGGACGATGCGAGCGGAGCAGCAACTTCAAGTCCTCTCGGTTGGAGCGAATGCTGCGAATATTCCAGTTAATAAGTGCCATCGTAAGAAAAGGAAGATGAGAGAAGGGGTCACCTCGAAGGCCGCTTAGGGCCTGGCTTCGAGCGAGCACTGCCGCCGCTAGCAGGAGGCAGACAGTCATCGTCCATTGGGTCTATAGGTTCATCGGCCATCTCAGGAGGATGGCCGGGAGGGGGAGCTTCCTCCGCCGGTGAACGGCCAGATGTTCGGCTACCAGCGGTGCGGCCAGGCGAAACGGATGACGGCCTGGGGCGGCAACCGCTGGGTGGCGCAGGAGAAGAAAGGCGCCGCGGCGGAGAAGGAGAACTGTGCTTCCTATGCGCCTTTTTAGAAGGACGTTTGGTGGAAGTACCGGTCGAAGGCTGGGAGGTCGAGGAACGGAGGAAGTCTGCACGGGATGGTTCCTTCTTGAAGGCCCGTGCATCTGACTTCGGGGTCTTCGACTGAGCAGAAGCTGAGGAAGTGGCTGGTGTCTGTGGGGTGATGGGAGGAAGAGGAGACGTCGACCGCGCGATCTTAGCACTGGCCGAACGGACGACCGTGGTGCTGAAGGTCAGATCGCATGTCTGGGTTGCTACCTCCCGGGTAGTCCGAGGAGAGGCGAGGACAGTGCTGTATTTCCCCGCTGGGAGCAGCGTGGGCTTCCTACTAGCCAATAGCTTGCGAGCAGCCGAGGTGGACACTTTCTCTTTGACTCGAATTTCCTGGATACAGCGTTCTTCCTTATAGACAGGACAGTCGCGGGAGGATGCGGCATGGTCACCCTGACAGTTCACACAACGAGGAGACGGAGGTGGACAGTCACCCTCATGGGCATCCCTGCCACAAGTGACACATTTAGCCGCATTGGAACAAGACTGTCGAGTGTGATTGAAACGCTGACACTGGTAGCAGCGCGTAGGTGTCGGGACATAGGGGCGAACTGAAATGACCTCGTAGCCCGCCTTGATGCGCGATGGCAGCTTAACACTATCGAAGGTTAAGAAAAGTGTCCGGGTCGGTACAAGGTCATTGTTGACCTTTTTCATGACCCTATGGACAGCCGTCACGCCCTGCTCAGCGAGGAAAGATTGAATCTCCTCGTCAGTCAAGCCGTCGAGGGATCTAGTATAGACCACACCACGAGACGAATTCAAAGTTCGGTGAGCCTCCACCCGGACAGGGAATGTGTAAAGGAGTGTGGCCCGAAGCAGTTTTTGTGCCTGAAAGGCGCTCTCAGTTTCGAGTAATAGGGTACCGTTACGCAATCTGGTACAAGATTTGACAGATCCAGCTATGGCATCGACGCCCTTCTGGATAACGAAAGGGTTGACAGAGGAAAAATCCTTTCCTTCCTCAGATCGAGAAACGACGAGGAACTGTGGGGCAGGCGGTAGTATTTTTGTCACTGTTGGCTGGTCACGTTTCCGTTTGTGGGTCGAAGTCGAAAGCGATGGAGTAGAATCCATTGCGGAGGAATCCCCCATGATTGCCAGCGTCTCCGATGGCGCGCTCCTTCCTTGTGGGGACCCTCTCAGAGGGCACTCCCGCCTTAGGTGAATGTTTACACCTCAGGTCACACCTCCCGAGAAACAGACGGAGGGACCAATCGGCATGGTCAGAAGGTATCAGCTCAGGCAATCACCCCTCCCCGGGCCTGGCCTTTACCAGGGGGTACGCGCGTGCCTTACATGTCTACCCAGGGCGGGGACTTACGCGTTACCCCGTCACCGGCTACGCGTGCGAACGCGTGGGTCGGCCTTCAGACACGCACAGGGAGGAAGGAAGAAGAGGAAAAAGAAGAGAGAGGGAGAAAGAGGACAGACTGTCTCAAACGCCGAGGCGGAGACCAGAGAAGGCAAGGAGAAGAAGGCAAGGAGAAGGCAAGGAGAAGGCAATGAGAAGGCAAGGAGAAAAAGGCAATGAGAAGGCAGGGAGAAAAAGGCAATGAGAAGGCAAGGAGAAGTCAAGGGAAAGAGTAAGGAAGACAGTGAAGTGGAGAAGAGCAAAGAAAGGAACCAACAAAAGGAATGAAGAAACGAGAAGTGAAAAACCAAAAAGACCACGATTATAGGTCGGGAAACCGTCCGTCTCCGGACGCAGGCGCTAACTACCCCCGTGAGGGGGATGGTCTCCTTTTAGTCGCCTCTTACGACAGGCAGGAATACCTCGGGCCTATTCTAATCCCCGGACCCGCAGGGGGGGTCTCATTTAGATGAGTACTGTTGGCAGAAGAGTGTCCCAGAGGGCTATTGTGTTGTTCTGGTTTTCTTAAGGGCTGTGGGTACAATGTATAGGCCGAAAGTGGTTAGTTAGGGTGGTCTGGGAAGGAGGGTGGGTGGCTGCGGCTCAGGGTGGGGTGGGTGGTTTATTTTGTTGTAGAGTATTTGTTAGGGTGGGGGGAGTGTGTTTTAGTTGTGGAGGATCTATTTTGTTGTGGAGGATCTATTTTGTTGTGGAGGATCTATTTTGTTGACGTTTTTGTTGAGTTGTGTGTGGTTGAGATTTTTTATGTTGCATTTGGTTTTTGTTTGTGGGTTTTTGTTTTGTTGTCGGGGGGAGGTTGGGGTGGGGTGTGGGTAGTTTACTGTTTTTCGTTTGTGTGTGTGTGTGTGTGTGTGTGTGTGTGTGTGTGTGTGTGTGTGTGTGTGTGTGTGTGTGTGTGTGTGTGTGTGTGTGTGTATTCGATGTATTTTCGTCTTTATAGTATGTAACGACTTTATATGCACCATATTGGAATTGTCATTTACAGTCGTTTCCGCCATATTTGTGACGTCATGGATCAAAGCAGACGGGTGGTATCGGACGCTTCCGTATTTCCACAGACTTTACATTTAATCAGAGGGAAACCACATACCGTGACTAATCAAGGATTTGGCGTAGGTGAAACGACTGTAATCCAACTGACCGAAAGTCTTACCCCTGGACATACAATCTATCGTGGTATTTTCTGCAGTCTGAAGCTGGTATGAAAAGAATACCCAAGGATGCAAGACTCAAAACTGACAAGGAACTTACTATGGCAGGCTTTGGGTCGTCACATATGCCTGTCCATTATGACAAATGTGTGTAATTAAATGGCTGCATAGAAAGAGCAATGGTGATTTCTTCTGGCCATGGTATCAACCCATCAGGTAAGTGCTTACGGTTCAGCAAAAAGGATAACAAGTAGATTGAAGTCACCAGACCAATGGCCATCCAGTCACAGTGCTATAATAAGGGACGGGGCGTGGGGGGGGGGGGGGGGGGCTTGGGGGGTAGTGGACCTTGGAAATATGGAGGTCAATCGCGAGAGGGGACCAACATATGTAGGCCGAATCGTTCGCAGCATAGAACAGTTATCCTGCAAGTTTACTAACTTCTACACGGATTCTTATGACCACTCATTAAACAGTTAATTACAACGAGTGCCAGATCAAACAGAATTCCATAAACGAAAATTTAAACCAAAATAGTTTTCACGAAACTTTTCCTGTCAGTACGCAACACGTTTCGTCGTCTGTACAACGATGTTAATACTTGTACAAGTTAGGAGTCTAGCCAAAAGGAAGCAAAGGTAAGATGAAAGAACCGCCAGCAGAATGTGTCCTGGCTACGAAGGAGACATTTTTCTGCACCCTCATTCTCTTAAGAGTCACGTCCTGTACATAATGAGAACCTGTAGTGCTACATGACGGAAGTCAGTATGGTGCTCTTACACTGAGGAGGAAAAAGCGTTAAGATGGGAGAGAGATGTTGCTGTTGCTCGTTTCAGTGTTGAACAACCAGAAACTTTCATCAGAGGTAGAGGTCGTTTGGTAGCTCCATGGTTTCTTGACGATGCTCTGTCTGGAAGATTTTGTTTTTCAGGCTTCCAGGTGAAACAAGCAAAAACAGAGTTTGAGGTAGTAGAGAGTAGTCTTTAATACATATATTCTCAGATCCATTGTTTGGAAATTACTAACAGTTCCTCGCTGAACTTAACGCACCATAGTAAGAACAACTCCTCTGTCCTATCCCGCTGCAGTGAAATTTTCGATAGTCAAAGAGTAAATGAAGTCAGCTGCTTTACGTCAGCTGTCAGGTTTCTCCGCCCCACAGATCGCGTTCCCCATACAACGGAGGAACATGAATCGCAGAATTATTCTTAGAAATTCACATAGGTAACATGGAGTTGTAATACTAATTACGTAATTGTTAAAGGTTGAGTATTCAAGCTTTTTAAGCTGTATAGAATACAGCCTTTAATGAGGAGAGGCCTATAGGTAAAAATTTCATTAGAAACTTGGAACAACAGTTTTCTAAATGTAGCCAGATCTACTGCATTAAGGCAAATTGTGCACTCCCGCTGAACAACTGCTTTCTGGAACAGGGAGGCGCTGCAGAAATGCGAAGCAACTGGGAGCTAGAATAGAAAATACTTGAAACTCACCCATTAGAAGATGATGAAGAGAGAATGCTGGCAGGCGGCAGCCCCAACTGTGAGTACTCAGCAGGGTGTCTATTAGTGAAGAGGTATTCTGCACATCGTACAAGGGCAACGCCATGCAGCACTTTCCGTACGTAATGCTACAGTGAACAGTAGTAACGTGATGACTCGAAAAAAATTGTATGACGTCCTAACAGCTGTGTAGGACATGGAAACAATCCAGGGCTGACCAGAGTACTTAAAACGAATTAGTTATTGCCCACTTAAGACAAAAACGAAAGGCTTCGACAGCAGCAAGCAGTACTGCAACATATTAAGTAGCTTGGGAATGGAGAGAGGTGCTTTAGTGACTGGTAGACGGTTGCGCTGAATACTGAATACTTTCATTTTAAACCTGAACAGCAAGGCAAGTCCGCTCATGTCTTGGGGATCTCTACTTCCTGCTTCCCGATCGCGACGACGCCACTGCAGTGGTGGAAAGCAACCACAGGAGAGACGCAGTTTACATAGAAAGATACAAACAACATGGCCTTACTGTGAAACTACAGCACGGTTTTAAATGTGACACGTGGCTAAATTTAAATGTTAATTATCCCTATACAACAGGCAGGGAACCAACAGTCAACAGCTGGCAAGAATAAATGAATACAGGTAAACGATAAGGTTTAGTTGACGCGCAGCCTTTTCATTATGACTGCATTAATTAAATTTCTGATACCACCACCCAGCACCAAAAACTTTCCTGCAAGATCACAAGTAGTGCTTATTCCATAGCGCACTTCACAGTTCTTAACTGAAGACAAATTTTGGTAAGCAGCCGTACTAGCCGTGTATGGCTAGTTTGCACTTAGCCCACCTGCGACTCTCCCGCCTGTCCACAGGTACGATTAGCCTACTGTACTGGTATCTTCGTTACTTGTAGGGATTAGCCCCTCTCTTCCCAAGCAGATTTTAGCTCGAGTATTTGTTGCGGTAAAACTTCAGTCGCAGCTCGGCAGTTTTCTTACTAACGCTGCTTGCCATTGAAACGTTTTCCACTTAAGCGCGTATTACGTAAGATATATTGAGACGAACACGGTGATCATACAGCACACAGTAATTCTTGTCTTTGACACTAACCATCCAACGCAACAGACAAGAATTCCACCAAGAACTGAAGGATAGGAATAAAAGAGTCGCATCTGAACAACGAATTTTTCCATCTACTGGCGCTCAGCACAAGTGAAATTTGATAAAACAAATCCAGGCATCAGTCTAAGATACTTACAACAGAATCCAAACGATATCACGTCCCTCATACGTACTACTCGCATTGGACCTCGCCCGGATGACAGACCGGAGCACACTTGCCAACAGCCCCCTGACAACACAACGTCGCTAGTTTCTGAAATAAAGACGACCAATACTATCATAACGTTGAGGTTGTACGATGTGCAGGATACCTCTTCACCGATCGGCAGCCTGCTGACAAGGGAACCTCCCCATCGCACCCCCCTCAGATTTAGCTATAAGTTGGAACAGTGGATAGGCCTTGAAAAACTGAACACAGATAAATCGAGGAAACAGGAAGAAGTTGTGTGGAACTATGAAAAAAAATTAGCAAAATATACGAACTGAGTAGTCCACGTGCAACATATACAACTTCAAGGGTGATGTGCACTCAGGAGTGCCGTGGTTCTGTGGTTAGCGTGAGCAGCTATGGAGTGAGAGGTCCTTGGTTCAAGTCTTCCCCCGACCGAAAATTTTAATTTTTTGTTTTCAGACAATTATTATCTGTCCGTCTGTCCGTCCGATGCGATCACTTTCTTGGGAGTGATAATCACATCCACAAGAAAACCTAAATCGGGCAAGGTAGGAGAATCTTATTACCCATTCGCCAAGTGTACAAGTTAGGTGGGTCGACAACATATTACTGTCATGTGACGCACATGCCGTCAACAGTATCGTACAGAATATATCAGACGTGTTTTCCTGTGGAGGAATCTGTTGACCTACGACCTTGCGATGAAATGTTTTCGGTTCCCATTGAAGAGGCACGTCCTTTCGTCTACTAATCGCACGGTTTTGCGGTGCGGTCGCAAAACACAGACACTAAACTTATTACAGTGAACAGAGACGTCAATGAACGAACGGACAGATCATAACTTTGCAAAAATAAATTTTTCACTCCAGGGAGGACTTTAACCATGGACCTCTCATTCCGCAGCTGCCCACGCTAACCACAGGACCACGGCGCTCCTGACTGCACAGCGCCCTTGAAGTTGTGTATGTTGCACGTGCACTACTCAGTTCGTATATTTTGGTAATTTTTTTCATAGTTCCACACAACTTCTTCCTGTTTTCTCGATTTATCTGTGTTCAGTTTTTCAAGGCCTATCCACTGTTCCAACTTATATCGGGGGGTCCGATCGGGAGGTTCCCTTGTGAGTACTGACAGCGACCGTAATCGAGGAATAGAATACAGTTCTGATGAGACTGCCTACGATGCATAGTCAACAGCGGACAGAAACTAACAGACAAATGCGACCAACGGAGAAATTCAAATTACAACAGATTCTTATGTCGGACAATAAATCACCGAAACCCAAGTCACGTAACTGTAGAAATGACTCCAAAATCCCAAAACATGATTTCACTGTGCTCCAGGACATGCACTCACGCGCACATCGACTGGCATGCGACCAAACTCGTGCAGTTGTGGAAATCACACCATTAAACAAACTTCCGAAAACGTGATCATAATGTGCTCCAGGAAAACCTACACAAGTACGCATTAACAGCCTTTACGTGGACTCCACCTCTGAAACATACCTCATCTATACAAGTCACAGCTCGCCGAAACCACCTTCGGAACCCTTCATGCACATGCCTGGTTCTACTGAATCCGCAAGTGCACTCTCCTACATCCAACATCACGTGGGAAATCAATCAGCACGACGTATACATATGCCACGGACGACGTCAACAGCTAATCGTAAAGTACACGGCTCGGTAACGTGGGAGGCGATGTCGACAAACAGCCGCTTTCACACCAGTCAGTGGGACAGGAGATACTGGCTGGCTCTGTCTCGGTCCGTCTACAGCTCCAGGAAAACTACCGCCAGGGCTCGCCACAAATGTAAACAGCGCAGCGCTGCAGCGCTACCTGTTGCGGTGGGAATTCAAATCCTTGCAAATGCTGAGCACTGGGCCAGCACCAACGTCATATGTTAAAGCTGCTGCTATACAGGCACCGAAACCAACGGCACAAGAGCAAATTAAATCCAATATACAACGAAGTATATACATACTATTTCTGGAACCAAGTAAATGCGATGATTCAAATAAAATATCAATGAAAATTCTGGATAGGGTGTTAACCAAAAAATTTACAATATTAATCAAAGCAATTTGTACTGCAAAAATACACACTTCTTAGAAGCTGAAAAAGAACACGTCATTGAGAAGTTCTTAAACAGTACCAGAATAGAGGAGAAGTTCGCTTGTGCACTTCCCACAAAACGAATTTTAATGACAGTATGGGTTGGTTGGTTGGTTTGTTTGGGGGATTAAAGGGACCGGACTGCCACGGTCATCGGTCCCTTGTTCCAAAATTTCAAACACCCAGACAGAATAAAAAGGAACAATGGAAAAGACGACAGACGACACAGGATAAGAAAGACTTAGACACCAGACAAAAGGAATTGAAATTTCACAGAGTGTGACAGTGGTTGGCCGACCATGGAGACAAATGAAAGGCGAACCACCGAGAAACACACTAAAAAATGAGACTAAAATCGCAGGCCACAGGCCAGAATCAACACAAGACAAACACATTAAGCGATAAAAAGCCCTGCCCGAATAAAACGCAAAACAAAATGACAATATACGGTATGACATTCTATGATGTCACTCCTCGCTGCAGTGGGTAAAAACTGAATTGTGTGCACCACATATAGCTACAAGTGAGTAACCCTCGTACATTGCGCATTTTCGAGCTGCTACATGATCTTCAGGAAGCAGAGGACCTCACTGAGTGCATTTATAGTCAAAATAGTGAACAGAGCATGTCAACAAAACTGTAATACAATCAGAGTTATGATTTAAGTTAGATCCAGCAGAACTGCATACAGTTCCCCATGTTGCCGAAATTCCAGAAAATATCAGAAAACAAATAGTCAAGACTTTCAGAATATACAGTGGTTGCAGTACTATATTTATTGAACAACATGTAGCAGTTCCAAAATACACCATGTCTGAGGATTACTCACATGTACCCATGTGTGATCCAAATAAGATTTCAGTTTTTTCCCACTGCAGCAAGGAGGGTCATTATAGAAAAACATGTCCTACTGCAAGAAAACCACCAGACGGACCTTTGTAGAAAAACTACATGTAATACTCTTGGCAAGCAGTTCCTCATGTACACAATGTTTTTGGAGCGCCGAATACGAAGAAGCGATTATGGCAACGCTTAGTAAGATCTTCAAGTACATACCACCTAACAAGGGGCAAAGGGACGCAGAACGAAGGCAGAGGCTACTGGATGGATGGATGGATGGATGGATATGGTATTATGGGCGCTCAACCGTGTAGTCTTTAGCGCCCGAACGGAAACAACAACGGACGAGTGTCACTAAAATGCAGCAAGTGCAAAAATAAGACTAAAATTAAAGGTGACGGTCTACATAGGCAGTGTGCACGTCAACAGCAGCGAAGTGGAAAGCAGCACGTAAAGAGGAGAACTGCAAGAGAACGTAGGGGAAGGGGTTAAAATTGAACACATAGCACACGTTTGGAACAGGCCTATTACAAGAATAAAAAGGAGTGGTCAGCCACTCGGCAACACACTAAAAATTTCAAACTAAAATTTTAGGCTGAAGCCCAGAAACATCACAGTACCTTAAAACTTTGACACTCGCCTCGTCATCGGCTAAAATCGAGGGCAGATCCCCACTAATATTAACTTCCGCCCTGACAGAACGATATAAATCACACTCAACTAACATCTGGCGTCCAGTGATTCCTCCGCCACAGGCATCACACAGCGGGGGTTCCTCTCGTCGTAGTAAGAAGGCATGCATAAGAGGACAGTGCCCTATGCGAAGACGTGTAAGGGTCACTTCGTCCCGCCTAGGTTGGTTGGTTGATTTGGGAGATCAAAGGGACCAGACTGCGACAGTCATCGGTCCCTTGTTCCAAAAAATTAGAACCACCCTAAGAGAATCAAAACGAACCGCAGGAAAGACGTCAGATGACACGGAACAATAAATACTCCTACAGTGATCAGACAACACAAATTAAAATCACACAGAGTGTGACGGTGGTTGGCCGACCATTGAGAGAGAGAGAGAGAGAGAGAGAGAGAGAGAGAGAGAGAGAGAGAGAGAGAAAGGAAATTTTTTTTTTTTTTTTTTTTTTTTTTGGTTTTAGGGCGCAAAACTGCTATGGTCATTAGCGCCCGGTCCGCGACTGAGGAAAGAATAAAAACTGAAAATGGAAAACAGCAAAAATGGGAACAAAACTCAAAAAATTGGACACGAAAAGCAGAAACAAGGCTTAAAAGTCCACTACAGAGAGGGGTTGATGGTCCCCGATAAAACTTCAAATGACTGACGTCATTTCACTGTCACTAATAAACTGGAGAACGCGGTCGGCTGAGCGCGTGTCATCTGCTAAAATCGACGATAGATCAGGCGATAGCTGTAGACGGGAGCGTAACGGATTAAAATAGGGGCATTCAATTAAAAGGTGTCTTACCGTCCACAGCTGAGAGCAGTGGGGACAGAGTGGGGGAGGATCGCCGCTTAAAAGATGCCGATGGCTAAAACGACAGTGCCCTATCCGGAGTCTAGCTAAAATTACCTCCTCCCGACGACTCGTTCGGGAGGAAGAGGTCCAAGCGCAAGGAAGGGCTTTCACTTCCCGCAATTTATTGCGGGGAAGTGTTGACCAATGCGCATGCCATAAATGAGCAACTTTGCGACATAAACCGCTCCGTAGATCGGTGAAGGGAAGCGACTGAATAGCTGGCCGAGGAAGAGAAACTGCAGCCTTGGCTGCTATATCAGCCGCCTCATTCCCACAGATACCAGCGTGTCCCGGGAGCCAGAGGAACGCCACCGAGACGCCCCCCAGGTGGAGCAAGCGCAGACAGTCCTGAATCCGGTGGACCAGAGGGTGCACAGGGTAAAGAGCTTGGAGACTGAGGAGAGAGCTGAGAGAATCTGAGCAGATTACGTACTGTATCCGCTGATGGCGGCGGATGTAGTGGACAGCCTGGAGAACAGCGTAAAGCTCCGCAGTATAAACAGAACACTGGTCGGGAAGCCGAAAGTGATTTGGGGCGTCGCCAACAATATAGGCACTCCCTACACCCAACGATGTTTTCGAGCCGTCGGTGTAAATAAAGGTGGCGTCTGTCATTTGTGCACATAGAGCAGCAAATGCCCGACGATGAACAAGTGAAGGTGTACCATCCTTGGGAAATTGACAAAGATCACGGAGCAGACAGATCCGGGGACGAAGCCAAGGCGGTGCTGTACCCCAAGTTGTCAAGAAGGTTTTAGGAAAGCGGAAGGAAAGAGAATGGAGCAGTTGACGGAAGCGGACTCCCGGGGGTAGTAGGGAGGAGGAGCGGCCTGCATACCCTACATCAAAGGAGGCGTCGAAAAAAAGGGTCGTGGGCTGGATTAGCAGGCATGGAAGACAGATGGCTAGCATAACGGCTCAGAAGGACCGCTCGCCGATTGGACAGCGGAGGTTCAGCAGTCTCAGCATAAAGGCTTTCCACAGGGCTAGTGTAAAAAGCTCCAGACGCTAAACGTAATCCACGGTGGTGGATAGAGTCGAGACGCCGAAGAATAGACGGCCGAGCAGAGGAGTAGACGATGCTTCCATAGTCCAATTTCGAGCGCACTAAGGCGCGATAGAGGCGGAGAAGGACCACTCGGTCCGCTCCCCAGGAGGTACCATTCAGGACACGGAGGGCGTTGAGCGTTCGCAGACAGCGAGCCGAAAGATAGGAAACGTGGGAGGACCAGCACAGTTTTCTGTCAAACATAAGACCCAAGAATTTAGTGACGTCTGAAAACGGAAGGTTGACAGGACCTAGATGTAAGGAGGGCGGAAGAAACTCCTTACGTCGCCAAAAATTAATACAAACGGTCTTACTGGGAGAAAAACGGAAGCCGGTTTCGAGGCTCCAAGAGTGGAGGCGATCGAGACATCCTTGAAGACGTCGCTCAAGAAGGCTGGTCCGTTGGGAGCTGTAGTAGATCGCAAAATCGTCCACAAAGAGGGAGCCCGAGACGTCAGGAAGGAGACAATCCATAATTGGATTTATAGCGATGGCAAACAGTACAACACTCAGCACGGAGCCCTGGGGTACCCCGTTTTCTTGAGAGAAAGTACGGGAGAGAGTAGTGTTCACCCGCACCCTAAATGTTCGCTCTGCCATAAATTCGCGAAGAAAAAGGGGCAGCCGGCCTCTAAAGCCCCAAGAGAACAGTGTGCGGAGGATGCCTGTCCTCCAACAGGTATCGTATGCTCTCTCCAGATCAAAAAATATTGCTACCGTTTGGCGTTTCCGAAGAAAATTGTTCATGATATAAGTGGAGAGAGCAACAAGATGGTCAACTGCAGAGCGATGCTTTCGGAATCCGCATTGGGCAGGTGTTAAAAGACTGCGGGATTCCAGCCACCAAGCTAAACGGTAATTCACCATACGCTCCAAAATCTTACAGACACTACTCGTGAGAGAAATGGGGCGATAGCTAGAGGGGAGATGTTTGTCCTTTCCAGGTTTCGGAATGGGAACGACGATAGCTTCCCGCCATCGTCTGGGAAAGGTACTGTCGGTCCAAATTCGATTATCAAGGCGAAGGAGGTAACGCAGACTATGGGTTGATAAATGCAGCAACATTTGGACATGGATACCATCCGATCCAGGGGCGGAGGAGCGAGAAGAAGAGAGGGCATGTTGGAGTTCCCGCATGGAGAAAACAGTATTGTAGCTGTCGCGATTTTGAGAGGAGAAAGCAAGAGGTCGCACTTCCGCTGCACGTTTCTTCGGGAGAAACGCTGGCGGGTAATTTGAAGAGCTCGAAATCGCAGCAAAGTGCTGACCCAATGAGTTAGAAATTGCGACGGGGTCCACTAAGGTATCATGCGCGACAGTGAGCCCAGAGACCGGGGAGAAACTAGGCGCGCCTGAGAACCGTCGGAGCCGACTCCAAACTTCCGAGGAGGGAGTGAAGGTATTAAATGAGCTAATAAAGAATTGCCAGCTTGCCTTCTTGCTATCGCGGATGACGCGACGGCATCGCGCACGGAGTTGCTTATAGCGGACACAGTTTGCTAAAGTAGGATGGTGACGGAAAATGCGAAGAGCACGTCGCCGCTCACGGATTGCGTCACGGCATGCCTCGTTCCACCGAGGAACTGGGGGGCGCCGGGGCAATTCGGAGGTGCGTGGAATGGAACGTTCCGCAGCTGTAAGAATAACGTCGGTAATATGTGTGACCTCATCGTTGACGCTGGGAAAGCGACGGTCATCGAATGTCGCTAGAGACGAAAAAAGTGTCCAATCGGCTTGGGCAAACTTCCAGCGTCGCGGGCGCATATATGGCAGTTGAGGCTGCAGCCTAAGGACACATGGAAAGTGGTCACTCGAGTGTGTATCATCTAGGGCGAACCATTCGAAGCGCCGAGCAAGCGGAACAGTACCGATCGCAAGGTCCAAATGAGATAAATTTGTCGTGGAGGCAGACAAAAACGTGGGGACCCCAGTGTTGAGGCAAACTAGATCCGCTTGGGGGAAGACGTCTAGCAATAGGGAGCCACGTGGACAAGGATGTGGAGATCCCCAAAGCGGGTGGTGGGCATTGAAGTCCCCAACCAGCAAATAGGGGGGTGGAAGCTGACCAAGAAGATGAAGGAGATCAGCTCGTGCCATTGGTGTGGACGATGGAATGTATACAGTACAAAGAGAGAACGTGTATCCAGAAAGGGAAAGACGGACGGCGACAGCTTGGAAGGAACTGTCTAAGGGGATTGGATGATAATGGAGAGTATCATGGAGAAGAATCATGAGTCCTCCATGGGCTGGAGTGCCTTCCACAGAGGGGAGGTCATATCGGACGGACTGAAAATGAGGGAGAACAAAGCGGTCATTAGGACGCAGCTTTGTTTCCTGAAGACAGAAGATGACCGGCGAGTAGGATCGTAAGAGGATCGACAATTCATCCCGATTGGCTCGAATGCCGCGGATATTCCAGTGGATAATGGACATAGGGTGAACAGAAAATGGAGGAATGTGACCAAGGGTGCTGTCAACTCAACGACTGCTCAGAGCTTGCGACCGACAGCATGGAATGGCATTCGGCCGAAGGCAGAAGATCCTGATCCATAGGTTGGTCAGGAGCAGCTCCTGCCACCAGCGATCGGCCGGTTGACCGGCCACCAGCAGTGCGCCTCGGCGACACAGAAGACGGCCGAGGGCGATTTCCGCCAGGTGGCGCTGTGGATGGGACACGCCTTGGCGGAGAAGGAGAGGAACTGGGTTTCTTTGTAGCCTTCTTGGAAGTATGAGGTTTAGAGGAAGGAGGAACCGATGGTGGTGAAGTTGCCGTACGTAAAAACTCTTCACGAGTATGCTCTTTCTTCGAAGACTTTGTGTCTGACTTTTGGGCTCGAGATTTAGCAGAACCCGACGAAGGGTGAGCCAAAGAGTGGGCAGGCGAAAGTGGTGAAGTTGAACGGGCGATCTTTGCGCTGGCCGATCGGACGACCGTGGCACTAAAGGTGAGGTCGCAAGTCTGCGTGGCCGCCTCCTTTGTTGGCCGAGGAGAAGCAAGGACAGTGCTGTATTTGCCTGTCTGAGGCACGGTGGGCTGTCGACTGGCGAACAACTTCCGAGCAGCAAAGGTCGACACCTTTTCCTTCACTCTTATTTCCTGGATGAGCTTTTCGTCCTTAAAAACTGGGCAATCTCTAGAGGAAGCAGCGTGGTCACCCATACAGTTGATGCAGCGAGGGGATGGAGGTGGACAAGCACCCTCATGGGCATCCCTGCCACACGTAACACATTTGGCCGGATTAGAACAGGACTGGCTGGTGTGATTGAATCGCTGGCACCGATAGCAACGCGTAGGGTTTGGGACGTAAGGACTAACGGAAATTATCTCATAGCCTGCTTTGATTTTCGAAGGGAGTTGCACTTTGTCAAATGTCAAAAAGACAGTGCGGGTTGGAATGATCTTTGTGTCAACCCTTTTCATAACCCTATGGACAGCCGTTACGCCCTGGTCTGACAGGTAGTGCTGAATTTCTTCGTCAGACAGTCCATCGAGGGAGCGTGTATAAACAACTCCACGCGAGGAATTTAAGGTACGCTGCGGTTCCACCCGGACAGGGAAAGTGTGTAGTAGTGAGGTACGCAGCAATTTTTGTGCCTGGAGGGCACTGTGTGTTTCTAACAACAGGGTGCCATTCCGTAATCTGGAACAAGACTTTACAGGACCTGCAATTGCGTCGACACCTTTCTGAATTATGAAAGGGTTGACTGTGGAGAAGTCGTGACCTTCGTCAGACCGAGAAACAACAAGGAACTGTGGCAACGATGGAAGAACTGACTGTGGTTGAGACTCAGTGAACTTACGTTTGTGAGCAGACATAGTGGAAGATGAGGAAACCATTGCGGAAGAATCCCCCATGATTACCGGCGTCTCCGATGGCGCGCTCCTCCCTTGTGGGGGCCCTCTCTGAGGGCACTCCCGCGTTAGGTGATTGTTCACACCTCAGGTCACACCTCCCGACAAACGGACGGAGGGACCAATCGGCACTTTCGGAAGGTATCAGCTCGGGTAATCACCCCTCCCTGGGCCTGGCCGTTACCAGGGGGTACGTACGTGTCCTACCTGTCTACCCGGGGCGGGGAATTACGCGTTACCCCGTCACCGGCTACGCATGGAAGTGCGTGGGTCGGCCTTCAGACACGCACAGGGAGGAAGAAAGAGAAAGGGAAAGGGAAAGGAAAAGGAAAGAAGAGGTCTCAAACGCCGCAGCGGAGAAAAGGGTAGAGAGAAGAGGTAAGGAAAAGAGAGGGACAAAGGAAGGACGAAGACTTACAAGTAAGGAAGGCGAAGAATGTGGTACATTTACAAGCGTCCGTCTCCGGACGTAGGCACAAACCATTCCCCCAGAGGGGGAGAAAAGGAAAGAAAGAGCCAGAGGTGAGGGGGGGGCGAAGATGGGGGATGGGGAAGGATGCGGAAAGGGAAGGTATGCAGCCCGGAAAGGAAGGAAGGCCACATCAGCTCGGGGTCCCGTGCTCGCTACGCACGTATCCACAAAAGAGTTGTGGATCCCCTGGGGGGGAGAGAGAGAAAGGAAAAGCCAACCACCGAGAACACATTAAAAACTCAGTTTAAAATCGGAGGCCACAAGCCAGAATCAACACTAAAAAACACAAACACTCAGAGTAAATGATAAAAAACCCCTGCCCGAATAAAACGCAAAACTAAGCCGGCCATAGCAGCGTCATCTGTTATAAGGGCAGGGTGCGTGTCAGGCAGTGCGAATGTCAGCCTGAGCACAGCTAAAAGCTCCAATAAAATGTGCACCACAGATAAAACGGAGCCGCAGCGACACAGAGGTGGGTCCTCACGGCGCAAGAAGTAGCCGTGTGTCAGCCGAGTGTGCCCAATGCGCAGCCGGCAGAGGACAACAGACTCCTGGCGGGAGACCCGAATGGACGATCGCCACACAGTAGTCGTCGTCGCCTTGATAGGGCGAAGTTTGTTGGGCATGGGCAGGTTGCGCCATTCAGTGTCCCTGAGGTCGAAAATGTTGCGACATAATAGTGCCCGCAAATCAGTTGCCGGGAGGCCAATGTCCAGAGATGCTGTACTGGTGGCCTCCTTCGCCAGGCGGTCAACATGTTCATTGCCCAGGATACCGACATGACCGGGGGTCCACACAAAGATCACAGAGCGACTGCAACGGGCAAGAGTATGCAGGGACTCCTGGATAGCCATCACCAGACGACAACGAGGGAAACACTGGTCGAGAGCTCGTAAACCTCTCAGGGAATCGCTACAGATGACGTAGGACTCACCTGAGCAGGAGCGGATATACTCTAGGGCACTAAAGATGGCGACCAGCTCAGCAGTGTAAAAGCTGCAGCCATCCGGCAAGGAACGTTGTTCGATGGTCCCCTGGAGTTAGCGCATAACCGACACGACCAGCAACCATCGAAGCGTCAGTGTATACAACGCCAGAGCCCTGATACGTGGCCAGGACGGAATAAAACCAGAAGCGGAAGGGCTCTTGAGGGACTGAGTCCTTCGAGCCCTGTGCCAAGTCGAGCCGAAGGCAAGGGCGAGGAACACACAATGGGGGTGAACACAAAGTGGCCCAGAAAGGAGGTGGAACAGTGAAAACCCTAAGCCCGGAGAGAAGCTCTTGGACGTGGACCGCGATCGTACAACCGGACCAGGGCCGACGTTCTTGCAGCTGGACGACCGATTGCGGGAACAGGAGACGATAGTTTGGATGCCCGGGCAAGCTTAAAACATGGGCAGCATAAGCGGCCAGCAAACGTTGGCGCCGTAACCGCAGGGGACGGACACCTGCCGGCACTAGTAAGCTGTCCACAGCGCTGGTACGGAAAGCACCAGTGGCAAGGCGTATCCCGCTGTGGAGGATTGGGTCCAGCACCTTCAACGCACATGGTGATGCTGAGCCATAAGCCAGGCTCCCATAAGCCAGGTTCCCATAATCCAGACGGGATTGGATTAACGCCTCGTAGAGCCGTAATAAGGTAGATCGGTCGGCACCCCAGCGGTTGTGGCTCAAGCATCTCAAAGCATTTAGATGCCGCCAACACGTCTGTTTAAGCTGCCGAATATGAGGCAGCCAAGTCAACCGGACATCAAAAACTACACCCAAAAACCTGTGGGTCTCCACCACAGCAAGAAGTTCGTCGTCAAGATAAAGCCGCGGTTCAGGATGGACTGTTCGGCGGCGGCAAAAATGCATAACGCGGGTCTTGGCAGCCGAAACTGAAACCCATGCGCTACAGCCCAAGACTGCGCCTTGCAGATAGCGCCCTGTAGCTGACGTTTAGCACCTGATATGCCAGTAGAGCTGTAGTAAAGGCAGAAGTCGTCAGCATACAGGGAAGCGGAGACAGAATTTCCCAATACTGCAGCGAGCCCGTTTATGGCAATTAAAAAGAGGCAGACACTGAGGACAGAGCCCTGTGGTACCCCGTTCTCCTGGACTCGGGAGAACTATGGGAGGCCGCGACTTGCACGCGGAAGGTACGATACGACAGAAAACTGCGGATAAAGATCGGCAGAGGGCGCCGAAGGCCCCATTCATGAAGCGTAGAAACGATGTGATGACGCCATGTCGTATCGTACTCCTTACGCATGTCGAAAAAGACAGCGACCAGGTGCTGACGGCGCGCAAAGGCAGTACAGATGGCCGACTCCAGGCTAACCAGTTTGTCGGTGGCGGAGCGGCCTTTACGGAACCCACCCTGAGATGGAGCCAGAAGGCCCCGAGACTCCAGTACCCAATTCAAGCGCCGGCACACCATCCGTTCAAGCAACTTGCAAAGAACGTTGGTGAGGCTAATGGAACAGTAGCTGTCCACCTCCAAAATATTCTTGTCCTGTTTCAGAATGGGGATGACAATACATTCCCGCCACTGCGACGGAAAAAATACGGTTGTAAAGGTCGAGGAGGCGTCGCTGGCAGTCCACTGAAAGGAGTTTCAGCATCTGACAGTGGATGCTATCTGGCCCAGGAGCGGTATCAGGACAAGCAGTGAGGGCACTGCGAAATTCCCACTCACTGATTGTTGGTTGGTTGGTTTGAGGATTAAAGGGACCAAACTGCAGATGTCATCGGTCCCTTGTTTCATAAACACACAGAGCACAGGGAAACCATCCATTAGTCATTCGAAGCACAAGATAAAAATTCCAGGGGACGAAAATCCCAAGGTCAATAATAAAGAAACATGGAAAACTGAGCACAGCAACAAGAACACAGAGAAGAAACGCAGAAGGAATTAAAACTGCACAGCAGAGGACTGTGGCTGGCTGATCACGAAAATAATATGAGCCAGCCACTCTGCAACACGTTAAAACCTCCAGCCTAAAAGAATAGGGTGGAGTCGAATTACAAAACAAAGTAAAAGATACAGCACAAAAAAGGGTGATATAATAAAATTAAATGGACCTATAAAAGCCACTTGCTCGAATAAAACTTAAAACACGATCTGCCATAGACACATCGTCACCCAAAAGAGTTGATAAATCACCCAGGAGATTAAAAGTTCGCCCGAGGGCGGTTAAAAGAGGACAGTCCAACAATATATGGGCCACCGTCATATTCGCACCACAGCGACAATGAGGGGGGGTCCTCTCGACGCAGCAGATGACCATGCGTCAGCCAAGAGTGACCAATGCGGAGCCTACACAGAACAACAGAATCCCTGCGAGAGGCCCGCATGGAGGAATCCCATACAGTCGTGGTCTCCTTTACCTGCCGCAGCTTGTTGTGTGCAGACAGAGTGCGCCATTCATCTCCCCACAACCCAAAGACCCGATGGTGCAAAACCGTTCCGAGATCAGTTGGCGGGAGGCCGATCGCCAACGGCAGTTTGTGGGTAGCTTCTTTGGCTAACGTGTCGGCGAGTTCGTTTCCCGCGATCCCAACGTGTCCCGAGTTCCATATGACCACCACCGAACGACCACGCTGTTCAAGAGCGTGAATGGACCCCTGGATGGCACCAACAATGGGATGGCGTGGGTAGCACTGGTCAAGAGCCTGCAGACTACTGAGCGAGTCACTGCAAATGACAAAAGACTCCAGTGCTGGTACGAATATGCTCAAGGGCACGAAAAATGGCTGTCAGTTCTGCTGTGTAAACACTGCAGCCTTCCGGCAAGGAGCGCTGGTCGACAGAGTTCGCATGAGCATAAGCGTACCCCACACGGCCATCAACCATTGAGCCATCGGTATAGATAACTTCCCAGGCATGGTATGCGCCTAGGAGAGCAAGGAATTGGCGGCGCAAGACTGCAGGAGGAACGGAATCCTTTGGCCATCGGGAAAGTTCCAGCCGAAGCTGCGGCCGACGAATACACCAAGGTGGTGTATGTGGGCGGACCTGGAAAGCAGATGGAAGAGGCAAACACTAGAGTTCATTAAGGAGCGACCAAACACGGATCCCAATTGTATGGCCCTATCGCGGCCGCCGGTGTGGGATATGGACTGCCGCATTAGTGAAAAGGAGACGATAGTTAGGGTGAAGGGGCGAACAACGGACGTGGGCAGCATAGTTGGCTAACAGTTGTTGACGCCGAATACGAAGTGGAGGAACACCAGCCTCAGCAAGGAGGCTAGTAACGGGGCTGGTGCGGAATGCTCCTGTCGCCTGTCTAACCCCACAGTGGTGAATGGGGTCCAGCAGTTGCAACGCAGAGGGCGACGCTGAGCCATACGCCACACTCCCATAATCCAGTCGGGACAGCACAAGGGCTTTGTAGAGCTGCAGCAGCTTGTTACGATCTGCACCCCAAGTTGTGTTGCTGAGCCAGCGGAGGGCATTCAGATGCTGCCAGCACTGACGCTTGAGCTGACGAATATGTAGAAGCCAAGTAAGCCGGGCATCGAACAGCAATCCCAGAAAACGGTAAGTGTCAACAACCCTGAGCATGGCATCCTGAAGATAAAGCTCAGGGTGGGGATGGACAGTGCGACGCCGACAAAAGTGCGTAACACAAGTCTTCGCAGGAGACAATTTAAACCCATGGGCTAGGGCCCACGCCTGCGCCTTGCGTATGGCTCCCTGCAACCTACGTTCTGCAACACTAATGGTGGAGGAGCTGAAAGAGATGCAGAAATCATCAGCATGTAACGTGGGTGAGACAGACGACCCTACTGCTGCTGCAAGGCCATTAATGGCCACAAGGAAAAGGGGCACGCTCAATACAGAGCCCTGTGGAACGCCGTTCTCCTGGATATGAAGTGAACTATGGGATGTGCCAATTAAAACGCGGAATGTCCGAACAGATAAATTCTGAATAAAAATGGGGAGAGAGCCCCAGAGACCCCACCCGTGCAACGTGGCGAGAATATGGTGCCGCCACGTCGTGTCATATACTCTGGAGAGATCGAAAAAGACGGAGACGAGGTGTTGGCGCCTGGAAAATGCAGTGCGTATTGCAGACTCAAGAAAGACCAAAGTATCGGCGGTGGAACGGCCCTGACGTAAGCCGCTCTGGCACGGAGCCAGAAGACCCCGAGACTCGAGCAGCAAACACAGCCGTCGACTCACCATGCGTTCCAATAGCTTGCACAGAGTAGTTGTCAAGCTGATGGGCCGATAGCTATCCACATTAAACGGGTCCTTACCAGGCTTCAGCACCGGAATGACGGTACCCTCCCGCCACTGCGACGGAAAGACACCATCACCCCATATACGGTTGAAGATGGCAAGAACACACCACTGACATTCCGGGGACAGGTGTTTGATCATCTGATTGTGGATGCCATCTGGCCCAGAGGCTGTATCGGGGCACTGTGTCAGGGCGCTTTGGAGTTCCCACAAACTAAATGGGGCGTTATACGTCTCAGGGTAGCGAGAAGCAAATGAAAGCCGTTTGCATTCCTCCTGGCGTTTTAGCGCGCGAAACGCGGGCGGGTAATTCCCCGACAGAGGCCCGAGCATAGTGCTGAGCGATATCCTCGGCGATTGCATCGGCATCAGTGGATACCGCCCCGTTGATGATAAGCCCTGCGACACCTGTAGAGTGCTGCAATCCAAAGATGCGCCGAATCTTCATCCACACCTGGGAGGGCGAAGTACGGGAACCAATGGTGGAAGCGTACCTCTTCCAGCACTCCTGTTCCCGCCTTGTGATGAGCCGCCGTGCCTGAGCACGGAGACGCTTGAAAAAATTAGGTTCTCCAAAGACGGGTGCCGCTTATGTCGCTGAAGAGCACGCCGACGTTCTTTAATGGCTTCAGCAATCTCCGGAGACCACCAAGGCATTGACTTTCGTCGGGGGCACCCTAACGAACGAGGAATGGTACGTTCCGCAGCGGAAGCAATCGCTGCAGTCAGTGTCTCAACCGCCACATCGATGGTACCGTGGGGGAGAGATTCAACAGTGGCAGCAGAGGCGAACGTTTCCCAGTTTGCCTTGCTAAATGCCCATCGAGGCAGGCGTTCATGTGATCGACGCTGGGGTAGTGAAAGGAAGATGGGAAAATGGTCACTACCACACAAGTCGTCATGGACTCTCCAGTGTACCAATGGTACAAGCCCTGGGCTGCACAACGACAGATCTATGGTCGAGAACGTACCATGCGCCACACTGAAATGCGTGGCGGCGCCAGTGTTTAAGAGGCAGAGGTCGAGTTGGGAGATGAGATTCTCGACCCCTCGGCCTTTGCCAGTAACCTTCGTTCCACCCCACAGGGGATTGTGGGCGTTAAAATCCCCAGGAGAAGGCGTGGGGAGTTGGGCGACAAGTGCAGCCAATTCGGTCAGGGAGACTGTACCACCTGGAGGGAGACAGGCACTGCAGACGGTTATGTCCTGCGTAGTCCTTACGCGGACAGCCACAGCTTCCAATGATGTCTGAAGGGGCACAGGAGCACTATATACAGAGGTAAGGACATACACGCAGGCTCCACCTGACACAAAATTGTACGTGCTACGGTTGCAGTAATAACCCCTGTATCCACGAAGGACAGGGGTCCGCATTGCCGGGAACCAGGTTTCCTGGAGGGCAATGCATAATGCAGGTGTCAGGTTTAGAAGCTGTCGTAGCTCAGGGAGATGGCTAAAATAACCGCCACAATTCCACTGGAGAATCGTACAAAGCGTGTCCTGGAAGGGCATGAAGGTACAGAAAAAGCAAATTACTTCACAGAGTCACATGCTGCCACCGACTGAGTGACTGACGTCGCAACTGCCATCGTTTCTGAGACGGCGAGATCGAGGTCATCTGGGGACGCAAAGAGCTCGACCTCATCCTCAGAGGCTGAGCTGACAGGAAGCGTTGGCGCGGGAACCACTGGGTCCTTAGGCTTCTTAGAGAGCTTCCTTTTCTCTCTCTTGTCTTTGGGAGGAGGGTTCGCATGCTGGGAGGGCTTTCCTGATGCATTGTCAGGAACAGAGGAAGAGCGTTAAGCCCTTCGACCAGCAGCTGGTGGCTTCCTCAGCTACTGGCTAGCGTCTATCGAGACACTGGTAAAATCCTTGGAAGGGACTCCCCCAAGGGACCCCTTCCGAACGAGTGAGGCCTGAGGAGGCTCTTGCCTCTCGGGCTGAGCAGCCGGAGGAGGCTGTTGCCTCTCCAGCTGGGGAGCCGGCAGAGGCTCTTGCCTCTCCGGCTGAGCAGCCGGAGGAGGCCGGTGCCTCTCCGGCTGAGAGGTGGGGATGGATGTCCCCAGTTGTTCGGGGTCCACTGCCCCCAAACCGGGTGCTTTGGGAGCAGTGGAAGAGAGTGTGGCCCCTACCAGCGGTGGGGCAGGCGTAACTTTACTGTTCTGTGGGCCAACTGAGAAGGGAGTCTTTGCAGGAACTGTTGGCGGCAGAGTTGCAGCAGCATAACTCCTCTACATAGATGTGGGGTTGAGCCGGTCTAGCTTCTTCCTTGCCTCTTGGTAAGTTAAACGGTCCAGGGTCTTAATTTCTTGTATCTTCCGCTCTCTTTGGTAGACTGCACAGTCTGGCGAGCAGGGAGAATGATGCTCCCCACAGTTAACGCAGGTGGGAGGCGGAGCACATGGAGCATTAGGATGTGAAGGTCGTCCACAATCACGACACGTGGGGCTGGCAGTGCATCTGGAGGACATATGTCCGAACTTCCAGCACTGGAAGAATCACATAGGGGGTGGGACATAGGGTTTGACATCGCACTGGTAGATCATGACCTTGACCTTCTCAGGCAAGCAGTCACCCTCAAAGGCCAGGATGAAGGCACCGGTAGCGACCCTATTATCCTTGGGCCCCCTAAAGACACGACGGACAAAGTGCACACCTCGTCGTGCCAGGTTCTCCCGTAGCTCGTCATCAGACTGTAGCAGAAGATCTTTATGAAAGATAATCCCCTAGACCAAATTTAAGGACTTATGGGGAGTGACATGAATGGGGATGTCACAGAGCTTCTCACAGGCGAGTAACGCTCGTGACTGTGCAGATGAAACTGCTTGTATCAAAATAGCCCCCCCCCTCCTCATTTTGGAAACAGATGCCGCTTCCCCAAACTTATCTTGAGATTGTGAACAAAGAAAAGAGGCTTAGTCCCAAAAAACGAATCCCCATCGGTTCTGCTGCACACAAGGTATCGCGGTGAATACGGCTCCTGTCTGTCCGCAGCCCTACGTTCCTCCCGTGGCGTGGCTAGGGAAGGGAACGATTTCGGGTTATATGTCACAGCATTAAATTCTGTCTTACCGCGCTTAGAGACGTTGGAGGTCGTGCGACCACCGTATTGAGACTTCACCCATTTCATTGCGGGCCATCCACCCCGATGCCACACACTCCGACCAGGGGCTCTCACCACTGGCGCCACCCAGCCACAGCAAAGGCCACCTGGCAGGATGGCCGTTGCCGGGAGTCCTGATGCCCCAGAGAGACGAGCATCGACTCCTTGGCTTACGTGGGGAGGTGTCAGCTCAGGCATCGGCAGTACGGTCCCTGTGTAGTCAGGGTGCTACAACCTAGAGGGTACATGACGACCCCACCATAACGGGCTGGCTACCGTGCTGGATTTTGTGTGCCATGGGTGGTCCATAGTGATCGTGGGTGCAGATGGAGACGCACTAAGGGCGTTACGTACACAATCCATCAGGTGTGTATGAACAAAATGACGGATGGAGGGTGCAGTTACGACACCAAGACGATAACGTGGGCCAAGGTCTTAGGGCACAGAGGACTCATGGTGCACCACATAAGGTGTCCTTCCCCAAAAGGCTCGTACTTCTGTTGAATTTGGAAAAATGGTGGTCAAACCCCAATGGGGACAATCACATTAAAGGCCGAAACAGTTGAGACTCCTTTTAGTCGCCTCTTACGACAGGCAGGAATACCGCGGGCCTATTCTTACCCCCGAATCCGCAGGGGGGTTCCTGGAGAGCAATGCAGAAGAAAGGGTGAAGGCTGATAAGTTGGCGGAGCCCAGCTAGATGGTGGAAGAAACTGCTGCAGTTCCACTGGAGGATGGTATTGTCCATGGCGGAGAAAGGCGTGACGGGACTGGGAAGGCAGATTACGCCGCTGGGTCACCTGCTGCCTCCGATGGAGCACCCGTGCTAGTGCTATCCATTGCGTCTGAGGGACCGGCGAGATCGAGGTCCTCAGCGGACGCAAGGATCTCCATCTCATCGTCAGACGCAGAGCTTTTAGGTAGCGGTGGAGTAGGTGCCACCACAGGTGTCTTGGTCTTACGGGTCTTCAAAGTCGTTTTCTCTCGCTGTTCCTTTGGTTGCCGTTGTTGAGAGGGCTTATTGGAGTCAGTCTCCGGGACCGGAGAGGATCGCGAAGCCCATCGACCAGCGACCTGTGGCTTCTTCAGCCACTGGTTGGTGTCTGCTGTGCCGCTGGTAGGAACCTGGGAAGGGAGTGACCCAAGGGATCCATTCCGAGTGAGAGAAGCCGAAGAAGACTTACGCTTCTCCAGCTTCGAAGTGGGGACTGGTGTCCCCAGTGGTTTAGTGGGTGCTGCTCCCGAGGTAGATGGTGTGGGAGCAACAGCGACAGAAGGGGCCCCCATCGTCAAGGGGGCAGGTGAGGTCCTCTGACTCAGAGCCGACTGTATGTCTTGCAGCTGAAGGAGCTGGAGCAGGACTGACAGTGGAGGCATAAGATGACATCATGCGCACGGGATGTAGCCATTCAAATTTCCGCTTAGCCTCAGTGTAGGTCAGTCGGTCCAGGGTCTTATACTCCATGATTTTGCGTTCTTTCTGTAAGATACTGCAGTCCGGCGAGCAAGGGGAATGAGGCTCTCCACAGTTGACACAGACGAGAGGCGGAGCACATGGAGTATCAGGATGAGATGGGCGTCCACAATCTCGACATGTGAGGCTAGAAGTACAGTGAGAGAAAATGTGACCAAACTTCCAGCACAAAGCACCGCACCGGGGGCGGGATATAGGGTTTGACGTCACATCGGTAGACCATCACCTTGACCTTCTCTGGTAATGTATCACCTATGAAGGCCAAGATGAAGGCACCGGTAGCTACCTGATTGTCCCTCGGACCCCGATGAACGCGCCAGACGAAATGTACACCTCGGCGCTCTGAACTGGCGCGCAGCTCATCAGACCGCAAAAGAAGGTCCCGATGGAAAATAATACCCTGGACCATATTTAAACTCTTATGTGGGGTGATGGTAACGTTAACATCCCCCAACTTGTCACAAGCAAGTAACCTGCGTGACTGGACAGAGGATGCCGTTTTTATCAAAACTGACCCAGAGCGCATTTTGGACAAGCCCTCCACCTCCCCAAACTTGTCCTCCAAGTGCTCTACAAAGAACTGAGGCTTCACGGATAGAAACGAGTCACCATCAGCTCTGGTACAGACGAGATACCTGGGCGAATACACGTCACTGTCATTCATTGCCTGTCGTTCCTCCCATGGTGTGGCCAGGGATGGGAACGATTTGGGGTCATAAACGTTAGCTTTAAAATGAGACCTCTAACGCTTAGAGACTGCTGGTGGCTGGCCGCCAACGAGAGATGATGTACCACGCTTCATTGCGGGTCATCCGCCCTGATGCCACCTACTCCGACCAAGGGCCCTCCCCACGGGCGCCACCCAGCCGCAGCAATAGCCACCTGGGAGGATGGCCATTGCGGGGAGTCCTGATGCCCCAGGGAGATGGGCATCTACTCCTTGGCATACGCGGGGAGTTAACGGCGCATGCATCAGTAGAGCGATCCCTGTGTTGTCAGGGGGCTACAACCAACAGGGTACATGATGGCCCCACCACAACGGACTGGCTACCGTGCTGGATGTAAGGTGACATGTGGTCCATGGTCGCCGTCAGTGCAGGAAGTGGCCCTGCACATTGCTTGACAGAAAGTGCACGCAGGAGCGTATCCATGCCAAAGAGTGTAGAGTGGGCAGGACTGCAACGCAACGACGAATAAGCTGGCGAAAGTTCTCAACGCAAGATGGACACAATGCACCAAGTAAGGCGCCCTTCCCCAATCGGCTCGCTCTTCGGAAAAATTTTGAGAGTTGGAGGTCAAACCCGACAGGGGACCATCACATAAGGCCGGAACGTTAGAAACTCCTTTTAGTCGCCTCTTACGACAGGCAGTAATACCGCGGGCCTATTCTTACCCCCGAACCTGCAGGCGGGGTGTGTGGGTGGGGCGTACCGACAGTACCATCGAGTCACTAGCGACCAGCACTTACTTCAATACTTCCGCTGCCGATTTGGGGTTTACTGCAGGGGTCGCCCGAGTGACTTGTTGCCACACTGCTAAGACTTGGACCGCTGCAGCCACGTCACTGTGTGCATAGCTTGGAATGAGAGAGGGGTGTCAAGTGGTCTCCGCGTTGGACCTATCATCTGGCTTCATAACAATCTGGTTTGAGTTGGTATATATCTACTTCAGTTTCTGTGTTTCGCAAGGCTTTGTATAGGAAACTCTTTGTTTTCATTCTTTCGCTGATTAGCTATGAAGGTTATTATTTCTGCGTATATCAGGACTGAAGAGTGTTGTAAACATTAGTTCACCATAAGCAGTGAGCATAGTATCTTACCGCGTTTCAATCGCAGTTTTTCAGTGGGCACAAGTCTTGGAAGAGTGTATTATTTTCTGTGGATAGCTGATTACTTAGTTATTCTATGACGCCCTTGCATTGTTCGTTAAACGTCAGTTCTTGTCATTCCATATTTTGGTACTCTTTCCTTTTGTTATTAATATTTAATACGGTATGAGGCCGTAATTTGTGGATTTTGTACCTTAAACTGTATTTGCGAATGTCTCGGGACTTTTCTGGACCGAGTTAGGAACCGTTTCAAGAGCATTAAGAGACATAATATTTAAAGTAAATGCATTCAAGGCATTCATTCTGCAATTTGGACCCAAGTGGTCAAGCTACGACTGAGAAGATCCCTTCTGTGTGTTATTTGATTAATTTTTTAATTTTCTTTTGTGTAATTATCTCTCAACTGCGCAACACGGCTCCAAATTTAGCTCAGCTATGTTGGTAGCAGTGAGTGAGCAGATAGTGGTAGCGACCTGCGCACCTCTGGGTGACGGGCTCCAGCACGTTTCCACAGGTGCTGCAATTGAGGCAGCAATGATTAGAGCAACAGCGTTGGCAATGTAGACAGACGTGTCAACAGCTGGATGTGAAATAAGAACCCAATGCACTGTTACCACGGACTTGGCTCTGTGGCACAAATCATGGCTGCCACGTTCCAGTCTTCGCTTCTTTTGCGATTTCTGACGCCACGATTCTGAGTCCTGGTATGCACACTAGTGGAACGATGCCTGACGGGGTGTTTCACATCTTTGACGATGCACCAGCTAATTGAAAGGCAGGAAGGAAGGAGATATTGACCAATCATTCGTTAGCCACATATCGGACGCTGTGTTTGGTACAAAGGTACGCTTTCAGAGGAACACTGTGCCACCAACAGTGACGATTTTAAATGCGTTTGTTAGTGCTGTCTTAGTTGCTGTGTCTCTGCGAACTGGTGCTTCTCGAAATGATTTTGTTTTCTCAAGGCGTAAGACCAAAGCCTTGCAAGAGCAAATAATGTTCTTGACGGATCGTTATGAGTACTTCCTGAAACAAATGAAGTTCCTTAAATGAAAATCTAAAGCAAAATAGTAATAGCGAAAATTTTCTCTTCATGGTGGAGAACTGAGTCGGCATTTCAAAATCGATAACAAATTACGGTGATTAGAGAACAATAAGGAAGAGTTGTCAGCGGAAACATGAGAATTTTAGTGTCATGTGGGTGTTTACAGATTCTCAGTGGCAAGGTTGGGAACACCCTTACAAATAATAAGGCAGCCAAATGTGGCTAAAATGGTTAAAAATGTTATCATACAGAAGAGTAAACATACAAAATGTCTTTCACGCTCTCTCTCTCTCTCTCTCTCTCTCTCTCTCCACTCGTGCTGATCCACAAACGCCGTAGGAGAAGGAAGCTATACTTGGGACAAAATTTTAAGTAAAACGACAGACTACCTAGAGTAACGGTACAGGAAAATGTGACTGGGTGACCATTTACAGAAGACAGGTAAGCCAGTCACCCTGTTAACATACAAAGAAAGTCTCCCAATAATTTTACGAAACACGCTGAACATGTTACAAAACCCGCATGGTGTGGAGTGCCGCATCTAATCGCGACCTAATGCCAAAATGTATCACGTATTTATTCGAGACTGGTAAGAGCTAAGATTTTCCTTCCAGCGTTAAAAACAATTTCTGAAACAGCAATTAGCGCTGCAAAATGCAGCACAACTGAAGTGGCTGGTAGCAACGTTTTCCACTGCAAAATTTGGAATGTATGTACAGCGCTGTAGTTTGAACGATCACAGTAGCTAGCGTAGTAAAGAACAGATAACCAGTGCAATCTGATGTGAAAGGTGGAATTTTTTTTCCGCGTAGTTTCATCAAAATGAGATACTTTAGTGGGAAACGTGAGTGAATCAGAAAACGCGAAAGTTAAAAGCTCTTCTGTGAAACTAAATACGCAAGTGGATGTAGCTTAGCCTCTTATACGTTACAGTTTTTCCGAGGCAAATCGGATAACTTAATCTCCAACCAGGGTATGACGGAAGTTGTATGAAGCGACCAGATGTCTATGTTGCGCCGAATGATCTAGTAGCCATACAGATCGGTGTTGTATCGCGACATTCTATTGTAAACCAATTATGTCGCTTCCATTAGGTTTTTGTGTATTCTGCCGATGAGGGTTGTGTTCGCATTCTCTACCGCAGTTTTACTGCCTCAGTGTGAGCAACGCCTTCTGGCTCAAATAGGTTAGTATTGACTTTCCAATTTTTACTGTAATGGATGCACAATGGAGTGGGCTACAAAATCGAGTAGAGCTGTAGGGGAATTAGTAAGGTACGTCTACGGGAACACTATATGCACGAATTCCCTACGACCTTACAATTAAGTAAATGCTAACAATGGAAACTACTTTTCGCAACCCTCACAATTTAGTTGGTAGGTGGCCCAGTGAACAGCTCGTCAAAAACAAAACAGAACTAGTATGAAAACCAGAAGGTGCTATGACCTAAAAAAAAGTGGCGGAACAGAAACAGTGAATAGTCCAAGCTCAGGATGTTAAACAGCGCGAATCTGAAGCTACAGCTTTTGAAGTGGGAGAGACTTGACACAAAATTATGAACTGTCCCTCCGATCATTGACGTGCTGTTCCCTGACAGTGAGGAATCAGAGGTGGGATCTGTTGTAACGTAGCTGTCGAACAGGAATTAAACAATACTTTCACTGTCCAGAACGTGTGCGCAAAGGTTTTCCCCTTCCTGTTGTAAGTGCTCATGTATGAACAGATTAGGGGCAAACTTTTATTCAAATTGAATTAATTTTAAATTATATGCTCCTTCTCCGGCTGCACTGAGGAGCTACTGACGAAGATCTTTCAACCCCGCTTCAGTAACAATTTCCTAATGAATAGTATGTAACGACTTTATATGCGCCATATTGGAATTGTCGTTTATGATCGTTTCCGCCATATTTGTGACGTCATGGGTCAAAGCAGACGGGTGGGATTGGACGCTTCCGCATTTCCTCAGACTTTACATTTTATCAGACGGAAACCACTTACCGTGACTAATCAAGGATTTGACTTAGGTGAAACGGCCGTAATCCAGCTGACCGGAAGTCTTACCCCTGGACATACAATCTGTCGTGAGATTTTCTGCAGTCTCAAGCTGGTATGTGAGCTTCTGAATAAAGGTTTCCCTTCATCAGGCACTATCCAGAAAAACAGAATACCCAAGGATGCAAGACTCGAAACTGACAAGGAACTTACTATAGCAGCCTGAGGGTCGTCACATATGCATGTCCATTACGAATGAAATGTGTGTAATTAAATGAATGCATAGAAAGAGCAATGGTGATGTCTTCTGCCCATGGTATCAATCCATCAGACAAGTGCTTACGGTTCAGCAAAAAGGGTAACACTCAGATTGAAGTCACCAGACCAATGGCCATCCAATCATACAGTGATATAATAGACTGGAGGAGGCGGGGGGGGGGGGGGGGGAGAGGAGTGGACCTTGGAAAAATGGAGGTCATCCCGAGAGGGGACCAGCATATATGGGCAGAATCGTTCGCAGCATAGAACAGTAATCCTGCAAGTGTACCAACTTCTAGACGGATTCTTATGACCACTCATTGAACAGTTAATGACAGTGAGTGCCACATCAAACAGAATTCCACAAATGCAAATTTAAACTAAAATTGTTTTAACGAAACTTTTCCTGTCAGTACGCAACACGTTTCGTCGTCTGTACTACGATAGTAATTCATTTAGAAATGAAGAGTCTAGCCAACGCCTCCAAATAAGGAAGAAAAGGTAGTGATTGAAGGTAAGGTGAGAGAACCGCCAGCGGAATGTGTCCTGGCTACGAAGGAGACATTTTCCCTACCCTCATTCTCTGAGTGACGTCGTACTGTACATAATGAGAAGCTGTAGTGTTACCTGACGGCAGTCAGTATGGGGCTCTTACACTCAGGAGGAGAGATGTTGCTGTTGCTCGTTTCAGTGTTGAACAACCAGAAACATTCATCAGAGGTAGAGGTCGTTTGGTAGCTCCATGGTTTCTTGATGATGCTCTGTCTGGAAGATTGTTTTTCAGCCTTCCAGGTGAAACAATCAAAAACAATGATGTAGTAGATAGTAGTCTAATACATATATTCTCAGATCCATTGTTTGTTAATTACGAACGGTTACTTGCTGAAATTAACGCACCATAGTAAGAGCAACTCGTCTGCCCCATCCTGCTACAGTGGAATTTTAGATAGTTAAGTAGTAAATGAAGTCAGCCATCAGGTTTCTCCGCTCCAGAGATCGCATTCCCCATACAACGGAGGGACATGAACCGCAGAATTATTCTTAGAAATGCATATAGCTAACATGGAGTTGTAAAATTAATTACGTAATTGTTAAAGGATGAGCATTCAAGCTTTTCAAGCTGTACGGAATACAGCCTTTAATGAGGAGAGGCCTACAGGTAAACATTTGATTAGAAACTTGGAACAACAGTTTTCTTAATGTAGCCAGAGCTACTGCAGTAAGCCAAATAGTGCACTCTAGCTGAACAACTGCCTTCTGGAATAGGGAAGCGCTGCACAAATGCAAAGCAACTGGAAGCGAGAATAGAAAAAACTTGAAATTCACCCATTAGAAGATGGTGAAGAGAGAATGCTGGCAGGCGCCAGCCCCAACTGTGAGTACTCTGCAGTGTGTCGATTAGTGAAGAGGTATTCTGCACATCGTACAAGGGCAACGTCAAGCAGCACTTTCCGTACATAATGCTCCAGTCGAGAGTAATCACGTGATAACCCGGAAAAAAATTGTATGACGTCCTAACAGCTGCGTAGGACATGGAAACAATCCAGGGCTGACGAGAGTACTTAAAACAAATTAGTTATTGCCCACTTAAGACAAAAACGAAAGGCTTCGACAGCATCAAGCAGTACTGCACCATATGAAGTAGCTGGGGAATGGAGACAGGGGGTTTAGTGACTGGTAGACGCTTGCGCTGAATACTTTCATTTTAAACCTTAACAGCAAGTTAGGTCCGCCCATGTCTTGGGGATCTCTAGTTCCTGCTTCCCGATCGCTCATCGTGGGCGACGACGCCACTGCAGTGGTGGAAAGCAACCACAGGAGAGACGCTGTTTACGTAGAAAGATACAAATAACATGGCCTTACTGTGAAACTACAGCACGGTTTTAAATGTGACACGTGGCTAAATTTAAACGTTAATTATCCCTATACAACAGGCAGGGAACCAACAGTCAACAGCCGGCAAGAATAAATGAATACAGGTAAACGATAAGGTTTAGTTGACGCGCAGCCTTTTCATTATGACTGCATTAATTAAATTTCTGATACCACCACCCAGCACAAAAAACTTAGCTGCAAGATCACAAGTAGTGCTTATTCCATAGCGCACTTCACAGTTCTTAACTGAAGACAAATTTTGGTAAGCAGACCCGTGCTGGCCGTTTATGGCTAATTGGCTCTGAGCACTATGGGACTCAACATCTGAGGTCATCAGTCCCATAGAACTTAGAACTACCTACACCGAACTAACCTAAGGGCATCACACACATCCATGCCAGAGGCAGTATAAGTTTAGAATGCACGACGATTACCACTAGACCACGGGCTCACACAATCCGGTAACATCTCTGAAGTAGACAACACTTCCTACTGACACTTCCACATTTTTTTTTTGTCGTTTTAGGGACCACAAATACAATGGTCATTAGCGCCCAGACTACGTTAGGAATGCACCGCGAGGCACAAGTTTAAAACAGCAACTAAAAGGGAAAACACGATAAAAGAGAGATTGACAGGCATAGGATTAAAAAAACAGCATAATCAAATGTCCTTAGACAGGTTTGTCAAGTTGATAAAACGAAGAACGCGAGCAGCTGCTCCTGGGTCATCCGCTAAAATGGCATCAAGAGTACATGGCAGGCCAAGATCAAGGCGCAGTGTATTAAAATCCGGACAGGACGTTAAAATGTGGCGGACCGTCAGCAATTGCCCGATGGGCAGAACGGCGCCGGCGCAGCCGTCAGCAGATGGCGATGGCTGAACCGGCAGTGTCCAATTCGTAACCGGGCCAAAACGACCTCCTCCCGTCGAGAAGGGCGTGAGGAGGACGTTCAAGCCGCGGGAAGAGGTTTCATGTCCCGAAGCTTGTTGTCTGTAAGTGCAGCCCAATCGGCATGCCACAACGATAAATGCGCCGACAAATTACCCTGCTACAATCTGACGAAGGGACACAACAAGAAGCTGTCCGAGGCTGGAGGACCGCAGCCTTGGCCGCGGCATCTGCAGCTTCGTTCCCAGGGATACCGACGTGGCCAGGAACCCACATAAAGCTAACCGGAGAACCGTCGTCCACCAGCTGCTGAAGAGAGCGTTGGATCCGGTGCACGAAAGGGTGAACCGGATACGGATCACTGAGGCTCTGGATGGCGCTCAGGGAATCGGAGCAGATGACATAAGCAGAATGTCGGAGCGGCAGATGTAAAGGACAGCCTGGTAGAGGGCAAAGAGCTCAGCTGTGAAGACCGAACAATGGCCATGGAGTCGGTATTTGAAACTGTGCCCCGACAATAAAAGAACACCCGACCCCGTCATTGGTCTTAGAGCCATCTGCATAAATGAAGGTCATATTAATGAACTTCGAACGAAGTTCGACAAAACGGGAGTGGTATACCGAACCGGGGGTTACCTCCTTAGGGAGCGAGCTGAGGTCAAGGTGAACGCGAACCTGAGCCTGGAGCCAAGGTGGCGTGTGGCTCTCGCCCACTCGAAAGGTGGCAGGGAGTCAAAAATCAAGGTGTTGAAGGAGGCGACGAAAGCGAACTCCAGGGGGTAGCAGGGCAGAGACATACAACCCGTATTGACGGTCGAGAGAGTCGTCAAGAAAGGAACGATAAGACGGGTGGTCGGGCATTGACAGTAGCCGACAGGCATACCGACAAAGCAGTATATCGCGCCGGTAGGTGAGTGGCAATTCACCGGCTTCAGCATGAAGACTCTCGACGGGACTAGTATAAAACGCTCCGATCGCAAGACGTAAACCCCGATGTTGTATGGAGTTGAGGCGGAGTAAGATGGACAGCCGTGCAGAGGAGTATACGAAGCTCCCATAATCCAGCTTGGAGCGGACGATCGAGCGATATAGACTACGTAGGACGGTTCGATCCGCTCCCCACGACATACCACTGAGAACACGGAGGACAGTGAGAGAACGGGTACAACGGGCAGCCAAATAAGACACATGTGGAGACCAACTAAGTTTCCTGTCAAATGTAAGACCTAAAAATTTTGTTGTCTCCACGAATGGGAGAGCAACGGGACCGAGTCGTAAGGACGGTCGGAGAAACTCTTTGCAGCGCCAGAAGTTAATACAGACCGTGATCTCGGCAGAAAAACTGAAGCCATTGGCGACACTCCAGGAGTAAAGACGGTCAAGAGAACGCTGAAGAAGCGCTCCAGGACACGTGTACACTGCGCGCTGCAATAGATGGTAAAATCGTCCACGAAAAGGGAGCCTGATACATCAGCTGGGAGGCAATCCATTATTGGATTGATCGCTATGGCGAAGGGAGCGACGCTCAAAACTGAGCCCTGTGGCACCCCATTCTCCTGGCGAAAGGTGTCCGACAGGACAGAACCCACACGTACCCAAAACTGTCGATCCATTAAAAAGGAACGAATAAAAAGAGGGAGGCGACCGCGAAGGCCCCATGTATGCATGGTGCGGAGAATGCCCGCCCTCCAACAGGTGTCGTAAGCCTTCTCCATATCAAAGAACACAGCCGCGGTCGGGCGCTTCCGCAAGAAGTTATTCATAATGAAGGTCGACAAGGTAACCAGATGGTCAACAGCAGAGCGGCGTCTACGACATCCACATTGTACATTGGTAAGTAGGCGTCGAGATTCTAGCAGCCAAACCAAACGAGAGTTAACCATTCGCTCCATCACCTTACAGACACAGCTGGCAAGCGAGATGGGTCGATATCCGGAAGGCAAGTGCTTGTCCTTCCCCAGCTTAGGAATCGGTACAATAGACTCGCGCCAGCATGAGGGAACATGTCCCTCAATCCAGATGCGATTATAAGTACGAAGAAGGAAACCTTTACCCGCAGGAGAAAGGTTCTTCAGCATCTGAATATGAATAGAATCAGGCCCCAGAACGGAGGACCGTGACCGGGCAAGTGAATTTTCGAGTTCCCGCATGGTGAATGGGGCATTATAACTTTCACGATTCGAGGAGCGGAAGTTAGGTGGCCTAGCCTCCTCTGCCTGTTTTTGGGGGAGGAAGGCAGGGTGGTAATGAGGGGAGCTCGAAACCTCTGCGAAAAAGCGGCCGAAGACATTGGAAACATCCTCAGGGGCCACAAGGACGTCATTCGCGACCGTCAAGCCAGAAACTGGTGAGTGGACCCTAGTGCCAGATAGCCGGCACAGGCTGCCCTAGACTACAGAAGGAGCAAACTGTTGAAGGTGCTTGTGAAAGCAGCCCAGCTGGCTTTCTTGATTTCTTTAATAATAAGACGACACTGCGCACGTAATCGTTTATGATCGATACAATTCGCCACTGTAGGGTGGCGTTTAAAGGTGCGTGAAGCACGTCGACGAGCACGTAAAGCGTCTCTACATGCTGCGGTCCACCAGGGGACCGGTACGCGACGTGGAGAAGAAGTAGGGTGAGGGATGGAATATTCAGCAGCAGTGAGAATGACTTCCATGAGGTGTGCGACCTGACTATCGCAGCTTGTGAAGGTTTGATCCTGAAAGGTCGCCCTGGAAGCGAAGAGCCCCCAGTCTGCTTTGGAGATGTTCCAACTAGTTCAGCACACAGAGGGGTTATGATGCAGGAGATGGATAACACACGGGAAGTGGTCGCTCGAATATGTATCCGAAAGTGCATACCACTCAAACCGGCGTGCAAGTTGGGTAGTACATATAGAGAGGTCTAAATGGGAATAGGTGTGAGATGTGTCCGAAAGGAAAGTAGGGGCGCCAGTATTGAGGGGGCAAGGGAAAGAGGGCGGGCAAGGGAAAGAGGGCGGGCAAGGGAAAGAGGGCGGGCAAGGGAAAGAGGGCGGGCAAGGGAAAGAGGGCGGGCAAGGGAAAGAGGGCGGGCAAGGGAAAGAGGGCGGGCAAGGGAAAGAGGGCGGGCAAGGGAAAGAGGGCGGGCAAGGGAAAGAGGGCGGGCAAGGGAAAGAGGGCGGGCAAGGGAAAGAGGGCGGGCAAGGGAAAGAGGGCGGGCAAGGGAAAGAGGGCGGGCAAGGGAAAGAGGGCGGGCAAGGGAAAGAGGGCGGGCAAGGGAAAGAGGGCGGGCAAGGGAAAGAGCTTCGGAACCATTAGGAGAGACAAACGTGGCATCAATTTCAAAACTTTACAGGGTGTGCCACCAGCGCAGTATTAGCAACCCACAGCATAATCAGAAGAGGGGTAATCAGTCTAATAGGGGGAAGACCAACTGATAACAGACAAGGCAGCAATGAGAATCTAACTGGCAATCAGCAGCTGGAGCTGCTAAAAAACTTGATGTTCTCCTTGCTACGATCCGTGGTGGGGGGGGAGGGGGAGGGAGGCCGCAATTTAATGAATAATTCAGGAACGAAAGAGGTCATGAAAATTGTGGTTTTTGGTGATACTGGTTTAAGAGAGGCTGGAGTGTTTCACATGGATGCTACGTTCCGATACGGTAAATTGTCGGGGGGCCTGAGGCCATATGAACGACGTCAGACGGAGGAACGTAGAAAAAATCATGCCATTGATCTGAATTGACGTTACCTGTTTGATCAAGAAACCTCAGAGGAAGACTAGTAATTCAGCGGTAGTCGCAGCAAACCGACACAGACTGTAGTGCAGCTTTGGGCAGCAGACGTTGAGGGCAATATTAATGTTTCTGAAGACGGAATTGAGGCAGTTCCAGAACTAATTTATGCAGCTAACGTGGAGAAAATGATCCCGTCACAGCTGAATTAAAAGTCGGGCACACTATGAGCGTTGTGTACGAAGACAGTTCGTTTACGTATCAGGAGTCGGCAGTAAGTTCTGATACAGTCACAGTGAGTGACATACTGCGGTCTGATCTACGACAACGTGATTTAAATATTACAGATTACTGGGACGAGGTGAGCTCGTTCATCTTTGTTGACGATTAGCAACAAATTGCTCTCGAGGATCTTCATTGGCTCTAGTAGGAACAGTACAACGTCGAAGCATATGATAATGTCGCTCAGACCTGAATTATCAGTTTGTTGTCTCTAAAAACGCTGGACAATAGATAAATTCAGCAAGGTAGCTGTGTAGTTCGGACTAGAGTCAGACTGACTTACACACTTTCGGGGAAATGTTCCGTGGTGATACGGACGTTGAAGTTCCAGGTGAGTCGTCGTAAATCTGCATGAAATGTTTAAGAAACCTACTTTCATTCCAAATTGTAACCCTATTATAGGAATCTGGGAGCCAGTGCCGTGCTTGGAGGGTGTAGGTGTCTGATAGTGTCAATAAAATTGGCGAACTTGTGAAGGGATCATGTGTACGTCATGGTTCTGCTTATATGATTTCCTGGCACGCTCGCACAGGAATGGATGTGGCGGAAGATGCGTCGGGAGAAAAGCCCTTAAAGGAAGTGTCTGAACTGCTCAAGAAAAATATACCCCAATGTGATTCTCAGTGAAGAGAACAGCTACATGTCTGAAGATGGTTTTAAAAGAAGATGCCAAGGAGAAAGAAAAATTACGAGGTACCAAATCTGCGTACCAGTCGAGTTAATGGTAACGGCAGATTTTCTCGAACCCATCGTGCTACCCACGGAATTCTGAACAATTTATCCGTTGCTTGTGTGTTGATGAAACTGGGAATTAGGTTCCTAATTAACTTTCTACTCTTCAGAGAGGTTCAAAAATTTGTCTGTCTGGTTCAGTTCAAGCTCTTGACATCACTTTGTGCTTTCATGGACATTTCGGCACATCACTTGAAAGCAGTCTTGAAAAAGAACTCAGAATTGTTGTTCGATATGAGAATGATGTAAGTATGAGTTCACATCTTACAAAATATTTATAAACTTTTCTGTAATTAGCATCAGTAAGGCTGAAGTGTGTGTCTTCTTAGCGAAGATGGTCGGAAGTGAAAAACTAGTCCTTGAAGATGGTGAAGCTCACGCATGAAAGGCCGATATTACAATCACTATTGACTCATCGTTTGGCAGTTTATGACTGAAATGACACAGAATACTCAGATTGTATAGTAACATAAAATAGAGAAATATTATCGTAGTCAACAGTGTGGATGATAACTCTGTAACAGCAGTTATTCTACCCGGTGCCGGTTCTGCCTTTATTATCTGTATACTGGTTATTGTCAGCATTTTATACACAAAGGACATTGCAACCTGTAAGCTTTCTGAATCTGTTAATGAAAAGAAGTGCTGGCCTGTATGACATTTTTGCTTAAGCTCCACCACTGTATGTGGTGCACCGTTACAAACCAATACCATGGGTGATGGATCCTCTCGTCACAAAAGGATTTCCATGACAGCCGAAGACAGAAGATGGATAACGGACTTGCCTCAATGCAAGCAAAACTGAATGACAACAGACCAGAAAATGGTGTGCAACATACCTTCTGTGACAGCTTTGTTACACCATACATTTATATGTTGCAACAAGGTTCAGGTTGTCCTCTTTAGACTTAATTGTGACACTCAGCTGGTACAGTTGAAATGATGTCCATGTCAGGAAGAGCTGTTTCACAATAAAATTTTTCATTTATGTATTATATGCATACTGATCACTGAATTATTTCATTATTTTAACTCTTAGATCACCAACACCAACTACTGAGATTTCTTTTCATGCTGCATTTGACTGAGTATGGGACCAAATGGCGAATTCATCAGTCCCACGATTCCAAAGGGGATTACATAAAAAAAAGAATCCACTGAAAATGAACGGATTCAATCACAGGAGTCAAATAATATAAGAATGAACACTGAACAGACACAGTATAAGAATAAAAAGTAAGACCAAATCTAACAACTGCAAAAAGGTGGGACAGTCATGGGGTGACAGACCGTGAAGGCTCCTGCAAAAGGAGTCCCAATCACAAACAACCCGCCCCTGCTCCAAGACTAAAGGAGAATATTATATCTCGAAATAAAAAGCGCTTTCACGGAGGAAACCGAGGACCAGGTCAACCATCCATGGTTCGTCAGCTAATATTAAATTTAAGGAAGCATGAAGACTATACTTAGCACGAAGGGTCGAAAGAAGGGGACAAGCCACCAATATGTGGGATATCGTCAGTCTGACACCTCAATCACATTGTGGGGGTCAGGTCGTTATGGGTGAGCCGGGTATGGCCAATGCGTGAACGACAAAACAGTTTGCTTGGTTTAGGAGATTAAAGGGACCAGACTGCGACGGTCATCGGTCCCTTTTTCCAAAAAACTAAAACCACCCAATGAGAATAACAACGAACAACAGGAAAGACGGCAGACGTCACAGGACAAGAAAGACTCAGAGATCAGACGAAACAAATTGAAATCACACCGAGTGTGAAGGTGGTTGGCCGACCATAGAGATAAAAAGGATAAGCCAACCACCGAGAACATATTAAAAACTCAGTTCAAAAACGGTAGGCCAAAGGCCAGAATCAACACTAAACAATAAAATAAAACAAACACTCAGATTCAATGATAAACCCCCGGCCGAGAAAACGCAAAACTAAGATAGCCATAGCAGGGTCATCAGTTAAAAGGGCAGAGAGCGTATCAGGCAGCGCTAACGTCTGCCTGAGCACAGCTAAAAGACGACACTCCAACAAAATGTGGACCACAGACAAAACGGAGCCGCAGCGACATAGACGTGGGTCCTCACGGTGCAATAAGTGGCCGTGTGTCAGCCGAGTGTGCCCAATGCGCAGCCGGCAAAGGACAACAGACTCCTGGTGGGAGACCCACACAGACGACCGCCACAGAGTCGTCGTCACCTTGATAGGGGGAAGTTTGTTTGGCAAGGGCAGGTTGCGCCATTCAGTATCCCATAGGTCGAAAATTTTGCGGTGTACGTTTGCCCGCAAATCAGTCGACGGGAGGCCAATCTGCAGAGATGGTTTACTGGTGGCCTCTTTCGCCAGGCGGTCAACATTTTCATTGCCGGGTATCCCAACATGGCCTGGGGTCCACACAAAGACCACAGAGCAGCCGCAACGGGCAAGAGTATGATGGGACTTCGGGATAGCCATCACCAGACGAGAACGAGGGAAACACTGGTCGAGAGCTCGCAAACTGCTCAGGGAATCGCTACAGATCACGAAGGACTCACCTGAGCAGGAGCGGATATACTCTAGGGCACGAAAGATGGCGACCAGCTCAGCAGTGTAAACGCTGCAGCCAGCCGGCAAGGAACGTTGTTCGATGGTCCCCTAGAGTTAGCGCATAACCGACACGACCGGCAACCATCGAACCGTCAGTGTATACAAGGCCAGAGCCCTGATACGTTGCGAGGATTGAAAGAAAGCGGCGGCGGAAGGCCTCTAGAGGGACTGAATCCTTCGGGCCCTGTGCCAATTCAAGCTGAAGGCGAGGGCGAGTCACACACCATGGGGGTGTACGCAGAGGTGCCCAGAAAGGAGGCGGAAGAGCCCCGGAGAGAAGCTCTCGCACGCGGACTGCGATCGTACATCCAGCCCTGGGCCGACGTTCTGGAAGACGGACGTGTGACTGTGGGAATAGTAGCCGATAGTTAGGATGCCCGGGCAAGCTGAAAACATGGGCAGCATAAGCAGCCAGCAAACGTTGGCGCCATAACCGCAGTGGAGGGACACCTGCCTCCACGAGTATGCTGTCCACAGGGCTGGTACGGAAAGCACCAGTGGCAAGGCGTGTCACATTGCGGAGGATTGGGCCCAGTACCCGAACCGCAGATGGGGATGCTGAGATATAAGCCAGGCTCCCATAATCCAGACGAGACTGGATTAACGCCTGGTAGAGCCGTAGCAGGGTAGATGGGTCGGCGCCCCAGAGGGTGTGGCTCAAGCATCTCAGAGCATTTAGATGCCGCCAACACGCGTGTTTAAGCTGCCAGATATGAGGCAGCCAAGTCAGCCGGACATCAAGAACTACACCCAAAAACCTGTGGGTCTCCACCACAGCATGGAGTTCGTCGGCAAGATAAAGCCGCGGCTCAGGATGGACTGTTCGGTGCCGGCAGAAAAGCATAACGCTGGTCTTGGCAGCCGAAAATTGAAAACCACGCGCTACAGCCCAAGACTGCGCCTTGCAGATAGCGCCCTGTAGCTGACGTTCAGCACCTGCAATGCCAGTAGAGCTGTAGTAAAGGCAGAAGTCGTCAGCATACAGGGAAGCGGAGACAGAATTTCCCCACGGCCGCAGCGAGCCCTTTAATGGCTATTAAAAAACAGGCAGACACTTAAAACAGAACCCTGTAGCACAACGTTCTCCTGGACGTTGGAGGAACTATATGAGGCCGCGACTTGCACGCGGAAGGTACGATACGACAGAAAATTGCGGATAAAAATCGGCAGAGGACCCCGAAGACCCCATCCATGAAGCGTAGAAACGATGTGATGACGACATGTCGTATCCTACGCCTTGCGCATGTCGAAAAAGACAGCGACCAGGTGCTGACGGCGGGCAAAGGCAGTACGGATGGCCGACTCCAGGATCACCAGATCGTCGGCGGCGGAGCGGCCTTTACGGAACCCACCAGGAGACGGAGCCAGAAGGCCCCGAGACTCCAGTACCAAATTCAAGCGCCGGCTCACCATCCGTTCGAGAAGCTTGCAAAGAACGTTGGTGAGGCTAATGGGGCGGTAGATGTCCGCCTCCAAAGGGTTCTTGCCCGGTTTCAAAACGGGGATGACAATGCTTTCCCGCCACTGCGACGGAAACTCTCCCTCTACCCAGAGATGGTTGTAAAGGTCGAGGAGGCGTCGCCTGCAGTCCACTGAAAGGTGTTTCAGCATCTGACAGTGGATGCCATCTGGCCCAGGAGCGGTATCAGGACAAGCGGCTAGGGCACTGCGAAATTCCCACTCACTGAATGGAGCATTGTAAGATTCTGGGTGGTGAGTGCGAACCGAAAGGATCCGACGTTCCATCCGCTCTTTAATGGAGCGGAAGGCCAGCGGGTAATTGGAAGAAGCGGAACTAAGAGCAAAATGCTCTGCCAAGCTGTTGGCAATTTCGTCGGAATCTGTACAAACTGGGACGCTGACAGGGGTCCGATAGCCATAGAGGCGGCGTATTTTGGCCCAGACCTGCGATGGAGATACATGGAGGCCAATGGTGGACACATACCGCTCCCAGCACTCCTGCTTGCTTTGGCGGATAAGGCGGCGGGCCCGCGCACGCAGACGTTTGAAGGTAATGAGGTGTTCAATGCAGGGATGTCGCTTGTGACGCTGTAGCGCCCGCCGGCGATCTTTAATCGCTGCAGCGATCTCAGGCGACCACCAAGGCACAGTCCGCAGCCGAGGGGACCCAGAGGAACGGGGAATGGCAGATTAGGCGGCAGTAACGATTCCGGTGGTGTCCGATTGAACCACTGCATCAATGTCATCAGTAGAGAGAGGCTCAATAGCGGCAGTGGAGGAGAACAAGTACTAGTCAGCCTTATTCATAGCCCACCTGCTAGGGCGCCCAGAGGAGTGACGCTGTGGTAGTGACAAAGATCGGAAAGTGGTCACTACCACACAGGACGTCATGCACACTCCATCAGACAGACGGTAAGAGGCTAGGGCTACAGATCGAAAGGTCAATGGCGGAGTATGTGCCATGCGCCACACTGAAGTGTGTGAAGGCACCATCATTTAAAACCGAGAGATCGAGCTGCGACAATAAATGCTCAACGGTGGCGCCTCGACCTGTTGCCACTGACCCACCCCACAGAGGGTTATGAGCGTTGAAGTCGCCCAGTAGCAAGAAAGGTAGCGGCAATTGGGCTATCAGCGCAACCAGGACATGCTGCGAGACATCACCATCCGGTGGAAGGTAAAGACTGCAGACAGTAACAGACTGTGGCGTCCACACCCGAACAGCGACAGCCTCTAAAGGTGTTTGGAGAGGGACAGACTCGCTGTGTAGAGTGTGAAGGACAGAGGCAGACACCACCAGACACCCTTTCATAAGCTGCCCGTTTCTTATAATAACCCCGATAGCCATGGAGGGCGGGGGGGTTCGCATTGCTGGAAACCAAGTTTCCTGAAGAGCAATGCAGAAGAAAGGGTGAAGGCTGATAAGTTGTCAGAGCTCTGCTAGATGGTGGAAAAAACCGCTGCAGTTCCACTGGAGAATGATATTGTCCATGGCTGAGAAAGGGAGGCAGATTACGCCTCCTGGCCCCCTGCTGCTACTGAGTCACCACCTGTACGACAGCCATCCATTGTGTCCAAGGGACTGGCGAGATCCAGGTCCTCGGCGGATGGTTGGTTGGTTGGTTTGTTTAAGGATTAAAGGGACCAAACTGCAGAGGTCATCGGTCCCTTTTTCCAAAATACTAAAAATACCCACAGAGAGGAGACAGACAACACAGCACAAAAGAAACAGACAAGGACCAGACAAAACGAAATAAAATCACACGGAGTGTGACGATGGTTGGCCGACCATAGGAACAAAAAAAGGGAAAAGCCAACCACCGAAAACACATTAAAAACTTAGTTTAAAACCGTAGGCCAAAGGCCAGAATCAACACAAAACATAAAATAAAACACAAACACTCAGATTAAAGAATAAAAACTCCCTGCCCTAACAAAACGTAAAACTAAGGCAGCCATAACAGGGTCATCAGATAAAAGGGCAGGGAGCGTATCAGGCAGCGCAAATGTCTGCCTGACCACAGCTAAAAGGGGGCAGGCCAACAAAATGTGGGCCACTGTCAAAGCCGCCCCGCAGCGACGTACAGGAGGGTCCTCCCGGCGCAGTAAATAACTGTGTGTCAGCCAGGAGTGGCCAATGCGGAGCCGACAAAAGATGACTGAGTCCCTGCGGTTGGCGCGCATGGACGACCGCCACACAGTCGTCGTCTCCTTAATGGCACGGAGTTTATTGGGCGTGATCCGATCGCGCCATTCAGCGTCCCTAAGCGCAAAAACTTTTCGGCGGAGGACTGCCCGCAAATCAGTATCTGGGAGGCCAACAGCTAGAAACGGTTGTCTCGTGGCCTCTTTCGCCAGGCGGTCAACATGTTCATTGCCCAGGATACCGACATGACCGGGGGTCCACACAAAGACCACAGAGCGGCCGCAACGCGCAAGAGTATGCAGGGACTCATGGATAGCCATCACCAGACGAGAACGAGTAAAACACTGGTCGAGAGCTCGTATAAACCGCTCAGGGAATCGCTACAGATAACGAAGGACTCACCTGAGCAGGAGCGGATATACTCTAGGGCTCGAAAGATGGCGACTAGCTCAGCAGTGTAAACGCTGCAGCCAGCCGACCAGGACCGTTGTTCAGAATGGTCCCCTAGAGTTAGCGCATACCCGACACGACCAGCAACCATCGAACCGTCGGTGTAAACAATTCCAGAGCCCTGATACGTGGCCAGGATGGAATAAAAGCGGCGGCGGAAGGCCTCTGGAGGGACCGAGTCCTTCGAGCCCTGTGCCAAGTCGAGCCGAAGGCAAGGGCGAGGAACACACCACGGGGGTGTACGCATAGGCGCCCGGAAAGGAGGTGGAACAGGGAAAAACCCAAGCCCGCAGAGAAGCTCCTTGACGCGTACGGCGATCGGACAACCCGACCGGGGCCGACGGTATGGCAGATGGACGACTGACTGCGGGAACAGGACACAGTAATTTGGATGCCCGGGCAAGCTAAAAACATGGGCAGCATAAGCAGCCAGTAATCGTTGGCGTCGTAAGTCCTCAGCGGATGCCAGAATCTCCAACTCATCTTCGGACGCAGAGTGAGAAGGTTGCTTTGGGACAGGTGCCACCGCAATGTCAGGATGCTTGGGAGCCTTTTTCTTGGACTGCTTTGCACGCTGTGCCTTAGGTGGTTCTGCTGGGAGGGCCTCACTGGGTCAGTCTCCGGGACTGAAGACGACCATGGCGCCCTACGACCAGCGACTGGTGGTTGTTTGAGATACTTGCGGGTGTCCGTTCTGGCACTGGGCAAAGCCTGGGATGGGAGGGGCCCAAGGGACCCCTTCCGGGCGAGAGGGGCCGAAGAAGGCTCACGCTTCTCCGGCTGGGAAGGGGGAACAGATGTCCCCGGTGGTTTGGGTGGTGTTGCTCCTGAAGTAGATGGAGCAGGAGCAACAGGGAGTGAAGTGCTCCCACAACCAAGGGGACCGGTGAATTCTGACAGAGCTGACATCGAACTGTAGGTGATGACCCTGTAGAGGTTCGAACCAGTGTTGCAGCAGCGGCATACGTAGACGTCATGGGCACAGGATGTAGCCGCTCATATTCCGCCTTGCCTCTGTTTAGGTCAGGTGGTCCGGGGTCTTTTATTCAATTATCTTCCTTTCTTTCTGGAATATCCTACAGTCCGGCGAGCAGGGGGAATGGTGTTCTCCGCAGTTAACACAGATGAGAGGCGGAGCACATGGAGTATTGGGATGCGATGGACGTCCACAATCTCTACACGTGAAGCCCGAAGTACAGCGAGATGGCATGTGCCCGAAATTCCAGAATTTAAAACACTGCATCGGAGGAGGGATATACGCTTCATATCACAACGGTAAACCATCACCTTTACCTCTTCGGGTAAAACATCACCTTCGAAGGCCAAGATGAAGGCCAAGATTAAGACACCGGTGGCTACCTGATTGTCCCCCTGACCCGATGGACCCGTCGGACGAAGTGATTACCCCATCGTTGTTGGTTGGAGCGTAGTTCATCATCGGACTGCAGAAGAAGATCCCTGTGGAACATAATACCCTGGACCATGTTGAGACTTATGGGGAGTGATGCTAACAGCAACATCCCCCAACTTGTCACAAGCGAGCAACCTCCGTGACTGGGCATATGATGTTGGTTTGATGAGTACTGACCCTGAGTGCATTTTGGACAAGCCCTCCACCTCCCCGAACTTGTCCTCTAAATGCTCCACAAAAAACTGGGGCTTGGTTGGCATAAAAGATTCACCATCAACCCGCGTACAGAAAAGGTACCGGGGTGAGTAATCTCCACTGCTGTCTTTAGCCATGTGTTCCTCCCATGAAGTGGCCAGGGAGGGAAATGATCTCGGATCGAATTTCTTCCTGTTGAGGTTAGACCTCGATCGCTTAGAGACCGCTGGTGGAGGTCCACCAGCGAGAGATGATGTACCAGGCTTCGTTGCGGGTCATCCCCCTGATACGGCCCACTCCGACCAGGAGCTCTCCCCATGGGCGCCAACCAGCCACAGCAAAGACCACCTGGCAAGATGGCCTTTGCCGGGATTCCCGATGCCCCAGAGGGATAGGCATCTACTCCTCGTCATACGTGGGGAGGTAGCAGCTCAGGCATCAGCAGTGCGATCCCTGTGTAGTCAGGGGGGCTACCACCAAGAGGATAAATGACGACCCCACCACAACGGACTGGTTACCGTGCTGGCTGTTGGGTGTCGAATATCCATTAATAAAGGGAGCAAAGATGGAAGTGGAGAATGGAGAAAATGTAGGCTACCCAGATCACACTGCAGGTGATGTGGCCGGAAGCTCAGTGTAAGTCCATGTCAGTAGCGAATATGCTAGATCTTAGGGCAAGATGGATATAGAACGCACAACATAAGGCATACTTCCTCAAATGGTACGCACTAACAGAAAATTTTGAAATGGAGTGGTCAAGCCCCATAGGGGACCAGCACATTGAGGCCGAAACGTTTGAGACTCCTTTTAGTCGCCTCTTACGACAGGCAGGAATACTGCGGGCCTATTCTTACCCCCGAACCTGCTGGGGGGTATGAGCATTAGTGCTCCAGATGACATTCCGCTGTTGGGCAAAGAGAGTTTTCATGTAGATCTGCATATCAGCAGCTGGAATCATGAAAGGAAAAGAGGTAAATATCTGCTTCTCTAGCCAAACGCTCAGCCAATTCATTCCCTGGTATTCCCACACGAGTTGGGACCCAGAGAAAGACAACTGAACAGGCGGCATGCTCAAGGGCAGAGAGAAGCTCTTGGATAGCAGAGACCAAGGGTTGATGAGGGTGGCATCGATCGACAGCCTGAAGGCTGCTCATGGAGTCGGGACAAATTAAAAAACTATGGAGGGACCCTTAGAAACAATAAGAAGGGCCCTGTAAAGGGCTAGAAGCTATGCTGTAAACACATTACATGAACCTGGCAACAAATGGTGCTCGAAGCTGGTAGGAGACGTGAAATCGTATCCCACATTTTCAGAAGTTTTAGAACCATCAGTGTAAAAGACGGTGGCACCCTTGAACTCTGCAAGGATGGCACATATAAGACGTCGGTGAACCATAGCAGCAACAGAGACCTTAGGACCCTGGAAGAGAATGGTCCTATTCCGTGGTCTACGTACCATCCAAGCCTGGTACAGGATGAGATAGACAGGGCGCAGTCCAGTGAACGCAGATTGAGATCCCTTAGAGGGTGGTGAGACACATGCCACCCAGCATTCCCATCCGTGAGAGGGTGTTAGAAGGGAGACATTTCATGCTGCATTTGTTATTCACTTAAACAACAGGACATCTGCAAAACCAGTAGAAATATTAATGAACTCTTGATATTACGTGGAGCTAGTTCAAAGCATGTGGAAGCAATCATCTGTTGGTTGCCTGTTTTATTCAAAGGAACTAAGTTGTCATTTTGCTCTGTTTTCATCCCACTCTAAACGAATTCATGAAATTTATGAAAAGGAAGCGCAAAATAGCTTATTATGCGTATGGTACGTAAACTGTATATTTTATACACGTGACTGTGACAAATGAGCGGCTCGGGTGAACACAATGCTAAGCGCCATCGCTGAGTGGTGGTGGTAGTGGTAGTGGTGGTGGTGGTGGTGGTGGTGGGTTGTGGGGGTTGCAGGGACCAGACTGCGAAGGCCATCCATCCCTTGTTCCACTGACCCACAGCGACAAAAGTGGGTCCTCGCGGCGCAAGAGATGACCGTCTCTCAGCCAGGTGTGGTCAATGCATAGACGGCAGAGAACAACTAAGTCCTTGTGGGAGGCCCACAAGGAGGAGCGCCACACACCTGTAGTCTCCTTGACGACCAGAAGTCTGTAGGGTCAAGGCAGGGTGCGCCATTCAACACCCCAGGTACCAAGGACCTTTGCTGCAAAACTTATTGGAGATCACAATCCGAAATGCCAATCCCCAAGGCCGGCGCACCGACAGCCTGTTTGGCCAGCACATCAACACGATCATTACCCGGGATGCCGACATGACCCAGGGTCGCTCAACAGCCAAGATTATGGAGGGACTCCTGGATAGCCATCACGAGACGAGAGGGAGAGAATCGCTGGTCGATAGCTCGTAAACCGCTCACGGAGTCACTACAGATAACGAAAGACTCACCTGAGCAGGATGCCTTTGCCCGGATATACTCTAGGGCGCGAGAGATGGCTACAAGCTCTGCAGTGAAAACACTCCAGCCAGACGGCAATGAGCGTTGTTCAGGATGATCCCAAGATTAATATGATAACCTATTCTGCCAGCAATTATCGAACCGTCGGTATAGGCCACATCAGAACCGTGAAACGCGCCAAGGATGGAAAGAAAGCGGAGGCAAAAAACCTCGGACTGAGTCGTTCAGGCCTGTGGCAGTTCCAGACGAAGGCATGGTATGGGCACACAATATGGGGATATACATACATACATTGGCCCAAAAGAGAGGTGGGAGAGGTAAAAACTGAAACCCAGAGAGAGAGAGACGGGACGCGAACTGCGATCGTACACTCTGACCAGGGCCGCCGTTCTGGAAGATGGACGACCGAGTTGGGGAACAGGTGCCGATAATTTGGATGCCCGGGCAAGTTGCAAACGTGTGCAGATAAGTGGCAAGTAGACGTAGGCACCGGATCCGCAATGGAGGACACCAGCCTCCACAAGAATGAAGTTGACAGGGGTCGTGCAGAAAGCTCCAGTGGCGAGTCGTATCCCACAGTGAAGGATGGGGTCAAGCAACTGCAAAGTGGAAGATGATGCCGATCTGTAAGCCAGGCTCCCACAACCTAGACGGGACTGAATCAACGCCTGATACAGTCGTAGAAAGATAGGCTGATCGGCACCACGGCTTGTGTGACACAAGCAACGAAGAGCGTTAAGATGTAGGCAGCACGTCTGTGTAAGCTGCCGAATATGAGGGAGCCACGTCAACCGGGTATCAAAACCCAATCTCAAAAACCGATGCGTCTCCACCACAGCAAGAGGTCAAGATAAAGCCGTGGCACAAGGTGAACAGTGCGACGCGGGCTGAAATGCGTAACGCAGGTTTTGGCGGCCTGAAATTTAAGCCGTGCACTATGGCCCAAGACTGCGCCTTGCAGATAGCGCCCTGCAGCAGCCGTTCATCAACTGCAATGCCAGCGGAGCTGTAGAGCAGGCAGACGTCACCAGCAAACAATATAATTCATTGATAGGAACTTTAGAGGCACACACTCAGGAAAGATCCTTGCTGGACCCCATACTGCTGGAGTTGGACCAGCTTGCACACGGAAGGAACATAGCGACAGAAAACTCTGAATGAGAATAGGACGTGGGGCGCGGAGACCCCACCCATGATGCTTGGTGAAGATGTGATGTCGCAATGTCGTATCGAATGCCTTCTGCATGGCAAAAAAGACTGACCAAGTGATGACGGCTGACAAAGGCCGTACAGATGGCAGACTCCAGGCTCAACAGATTATCGGCGGCACAGCGTCCCTTACTGAACCCACCCTGAGACGGAGCCAGAAGGCCCCGAGACTCGAGTGCCCAATTCAAACGCCAGCTCACCATGCGTTCGAGCAACTTGCAAAGAACGTTGGTGAGGCTAATGGGTCGATAGTTGTCCACCTCTAGTGGGTTATTGCCAGGTTTAAAAACCGGGATTACGATGCTTTCCTGCCATTGCGACGTGAACTCTCCCTCAGCCCAGATACAGTTGGAAATGGCCAAGAGCCGTCGCTGGCAGTAAACAGATGTGTTTGAGCATCTGACAATGGTTGCGATCTGGCCCGAAAGCCTCATCAGGGCAAGTGGCTAGGGCACTTTGGAATTCCCACACACTGAATGGAACATGGCACGATTCAGGGTGGCACGAGTGAATTGAAAGCCTCCGACGTTATAACCGCTCTTTCAGGGAGTAGAAGGCCAGTGGGTAATTTGCGCAAGCAGAACTCTGAGCAAAATGCTCCGCTAAGTGGTTTGCAGTTGTGTCGGAGTCACTACAGACTGCTCCAAGCACTGAATGCACAGGGACGCTGACAAGGGTCCGATAGCCATAGATTCGCCTAATCTGGGCCGAAACTTGCGATGGAGAGGTACGGAGGCCAATGGTGGAGACATACCGTTCCCAGTACTCCTGATTGTGTTGGCGAATGATGCAGGCTCGTGCACGGGGCTGTTTGAAGGCGATGAGGTGTTCCAATGAGGGATGCCACTTGCGGCTATGGAGTGCCCGCCTGCGATATTTAATCGCCACAGCGATCTGAGGGGACCACCAAGGCACAGTACTCTGCAGAGGGGACCCAGAAGTACAGGTAATTGCAGATTCTGCTGCAGAAACTATGCCGGTGCTGATCGTGTGAACCACCACATCAACAGCGTCATGAGAAAGAGGCTAAATAATGACAATGGAGGTGAAAGAGTGCCAATTAGCCTTATTCATAGCCTATCCATGGAGGCGCCCAGGGGAGTGACGCTGGGGCAGTGACAAAGATTTAGAAGTAGTCACTCCACACACTCCATTGGATAGATGGTAGAAGGCCAGGATAGCAGACCAAAAGGTCAAGGCTGAGTACATGCCATGCGCCACACTGAAATGTGAGGAGGCACCATTATTTAAAAGAGAAAGTTCGAGCTGTGCCAAACTTGCTCAACAATGCAGCTCAGCCTATTGCCACTGATCCACCCCACAGAGTGTTATGGGTGTTGCGGTCTCCCAATAACAGAGAAGGTGGCTGCAGCTGGTGTATCAGTGCAGCCAATACATGCCGCAGGACATCGTCTGGTTAAAAAGACTGCAGCCAGTAACAGCCTGAAGCGTCCACACCGTAACAGCGACAGCCTCTGAAGGTGTTTGAAGAGGTACACATTCACTGTAAAGAGAATTAAGGACGTAGATCCACACTCCACAAGATACCCTCTCATAGGGTGCCCGAGCGTTATAATAACCCTGACAGCCATGGATGGCAGGGGTTCGAATCGCCGAAAACCGGGTTTCCTGGAGAGAAATGCAGATGAAATGGTGAATGCTAACAACTAGTCGGAGCTCAGCAAGGTGGTGGAAATTCCACTGGGGGATGACATTTTCCGCAGCCAAAAGAGGCATAAGGGACCGATTAAGTAGATTACGCCATTGGGTCATTTACCGCCACTGAAGGAGAGCCAGAATCGAGAACCACTGCGTCTGAGGCATAGGCGAAATCGAGGTGGTCGTGAGACGCCGAAATCTACAAATCATTCTCAGACGCAGAGCTGGTAGTAACAGGTGTCACAGAGGCAACCTGAGCCTCGGCCTTCCTACTCAGCAGTTTCTTCTTGTGGTTCTCCTCACGCGCTTGAAGCACCGCATAGGAGGAGGGATGGAAGGTTTCGCGTCGCAATGGTAGACCATCACCTTCACCTTTTCAGGTAACGAGTCACCCTCAAAAGCCAAGATGAAGGCACCTGTAGCAAATCTGTGGTCTTTGGGTCGCCTATGAACGCGCCTTACGAAGTGGACTCCCTGTCGCACTAAGTTGGCGTGTAGCTCCTCATCTGACTGCAAGAGGTGGTCACTATGGAACCTAAGACCCTGGAAAATGTTAAGGCTTTCATTAGGACTAAACCAGACAGGGATATCACCCAGGTTGTCACAGGCGAGTAACTCATGCGACTGGGCTGGGGAGGCTGCCTGGACCCACAGTCAAGAAGTCTAAAACACATACCACAAAAACTCCCTGCTGAGGCATCGAAATGAGGCCAGTGATCAAGCGGACTGCGTTGGTTACCTAGAGAGGGCTGAAGGCCGGTTGATGTGAATAGTCGAAGGGCATCGACAGCGACAGTCTACAGCGGGTCAAGACACTGATTGTAATGTACAGAATTAGAAAGTATTTTTCAGTTAACTTCCTCGTTGCACGGGTGGACACTGTGCAAAACTAAACCAATTTGAAGTGCGTGCAGGAAGTTCACCCATGGGGCACATACCTTCTGGGTGGTATTCGATTCTCGTGTAAATTAATGGGTTTACAAATCTGCACACAACCCTGAACCCAGCAGCACCACTCCAAATCTTTGTTTCAATACAATGGTAGTAGTGTTGCTGCGATCCAGTCATCTCTGTGATTTGGACCCAGCACGGATCCACTGGTGCTGTGCAAGTGAGGCAGTAGTACGTAGTGGAACGGTGTTAGCACTGCAGACAAACATGCAAACATGCAAAAATTTGGTGTATTATTCAAGGCTCCACTCCACAGTTGCCACGGATTTCTGACCAAACTTCGGAGGTCGAATGACTGAAAACCGGGCATTGTCGAAAACCATGGTTAACCCATCTGCTTTCGCTTCTTTTGTGATTGCTGATTCGACGATGGTAGGTCCTGTTGTGAACACCAGTAGAACTGAGGAAGAAGACAGCTCTTCCTAGCCCTAACCCCCCCCCCCCTTTGATGGCACTGACTAGTTAAAATGCGGATAAAGAAGCAGAGCTGTTGATCTGCTATCCGTTACCCACCAATCTGACGCTAAAATTTGATACGAACGTCAGGCTGCAGAAGAACACTGTGCTAGAAATAGTGACGATTGTAAATACCTTTTTACTGCTGTATTTGTTGCTAGAGATGTGCCAACGGATGCTTCTATGCAAAATGGGTGTAACAGTTCGCAGTAAAAAACAGAAATCCTGCAAGAACAACTAAGTTCTAGACGGATTCTTGTGATCATTCGTTAATCCGTTAATGACAGTGAGTGGCAGGTCAAAAACAATTCCATAAATGACAATTTAACCCTAAATAGTTTTAACGAAACTTTTCCTGTCAGTACGCAACACGTTTCGTCGTCTGTACTACGATGTTAATTATTTTAGAAGTGAAATGCCGAGCCAACGCCTCCATATAAGGAAGAAAAATTAGTGATGAAACGTAAGGTGATAGGACCGTCAGCAGAATGTGTCCTGGCTACGAAGGAGACATTTTCTCCACCCTCACTCTCTGAAGAGTTACGTACTGTGTATAATCAGATGCTGTGGTGCTATCTGACGGCAGTCAGTATGGAGCTCTTACACGGAGGAGGAATAAGCGTTCAGATGGGAGAGAGATGCTGCTGTTGCTCGTTTCAGTGTTGAACAACCAGAAACTTTCAGAGGTAGAGGTCGCTTGGTAGCTCCATGGTTTCTAGACGATGCTGTGTCTGGAAGATTTTGTTTTTCAGCCTTCCAGGTGAAACAAGCAAAAACAGAATTTGAGGTAGTAGATAGTAGTCTTTAATACATGTATTTGCAGATCCATTGTTTGGAAACTAAGAACAGTTCCTCGCTGAACTTAACGCACCATAGTGAGACCACCACCTCTGTCCTATTCTGCTGCAGTGCAATTTTAGATAGTGAACGAATAAATGGTGTCAGCTGCTTTACGTCAGTCGTTAGGTATCTCAGCTCCACAGACAGCGTTCCCCATACAACGGAAGGACATGAATCGCAGAATTATTCTTAGAAATGCATATAGCTAACACGGAGCGGAGTTGAAAATCTAAGTACGTAATTGTTAAACGTTGAGTACTCAACCTTTTTAAACTGTATTGAATTCAGTCTTTAATGAAGAGAGAGCCCTTCAGATGAAATGTAAGGAAGAGTTGTCAACGGAGAGATGCGAATTTGAGTGTCAATGCGGGCAGTTTAGAGATTCTCAGTGGCAAGGTTGTGAACGCCCTTACAAATAGAAAGGCAGCCAAATGTTGCTAAAATGGTTAAAAACGTTATCATATAGTAAAGAGTAAACATACAAAATGGCTCTCTCTGCACTCTTATTTATACACACACGACGTACGAGAAGGAAGCTATACTTGGGACAAAATCGTAAGTAAAACGACATACGAGCTACAGTAACAGTATAGGAAAATGTTACTAGGTGACCATTTACGAAGGACAGGTGAGCCAGCCACCCTGTTAACATAATAATAACGTCTCCAAATAACTTTACGAAACACGTTGGACGTGTCACAAAACCCGCATAGTGTGGACTGCACTATCTAATCGCGGCCTAATGCCAAAATGTAACACGTATTTATTCGAGAGTGGTAAGATCTAAGGTTTTCCTTCCAGCGTTAAAAACAATTTAGGTATGAGAGCTACATTTCTTAAACAGCAATAAGTGCTGCAAAATGCAGAATAAGTAAACTGGCTAGGAGCAACGTTCTTCATTGCAAAATTTGTAATGTATGTATAGCGCTGTAGTTTGAACGATCACAGTAGCTAGTGCAGTAACGAACAGATTACCAGTCCAATGTGAACTGTAAAAGGTGGAATGTTTTCTTTTTTTTTTTTTTGCAGCATAGTTTCCTCTAAATGAGGTACTTTAGTGGGAAACGTGAGTGAATCCGAAGACGATGATTATTTTTTACGCGAAAACTAAAAGCTCTTCTGCGAAACTAACTACACAGGTGGACGTAGCTTAGCTTCTTAAACGTTAGTTTTTTCGAGGTAAATCGGATGACTTGAAATTTCGAACCAGGATATGACGGAATTGGTATGAAGGGACCAGATGTTTATGTTGCGCCAAATCATCTGGCAGACATACAGATCGGTGTTGTATCGCGAAGTTCTATCGTGAACCAATTATGCGCGTCCATTATGTTTTTGTGTTCCGCCGATGCGGGTTGCGTACGCATTCTCTATCGCAATTTTACTGCCTGAGAGTGAACTACGCCTTCAGGCCCCAATATGTTAGTATTGGAGTTTCCAAGTTTACTGTAATGGACGGACAATGGAGTGGGGTACAAAATCTAGTAGAGCTGTAGAGGAATTACTAAGGTTCGTCAACAGGAATCCCTATATGCACGAAATCTCTACGACCTTACCCTTTAGGAACTGCTAATGAGGGAAACTACTTTTCGCAACCCACACAGATTAGTGATTGGTAGATGGCCCAGTAAACAGCTCGTCAAAAACAAAATACAGAACAGGCATAAAAACCAGAAACCTCAGGAAGAGGCCGATCAGAAACAGTTAACAGTCCAAGGTCAGGATGTGCAACACAGCGCTAATTTGAAGAGCTACGGCGATTGAAGTGGGAGAGACTTTGTCCACAAAACTATGAACATATTTGTGGAACAGGAATTAAACAATACTTTCACCGTCCCGAAAGTGTGCACAAAGGTTTTCCCCTTCCTGTTGTAAATGCTGATGTACGAACAAATTAGGAGCCAACTTGTATTCAAATAAAATGAATTAATTTTAAATTATCCTTTCCTCCTCCGACTGCACTGAAGTGCTATTGGCGAAGATCTTTCAACCCAGCTGCAGTAACAATTTCCCAATCAAGACTGCCAGCAACACCCACTAGCAACTACCAATACGTTTATTATTTTGGACAGTACCTGCAAAATGACGTATTCCACCTAATAGCTGACAAAACCTGTCGAACGTAGACTAAAGTGAATGGAAGGCCTCCGGGCTTAGATTTGACAACTGAATATGTTTATTTTCGTATGCCTGGTCGTGAGCTGCTTACACTATCCTGTTATCTGTATGTATTGAGATAACAGATGGAGAATACCTGTCGTAAGTGATAACATGAACAGATTCTTTGTAATGATGACCATTTTGAAAGCTGTGTTGATGTCTAAAAACGAAGGAAAAATAGGCTATGGAAATTGCGCCAATTGGACACAAAAATTAGAGAAGTTAGTTTGGAGTAAGAAAAAAAGGCAGATGTGTCAGCAGGTGAGATGGTGTGTTCTTGCAAATCCCAATGGACTTTTTACAGGCTTTACATTTTATCTGGTGGAAACCACATACTGTGAGTAATCAAGGATTTGGCTTAGGTGAAACTGCTGTAATCCAGCTGACAAAGTCTTACCCCTGGACATACAATCTATCGTGAGATTTTCTGCAGTCAAGCTGGTATGTGAGCTTCTGAATAGAGGTTTCACTTCATCAGGTACTATCCAGAATAACAGAATACCCAAGGATGCAAGACTCAAAACTGACAAGGAACTTACTATGGCAGGCTGAGGGTCGTCACATATGCCTGTCCATTATGACGAATGTGTGTAATTAAATGGCTGCATAGAAAGAGCAATGGTGATGTGTGATGGGTTGACACCATGGGCAGAAGACAAGTGCTTACGGTTCAGCAAAAAGGATGATACTCAGATTGAAGTCACCAGACCAATGGCCATTCAATCATACAGTGCTATAATGGGGGGGTGGGAGGTGGGGGGGAGTGGTCCTTGGAAATATGGAGGTCAATCGCGAGAGGGGACCAACATATTTAGGCCGAATCGTTCTCAGCATAGAACAGTAACCCTGCAAGTTTACTAACTTCTAGACGGCTTCTTATGACCACTCATTGAACAGTTAATGACAGTGAGTGCCAGATCAAACAGAATTCCATAAATGAAAATTTAAAGCAAAATAGTTTTAACGACACTTTTCCTGTCACTACGCAACACACGTTTCTTCTTCTGTACAACGAAGTGAAGAGTCTAGCCAAAGGCTCCAAATAAGGAAGCAAAGGTAAGGTGAAAGAACCGCCAGCAGAATGTGTCCTGGCTACGAAGGAGACATTTTCCCTACCGTCATTCTCTGAAGAGTCACGTCCTGTACATAATTGAGAAGCTGTAGTGCTACCTGACGGAAGCAGTATGGAGCTCTTACACTGAGGAGGAATAAGCGTTCAGATGGGAGAGAGATGTTGCTGTTGCTCGTTTCAGTGTTGAACAACCAGAAACTTTCATCAGAGGTAGACGTCGCTTGGTAGCTCCATGGTTTCTTGACGATGCTCTGTCTGGATTATTATGTTTTTCACCCTTCCAGGTGAAACAAGCAAAAACAGAGTTTGTGGTAGTAGAGAGTAGGCTATACTATATATATTCTCAGATCCATTATTTGTAAATTAAGAGGTTACTTGCTGAAATTAACGCACCATAGTAAGAACAACTCTTCTGCCCTATCCTGCTACAGTGCAATTTTAGATAGGCAAGTAGTGAATTAAGTCAGCTGTTTTACGTCAGCTTTCAGGTTTCTCCGCTCCACAGATCGCGTTCCGCATACAACAGAGGGACATGAATCGCAGAATTATTCTTAGAAACGCATATAGCTAACATGATGTTGTAAAACTAATTACGTAAGTTAAAGGTTGAGTATTCAAGCTTTTTAAGCTGTATAGAATACAGCCTTTAATGAAGAGAGGCCTACAGATAAAAATTTGATTAGAAACTTGGAAAAACAGTTTTCTTAATGTAGCCAGGTGTACTACATTAAGCTGTATAGTGCACTCGCGCTGAACTGCCTTCTGGAATAGAGAGGCGCTGCACAAATGCGACGCAACTGGAAGCGAGAATAGAAAAAACTTTAAACTCAACCATTAGAAGATAGTGAAGAGATAATGCTGGCTGGCGCCAGCCCCAACTGTGAGTAGTCAGCATGGTGCCGATTAGTGAAGAATTCTGCACATCGTACAAGGGCAACGTCATGCAACACTTTCCGTACATAATGCTCGAGTCGAGAGTAATCACGTGATAACTCGAAAAAAATTGTATGATGTCCTAACAGCTGTGTAGGATATGGAAACAATCCAGGGCTGACCTGAGTACTTAAAACGAATTAGTCTATGGCCCACTTAAGAAAAAGAACGAAAGTCTTCGACAGCAGCAAGCAGTACTGCACCATATTAATTAGCTCGGAAGTGGAGAGAGGTGCTTCAGTGACTGGTAGACGGTTGCGCTGAATACTTTCATTTTAAACCTTAACAGCAAGGTAGCTCTGCTCACGTCTTCGCGATCTCAACTTCCTGCTTCCCGATCGCTGATCGTGGGCGACGACGCCACTGCAGTGGTGGAGAACAACCACAGGAGAGACGCAGTCTACGTAGAAACAGCAGTAACATGGCCTTCCTAACTACTAGCCTACAGCAAGGTCGTAACTGTGACACGTGGCTAAATTTAAATATTAAGTATCCGCATAAAACGGGAATGTAACCAACATGTCAACACCATACAAGAATAAACACAGGTAAACGATAATAAGGTTTAGCTCACGCACAGCCTTTTCATTATGACTGCAGTAATTAAATTACTGATATCACCACCCAGCACCAAAAAATTTGCTACAAAATGATGCAACTAGTACTTATTCCATAGCGCACTTCACAGTTCTTAACTGAAGACAAATTTTGGTAAGCAGCCGTACTAGCCGTTTATGGCTAGTTTGCACTTAGCCCACCTGGGACTCTCCCACCTGTCCACAGGTACCATTAGCCTACTGTACTGGTATGTTCGTTACTTTTAGGGATTAGCCCCTCTCTTCCCAATCAGATTTTAGCTCGAGTATTTCTTGCGGTAAAACTTCAGTCGCAGCTCGGCAGTTTTCTTACTAACGCTGCTTGCCATTGAAAAGTTTTCCACTTACGCGCGGTTTACGTAAGATACATTGAGACGAACAGGGTGATCATACAGCACACAGTAATTCATGTCTTGCGTACCAACCAACCAACACAACAGACAAGAATTCCACCAAGAACTGTAGGAATAAAACAGTCGCATCTGAACAACGAATTTTTCCATCTACTGGCGCTCAATAGCTCTTAAGATTTCTCAGCGCAAGTGAAATTTGAGAAAATGCAGGCATTAATCCAAGATACTTACAACAGAATCCAAACAATGTCACGTTCCTCATACGTACTACTCGCAATGGACCTCGCCCGGATGACAGACCGGAGCACACTTGCCAACAGTCCCGTGACAACACAACGTCGCTACTTTCTGAAATAAAGACTACCAATACTATCATGAAGTAGCCCTTGTACGATATGCAGGATACCTCTTCACTGATCGGCAGCCTGCTGAGTACTCACAGCGACCGTAATCGAGGAATAGAATACAGTTCTGATGCGAATGCCTGCGATACGTGATCAACAGCGGAGAGTTCTAACTAACAACTGCGACCAACCGAGAAATTCAACTTATAACAGATTCTTAAGTCGGACAATAAATCACCGAAACCCAAGTCACGTAACTGTGGAAATGACACCAACTAAAGTACCCGATTTTCCAAAATATGATTTCACTGTGCTCCGGAACATGCACTCACGCGCACATCTAGATCTAGATCTGCATGACTACTCTGCAATTCACATTTAAGTGCTTGGCAGAGGGTTCATCGAACCACAATCCTACTATCTCTCTACCATTCCATTCCCGAACAGCGCGCGGGAAAAACTAACACCTAAACCTTTCTGTTCGAGCTCTGATTTCTTATTTTGATGATCATTCCTACCTATGTAGGTTGGGCTCAACAAAATAACTTCGCATTCGGAACAGAAAGTTGGCGACTGAAATTACGTAAATAGATCTCGCCGCGACCAAAAACGTCTTTCCTTTAATGACTTCCATCCCAACTCACGTATCATATCTGCCACACACTCTCCCCTATTACGTGATAATACAAAACGACTGGCATGCGACCAAACTAGCTCAACTGTGGAAATCACACGATTAAACAAACTACTTCCGAAGACTTGATCATACCGTGCCCGACGAAAACTTACTCCAGTACGCATTAACAGCCTTGACATGGACTCAGCCTCGGAAACATACCTCATGTAACACAAGTCACAGCCCACCGAAACCACCTTCGGAACCCTTCATGCACATGCCTGGTTCTACTGAATCCGCAAGAGCATTCTCCTACATCCAACAGCACGTGGGAAATCAATCAGCACGACCTATACATATGCCACGAACGACGTCAACGGTTAATCGTTACGCACACGGCTCGGAAACGTGTAGGCGATATCGACTGACAGCCGCTTCCACACTAGTCAGCAGAGCAGGAGGGACTAGGCGGCTCTGTCTCGGTCCGTCTACCGCTTCAGGAAAAACGACCGCGCTCGCCGCAAATGTAAACAGCGCACCGCTACCAGTTGCGGCGGGAATTCAAATCCTCGCAAACGCTTAACACTGAGCCAGCAGCAACGTCATATGTTGCAGCTGCTGCTATACCGGAACCGAAACCAACACCACAAGAGCAAATTAAAGCCAATATACAACGAAGTATACCCATACTATTTATGAAACCAGGTAAATGCGAATATTAAAAAAAATATCAATGACAATTCTGAAAAGGGTGTTAACCCAAAAATTGACAATATATGAATCAAAGCAATTTGTACTGCAAAAATGCACACTTCGTAGAAGGTGAAAAACAAAAAGACATTGAGAAGTTGTTAAACAATACCACAATAGAGGAGAAGTTCGCTTGTGAACTTAAGGGAAACTTAGTTTGTGAACATCCCAGAAAACTAATTTTAAAGACAATATACGGTATGACATTCTATGATGTCACTCCTCGCTGCAGTGCGTAAAATCTGAGTTCTTGTGTGTACCACATATAGCTGCAAGTGAGTAACCCTCGTACATTGCGCATTTTGGAGCCGCTACATGACCTTCAGGAAGCAGATGACCTCACTGACTGAGTTTATAGTCAAAATAGTGAACAGAGCATGTAAACAAAACTGTGTAATACAATCAGAGTTATGATTCAAGTTAGTAACAGCACAACGGCATACAGTTCCACGTGCTACCGAAATTCCAGAAAATATCAGAAAACAAATAGTCAAGACTTGGAGAATATATAGTGGCTAAAGTACTGTATTTATTGAACAACATGTAGCAGTTCCAAAATACACCATGTCTGAGGATTACTCACATGTATGCATGTGTGATCGAAATAAGATTTCAGGTTTTGCCCACTGCAGCAAGGATATACTGTATAGAAAAACATGACCTACTGCAAGGAAACCACCAGACCTTCCTTTGTAAAAAAAAAAAAAAAAGAAAATTTATATGTAATACTCTTGGCAGGCAGTTCCACATATATATATATATATGTGCAATGTTTTTGAAGCATCAAATACAAAGAAGCGATTATGGCAATGCTTAGTAAGATCTCCAAGTACATACCACCTAACAACATGCAAAGGGACGCAGAACGAAGGCAGAGACTACTATCAACGTAGGACTTCCGCAAGTCAGAGGTTCTCTCCCTGTTAGCGTTTCGGCGAAGATGAATGAAGTCGCGTCGGTATAGAGTCCATCGCATGCTCGTCGGTCCCGTAAGAAGACGGTTGGTTGGTTGGTTTGTGGGATTGAAGGGACCAGACTGCTACGGTCATCGGTCCCTTTTTCCAAATACTAAAAACACCCACAGAGAATAAAAAATCTTTAACCGAATAGGAGACAGGCGACAAAGACAAAAGAAACGTAGACAAGGACCAGACAAAAAGACATAAAATCACACAGAGTGTGACGGTGGTTGGCCGACCATAGGAACAAAAAAAAGAAGCCTACCACCGAGAACACATTAAAAACTCAGTTTGAAACCGTAGGCCAAAGGCCAGAATCAACACAAAACAATAAAACACAAACACTCAGATTAAACGATAAAAACCCCCTGCCCGAATAAAACGTAAAACTAAGCAAGCCATAGCAGGGTCATCTGTTAAAAGGGCAGGGAGCGTGTCAGGCAGTGCGAACGTCTGCCTGAGCACAGCTAAAAGCGGACACACTAATAAAATGTGCACCACAGATAAAACGGAGCCGCAGCGACATAGAGGTGGGTCCTCACGGCGCAATAAGTGGCCGTGCGTCAGCCGAGTGTGCCCAATGCGCAGCTGGCAGAGGACAACAGACTCCTGGCGGGAGACCCGAAGGGACGACCGCCACACAGTCGTCGTCGCCTTAATAGGGCGAAGTTTGTTGGGCATGGGCAGGTTGCGCCATTCAGTGTCCCAGAAATCGAAAAGTTATCGGCGTAAGATTGCCCGCAAATCAGTCACCGGGATGCCAATCTCCAGAGGTGGTTTACTGGTGGCCTCTATCGCCAGGCGGTCGACATTCTCATTGCCGGGTATCCCAACATGGCCTGCGGTCCACACCAAGACCACAGAGCGACCGCAACGGGCAAGAGTATGCAGGGACTCATGGATAGCCATCACCAGACGAGAACGAGGGTAACACTGGTCGAGAGCTCGTAAACCGCTCAGGGAATCGCTACAGATGACGAAGGACTCACCTGAGCAGGAGCGGATATACTCTAAGGGGACGGAAGATGGCGACCAGCTCAGCAGTGTAAACGCTGCAGCCATCCGGCAAGGAACGTTGTTCGGAATGGTCCCCTAGAGTTAGCGCATAACCGACACGACCAGTAACCATCGAGTCGTCAGTGTACGCAATGCCAGAGCCCTGATACGTTGCGAGGATGGAAAGAAAGCGGCGGCAGAAGGCCTCCTGAGGGACTGAGATCTTCGGGCCCAGTGCCAATTCCAGCTGAAGGCGACAGCGAGGCATACACCACGGGGGTTTACGCAGAGGTGCCCAAAAAGGAGGCGGAAGAGGTAAAGCCCCAACCACGGAGAGAAGCTCTCTGACGCAGACTGCGATCGTACAGCCAGCTCTGGGCCGACATTCTGGAAGACGGACGTGCAACTGTGATAATAGTAGCCGATAGTTAGGTTGCCCGTGCAAGCTGAAAACCTGGGCAGCATAAGCCGCCAGTTAACGTTGGCGCCGTAACCGCAGGGGAGGGACACCTGCCTCCACTAGTATGCTGTCCACAGGTCTCGTCTGGAAGGCGCCAGTGGCAAGTCGTATTCCACTGTGTAAGATTGGGTCCAGCACCCGCAACACAGACGGGGATGGTGAGCCATAAGCCAGGATCCCATAAGCCAGACGAGACTGGATTAATGCCTGGTAGAGCCATAATAGGGTAGATCGGTCGGCGCCCCAACTGGTGTGGCTCAAGCATCGCAGTGCATATAGATGCCGCCAACATGCCTGTTTAAGCTGCCGAATATCAGACAGCCGAGTCAACCGGTCGTAAAAAACTACACGCAAAAACCTGTGTCTCCACCACAGCAAGACGTTCACCGTCAAGAGAAAGCCGTGGCTCAGGATGGACCGTTCGGCGCCAGCAGAAATGCATAACGCGGGTCTTGGCAGCCGAAAACTGAAAAACATGCGCTACAGCCCAAGACTGCGCCTTTCGGATAGCGCCCCGTAGCTGACGTTCAAGACCCCATCCATGAAGTGTAGAAAGTATGTGATGACGCCATGTTTCATCGTACGCCTTCCGCATGTCGAAACAGACAGCGACCAGGTGCTGACGGCGGGCAAAGGCAGTACGGATCGCCGACTCCAGGCTCACCAGATTGTCGGCGGCGGAGCGGCCTTTACGGAACCCACCCTGAGACGGAGCCAGAAGGCCCCGAGACTCCAGTACCCAATTCAAGCGCCGGCTCACCATCCGTTCGAGAAGCTTGCAAAGAACGTTGGTGAGGCTAATGGGACGGTAGCTGTCCACCTCCAAAGGGTTCTTCCCAGGTTTCAGAATGGGGATAACAATACTTTCCCTCCATTGCGACGGAAACTCACCCTCGACCATAATGTGGTTGTAAAGGTCGAGGAGGCGTCGCTGGCAGTCCACTGAAAGGTGTTTCAGCATCTGACAGTGGATGCCATCTGGCCCAGGAGCGGTATCAGGGCAAGCGGCTAGGGCACTGCGAAATTCCCACTCACTAAATGCAGCATTGTAAGATTATGGGTGGTGGGTGCGAAACGAAAAGCTCAGACGTTCCATCCGCTCTTTAATGGAGCGGAAGGCCAGCGGGTAATTGGACAAGCGGAACTAAGAGCAAAATGCTCCGCCAAGCTGCTCCATTCAGTGACAGGGCAGGGACGCTGACAGGGGTCCGATAGCCATAGAGGCGGCGTATTTTGGCCCAGACCTGCGATGGAGATACATGGAGGCCAATGGTGGACACATACCGCTCCCAGCACTCCTCCTTGCTTTGGCAGGTAAGGCGGCGGACCCGCGCACGCAGCCGTTTGAAGGTAATGAGGTGTTCAATGCAGGGATGTCGCTTGTGACGCTGTAGCGCCCGCCGGCGATCTTTAGTAGCTGCAGCGATCTCAGGCGACCACCAAGGCACAGTCCGCCGCCGAGGGGACCCAGAAGAACGGGGAATGGCAGATTCGGCGTCAGTAACGATTCCGGTGGTGTCCGATTGAACCACTGCATCAATGTCATCAGTAGAGAGGCTCAATAGCGGCAGTGGAGGAGAACAAGTCCTAGTCAGCCTTATTCATAGCCCACCCGCTAGGGCGCCCAGAAGAGTGACGCTGTGGTAGTGACAGAAAGATCGGAATGTGGTCACTACCACACAGGTCGTCATGCACACTCCATTGGACAGCCGGTAAGAGGCTAGGGCTACAGATCGAAAGGTCAATGACGGAGTATGTGCCATGCGACACACTAAAGTGTGTGAAGGCGCCATCATTTAAAATCGAGAGATCAAGCTGCGATAATAAATGCTCAACGGTGGCGCCTCGACCTGTTGCCACGGACCCACCCCACAGATGGTTATGGGCGTTGAAGTCGCCCAGTAGCAAGAAAGGTGGCGGCAATTGGGCTATCAGCGCAGCCAGGACATGCTGCGAAACATCACAATCTGGTGGAAGGTAAAGACTGCAGACGGTAACAGCCTGTGGCGTCCACACCCGTACAGCGACAGCCTCTAAAGGCTGTCTGGAGAGGGACAGACTCGCTGTGCAGAGTGTGAAGGACATATATGCAGACGCCACCAGACAACCTTTCATGAGCTGGTCCGTTCTTATAATAACCCCGATAGCCACGGAGGGCGGGGGTTCGCATTTCTGGAAACAGAGTTCCCTGAAGAGCAATACAGAAGAAAGGGTGAAGGCTGATAAGTTGTCGGAGCTCAGCTAGATGGTGGAAAAAACCGCTGCAGTTCCACCGGAGGATGGTATTGTCCATGTCTGAGAAAAGCGTGGCGGGACTTTGAAGGCATATTACGCCGGTGGGTCACCTGCTGCCTCCAATTGAGCACCGGTGCTAGAGCTATCCATGGTGTCTGAGGCACCGGCGAGATCGAGGTCCGCAGCAGACGTCAGAATCTCCACCTCTGCCTCAAACGCAGAGCTTTTAGGAAGCTGTGGGATGGGTGCCACTGCAGTGTCGTTAGCCTTGGGGACTTTCTTCTTCTTCTGTTTCTCTCGCTGTGCCTTCGGTGGTTCAGGCTGGGAGGGCTTCACTGGGTCAGTCTCCGGGACAGACGACGACCGTGAGGCCCTACGACCAGGGAGCAGTGGTTGTTTGAGCCACTCGCGGCTGTCTGCTTTTGTACCGGTCAGAACTTGCGAAGGGAGGTACCCAAGGGACCCCTTCCTGGCCAGAGGAGCCGAAGAAGACTTACCCTTCTCCGGCTGGGAAGGGGGAACTGATGTCCCTGATAGTTGGCGGTGTGTTGCTCCTGGAGGAGATGGAGCAGGAGCAACAGGGAGTGAAGTGCCCCCCACAACCAAGGGGACCAGTAGATTCTGACCAATCTTAGAGCTGATATGTGACGAAGGGAGAACCGTTGTTGCAGCAGCAGCTTAGGTCTACGTCATTGCCACAGGATGGTGCCTCTCATACTTTCGCCTCGGTGTAGGGCATGTGGTCCAGGGTCTTATATTCCATTATCTTTCGTTCTTCATGGAATATCCTACAATCCAGCGAGCAGGGGGAATGGTGTTCTCTGTAGGTAACACATTTAGAAGGCGGGGCACATCGAGTATTGGGATGCAAAGGACGTCCACAATCTCGACATGTGATGCTGGAAGTACAGCGAGATGACATGTGCCCGAACTTCCAGCATTTAAAACACCACATCAAAGGAGGGATATACGGCTTCGCATCGCAGCGGTAAACCATCATCTTGACCTTTTCGGGTAAAACATCACCTTCGAAGGCCAAGATGAAGGCACCGGTGGCTACCTGATTATCCCTCGGACCTCGATGGACGCGCCGGATGAAGTGAACACCTCGTCGTTCTAGATTGGCGCGGTGTTCATAGTCCGACTGCAGGAGAAGATCCCTGTGGAATATAATACCCTGGACCATGTTTAAACTTTTATGGGGAGTGATGGTGACGGAAACATCACCCAACTTGTCACAAGTGAGCAACCTCTGTGACTGGGCAGAGAATGCTGTTTTTATGAGAACTGACCCAGAGCGCATTTTTAACAAGCCCTCCACCTCCCCGATCTTGTCCTCTAAATGCTCCACAAAAACTGGGACTTGGTCGACGTAAATGATTCCCCATCAACCCATGTACACACGAGGTACCAGGGTGAATATTCTCCACTGCCTTTTTTTTTTTTTTTGTGGGGTTTAAGGGCGCTCAACTACTGAGGTCATTAGCGCCCAGTCACTGTTGTTAGAGCACATGGAATCTAGTAAAACTCAAGGGGAGGGGGGGGGACACCAGAAAGACATGACAAAGATGCAGATAAAATAAGTAAAAAGGTTAGATGTCTTTGGACAAGCCAGTCAAAGTTATAAAACGCAGAACACGAGCAGCTGCTCGAGCGTCATCAGCTAAAATATCCGGTAAAGTAGATGGCAGGGACAGGACAACACGAAATTGACTAAAACGGGGACACGACAATAAAACATGGCGCACTGTTAATGCCTGACCACAAGGGCACTGCAGGGCTGGGTCACCGGAGAGCAGGTAGCGGTGGCTAAACCGGCAATGCCCAATCCGCAACCTGGTCAGAAGGACCTCCTCTCGCCGAGATGGTCGGGAGGAGGTTGTCCAAGCAGTTGGGAGCGGTTTTACTGCCCGGAGCTTGTTTCCTTGGACGGATGACCAAGCATCCCACCACAACGACACAAACCTCTTACATACATCCCCACGAACGTCAGATGACGGGACACAATGGGAGGCTGGCCGAGGCAGGAGGACTGCAGCCTTGGCTGCAGCATCCGCAGCCTTATTCCCAGGCACTCCTACATGTCCGGGAACCCACAGAAAGCTGACAGGAGAACCATTATCAGCGAAAGAATGGAGGGACTGCTGTATCCGGTGAATCAAGGGATGGACTGGATAGGGAGCTCCAAGGCTCTGAAGAGCACTGAGTGAGTCAGAGCAGAGTACATACGATGAATGGCGGTGGCGGCGGGCATACTGAACGGCCTGATGGAGAGCAAAAAGCTCGGCCGTAAAGCTCGAACATTGGTCGAGGAGCCGGTATTTAAAGGTGGCGGCCCCGACGACAAAGGCACAGCCGACACCATCGTCAGTTTTGGAGCCATCAGTGTAAATAAAGGTGTGACCGGCAAGTCTAGCACGAAGTTCGACAAACCGTGAGCAATACACTGCAGCCGGAGTACCCTCCTTTGGGAGTGAGCTGAGGTCGAGATAAATATGAACCGGAGCCTGGAGCCAAGGTGGTGTCGGGCTCTCACCCTCTCTGAAGGTGGTAGGGAGGGTAAAATCCAATTGTCGAAGCACGCGACGGAAGCGGACTCCGGGGGGGCAGCAGGGCAGACACATACAGCCCGTACTTACGGTCGAGAAAATCGGCGAAAAAGGACTGGTAAGAGGGGTGGTCGGGCATAGACAACAGCTGGCAGGCATACCGACACAGCAGTACGTCGCGCCGGTAGGTCAATGGTAATTCGGCAGCCTCAGCATAAAGACTCTCGACAGGACTAGTGTAGAAGGCTCCAGTCGCAAGACGTATCCCCCGATGGTGGATGGAGTTGAGCCGGCGTAAGAGGGATGGCCGAGCGGACGAGTAGACGAAGCTCCCATAATCCAGCTTCGATCGGACTATGGACCGATACAAGCGAAGCAGGACAGTGCGATCCGCTCCCCAAGATGAACCGCTAAGAACTCTGAGGACATTAAGGGAACGTGTACAACGGGCCGCCTAATAAGAGAAATGTGGAGACCAACACAGTTTCCTGTCCAACGTGAGCCCTAGAAACTTAGTTGTTTCCACGAATGGGAGAACAACGGGACCGAGATGTAAGGATGGCGGAAGGAACGCTTTATATCGCCAAAAGTTAATACAAACCGTCTTCTCTTCAGAGAACCGGAAGCCATTTGCCACGCTCCATGAGTAGAGGCTGTCTAGACAACGCCGAAGGCAGCGCTCCAGGAGGCATGTTCTCTGGGCACTGCAGTAGATCGCGAAGTCATCGACAGAGAGAGAGCCTGAGACATTAGGTGGAATACAATCCATAATTGGATTGATCGCGATGGCAAAAAAGGCTACGCTCAAGACGGAGCCCTGAGGCACTCCGTTCTCCTGGAGGAAGACGTCGGACAATACGGAACCCACACGTACCCTAAACTTTCAATCCGTTAAAAAGGAATCAATAAAAAGGGGCAGGCGACCGCGTAGGCCCCACCTGTGCATAGTGCGGAGGATACCTCCCCTCCAACAGGTATCATAAGCCTTTTCCAAGTCGAAGAACACGGCTACCGTTTGGCGCCTTCGCAAAGAGTTGTTCATGATGTATGTCGACAACGTCACAAGGTGGTCAACAGCGGAGCGGCGGCGACGAAAGCCGCATTGGACATTAGTAAGTAGCCGTCGAGATTCAAGAATCCAGACTAACCGAGCATTAACCATGCGCTCCATCACCTTACAGACACAGCTTGTAAGAGAAATGGGGCGGTAACTAGAAGGAAGGTGTCTATCCTTCCCGGGTTTGGGTATACGAACAACGACGGCGTCACACCAACGCATGGGGACCTGACCTTCGGTCCAGACGCGATTGTAGGTACGAAGAAGGAAGCTTTTGCCCGCCGGAGAAAGGTGTGCCAGCATCTGAACGTGAATGGCATCTGGCCCCGGAGCAGAGGACCGGGACAGTGCAAGCGCACGTTCGAGTTCCCGCATAGTAAAGGGGGCATTATAAGTTTCCAGATTCAGCGAGTGGAAGGAAGGTCGCCGAGCCTCTTCTGCCTCTTTCCTGGGAAGGAAGGCAGGGTGGTAATGGGCGGAGCTTGAAACCTCCGCGAAAAAGCGGCCAAAGGCGTTGGAGACAGCCACAGGATCAACAAGGACCTCATGACCTGAGGTCAGGCCAGGTACCGAGGATTGGGCCTTAATGCCCGACAGCCGGCGCAGGCCACCCCAAACGACGGAAGAGGGAGTAAGACTGTTAAAGGAGCTGGTGAAAGAGCCCCAACAAGCTTTTTTGCTGTCTTTGATGACTCTACGGCATTGCGCTCGGAGTCGTTTGTATTCAATACAATTCGCCAACGTAGGATGGCGGCGAAAGGTGCGTAAAGCACGTCGTCGAGCACGGATAGCGTCCCTACAAGCCTCGTTCCACCAGGGGACGGAAATGCGACGTGAAGAAGAGGTAGTACGAGGAATGGAACGTTCGGCAGCATTGATGATAACAGCCGTGAGGTATTCGACCTGACTGTCACAACTGAGGAAATCGTGGTCCGGAAAGGTCGCCAGGGAGGAGTAAAGTCCCCAGTCAGCTTTCGGTATGTTCCAGCTCGAAGGACGTGGGGATGGGGTGTGGTGCAGGAGACGAACGACACAGGGGAAGTGGTCGCTCGAATAGGTGTCAGAAAGGACATACCACTCGAACCGACGGGCAAGAGTGGTAGAACAGATCGAGAGGTCCAAGTGGGAGTAGGTATGAGTAGAGTCCGAGAGGAAAGTCGGGGCGCCGGTATTGAGGCAGACAAGATTGAGATGGTTGAAGACATCCGCCAAGAGTGAGCCTCTTTGACAGGATGCAGGAGAGCCCCGAAGGGGATGATGGGCATTGAAGTCGCCAAACAATAAAAACGGCGGGGGAAGCTGAACGATCAGGTGCATCATGTCAGCCCGACTAACAGCAGATGACGGTGGAGTGTAGATGGTACAAACTGAAAAAGTAAAAGCAGAAAGAGTAATACGGACAGCTATTGCTTGGAGTGGGGTGGTCAATGGGATGGGATGGTAATAGACATCGTCCCGAACGAGCAACATGACCCCACCATGAGCTGGGATACCATCAACAGGGGTGAGGTCATATCGCTCCGAGGTATAGTGGGTAAAGGCAATACGGTCAGTCGGGCGCAACTTGGTTTCCTGGAGACCAAGGACGAGCGGACAGTGCAGGCGGAGGAGCAGTTGCAATTCCTCCAGATTAGAACGAGTACCTCTTATGTTCCAATGTAACAAGGCCATCGCTAGTCAAAAAGTTAGGGGAACGAGACGGGGGAAGAGCTGGTCACCTCGACGGCCGCGGAGGGCCAGGTTGCGAGGGGACAACGCTACAACCAGCGGGAGGCGGATCCGGTTCCATCGAGTTGTCGCCAACTGCGGCCGCTGTCCCTGGTTGTGTAGGAGGGGCAGCATCATTTGCCGACGAGAGGCCAGCTGAGCGCCTGGCAGCAGAGCATCCCGGCGAAACTGAGGACGGCCAGGAGCAGCGACTCACGGATGGAGCGTCGGGCAAAATGCGCCGGGGTGGAGAGGGGGATAGAGACTTCTTCTTGGAGGCCTTTTTGGAAGGCCGAGGAGGCACAGGGATGGTGGGCTGGACCCGAAGAAGGTCCTCACGCGCGGGGTCCGTTTTGGAACGCCGGACCTCAGAAACTGGAGTCCGGAACGTTTCCCCGATGGATGCCTGAGAAGAGGATCGCTTCTCAGGTGGCGGGGGGAGAGGAGGAGGAGGAATGGTGGCCCCTGGGGCAGAGGGGGCGGAGGCCACGGGGGAGGAGGATTTGGAAGGGAGGGATTTGGGAGGTGGAGGCAGAACCCCCTGATGGGCGGAGGAGGCGGAGGGGGGACAGGATAGGGGTGAGGATATCGCGGAAGGAGTGGACACAACTGAGGCAAACGAAGTGGTCAACGGCACGGGATGGAGGCGGTCATACTTCTTCCTGGCCTCAGAATAAGAGAGCCGATCCAAAGTTTTGAGTTCTTGTATCTTCTTCTCCTTCTGATATGCGGGGCAGTCTGAGGATCTAGGCAAGTGGATGCCAGGACAATTAATGCACCGAGGTGGTGGGGTGCATGTATGTTCCTCACGAAGAGGACGTCCACAATCGCCACAAAGGGGCTCAGCCTCACACCGTGACGACATGTGCCCAAAGCGCAAACACCGAAACAGCGCATAGGAGGCGGGACGTAGGGTCGCACGTCGCACCGGTAGCACATCACCTTTACCTTCTCCGGGAGAACGTCCCCCTCGAAGGCGAGGATAAAGGCTCCGGTATCGATGCGACGGTCTTTGGGGCCGCGCTGGACTCGCCGGACGAAATGCACGGCTCGGCGCTCCAGGTTGGCCCTGAGCTCCTCATCAGATTGTAGCAGGAGGTCACGATGAAAAATAACCCCCTGCGTCCTATTTAGTGCCAGATGCGGGACAATGGACACTGGGATGTCCCCTAGGCGGTCGCACGCCTGGAGCGCCGCCGACTGTGTGGCGGAGGTGGTCTTGATAAGAATGGACCCTGAACGCATCTTGCTGAGAGCCTCGATTTCCCCGAAGATGTCCTCAATGTGCTGAACAAAGAACATGGGCTTGGAGGTGGCGGACGTCCCCCATCGGTTCGAGAACAGACCAAATAGCGGGGGAAGTACTTCGCCCCAAGCCGGCGGGCCTGTCCCTCCTCCCAGGGAGTGGCCAAGGGGGAAAGGGCAGGAGAACCAGAACTAGAAACTATACCTTTTCTTTTGAAAGACTCGGCTGCAGAGCGACCTGATACGTGTTTACGTTTCATCTGCGAAATTTCCGCCCCGATACCACCCACTCCGACCAGGGGCTTTCCCCACGGGCGCCACCCAGCCTCAGCAAGGGCCACCTGGCAGGATGACCGTTGCCGGGAGTCCTGATGCCCCAAGGAGATGGGCATCTACTCCTTGGCCGACGTGGGGAGGGTCCAGCTCAGGTATCGGCAGTACGATCCCTGTGTTGTCAGGGGGCTACAACCTAGAGGGTACATGACGACCCCACCACAACGGGCTGGCTACCGTGCTGGATTTCTGGTGCCATGGAAAGTCCATCATGATCGTAGGTGCAGATGGGGACGCACTATGGGCGTAACTTGTACAACCCATCAGGCGTTTAGGCCCAATTTGAGGAATAATGGTATGGTTACAACGCCGGTACAATGCTGAGTGCCAAGGTCTTAGTGCACTTAGGACCAGTGGTACACCATGTAAGGTGTCCTTCCCCAAAAGGCTCGTACTTCTGTAGAATTTTGAAAAATGGAGGTCAAACCCCAAGGGGGACCATCACATGGAAGGCCGAAACGGTTGAAACTCCTTTTAGTCGCCTCTTACGACAGGCAGGAATACCTCGGGCCTGTTCTTACCCCGGACCCGCAGGTGGGCCACTGCCTTCTTTAGCCATACGTTCCTCCCATGGAGTGGCCAGGGAGGGAAATGATCTCTGATCAAATTTCTATCCATTGAGGTTAGACCTCGATCGCTTAGAGATTGCTGGTGGAGGCCCACCAGCGAGAGATGATGTACCACTCCTCATTGTGGGTCATCCGCCCTGATGCCACCCACTCCGACCAAGGGCCCTCCCCATTGGCGCCACCCAGCCACAACAAGGGCCACCTGGCAGGATCGCCATTGCTCGGAGTCCTGATGCCCGAGGGAGATAGGCATCTACTCCCTGGCATACGTGGGGAGTAAACGGCGCAGTCATCAGCAGAGCGATCCTTGTGTTGTCAGGGGGTTACAACCAACAGGGTACATGGCGGCCCCATCACAACAGACTGGCTACTGTGCTTGATCTTAGGTGCAAAAATGTCCGTCCAAGGTCGTCGTCTCAGCAAAAAGCAACACTGCACAGTGCATGATGGTAATCGCACCCAGGTACGTATCCTCACCCAGAAAACTGGCGGGACACCATTGCGACGACGAGAAAGCCGGCTAAAGGTCTCAATGCACGACGGATACAGTGCACCGAGTAAGGCGCCCTTCATCAGTTACCTCGCTCTCTCGAAAAATTAAGAGATATGTAGGTCAAACCCGGAAGGGGACCATCACACAAAGGCCGAAACGTTTGAGACCCCCTTTTAATCGTCTCTTTGGACAGGCAGGAATACGCTGGCCTGTTCTTACCCCCCGAACCTGCAGGGGGCTCTCAACGTCGATTCGGCGTATATCCCTCAGATTGGTTGGTGGGCCACATCATCCATAAAAATCCCTTTTCAACCTATCCCAGTCATGTTTGGTAGGGTTCATGTCTGGAGAACATGCTGGCTACTCTAGTCGAGCGATGTTATCCTGAAGGAACTCATTCACAAGATGAGGATGATGTGGACGTGAACTGTCGCCCGTGAAACGAATGCCTCGCCAATATGCTGCCGACACGGTTGTATTGGTCAGATGATGGCATTTACGTATCGTACAGCCGTTACGGCTCCTTCCATGACCAAATATTGCCAGCCCAAAACAGCGGGAGACCTTCACCTTGCTGCACTCACTGGACAGTGTGTCTAACGTGTTCAGCCTGACCGGGTTGCCTCCAAACACGTGTCTGACAATTAGCTGGTTGGAGGCATATGTGACACTCATCGTTGAAGTGAACGTGATGCCAATCCTGAGCAGTCCATTCGGCATGTTGTTTGGCCCATCTCTACCGCGCTGCATGGTGTCGTGGTTAAGAAGATTTTTTTTTTTTTTTGTGGTTTTAGGGTGCACAACTTCAATGGTCATTAGCGCCATGACTACGTTAAGAATGCACCGCGAGGCACAAGTTTAAAACAACTAAAAGGGAAAACACGATAAAAGACAGACTGACAGGCATACGATTAAAAAAACAGCGTCATCAAATGTCCTTAGAGAGGTTTGTCAAATTGATAAAACGAAGAACGCGAGCAGCTGTTCGTGGGTCATCCGCTAAAATGGCTTCTACAGTACATGGCAGGCCAAGATCGAGACGCAGGGTGTTAAAATCCGGACACGACGTTAAAATGTGGCGGACCGTCAGCAATTGCCCACATGGGCAGAACGGCGCCGGCGCAGCCGTCAGCAGATGGCGATGGCTCAACCGGCAGTGGCCAATTCGCAACCGGGCCAAAACTACCTCCTCCCGCCGAGAAGGGCGTGAGGAGGACGTCCAAGCCACGGGTAGAGCTTTCAAGGCCCGAAGCTTGTTGTCTGGAAGTGCAGCCCAATCGGCATGCCACAGCTATACAATGCGCCGACAAATTACCCTTCTACAATCTGACGAAGGGACTCAACAAGAAGCTGTCCGAGGCTGGAGGACCGCAGCCTTGGCCGCGGCATCTGCAGCTTCGTTCCCAGGGATACCGACATGGCCAGGAACCCACATAAAGCTAACCGGAGAACCGACGTCCACCAGCTGCTGAAGAGAGCGTTGGATCCGGTGCACGAAAGGGTGAACCGGGTACGGATCACCGAGGCTCTGGATAGCGCTCAGGGAATCGGAGCAGATGACATATGCAGAATGGCGGTGGCGGCAGATGTAAAGGACAGCTTGGTAGAGGGCAAAGAGCTCAGCTGTGAAGACCGAACAATGGCCATGGAGCCGATATTGGAAACTTTGTGCCCCGACAATAAAAGAACACCCGACCCCGTCATTGGTCTTAGAGCCATCTGTATAAATGAAGGTCATATTAATGAACTTCGAACGAAGTTCGACAAAACGGGAGTGGTAGACTGAACCGGGGGTAACCTCCTTCGGGAGCGAGCAGAGGTCAAGGTGGACGCGAACCTGAGCCTGGAGCCAAGGTGGCGTGTGGCTCTCGCCCACTCGAAAGGTGGCAGGGAGTGAAAAATTAAGGTGTTGAAGGAGGCGACGAAAGCGAATTCCAGGGGGTAGCAGGGCAGAGACATACAACCCGTATTGACTGTCGAGAGAGTCATCAAAAAAGGAACGGTAAGACGGGTGGTCGGGCATTGCCAGTAGCCGACAGGCATACCGACAAAGCAGTATATCGCGCCGGTAGGTGAGTGGCAACTCACCAGCGTCAGCATGAAGACTCTCGACGGGACTAGTATAAAACGCTCCGATCGCTAGTCGTAAACCCCGATGTTGTATGGAGTTGAGGCGGCGTAAGATGGATGGCCGTGCAGAGGAGTATACGAAGCTCCCATAATCCAGCTTGGAGCGGACGATCGACCGATATAGGCGAAGTAGGACGGTTCGATCCGCTCCCCACGACATACCACTGAGAACACGGAGGACATTGAGAGAACGGGTACAACGGGCAGCCAAATAAGACATGTGGAGACCAACTAAGTTTCCTGTCAAATGTAAGACCTAAAAATTTTGTTGTCTCCACGAATGGGAGAGCAACGGGACCGAGTCGTAAGGACGGTGGGAGAAACTCTGTAGCGCCAGAAGTTAATACAGACCGTCTTCTCGGCAGAAAAACGGAAGCCATTGGCGACACTCCAGGAGTAAAGACGGTCAAGAGAACGCTGAAGACAGCATTCCAGAAAACACGTACGCTGCGCGCTGCAATAGATGGTAAAATCGTCCACGAAAAGGGAGCCTGAGACATCAGCTGGGAGGCAATCCATTATTGGATTGATCGCTATGGCGAAGAGAGCGACGCTCAAAACTGAGCCCTGTGGCACCCCATTCTCCTGGCGAAAGGTGTCTGACAGGACAGAACCCACTCGTACCCTGAACTGTCGATCCATTAAAAAGGAACGAATAAAAAGAGGGAGGCGACCGCGAAGGCCCCATGTATGCATGGTGCGGAGAATGCCCGCCCTCCAACAGGTGTCGTAAGCCTTCTCCAAATCTAAGAACACAGCCGCGGTCGGGCGCTTCCGCAAGACGTTATTCATAATGAAGGTCGACAAGGTAACCAGATGGTCAACAGCAGACCGGCGCCTACGAAATCCACATTGTACATTGGTAAGGAGGCGTCGAGACTCGAGCAGCCAAACCAATCGAGAGTTAACCATTCGCTCCATCACTTTACAGACACAGCTGGTAAGCGAGATGGGTCGATAACTGGAAGGCAAGTGCTTGTCCTTCCCTGGCTTAGGAATCGGGACAACTATAGACTCGCGCCAGCATGCGGGAACATGTCCCTCAATCCAGATGCGATTGTAAGTACGAAGAAGAAAACCTTTACCCGCAGGAGAAAGGTTCTTCAGCATCTGAATATGAATAGAATCAGGCCCTGGAGCGGAGGACCGTGATCGACCAAGTGCGTTTTCGAGTTCCCGCATGGTGAATGGGGCATTATAACTTTCACGATTCGAGGAGCGGAAGTTAGGTGGCCTAGCCTCCTCTGCCTGTTTGCGGGGGAGGAAGGCAGGGTGGTAATGTGCGGAGCTCGAAACCTCTGCGAAAAAGCGACCGAAGGCATTGGAGACAGCCTCAGGGGACACAAGGACTTCATTCGCGACCGTCAAGTCAGAAACTGGTGAGTGGACCTTAGTGCCAGATAGCCGGCGTAGGCTACCCCAAAACTGTTGAAGGTGCTTGTGAAAGCAGCCCAGCTGGCTTTCTTGCTTTCTTTAATAATATGACGACACTGTGCACGTAATCGTTTATAATTGATACAATTCGCCACTGCAGGGTGGCGTTTAAAGGTGCGTAAAGCACGTCGACGAGCACGTAAAGCGTCTCTACATGCTGCGGTCCACCAGGGGACCGGTACGCGACGTGGAGAAGAAGTAAGGTGAGGGATGGAATATTCAGCAGCAGTGAGAATGACTTCCGTGAGGTGGGCGACCTGACTATCGCAGCTTGGGAATGTTTGATCCTGAAAGGTCGCCCTTGAAGAGAAGAGCCCCCAGTCTGCTTTGGAGATGTTCCAACTAGATGAGCACGGAGAGGGGGTATGCTGCAGGAGATGGATAACACACGGGAAGTGGTCGCTCGAATATGTATCAGAAAGTGCATACCACTCGAACCGGCGTGCAAGTTGGGGAGTACATATAGAGAGATCTAAATGAGAATAGGTGTGAGATGTGTCCGAAAGAAAAGTAGGGGCGCCAGTATTGAGGCAGACAAGATTGAGCTGGTTGAAAAGGTCTGCTAACAGGGAGCCCCTCGGGCATGACACTGGAGAGCCCCAAAGGGGATGGTGGGCATTGAAGTCTCCAGTTAACAAAAATGGTGCAGGTAGCTGAGCAATAAGTTGCATCATGTCTGCCCTGGTAACGGCAGACGACGATGGACTGTAAACGGTACAAATGGAAAATGTAAAAGTGGGGAGAGTAATGCGGATGGCAACTGCCTGCAGGCCGGTGTGCAACGTGATGGGATCGTAGTAAATATCATCCCGGACCAGCAACAGAACCCCTCCATGTGCCGGGATACCTACCACAGGGGGTAGGTCAAAACGCACAGAGGTGTAGTGTGCCAAGGCAATTTGATCGCATGGGCGTAGCTTCGTTTCCTGAAGGGCCACGACGAGCGGACGGTGCAAGCGGAGCAGCAACTTCAAGTCCTCTCGGTTGGAGCGAATGCTGCGAATATTCCAGCGAATAAGTGCCATCGTAAGAAGAAAAGGAAGATGAAAGAAGGGGTCACCTCGAAGGCCGCTGAGGGCCTGGCTTCGAGCGAGCACTGCCGCCGCTATCAGTAGGCGGACAGTCAGCGTCCATTGGGTCTATAGGTTCATCGGCCATCTTGGGAAGATGGCCGGGAGGGAGAGCTTCCTCCGCCGGTGAACGGCCAGATGTTCGGCTACCAGCGGTGCGGCCAGGCGAAACGGATAACGGCCTGGGGCGGCAACCGCTGGGCGGCGCAGGAGAAGAAATGCGCCGTGGCGGAGAAGGAGAACTGTGCTTCCTATTAGCCTTCTTGGAAGGTCGTTTGGTGGAAGTACCGGTCGAAGGCTGGGAGGTCGAGGTACGTAGGAAGTCTGCACGGGACGGTTCCTTCTTGAAGGCCCGTGCATCTGACTTCTGGGTCTTCGTCTTAGCAGAAGCTGATGAAGGGGCTGGTGTCTGTGGGGTGATGGGACGAAGAGGAGACGTCGACCGCGCGACCTTAGCACTGGCCGAACGGACGACCGTGGTGCTGAAGGTCAGATCGCATGTCTGGGTTGCCACCTCCCTGGTAGTCCGAGGAGAGGCGAGGACAGTACTGTATTTCCCCGCTGGGAGCAGCGTGGGCTTCCTACTAGCCAATAGCTTGCGAGCAGCCGAGGTGGACACTTTCTCTTTGACCCGAATTTCTTGGATACAGCGTTCTTCCTTATAGACAGGACAGTCGCGGGAGGATGCGGCATGGTCACCCTGACAGTTCACACAACGAGGAGACGGAGGTGGACAGTCACCCTCATGGGCATCCCTGCCACAAGTGACACATTTAGCCGCATTGGAACAAGACTGGCGAGTGTGATTGAAACGCTGACACTGGTAGCAGCGCGTAGGTGTCGGGACATAGGGGCGAACAGAAATAACCTCGTAGCCCGCTTTGATGCGCGATGGCAGCTTAACACTATCAAAGGTCAAGAAAAGTATCCGGGTCGGTACAAGGTCATTGTTGACCTTTTTCATGACCCTATGGACAGCCGTCACGCCCTGCTCAGCGAGGAAAGATTGAATCTCCTCGTCAGTCAAGCCGTCGAGGGATCTAGTATAGACCACACCACGAGACGAATTCAAAGTTCGGTGAGCCTCCACCCAGACAGGGAATGTGTACAGGAGTGTGGCCCGAAGCAATTTTTGTGCCTGAAAGGCGCTCTCAGTTTCTAGTAATAAGGTACCGTTACGCAACCTGGTACATGATTTGACAGATCCGGCTATGGCATCGACGCCCTTCTGGATAACGAAAGGGTTGACAGAGGAAAAATCCTTTCCGTCCTCAGATCGAGAAACGACGAGGAACTGTGGGGCAGGCGGTAGTACTTTTGTCACTGGTAGCTGGTCACGTTTCCGTTTTTGGGCAGAAGTCGAGAGAGATGGAGTGAAATCCATTGCGGAGGAATCCCCCATGATTGCCAGCGCCTCCGATGGCGCGCTCCTTCCTTGTGGGGACCCTCTCAGAGGGCACTCCCGCCTTAGGTGAATGTTTACACCTCAGGTCACACCTCCCGAGAAACAGACGGAGGGACCAATCGGCATGGTCAGAAGGTATCAGCTCAGGAAATCACCCCTCCCCGGGCCTGGCCTTTACCAGGGGGTACGCGCGTGCCTTACATGTCTACCCAGGGCGGGGAATTACGCGTTACCCCGTCATGTGGTTGAGAAGATGAACCTCGCCATGGACGTCGTGAGTGAAGTTGCGCATCATACAGCCTATTAGGCACAGTTTGAGTTGTAACACGACGTCCTGTGGCTGCACGAAAATCATTATTCAACATGGTGGCGCTGCTGTCAAAGTTCTTCCGATCCATAATCCGTATGTAGCGGTCATCCACTGCAGTAGTAGCCCTTGGGCCGCCTGAGCGAGGCATGTAATTGAAATTTCCTGTCCATCTGTGTCTCCTCTACGTCCGAACAACATCGCTTTGGTTCACTCCTAGATGCCTGGACACTTTCCTTGTTGAGAGCCCTTCCTGGCACAAAGTAACAATGCGGAAGCGATCGAATCGCGATATTGACTGTCTAGGCATGGTTGAACTACAAACACGACCCGTGTACCACATTCCTAGTGGAATGACTAACTGATCGGCTATGGGCGCTGCTCATGCATGGTTGTTTATATCTTTGGGTGGCTTTAGTGACATCTCTGAACTGTCAAAGTGACTGTCTGTGATAACAATACCCACAGTCAACGTCTATCTTCAGGAGTTCTGAGAACTAGGGTGATGCAAAACGTTTTTTGATGTGTGTATGTTTTAATTGATCTTGATGCTATAATTCATGTTTATTCTGCAATATTAAAACAAATATAAAGAAACAACTCATTCGAGAGAAACGGTGTGTCATTTTGCCACACCAGGCAGGAAAAAATGCCATGTTGACAAAATAATTGTTTACACTATAAAATCATAACTTCACAAATGTTATTTTGAATTTTTTATGCATATGTTACTCTTAGAAACACAGTCTAATGTAAAATGGCATTTATGTAACTTTAAATTGTACAAATGAGCTGTAAAAGACAATTAACATATCCCTAAGTCACTTAGGTCTCCTTTTCCTTGACGACCTATACCATTCAATTCGTAATTTTCAGATACAAAAAACCAATTCCCATCTCCTTGGTAACCATCTCACTCTGTACTTCAACCAGAATGTTCACAGACTTAATCTCGCGAAGTCTGTTCACATATTTTGTTAATTTTTAGTTTGAAAACAAATCTACCGTGGAACGAAATACTACTCAGTTTCACATACCTTCCTGTGCGAAGAAACGCTGCAGTAAATTTCGTCATTGTAATACAGAAACATTCACTGAAAACAGTACACTTAAAATAAAATGGACAGTACGCTAAAAGTCCTATAAAATGATGCCGTCACCAGTCAGTTGGTCGAGAAATTGGTTTCAAATACAATGATGTCACGCAGGGTGCGTATTATGTATGGTCTAAATTACAGTTTCTTACCTCATGAAACTAACAGCTCCTAGTACACGTTCGCTTTCACGTCGTGTGTGATGTCACTATGTTAAGGAGGATGGAAAGCTTCGGTCATGGAGAAGAACCTTCCGCGAAAATTTTAGCTCTTGCACGTGCGGGCCCGCGCCCTAACCTACTTTTCACGAAGCCATTGCTGTCACCCTGCCTCACCTTTCTGCCGTGAAGACCGCCTCAGTTTACTGCTAGCTAGCGGCAGTTTCCGGGGATTGCCATCGCTCAACATGCTGTCACTGGCACCCACCAGACGCCGCCACCCACTGTTTGCTAATAGCTCTACGCCAAACACAGAGCCTGTGGCTGTATGTCTCGTAAAGGAAGAAGTAATCACGTTCTTCTTTGTCAACGCGTAGAAAAAGGAGTATCAAACGTTCACATGAGCAGTATGAACTACTTTACTAAGGAAACTGCAACTTTTTCATTTGTAATTATTTTCTGTGAGCCACTGTTACAGTCATTTCTTGTATGCACGGTGTAAAGTGTAATGTTTGACCCAGTGCCCGAATGTCAGTATGCTGCACATACAGAGGAGTACGGTTTTTTCCAGCTGCCAAAGAAATATATATACAGGGTGTTACAAAAAAGTACGGCCAAACTTTCAGGAAACATTCCTTACACACAAAGAAAAGATGTTATGTGGACATGTGTCCGGAAACGCTTAATTTCCATGTTAGAGCTCATTTTAGTTTCGTCAGTATGTACTGTACTTCCTTGATTCACCGCCAGTTGACCCAATTGAAGGAAGGTAATGTTGACTTCGGTGCTTGTGTTGAGATGCGACTAATTGCTCTTCAGTACTAGCATCAAGCACATCAGTACGTAGCATCAACAGGTTAGTGTTCATCACGAACGTGGTTTTGCACTCAGTGCAATGTTTACAAATGCGGAGTTGGCAGATGCCCATGTGATGTACGGATTAGCACGGGGCAATTGCCGTGGCGCGGTACGTTTGTATCGAGACAGATTTCCAGAACGAAGGTGTCCCGACAGGAAGACGTTCGAAGCAATTGATCGGCGTCTTAGGGAGCACGGAACATTCCAGACTATGACTCGCGACTGGGAAGACCTAGAACGACGAGGACACCTGCAATGGACGAGGCAATTCTTCGTGCAGTTGACGATAACCCTAAGGTCAGCGTCAGAGAAGTTGCTGCTGTACAACGTACGTTGACACGTCACTGTATGGAGAGTGCCACGGGAGAACCATTTGTTTCCGTACCACGTACAGCGTGTGCAGGCACTATCAGCAGCTGATTGGCCTCCACGGGTGCACTTCTGCGAATGGTTCATCCAACAATGTGTCAATCGTAATTTCAGTGCAAATGTTCTCTTTACGGATGAGGCTTCATTCCAACGTGATCAAATTGTAAATTTTCACAATCAACATGTGTGGGCTGACGTGAATCCGCACGCAATTGTGCAATCACGTCATCAACACAGATTTTCTGTGAACGTTTGGGCAGGCATTGTTGGTGGTGTCTTGATTGGGCCCCATGTTCTTCCACCTACGCTCAATGGAGCACGTTATGATTTCATACGGTATACTCTACCTGTGCTGCTAGAACATATGCCTTTACAAGTACGACACAACATGTGGTTCATGCACAATGGAGGTCCTGCACATTTCAATCCAAGTGTTATTACGCTTCTCAACAACAGATTCGGTGACCGATGGATTGTTAGAGGCAGACCAATTCCATGGCATTCACGCTCTCCTGACCTCAACACTCTTGACTTTCATTTATGGGGGCATTTGAAAGCTCTTTTCTACGCACACCCGGTACCAAATCTAGAGACTCTTCGTGCTCGTATTGTGGACGGCTGTGATACAAGACGCCATTCTCCAGAGCTGCATCAGCGCATCAGCGATTCCATGCGACGGAGGGTTGATGCATGTATCCTCGCTAACGGAGGACATTTTGAACATTTCCTGTAAGAAAGAGTTTGAAGTCACGCTGGTACGCTCTGTTGCTGCGTGTTTCCATTCCATGATTGATGTGATTTGAAGAGAAGTAATAAAATGAGCTCCCTAACATGGAAAGTAAGCGTTTCCGGACACATGTCCACATAACATTTTCTTTCTTTGTGTGAGGAATGTTTCTTGAAAGTTTCGCCGTACCTTTTTGCAACACCCTGTATATAAACGACGCGGTACTGTGCTTCTCCGTACTGAAACACCGCCAGCACCGATGTTAAACATCTGTGGAGTTCTTGACCTAATGTGTTTGCAGGTCACTCACGAACACAAACTCTCACAAGAACTAATTTTATTCGTTGCAGCCCTAAATGTCTTAGTACTGCTACCCTCTGGAAAGCTGTGGAACCTACTAGTCCTACATTAGTAGGTACTCACATAAAATGCTGAGGAAAAGCCTCACAACTGCCCACCGAGAAATTGGTGGTGTTCCAGGAACGAGATACGGTTCTGGAAATTCGTCAGTCAGAGACGAATGGTGAAATAATTTTACTGACAAAAGTGAATACAGATGGGGAATCTGAAGAGGTAGCAGACTTTGGAAAGGGGCTGATTATTATGGTCTATCACGCTGGAACGGGCATGTCAGGAACGCTTAAGCTGGTCGGCTCTTTACGTGCTACTATCGTTATCCTCTATGTGAAGTGGCTGAAAGACAGTAAAACGACGAGCGGGGGACAAGGTGTTGAAGATTCATTAACCACAGGGGGCTGAAGGCTTATCCACTTCGTGAAGCAGGACAGGCAACGACCTGTAGCTTATATGACGACAGACTACAATAATGGTGAAGGTGCAAGTGTTTTAACCTTGTTGTTCAGCGCACACTATTGAACATGACTATCCACTACAGACGAACGTTACACTTTGCTATTTTCACACTACCACATAGTTACGACTGAAGGTAGCACGAGGTCTCTAGATTGGACCATGAACCAGTGGAAACGTTTCATGTGTCCAGACGGATCACATGTCTTGCTCACCAGGTAGATGTTCATTCCCAGACAAGCTCTTATCCAGGTGAACGATTTCTCGAAACATGTAGCACTGCAAGCATGCAGGCCAGTTGAGTCAATATTATTTTACTAAGTGAGATTCACCTGGTATGCCACGGGATGTGTGGTAATCTAAGGCACTATGCCAGCTATAGGCTGTATGAACGTTACTGCTGGCCACCCATATCCCAACACACTATACATCTCTCCTACACGGATGGCACTTTGCATGAAGGTAACTGCCTGTGTCACAAGGCGAGAATGGTGCCACAGTGGTTTGTTTGACAAGACTGTGAACTGATGGTAATATCTTTTTACCAAATTCGCCACATGTGAACCCGACTTATAACGTTTGGGACGCTATTAGGTACCAGTTCTGTGCACACAAAGCATCACCCTGTAATATACAGGAAATGCGTGACCTAAGCCTAGGCATGTGTTACCACATACGTCTGAGGACCTACCAAAGGCTCATCAAATCCATGCTAAATTGAATCGCTACTGTATAGTGTTCCAAATGCGGTACAACACCGAGCGAGGTGGCGCAGTGGTTAGCACACTGGACTCGCATTCGGGAGGACGACGGTTCAATCCCGTCTCCGGCCATCCTGATTTAGGTTTTCCGTGATTTCCCTAAATCGTTTCAGGCAAATGCCGGGATGGTTCCTTTGAAAGGGCACGGCCGATTTCCTTCCCAATCCTTCCCTAACCCGAGCTTGCGCTCCGTCTCTAATGACCTCGCTGTCGACGGGACGTTAAACTCTAACCACTACCACCGCGGTACAACACGCGATGTTTAGAAAGGATAGATTGCGTGCAACCGGTGGTGGAGTGTTCGTCGCTGTTAGTAGTAGTTTATCCTGTAGTGAAGTAGAAGTGGATAGTTACTGTGAATTATTATGGGTGGAGGTTACACTCAACAACCGAGCTGGGTTAATAATTGGCTCCTTTTACCGACCTCCCGACTCAGCAGCGTTAGTGGCAGAACAACTGAGAGAAAATTTGGAATACATTTCGCATAAATTTCCTCAGCATGTTATAGTCTTAGGTGGAGATTTCAATTTACCAGATATAGACTGGGACACTCAGATGTTTAGGACGGGTGGCAGGGACAGAGCATCGAGTGACATACTGATTGCACTATCCGAAAATTACCTCGAGCAATTAAACAGAGAACCGACTCGTGGAGATAACATCTTGGACCTCAGACCCGAACTTTTCGACTCTAAGTGCAGAACAGGGAATCAGTTATCATAAGGCCGTTGCAGCATGCATGAATATGGAAGTTAATAGGAATATAAAAAGGGAGGAAGGTTTATCTGTTTCGCAAGAGTAATAGAAGGCAGATTTCAGACTACCTAACAGATCAAAACGAAAATTTCTGTTCCGACACTGACAATGTTGAGTTTATGGAAAACGTTCAAGGCAACCGTAAAATGCGTTTTAGACAGGTACGTGCCGAGTAAAACTGTGAGGGACGGGAAAAACCCACCGTGGTACAACAACGAAGTTAGGAAACTACTGCGAAAGCAAAGAGAGCTTCACTCCAAGTTTAAACGCAGCCAAACAGAAGCTAAACGATGTCAAAGTTAGCGTAAGGAGGGCTATGCGTGAAGCGTTCAGTGAATTCGAAAGAGAAATCCTATGTACCGACTTGACAGAAAATCCTAGAAGTTCTGGTCTTACGTTAAATCAGTAAGTGGCTCGAAACAGCATATCGAGACACTCTAGGATGATGGCATTGAAACAGAGGATGACACGCGTAAAGCTGAAATACTGAACACCTTTTTCCAAAGCTGTTTCACAGAGGAAGACCGCACTGCAGTTCCTTCTCTAAATCCTCGCACAAACGAAAAAATTGCTGACATCGAAATAAGTGTCCAACGAATGGAAAAGCAACTGGAATCACTCAACAGAGGAAAGTCCACTGGACCTGACGGGATACCAATTCGATTCTACACAGAGTACGCGAAAGAACTTGCCCCCCTTCTAACAGCCGTGTACCGCAAGTCTCTAGAGGAACGGAAGGTTCCAAATGATTGGAAAAGAGCACAGGTAGTCCCAGTCTTCAAGAAGGGTCGTCGAGCATATGCGCAAAACTATAGACCTATATCTCTGACGTCGATCTGTTGTAGAATTTTAGAACATGTTTTTTGCACGAGTATCATGTCGTTTTTGGAAACCCAGAATCTACTATGTAGGAATCAACATGGATTCCGGAAACAGCGATCGTGTGAGACCCAACTCGCTTTATTTGTTCATGAGATCCAGAAAATATTAGATACAGGCTCCCAGGTAGATGCTATTTTTCTTGTCTTCCGGAAGGCGTTCGATACAGTTCCGCACTGTCGCCTGATAAAGTAAGAGCCTACGGAATATCAGACCAGCTGTGTGGCTGGATTGAAGAGTTTTTAGCAAACAGAACACAGCATGTTTTTCTCAATGGAGAAGCGCCTACAGACGTTAAAGTACCCTCTGGCGTGCCGCAGGGAATTGTTATGGGACAATTGCTTTTCACAATATATATAAATGACCTAGTAGATAGTGTCGGAAGTTCCATGCGGCTTTTCGCGGATGATGTAGTATACAGAGAAGTTGCAGCATTAGAAAATTGTAGCGAAATGCAGGAAGATCTGTAGCGGATAGGCACTTGGTGCAGGGAGTGGCAGCTGACCCTTAACATAGACCGAATGTAATGTATTGCGAATATATAGAAAGAAGGATCCTTTATTGTATGATTATATGATAGCGGAACAAACACTGGTAGCAGTTACTTCTGTAAAATATCTGGGAGTATGGGTGCGGAACGATTTGAAGTGGAATGATCATATGAAATTAATTGTTGGTAAGGCGGGTACCACGTTGCGATTCATTGGGAGAGTCCCTAGAAAATGTAGTCCATCAAAAAAGGAGGTGGCTTACAAAACACTCGTTCGACCTATACTTGAGTATTGCTCATCAGTGTGGGATCCGTACCAGATCGGGTTGACGGAGGAGATGGAGAAGATCCAAAGAAGAGCGGCGCGTTTAGTCACAGCGTTATTTGGTAACCGTGATAGCGTTACGGAGATGTTTAACAAACTCAAGTGGCTGACTCTGCAAGAGTGGCGCTCTGCATCGCGGTGTAGCTTGCTCGCCAGGTTTCGAGAGTGTGCGTTTCTGGATGAGGTATCGAATGTATTGCTTCCCCCTACTTATGCCTCCCGAGGAGATCACGAATGTAAAATTAGAGAGATAAGAGCGCGCACGCAGGCTTTCAGACAGTCTTTCTTCCTGCGAACCATACGCGACTGGAACAGGAAAGGGAGGTAATGACAGTGGCACGTAAAGTGCCCCCCCGGCACACACTGTTGGGTGGCTTGCGGAGTGTAGATGTATTTAGTAAGGGGTCGTAATGTTTTGGCTTGTCATTATTGACAGAGTAGCTAGAGGTGTAGAAAACACCACACAAAAGACTATGTCACAGCTGTTGCTTATCAACATTTTAAGGCACATTTGCAGGCTGAGTGGTTATTTAGGAAAAAGTCGTAGTGATAAGTTGAAAAATAAAGATATATTAAAAAACCACAGATGAAATCCAGGGCTGTGCAAGCATTGCCTGCAGCCGCTGGAAAACAGAGGAAGAATTACGATCGTCAGATGACAAAAGTATAGGACGTTTTGTTTGATAGGTCCTGTTCAGATCGGACGTGTGTGGCATACCGCCATTAACATTGTATTATTTCAATATTTTATTCACGAGTTTCCATCACCGGAACACGTAATCACATGATGTAAATGTGTATTTAAACTATGTTTCTATCTCAGAATAGAATTATAACTAATTCATGTATGTTTTCTTTTGTGTCACTAGTTATTTGTAAGATTGTTGAGTGTTTTGGCTTGGCAAAGAAAGGATCCGTAAATTAAGAAGATAGTCGTCCAGCACGAACCATCGATGTCTTCGGGTGCTGATCTCAAATACGATGTCCGATATACATAAAAGATAAAAGGCGAATCTGCAAGAGCGCTGTCATAATTAACATAACGGACAAAGATGCCTTGCCCAAGCACATAAAGCAAAGTTTGTAAAATATCGAACATAATATCCGTATTGTTATCTCTGTTCTGTGTATGTGAAGTTCAGATACGAAAAATACCAAAATATATATACACTCCTGGAAATGGAAAAAAGAACACATTGACACCGGTGTGTCAGACCCACCATACTTGCTCCGGACACTGCGAGAGGGCTGTACAAGCAATGATCACACGCACGGCACAGCGGACACACCAGGAACCGCGGTGTTGGCCGTCTAATGGCGCTAGCTGCGCAGCATTTGTGCACCGCCGCCGTCAGTGTCAGCCAGTTTGCCGTGGCATACGGAGCTCCATCGCAGTCTTTAACACTGGTAGCATGCCGCGACAGCGTGGACGTGAACCGTATGTGCAGTTGACGGACTTTGAGCGAGGGCGTATAGTGGGCATGCGGGAGGCCGGGTGGACGTACCGCCGAATTGCTCAACACGTGGGGCGTGAGGTCTCCTGGGGTATCGGCGAGGACCATTCGCAAACGTCTCCATGAAGCTGGGCTACGGTCCCGCACACCGTTAGGCCGTCTTCCGCTCACGCCCCAACATCGTGCAGCCCGCCTCCAGTGGTGTCGCGACAGGCGTGAATGGAGGGACGAATGGAAACGTGTCGTCTTCAGCGATGAGAGTCGCTTCTGCCTTGGTGCCAATGATGGTCGTATGCGTGTTTGGCGCCGTGCAGGTGAGCGCCACAATCAGGACTGCATACGACCGAGGCACACAGGGCCAACACCCGGCATCATGGTGTGGGGAGCGATCTCCTACACTGGCCGTACACCACTGGTGATCGTCGAGGGGACACTGAATAGTCCACGGTACATCCAAACCGTCATCGAACCCATCGTTCTACCATTCCTAGACCGGCAAGGGAACTTGCTGTTCCAACAGGACAATGCACGTCCGCATGTATCCCGTGCCACCCAACGTGCTCTGGAAGGTTTAAGTCAACTACCCTGGCCAGCAAGATCTCCGGATCTGTCCCCCATTGAGCATGTTTGGGACTGGATGAAGCGTCGTCTCACGCGGTCTCCACGTCCAGCACGAACGCTGGTCCAACTGAGGCGCCAGGTGGAAATGGCATGGCATGGCATGGCATGGCAAGCCGTTCCACAGGACTACATCCAGCATCTCTACGATCGTCTCCATGGGAGAATAGCAGCCTGCATTGCTGCGAAAGGTGGATATACACTGTACTAGTGCCGACATTGTGCATGCTCTGTTGCCTGTGTCTATGTGCCTGTGGTTCTGTCAGTGTGATCATGTGATGTATCTGACCCCAGGAATGTGTCAATAAAGTTTCCCATTCCTGGGACAATGAATTCACGGTGTTCTTATTTCAATTTCCATGAGTGTATTTATATTGGCGACTTCGTGACTGGACGCATTATTGTATATACTACATTGTTTTCCTTTGTTACATGTTTTATCGGAAACTACAAATTGGATTCGAGACTCTATTGTTGACCAACTAATACCAATAATTGGAACCGATGTCTGGACCTTAAATTATGCTGCAATCTCGGATTCAAGGTAAGACACCGCATCTGCACATCAGCAGTTTGAACAAGTTCTTTGCGAATAGTAGCTTGCTTACTCACTATCAAAATTTCCCATTTACGAAAGTGTGAATTACGAGTTGAATTCCGGTCACAAAACTATTTTCTATCAGGCATATTGTACGACAACAGTTCTGTGCGATTTAAGATAGCAAGCAGCCATTAGATGTAAAAATTTAATCAATACGATTGATAATCACAATCTTTTGTTCAAGCATTGTCACGCTGCGAAATTAATATTTACATTACAACACATGTGTACCAGCGATATTGCGTGTGACACGGTAGTAACCAGGATGCATTCTGCAATAATGAAAAGCCAGAAACGACAAACGGTGACAATTCGACTCCGACATCGTAACAAATACTCAAAATGATGAAAGTTCCTGGCAGATAAAAACGGTGTGCCGGACCGATACTCTAACTCGGGACCTTTGCCTTTCGCGGTCAAGTTTCTACAATCTTTTTCCAATTTATTGATAATATTCCACAGTAGTACATAATTTTCAACTGTTTTTGAAAGTAATAAAGCAAACTGAAATTAATGACAGGTTCCTTAACATTTTAGAAAAAAAATCCAAGTCTAAACCAGATAGTGATGTTCGTTACTTGATCGTATTTGTTTTTCAAGGATCAAATTGTCTCTCGTTTCTTCATGTTCTGAATCGCATCCTCGAAAATGGAGTTCACATGACTGTTCTGATGAAGTTGGCGTATGTATCATACTAATTATTCATCTGAGTTACGCAAGCACGACTCACTCCCCGTCCTCACAGCTTCACTTCTGCCTGTACCTCGTCGCCTACCTTCCAAACTTTAAAGAAGCTCTGCTATTAGTGTCTTATATGATTTTTATAAGAGAATGTGTGAATGTGTGAATTTGAACGTATACCAGAGTATCCTGTCAAGAATTGCAAAATTTTAAGTGCCGTAGGTAGTAAGTCTTTTAGAGTTAAGAAACAGGAATTTTTGACTGTAAAGGTAGGTAATAGAACCGTACAACAGCCATTACTAGTCGTCCAAAACCTGGTTACAGATCGCATATTAGGTTTTGATATTTTATGTGAGAAGGGTAGCACTATTGACTTCTTCAGACGTAAATGTATACTTAGAGATAACGGCAGTGAAATTTCAATTGATCTGGATACCAGGACTAAAACATGAAAAATGTTGTACAGGGTACAAGATTCAATTAATACACGACACTGATGAAGTCGATGCACAGACACACGCACCTGATACCGAGATCGAGGATCTTAAAGTTGTAATTAGTGATAAGTTGTCACAAACCACAGCTGTCACACAAGACGAATGCAATGAACTCTTTGATGTATTGTGTAAATATACATGGTGTTACAAAAAGGTACGGCCGAAATTTCAGGAAACATTCCTCATACACAAATAAAAAAAAATGTTATGTGGACATGTGTCCGGAAACGCTTAATTTCCATGTTAGAGCTCATTTTAGTTTCGTCAGTATGTACTGTACTTCCTCGATTCGCCGCCAGTTGGCCCAATTGAAGGAAGGTAATGTTGACTTCGGTGCTTGTGTTGACATGCGACTCATTGCTCTACATTATTAGCATCAAGCACATCAGTACGTAGCATCAACAGGTTAGCGTTCATCACGAACGTGGTTTTGCACTCTGTGCAATGTTTACAAATGCGGAGTTGGCAGATGCCCATGTGATGTACGGATTAGCACGGGGCAATTGCCGTGGCGCGGTACGTTTGTATCGAGACAGATTTCCAGAACGAAGGTGTCCCGACAGGAAGACGTTCGAAGCAATTGATCGGCGTCTTAGGGAGCACGGAACATTCCAGACTATGACTCGCGACTGGGAAGACCTAGAACGACGAGGACACCTGCAATGGACGAGGCAATTCTTCGTGCAGTTGACGATAACCCTAAGGTCAGCGTCAGAGAAGTTGCTGCTGTACAACGTACGTTGACACGTCACTGTATGGAGAGTGCTACGGGAGAACCATTTGTTTCCGTACCACGTACAGCGTGTGCAGGCACTATCAGCAGCTGATTGGCCTCCACGGGTGCACTTCTGCGAATGGTTCATCCAACAATGTGTCAATCGTAATTTCAGTGCAAATGTTCTCTTTACGGATGAGGCTTCATTCCAACGTGATCAAATTGTAAATTTTCACAATCAACATGTGTGGGCTGACGTGAATCCGCACGCAATTGCGCAATCACGTCATCAACACAGATTTTCTGTGAACGTTTGGGCAGGCATTGTTGGTGGTGTCTTGATTGGGCCCCATGTTCTTCCACCTACGCTCAATGGAGCACGTTATGATTTCATACGGGATACGCTACCTGTGCTGCTAGAACATATGCCTTTGCAAGTACGACACAACATGTGGTTCATGCACGATGGAGCTCCTGCACATTTCAGTCGAAGTGTTATTACGCCTCTCAGCAACAGATTCGGTAACCGATGGATTGTTAGAGGCGGACCAATTCCATGGCCTTCACGCTCTCCTGACCTCAACCCTCTTTACTTTCATTTATGGTGGCATTTGAAAGCTCTTGTCTACGCAACCCCGGTACCAAATGTAGAGACTCTTCGTGCTCGTATTGTGGACGGCTGTGATACAATACGCCATTCTCCAGGGCTGCATCAGCGCATCAGGGATTCCATGCGACGAAGGGTTGATGCATGTATCCTCGCTAACGGAGGACATTTTGAACATTTCCTGTAACAGTGTTTGAAGTCACGCTGGTACGCTCTGTTGCTGTGTGTTTCCATTCCATGATTAATGTGATTTAAAGCGAAGTAATAAAATGAGCTCTAACATTGAAAGTAAGCGTTTCCGGACACATGTCCACATAACATTTTCTGTCTTTGTGTGTGAGGAATGTTTCCTGAAAGTTTGGCCGTACCTTTTTGTAACACCCTGTATACAGGTTTTCAGCAAATGACCAGGTGTGATCAACACGTATATTTATAAGATAGAAGTTAAGCGTCACCAGATTTTCTTCCACAAAACAATTATGTGCCACTGTCTCAACGACCCGCAGTATGGCACGAGTTGAAGCAAATGCTAGAGTGGAAAATTATTTAACCTTCCAAGTCATCTTATTGCAGACCTTTGCTTGTCGCAAAGAAACCCAATGGAAGTATCAGTTGTTCTGGACACTCGTGCAGTTAAATTATTTTACGAAACCAGATAATTTACAATAGCAACTCCAAAAGTTTAGATTGTGGTGTCACCGCCAGACACCACACTTGCTAGGTGGTAGCCTTTAAATCGGCCGCGGTCCATTAGTATACGTCGGACGCGCGTGTCGCCACTATCAGTGATTGCAGACCGAACGCCGCCACACGGCAGGTCTAGAGAGACGTCCTGGCACTCGCCCCAGTTGTACAGCCGACTTTGCTAGCGATGGTTCACTGACAAAATACGCTCTCATTTGCCGAGACGATACTTAGCATAGCCTTCAGCTACGTCATTTGCTACGACCTAGCAAGGCGCCATTATCAATTGCTATGTATATTGTGATGCATGTACAGTCAGACCGATGTTCACCAATTATGGATTAAAGTATTCCACCATCTGCGTCCGTTTTTGTAAGTTCTAATTTCCTTGTCCTGTTCCAGACCTCACGCCAGCCTGCGTGAGCTTAAACGCGTGCCTTTCGGCTTCCTCTAACATTAGTGGGTTGGCTCTCCTGCCAATCCACAACATAGATTCTAGGTATTTTTCCAGCGTAGACTTGACAAATTCATTCTGACAAGTCCCGCTCACCCCAGATTGTAGAAAATATACTGCTGTCATATTTGGAGGGAACTTATCAATTTTGTGTTCTTCCCTTCTGTCTGAACGTCAGTTCTGGCGTGTTTATCACCGCTTTAGACACAGTACTTGGTGATGAATTAGTTGAGTCAGTCACTCACTACATAGATGACTTGCTCATAGCCAGCAAAACATGGTCCGAACAAATAGACACCTTACAAAGGATTCTGCACAAATTTGCACAAGCTGGAGCGACAGCTAATCTCAAAAAGTCGAGATTTGGTTGCAGATAAATCTAGTATCTTGGGCACATTATTAATGCTCACGGTATACGACCTGATCCAAGCAAATTAGACGCAATCAGGAATTTTCCTAGTCAACAGACTAGAAAACAATTTACATCTTTTCTTGGAATATGTTCTTTCTACCGACGATTTTTACCACGCCAACTTTTAAACAGCAAACATCTATGATACCTAAAAAAGAACCAGATGTGGATATGATCTGACCAGTGTCAAAGATTTCGATAGTATTACGCATGCAATAGACAACAATGGAGAGCGTGAACTGGTGAAAATTATTAGTTTTGCGAGCCGCACACTTAGTGAATGTGAACGGTCGTACTCTACCACAGAACTTTAAACACTCTCTATAGTGTGGGGGTTCAGGAAATTTAATTATTATTTACATGGTAAGCACTCAAAGAGTTATACTGAGCACCAAGCTCTCACATTTTTGTTAACCTTTAAGCTAGTACATGTCAGATTATCACGATGGGCTCTATCACTACAGAATTATTCTTTTGAAATTGTACACATTAAGGGTACGTCATAGCCGACGCTTTGTCTCGCCTACCAGGTTTGAATAAGAGTAATTCCGACGTGGAGAATGTAAATGACTACAGAATACTTCTTATGCATGAACACTATCACCAGTACTTCCCTGACTTATGCAGAAATATGTCAACATTGCAAAAATCCGATGCGCACTGGAACACGGTAAGAATTTTACTCACGAATCAACCTGACCATCCTCTATCAAACATATTTAATACATAATGATTTGTTATCGCCGACATCCTCGAGCCACTACTTGGTGTGTCTGCATTCCCAAAGACTCTGAACGAAACCTAATTTGGCACACACATTGTTTAGGGTCGTTTTGGTACCAAGAAGTGCTTAGCGAAACTCAGTACCTATTATTTTAGTAATATGAGACGCAAGAACCACAGTGTACTCAAGACGTGTGTGATCTGCCAGAAATCTAAACCTTTGAACTTATCCAAAAAACTGATCTACATTCCATTTTACCCAGCGAACCTTTAGAAATAAGAAGTACTGACATAAGTGGTCCACATCCCACAAGCAGTGGAGGTGAAAATACATCCTCGCATTTTATGATATATTCACCAAACACGTTGAACTGTATGCCATAAGATCAGCTACTGCTACAACCATCATCCGACATTTCTCATGTGACTACATTCCTCACGTGGGAAAACCAAATGCCATTCTACCCGACAATGCCGCATATTATACTGGATACAAGTGGCGAAAATTTCTAAAAGACAATAGCATTAAAAATATATTAATATCCAGGTTCAGTCCACAATGTAATCCCACTGAACGCGTGTTCCGTTTGGTTAACCGAATCATGAGGACTTACATTTCTAGTAAGCATACCAATCGGGTAACTTACTTGTCGTTATTCGAGTTGGTACACAATAACCTCAACATCTGCGAAACTCCCTACACTCCAAATGAACTCGTGTTCGATGGTTAGGAAGAGAACGATTGGACAACACCACTACCTAAATTTTATTTTCAACATGCAACCCATGAAGAAAAGGTAAGAGAAGTTTGCGTGAGGCTGACTGCGGAAGCCGATAGAAGAATCAAAGCTTATGCGCGCACTGTCAAAAAGAAGCAACAGTACAGAATAGGTATTAAGGTACTTGTGCGTACTCACCATAAATCAACTCTTCAGCGGCGCAACGGGAAGTCGCGTCTGCTGCACGACGGTCCTTACATCATCAGCATTCCACATCCCAATGCATATCTGCTGCATAATCCTAAGACAGACAAAACTATTGGACTATATGCTCACCGTGATCTAAAAGTATACTATGATCAACGATAGACACACCTAAGTTATGCACAACTATCAAATACACGTACCTCACAGTACTTCCACAGAGAAGCTACGTAGTATAAGAATTTTATTTCAGCTGTTCGTGTTAGCAGCAGAAGGGGAAAGAAGAGATTTATCTTCGCCGAATACTTACAGCAGCCACACAAAACTTAAAATTATATATAAACTTCAAAAATGTCTGAAGAAGACATTTTCAGCCTACGAGATTGACTATTTGCACCGTCAGTATTCAACTACTAACGACTGATTGACGTAAAAGAATTATTTTACAGCTGACATGTTCACCCAGAAACCGGATACGCTTCTCACCACTGAACATGCATACTTACAAGCAGTTAAGGCCATGCTTACGAGGCACACTTACACTCGTGTCGCGAGTATTTTTCTTTTGAGACTTATGTTAGCTCATGCTTTTGCCTATTAGTAGATATGTGCTTGGTCTTAATACTGGTGCGAGATGTGGTGTCTAACCATTTTTTATTTCAGGTGCCATCATTTTCACAACGCAAAACAAAATTTAAATCTGTCATGACTGTAAAATTCATGTAAACCTATTTGAAAATGTTTTTATTTAACCAATCGTGCTTGTAAAACACAACGAGAAATATGTTGCGATATTTGTGTAAAATCCAAAATGTAACATAGTTATACGTATTTGTACCTATGTAAAAGAACTTATCTGTAACACATTTCCATGCATGTATCTGTATTTATGTAAAACAGAAACAATGTATGCTCACTTGTGTACAATACCTGTACTTTTAAAATGTTAACATATGAGAAAGTTATTTGATCTGTATAACCAGGAACTATTTGTGGACGTTTTCTGTTCATAACTAAACTTGTAACCACGAGAAACAGGTGTGCCATTCAATACACAGAAAAGGAGAGTATTCAACATACAGGGTGATTCAAAAAGAATACCACAACATTAGGAATTTAAAATTCTGCAACGACAAAAGGCAGAGCTAAGCACTATCTGTCGGCGAATTAAGGGAGCTATAAAGTTTCATTTAGTTGTACATTTGTTCGCTTGAGGCGCTGTTTTCTGTGCCATTTCAGCCAATAAAGTTTTTGGTCCCTTTTTCTTCGAAGGTGCTACTGTAACTGGACTACAGTATCTGGAGATGTTAGAGAATTGGCTGTTCCCTCAGCTCGAACAAGAAGCACAACAATTCATATTTCAGCAGGATGGAGCGCCACCACATTGGCACTTATCTGTCCGTAACTACCTGAACGTCAACTACCCGAGGCGATGGATCGGCCGCCAGGCAGCCCGTGACAGAGCACTTCATCACTGGCCTCCAAGAAGCCCTGATCTTACCCCCTGCGATTTTTTCTTATGGGGGGTATGTTAAGGATATGGTGTTTCGGCCACCTCTCCCAGCCACCATTGATGATTTGAAACGAGAAATAACAGCAGCTATCCAAACTGTTACGCCTGATATGCTACAGAGAGTGTGGAACGAGTTGGAGTATCGGGTTGATATTGCTCGAGTGCCTGGAGGGGGCATATTGAACATCTCTGAACTTGTTTTTGAGTGAAAAAACCTTTTTAAATACTCTTTGTAATAATGTATAACAGAAAGTTATATTATGTTTCTTTCATTAAATACACATTTTTAAAGTTGTGGTATTCTTTTTGAATCACCCTGTATAATGTAATGTATACAGACACAATGAACTATTTATATTTGATGGTGGATGACTTGCAATTAGGTGTGGTACATCAACTCTCCATGGTGGGCCTCCACCAGCACTCTCTAAGCAATAGAGGTCTAACCTCAACGGCAAGCAATACAATGCAAAATCATTTCCCTCCCTGGCCAGCCGGCAATGAACGTTGTTCGGAATGGTTCTCTAGAGTTAGAGCATAACCGACACGACCAGCAACCATCGAACCGTCGGTGTAAACAACGCCAGAGCCCTGATACATGGTAAGGATGGAATAAAAGCGGCGGCGGAAGGCCTCTGGAGGGACTGAGTCCTTCAGGCCCTGTGCCAATCCGAGCTGAAGGCAAGGGCGGCGCACGCACCACGGAGGTGTACGCAGAGGGGCCTGGAAAGGTGGTGGAAGAGGGAAAACCTCAAGCCCTGAGAGCTCTCTGACTCGGACCACAATCGGACAACCCGACCGGGGCCGACGTTCTGGGAGACGGACGACCGACTGTGGGAACAGAAGACGATAATTTGGATGCCCAGGCAAGCTAAAAACATGGGCAGCATAAGCGGCCAGTAAACGTTGGCGCCGTAACTGCAGTGGAGGGACACCTGCCTTCAAAGTAAGCTGTTCACAGGGCTGGTCCAGTGGCAAGGCGTATCCCGCTGTGAAGGATTGGGTCCAGCACCTGCAACACAGGATGTAGCTGCTCATATTTCCGCCTTGCCTCGGTGTAGGTCAGGCGGTCCAGGGTCTTATATTCCATTATCTTCCTTTCTTTCTGGAATATCTTACAGTCTGGTGAGCAGGGGGAATGGTGTTCTCTGCAGTTAACACAGATAGGAGGCGGGGCACATGGAGTATTGGGATGCGAAGGACGTCCACAATCTTTACACGAGATACCAGAAGTACAGCGGGATGACATGTGCCCGAACTTCCAGCATTTAAAACACCGCATCGGAGGAGGGATATATGGCTTGATATCACAACGGTAAACCATCACCTTAACCTTTTCGGGTAAGACATCACCCTCGAAGGCCAAGATGAAGGCACCGGTGGCTACCTGATTATCCCTCCGACCCCGATCGACGCGCCAAACGAAGTGAACACCTCATCGTTCTAGGTTGGCGCATAGTTCGTCGGACTGCAAATGAAGATCCCTGTGGAAGATGATAACCTGGCCCATGTTTAAACTCTTATGGGGTTTGATGGTGACGGAAACATCCCCCAACTTGTCACAAGTGAGCAACCTCCGTGACTGGCCAGAGGATGCTGTTTTGATGAGAACTGACCCAGAGCGCATTTTGGACAAGCCCTCCACCTCCCCAAACTTGTCCTCTAAATGCTCCACAAAAAACTGGGGCTTGGTCGACTTAAACGATTCACCATCAACTCGCATACATACGAGGTACCGGGGTGAATAATCTCCACTGCCTTCTTTAGCCATACGTTCCTCCCATGGAGTGGCCAGGGAGGGAAATGATCTTGCATCGTATTGCCTGCCGTTGAGGTTAGACCTCTATCGCTTAGAGACTGCTGGTGGAGGCCCAGCAGCGAGAGTTGATGTACCACACTTAATTGCAGGTCATCCACCATGATGCCACCCACTCTGTCCAGAGGTTCTCCCCACGGGCGCCACCCAGCCACAGCAAAGACCAACTGGTAGGATGGCCTTTGCCGGGAGTCCTGATGCCCCAGAGGGATAGGCGTCAACTCCTCGGCACATGTGGGGAGGTAGCAGCTCAGGCATCAGCAGTGCAATCCCTGTGTAGTCAGGGGGCTACCACCAAGAGGTCACATGACGACCCCACCACAACGGACTGGCTACTGTGCTGGTTTTCGGGTGTCAAATACCCTTAATAAAGGGAGCAAAGATGGAAGTGCACAATGGAGGGAATGTAGGCTACTCTGAACACACTGCAACCGATGTAGCCGGAAGCTCAGTGTAAGTCCAACTCCATGACAATAACGAATATGCCAGATCTTAGGGCAAGATGGCTATAGAATGCACCACGTAAGGCGTCCTTCCCCAAACAGTAGGCACTAACGAAAAAATTTTGAAATGGAGTGGTCAAACCCCTTTAGGGGTCCTTCACATTAAAGGCCGACATAGTTGAGGCTCCTTTTAGTCGCCTCTTACGACAGACAGGAATACCACAGGCTTATTCTTACACCCGAACCCACAGGGGGGTCTGGAGGCTGGCAGCTGGCCACCACCCGTCATTGCATGTCGTCTGCCCTTATAACACCCACTCCAACCAAGGGCCTTCCCCACATGTGCCACCCAGTATCAGCAAGGACCACCTGGCAGGATGGCCATTGCCGGAAGTCCCAACACCCCAGGGAGATAGGCATCTACTCATTGGCATACGTGGGGAGTTAACGGCGCAAGCATCAGCAGAGCAATCCCTGTATTGTCAGGGGGCTGCAACCAACAGGGTACATGGCGGCCCCAGCACAATGGACTGGCTACCATGCTGGATATAAGGTGCAAAGAAGTCTATGGTTGTCATCGGCGCAGAAAGCGACGCTGCATAGTGCATGGCGGAAACCGCACCCAGGAATTTATCCTCGCCCAAGAGATGGACAATGAACGAAACTGCAATGTGACGATGAGAAAGGGGTCCAAATATTTCAATGCACTATGGACACGATGCACCATGAAAGGTGCCCTTTCCCCATTGTCTCGCTCTTCGGAAAAATTTTAAAGAATGGTGATCAAACTCTACAGGGGACCAACACAAAGGCCAAAACGTGTGAGACTACTTTTAGTCGCCTCTTACGACAGGCAGGTATACTGTGGGCAAATTGTAACCCCCAAACCGGCAGGGGGTCGATGATAAATGAGTAGGCCGAAAATTGAGAGTCTCCTATTCACCCCTTACGACAGGGAGGAATATTTTGGGTCTATTCTAATCCCCAAACCCGCAGGGGGAGGAGGGGGCATGAACTTCCTGTGTAGCGCAGAATCAATAGCGTGCAAGGGAATAGGACACTGTGCCACATCCTGTCCTCTGCAGGCCACCCAGCAGAATGGCAGAATGACACCAGCTTACCCTGGCATTGGAGCAACTTAAGTTGGTCATGTATCAGTTTTTTCAAGAGTGATGGCTGATTTTCTGGGGGAGAAATTGGTAGATGAGGTCACTGTTCGAATGTGCGAGTTGCCAACAGTATATCTACATAAATAATGTATCAGTCCACTAGATAGGGTGCTGGAAGTAAGATGATGCCATAGAGATCAAAGGGGCTGCCTATTAAACATAAAATTTGCGTTATTCGTGTTTGTCACTGTGTGACTGGAATAGAAACCTAAGTTAACGTTCTGTCGCTGCATGCTGAAGAAATAATGGAGAGATTGGTGCCAGAAAGATATACGAGGCGTGAAAAATAAGAATTTATTTTCGGAATGCACTTTTCTCAAGCAGTAGCAATAATGCAGTCACAAGTGGGCATCATGTGTGTTCAGATGATCTACAGTGATTCGAACACATTACGTGCAGATATTAACTTGCCACAGGATAGGACTGAAGATCATAGAAATTTACAACATGAAGCTGGTCACAGAAAACACTGTGGTCCCATGTTCATCTCCCCAGAAGAGCTGCCATGTAATGGAGAAATTGTGAGGTTGTTTGCAGTTACACATCCTAGCATCCTGGATACTGAGAAAAGGTTGTTCCGAATTTTAGGGGGCCTTTCACTACGTTTTCCAGTTGAATCAAAATTCCAGCCAGGTGTGCACATGGCCTGGACTCACTGCGATTTCCTAATCGATCTTCACTGGTCGTCTCTCTGACATCAGTGTACAGTAGTACCAATTTGAGTGCATGATACACACCAGAGGTACCATTGTGTTGCTGTCATAATCAGCTCTATCTGGAACATGCCAAGAATATTCAAGAGAAACGAGTTACACGTTACCTTCTTCAATGAAGTTGATCTCGTGTACTTGAGCCAAGGAAGCAGAATCTTAGCAGGGAAGCAATGCCTGCTGACATATGCCAGGATGTTGCCACACCTGTTGCTGCATCATCGCGAGTTTTTTATAGGTCTGACGAGAAAATTTAGATACATAGCCCAAATCCACACAGCCTCATTACCGCCCAGTTGGTTCGTTTAAAAGAGGGGGAAGTGACCAAACTGCTAGGTCATCGACCCATTGTGCCGATGAAAAATGCCACAAGGGTGAAGATAAAACAACTGACAACACAAAACAGGGAGAAAGGAAAAACCACAAGAACGACAGAAGAGCAAACAACAAAAGAGGACAATAAAAGCACAGACAGACGAAAGAAACAGGTAGAAGAGAGATTGAAACAAGACAGCGACTTCCCAAGGCTGGCTGACCATGAGAAAAGCGAGAAGCCAGCCACTCTGCAAAACATTAATACCTCCAGCATAAAAACACTGTCGTGGAGGACACGGAGGAACAAAGGACACGCGCTGAAACTTAGATAGAATGACGTAATACGTAAAACCAAATCAGATGATGAGGCGTTGTCTGATAAAATCAATGATAACGAATACGGCAATCTAAGATTTCGGCACAGGGCAGTTAAATTAGGACAGTGCACCACAATAGGGACCACTATCAACTGGACGCTGCACGGACATTGAGGCAGGTGCTCACAGCGCAGGGGGTAGCCATGGGTCGCCTAAGCGTGGCCAATGCGGAGCCGGCAGAGAACCACAGAGTAACTGCTAAAGGCTCTCGTCTAGGACTTGCACACATTCATAGTCTCCTTAATGGTACACAGTCTGTTGTTGGTTCGTTGGTTGGTTGGTGGGTGGGTTGGTTGTTTCGTTGGTTGGTTTAAAAGAAGGGGAGGGACCAAACTGTGAGGCCATCGATCCTTCGTTGCGATTAAAATAATTCCACAACGATGGGAGTAAAACAATCGAGACATACAAAACAGCTGGAAGGAAGGAAACAACCACAAGAACGACAGAACGGCAATGAACACAAACGGACAAAACTGGACAAGAAAACCGCAAACAGATGCAAGAAACAAACCAACTTACCATGGCTGGCTGACCATGAGAATAAAAGCAAGATGCCAGCCACTCTAACACATTGAACCCTCCAGCCTAAAAGCACTGAGGTGGAGGACACAGATGAACAAAAACTTAGATCGAATGATAAGACCTACCCTCACAAACAAACTATAAAACTAAATCAGCCGATGAGGCGTTGTAAGAAAAAAATTAGCGGCAACGAGTCCCGTAACCTAATTCTTTGTCGCAGGGTAGTCAAAGTAGGACAATACTCCAGATTATGGGCCACTGTGAACCGGGTGCCACATCGACACTGAGGCAGCTATTCACAGCGCAGGAGGTAGTCATGGGTAGCCGAAGCGTGGCCAATGAGGAGCTGGCAGAGAACCACAGAATCCCTGTGAGGACCGCATGGAGGATTGGTTGGTTGGTGGGATTGAAGGGACCAGATTGCTATGGCCATCGATCCCTTTTTTCAAAAACTTCAGACACCCACACAGAACAAAAAGGAACAATAGAGACAAGAGATACAAGAGATGACAGGACAAGACAGACCCAGACAGAGATCAGACAAAAGGGATTAAAATCACACACAGTGTGACAGTGGTTGGCCGAACAGAGACAAAAAAGGAAACTCCAACCACCTAGAAACACTACAAAAATAAGTCTAAAATCGTTGTCCAAAGGCCAGACTCAGAACAAAAAATGACACTCAGATTAAGTGATAAAAGCCACCTGCATGAATAAAACGGAAGACTAAGCCTGCCACGAAGTATCATCTGTTAAAATGGCAGGGAGCGTATCAGGCAACGCAAACGTCTGCCTGAGCACAGCTAAAAGCGGACAGGCCAACAAAATGTGGACCACCGTTAAGGACGACCCGCAGCAGCATAAGAGACGGGTCCTCATGACGCAGTAAATGGTTGTGTGTCAAGTGGGTGTGGTCAATGCGGAGCCGACAAAGGAAAACTGAGTCCCTGAGAGTGGCTCGCATGGATTACCACCACACATTCGTCGTCTCCTTGGTAGGACGGAGTTTGGTGTGGTCAGGTTGCGCCAATCAGCAACTGCAATGCCAATGGAGCTATAGTAGAGAGAGGTCGTCAGCATACAAGGGAGCTGAACAGACGTTCCCACCGCCGCAGCGAGCCCGCTAATTGCAATTAAAAACAGGCGGACAACAGATCCCTGCGGTACCCCGTTTTCCAGAACTCGCGGGGGGGGGGGAGGGGGGGGGAGAACTTATGGGAGGCCGCAACTTGGACAGAAAATTTCATATGGAAGCCGTTTCTGCTAAGGCTGAGTTTGGGCCCTTCTTTGGTATTTTACAAATTTGTTTAGGGATTGGATGCTTGATTTTATTGACTGGTAGATGGCTGAGGTGAGTATTACTTTTGTTTTAATGGTTTAATAGCAAGTAGGCCACCTGAGTGTTCGAGACGTCTGGTTCCTGCTTCTCGGCACCACTGGAGAACTGGAAAGCAACCAGTCACGGGAAACAGTCTACCCTGAATCAGGCAACTGTACTAACAACATGGCCTTCTTAATTCGCTCGCTCCCTACCGAAAGGCTGCAACTCTTGCCAATGGCAAAATTTAAATACTCGACAGCCCCATAACTAAGAAAGCACCCGGAAGTTACAACATTTAAGACTTAGCAAAATTTCGCTAAGTCCTCAAAAATCAGCAAGATCCATGAAACCGCAAAATCATCCACTTTAAATAGCTTAAACTTTGACTGACGGCGTAATCTTTCGAAATTTTGCCGATCGGTAGGCAGCACTGCACTCTGAAACAAACCCGACACAAACAGGTAACCAACAGTCGTCAACAGTTGACAAGAGCGATTGACAACTTGCAACATTAGAGCAAGATTAGTGCACACTGAACAGTTTCACTATGCATCCAGTAATTAATGTTTCAATACCAAGACCCTAGCACAGACAACTTTTGCTACATTATGACAGAACCAGTGCGCATACTACGTGTCAACCCGTTCGTTCTCAGGACGCAAGAACCAGCGACACTAATTTTACTTTAGGTAAGTGTGGCGACCAGACCTCTCTTGCCACACTGATTTTAATGTGGGTCGAATAGCTGTTAAGGTACCTTTTCAGTCGGAACTAGACAGTTGTCAGCGTACTAACGCTATTCGCAAATGAAACCATTTGCGCTACTGCGCCTATTCCTTAATATCCAGTAGAAACCGAGTTCGGTGAGTGCACCACATTGACTAACCAAGGGTAGGTACTTCAAAAATGGCTCTGAGCACTATGGGTCTTAACAGCTGAGGTCATCAGTCCCCTATAACTCAGAACTACTTAAACATAACTAACCTAAGGACATCACACATCCATGCCCGAGGCAGGATTCGAACCTGCGACTGCAGCGGTCGCGCGGTTCCAGACTGAAGCGCCTAGAACCGCTCGGCAACTCCGGTCGGCTGGTAGGTACTTAATGCCCGCCGTTTGAAAATATTTTAATCTAATAATGTTCTTTATATTTTAAAATTAATTAAATATTTGTTGTTTCTGATGACTTCTTATACCATATTTCGTAATAACTTTCAATTTTTCAGTTAGAAGTAACCTAAAAATTTAAATCTTAGTACACGCGACTTTCCCCAACAAATGTCATTTTTGTTTTTAAGTTCAGGATCCTTCTCACAACTACGTATCTTAGAAAGGTATTGTGTCAATTGATCTTGAAGATAATTAACGAAATCTGTATTTTCAAAAGAATTTCTTGTTGTGGTCAGAAAGTACCTCTCCTCTCTGTATAGACATTACGGAAAATGCATTGGTATTGCTGAGATTGCGTGAAACGATATTTAAAGGTTCTAGACCCTTCTCGTACATCAGCACCTACTTAAAAATTTTGTGAGTAAACTGAACAAGTAAAGATTTTTAAATTTTTTCGTTTCTGTTTTGGTGGGCATGAAGCGATTATTCAGCCTCTCGCGCACGGACCGAAAAACTGCAAATGACCAAGCACTCACATCCTGACAACGTCATCAACTTTCTCCACAGACAGCTGAGCAAAACTATTCCCTAAAAATTCTTACCACTAGCGAAATTCTGCAAATCAAACTGAGGCAACAAACCAACACGCATGATATAAAATCTTGTACAATGTGCCTTGCACAGACAACAGACGGAGGCACGCTTGAACGAAACAAACCTTTGCCAACGTTAGCGAGACCACAGTGACTACCACAATCACAGCGGCTTTTGCAAACCAACAGCCAGCGCAAGTGCTACGTTCCTGTTGTATATCTTACAAGATACGTCTTAAACAATCCACAGTCTGCACAAATCTCACACACACCGCAATATAGAAATACTGCTGAACCATGATGCCAACGTCCGTAATTCAACGGCGTTAATCAACAGATAAGAGAGTTTACACTAACAAATGCAGCTAGCAAGTGAGCTTCCAGACAGTTTGCATATGACAGTAAAAAAGACATCTGCAACAACAAAGCCACATAACTGTGGAAACACCACCACCTAACGACACTCAAGCATCCAAAACATGATGTCACTGTGCGCCGGAAAACATACTCCACGCACACATAAACCACCTCCCCATGGAGGTGATTTAGCGTTAGAGGGTTAAGATTGTCTCTAAACAAGGTGCCCGACGTCGCGTAATTCATACGCGTCACTGCAGTCAGGAACCACCAACGGAATTTTACTGTAAGTACACACTCGTCCTTGACCACGTCGTACTAAATCAGGAAGGGCATCCTCTAGCTTTCAACAACCCCCGTAAAAACAATATGTATACACCACTTAAGAAATCAACGGTTCATCGCAAAGTACACTACACCGCGCCATGTGAGGCAATAACGCCGACAGCCGCTTCCGCACTGGTCGATTGGACAAGAGGTAGTGGCGGGCCGGACAGTGTCTGTCTGCTGCGCCAGGAAAACGGCCGCCAGATTTCGCCACAGTTGTAAACAGCGCCACGCACTGAAGGACGCGGGAGTTCAAATTCCCGAGCGTGATGATCACTCGTCTCAGTGTGCTTGCTTATGAAATCAGCAAACATTAGAGTTTTTGAACCACCTTTTCCATCTATATCTACGTGATTACTCTGTAATTCAAAATTAAGAGCCTGGCAGAGGGTCCATCGAATCACCTTTAAGCTACTTTTCAGTGCGCGGAAAAGACGAACACTCCAGTCTTTCCGTGTGAGCTCTGATTTCTCTTATTTTATTATCATGATTATTTCTCCCTATGTAGATAGGCCCCAACAAGTATTTTCATACTCTGAGGAGAGAGTTGGTGATTGAAATTTCATGAAAACATCCTGCCGCAGCGGAAAACGCTTCGTTTTAATGGCTGCCACTCCAAGTGTTGTATCATATCCGCGGCAATCTCTCCCCTTTTTCGCGATAATACAAAACGAGCTGCCCTTCTTTGAACTTTTTCGATGTCCTCCGTCTATCCTATCCGATGCGGATCTCACACCGTACAGTACTGCACCATAAGATGGCGGACAAGCATAGTGTATGCTGCCTCTTCAGTAGGTTGGTTGGTTTGTGGGATTAAAGGGACCAGACTGCTACGGTCACCGGTCACCGGTCACCGGTCACCCACACAGAATAAAAACGAACAATGGACATGACAACAGACGACATAGGACAAGAAAGACGCAGACTGAGACCAGACAAAAGGAATTAAAATCACACAGAGTGTGACAGTGGTTGGCCGACCATAGAGACAAAAAAGGAAAAGCCAACCACCGAGAAACACACTAAAAACTCCGACTAAAATCGTAGGCCAAAGGCCAGAATCAATACAAAAAGGACAAACACATACATTAAGCCTCTTCAGTAGGTGTGTTGCATTTTCTATATGTTATGCCAATAAAACACCGTCTTTTGTCGCCTTCCCCACAAGTTTTTCTGTGTGTTATTTCCAACGTAAGTTGTTCGCAATTGTAACTCCTAGGTATTTAGTTCAATTTATGCCCTTTAGATTTGATTGGTTTATTGTGTAACCTTTCAGCTCTGATGTGGATGAGTGGATTAACTCACACTTCTGATTCTTTGGGGTCAATTGCCAATTTTCGCACCACACAGATATCTAGATCGTTTTGCGATTCGTTTTTAACTTCTGGTGACTTTACTAGACAATAAACGACAGCATCATCTGCAAACACCATAAAATGGCTGCTCAAATAGTCTCCTGAATCGTTTACATATATAAGGAATAACAGATGACGTATAACACTATCCTGGGGTACGCCAGAAATCTGTTTTACATGAAGACTTTCCGTCAATTACTACGAACTGTGACCTTCTGACAGGGATTCACGAGTCCAGTCACATAACTGAGACGATAGTCCATAGGCACGCAATTATCGGAAGTCGCTTGTGGGTTACGGTGTCAGAAACCTTCTAGAACTCTACAAATAAGGAATCAAATTGAAATCCCTTATCGACAGCACTAAACACTTCGTGTGACTAAAGAGCTAGCCGTGTTTCACAAGAACGATACTTTCTGAATCCGTGTTGACTGTGTGTCAATAGACCGTTCTCTTTGAAATAATTCATACCATTCGAACGCAATATATGTTCCACAATGCTGCTGCATATCGACGTTAATGATATGGGCCTATAATTTAGTGCTTTACTCCTACTACCTTTCTTGGATATTGGTGTCACCTGTGCTAGTCTTTGAGTATGGATCTTTCACCGAGGGAGCGGTTGTATATGATGGTTAAATATGGGGTTATTGGATCAGCATACTCTGAAAGGATCCTAACTGGTATAAAATCTGGACTGGAAGACAGCTTTTATTAAGCGATGTTGGCTTTATACAGGGTGTTACAAAAAGGTACGGCCAAACTTTCAGGAAACATTCCTCACACACAAAGAAAGAAAGTATGTTATGTGGACATGTGTACGGAAACGCTTACTTTCCACGTTAGAGCTCATTTTATTACTTCTCTTTCAAATCACATTAATCATGGAATGGAAACGCACAGCAACAGAACGTACCAGCGTGACTTCAAACACTTTGTTACAGGTAATGTTCAAAATGTCCTCCGTTAGCAAGGATACATGCATCCACCCTCCGTCGCATGGAATCCCTGATGCGCTGATGCAGCCCTGGAGAATGGCGTATTGTATCACAGCCGTCCACAATACGAGCACGAAGAGTCTCTACATTTGGTACCGGGGTTGCGTACACAAGAGCTTTCAAATGTCCCCATAAATTAAAGTCAAGAGGGTTGATGTCAGGAGAACGTAGAGGCCATGGAATTGGTCCGCCTCTACCAATCCATCGGTCACCGAATCTGTTGTGAGAAGCGTACGAACACTTCGACTGAAATGTGCAGGAGCTCCATCGTGCATGAACCACATGTTGTGTCGTACTTGTAAAGGCACATGTTCTAGCAGCACAGGTAGAGTGTCCCGTATCAAATCATGATAAAGTGCTCCATTGAGCGTAGGTGGAAGAACATACTGACGAAACTAAAATGAGCTCTAACATGGAAATTAAGCGTTTCCGGACACATGTCCACATAACATCTTTTCTTTATTTGTGTGTGAGGAACGTTTCCTGAAAGTTTGGCAGTAACTTTTTGTAACACCCTGTATTGTCCTTCCCACTCCTAAGTTCTTTTTAGGTGATTAAACTTCGTGTTTAAGCACAAAATTTTCCTAGGCAGGCCATACGTTGTAAGCACGTGATGTGTTCCTCATATCATGACCAACGAATACTTCATAAATGTTAAGACAGTCGATCTATGTACGTTCTGCACACGATAACATATACGCCCTTTTCCTCAGCTGTAACTTTTATTTCACTTTACTAGTAAATTCATGGTTAGAAGTTAGGTTTGTGTCTTGTCCCAACAAGTAACTATCACACAGTTTATGCGCAGGCGCAAGGTATTGTGTCCGCCTACGCGGGCCTCATGACGCTTAAGATCAGTTCCAGTACAGCACTCGTGGCTGCCGCATCGCTGTCGCGAAGTGGGGCCGAGGTAGTTCAGATAAGTTTTTACAGTTTGACGATAATTAATGGATTTGTAGTTTCAGCTTGACGATGTCCACTATGGACAAACGGTAGTTGCTTTTATTCTGAAGAAGGTTGGGTTATCCCGACTGAAACCTAGGTAAATCTAGGTAAACTTTGCAACTGAGGCTGTTGGTTATTAAAATTAAAATTAATATTTATACAGTTGCTGGCAGGGTCGAGAAATGTTGAAAATATTCAACGTATTTTCCATGGTAAATTGGTTCCGCATTAACGCGCTATCATATCTACCAAGTTTCGCTGTCATACGGTAATTGCAGTCTTCGCTGGACCTTAGCGACTAGCTGCACTTTAATTATAACCTCACGGTACTTTGGACAGAGCACGTCTGACATTCGTATATACAGAAATATTACAGTTGTCGACTGCCACATCAGAATAAAAATTTCCAGAATTTTCTGTGGTGCCGCCCGCGCTGGCCGAGCGGTTCTAGACGCTTCAGTCAGGAACCGCGCGACTGCTACGGTCGCAGGTTCGAATCCTGCCTCTGGCATGGATGTGTGTGATGACCTTAGGTCAGTTAGACGTAAGTAGTTCTAAGTTCTAGGGGACTGATGACCTCAGATGTTAAGTTCCATAGTGCTCAGAGCCATTTGAACCATTTTCTGTGGTGAACAGTTCTCCTATTCATTAATAAGCAACAGTTCCATATTATAAATATTTTCCGGGCTAGTTTTATTTAGCCGATGTGAGAAGCATTAACTTTACTATTATTTGTCAGTTAATTCTTCAGACATGAGAAAAGTGAAAGAATAGATCACTGGTGGTGGTTTAATTGTATCCTTGGAATTACTATGTAATCTTAAGTTCGCGTTTGACTTTTAATTAACTGTAAGAGAAGACCTGCTGCTGTCTGACAGCATTCATAAGCGTTTCAGACCAGACCAGTGGAACTGCCGTTGTACACTACGTAGAGACCGCAGTTAATCTCCCATCTGGCTAGGTACAACTTCCTCTGCCTCTCAGGAAAAGTAAGTCTCACCTGTAAGTTATCAGAGTCCAGTGTTATATGCGATTGCAGTGTTTCTCGGCGTATTCCACTGATGAATTCTTCTCGGGTTATCAGCCGGGTGGTGGTGTCGTCTTGTAGCAACGTTTCAATGAGTTTCGTACCCATCATCTTCTGGCAAAGTGTCGGGATGCTGCGTTCTGCATATCTATATAGCTGCTTGGCCGTCGTCCGCTACTGTAGGCCGGCAAATCAAGTTCCTCCGGAAGGGGGTATCGCGTCGGTAGAGTGGGGTGATGGGGGGGGGGGGCGGCGTGGACCGGCGTCGAGACCCTGTGGCTATCCAATCTGTCTGCGGACGCCGCTGCATTCAGATCGGAGCGTTCCTGACGTACTTTGTCAATTGTGGGATTCCACGCTGCACTGAGCTGAAAACCGTTATCCCTGTTTACTAAATTGTTGTGCAGAAGTATCTCCACTGCCTCTTTGAAGGCCGAGTCCCAGAAACCGTTGGAGCTGCACAGCTTCTTCGTTTTTTCGAATTCTAAGGTATGTCCCTCGATAATGCTATGTTCCGCTACAGCGGACTTGTTTGTCAGTCCTCGTCGTACATCCTGATGTGTTCAGTACAGCGCTGGGTGATACATCGTTGTGTCTGCCCGATATATTCCATCCCACATTCGCACTCAGTACTATAAATGCCCGGCGTCTGCAGCCCCAGTTGGTCTTTGGTTGAGCCAAGTATATCTTTGACTTTGACAAGACGACGCCACCACTCGGCTGATAACCCGAGAAGAATTCATCAGAGTCCAGTGGTAATACAAAACTAAATATTTTTTTATTTCCAAGTCAATAATACGTTCCATAGCTCATAACTCGCCAGTTGTTATCCCTGTATGAAAATATTTTGGTTCTAGCCATTAGATCCCCAGCCACACACAACTCTGCCACTGAACAATACGAGATATCTGAGACCTTGCTTTTCCTGGGGTTCCAAGAACGACTGCACACAAAACGATGATTAACCTACTAGTTACAGGTATGCTCTGACGCTGACAGAGAAGTCAACACCGGCACCCAGAGGCATCTGCCGAGTAACACCACCGCACAACGTCAAAGGTATCGACCTGCGTGATACCCACTATTAACAAAGCCTATCCTTGCATGACCTGTCGCAGGCAGCAAGAAAACCGCTACTACTGTTACAACCCGACCCATCTATCGCAGAGGTCTTTTTTTCCCTTGGCTCTTGCCTTGGGACCTTTTCCCCTCTGCCCTTCAAACCGCTACCCTTTGTTCAACATTCGACCCAGTCTACCTCCAGATGAGCGCGTATTAATGGTTAACCTTAACCAGACGTACGCAAACATCGCAGTACCCACAACCTGCGACACCTCACTTTAGTGAATACTAATCCTTATGCAGAGATGGCACTAGACCTTTTGTGTTGGCCATCAAGCCGGTGTGGGCATGGAGGGGCTCCACCTCTTTAAAATTAGAAGTAAATAAATAAATAAAACTACACTCCTGGAAATGGAAAAAAGAACACATTGACACCGGTGTGTCAGACCCACCATACTTCCTCCGGACACTGCGAGAGGGCTGTACAAGCAATGATCACACGCACGGCACAGCGGACACACCAGGAACCGCGGTGTTGGCCGTCGAATGGCGCTAGCTGCGCAGCATTTGTGCACCGCCGCCGTCAGTGTCAGCCCGTTTGCCGTGGCACACGGAGCTCCATCGCAGTCTTTAACACTGGTAGCATGCCGCGACAGCGTGGACGTGAACCGTATGTGCAGTTGACGGACTTTGAGCGAGGGCGTATAGTGGGCATGCGGGAGGCCGGGTGGACGTACCGCCGAATTGCTCAACACGTGGGGCGTGAGGTCTCCACAGTACATCGATGTTGTCGCCAGTGGTCGGCGGAAGGTGCACGGGCCCGTAGACCTGGGACCGGACCGCAGCGACGCACGGATGCACGCCAAGACCGTAGGATCCTACGCAGTGCCGTAGGGGACCGCACCGCCACTTCCCAGCAAATTAGGGACACTGTTGCTCCTGGGGTATCGGCGAGGACCATTCGCAACCGTCTCCATGAAGCTGGGCTACGGTCCCGCACACCGTTAGGCCGTCTTCCGCTCACGCCCCAACATCGTGCAGCCCGCCTCCAGTGGTGTCGCGACAGGCGTGAATGGAGGGACGAATGGAGACGTGTCGTCTTCAGCGATGAGAGTCGCTTCTGCCTTGGTGCCAATGATGGTCGTATGCGTGTTTGGCGCCGTGCAGGTGAGCGCCACAATCAGGACTGCATACGACCGAGGCACACAGGGCCAACACCCGGCATCATGGTGTGGGGAGCGATCTCCTACACTGGCCGTACACCACTGGTGATCGTCGAGGGGACACTGAATAGTGCACGGTACATCCAAACCGTCATCGAACCCATCGTTCTACCATTCCTAGACCGGCAAGGGAACTTGCTGTTCCAACAGGACAATGCACGTCCGCATGTATCCCGTGCCACCCAACGTGCTCTAGAAGGTGTAAGTCAACTACCCTGGCCAGCAAGATCTCCGGATCTGTCCCCCATTGAGCATGTTTGGGACTGGATGAAGCGTCGTCTCACGCGGTCTGCACGTCCAGCACGAACGCTGGTCCAACTGAGGCGCCAGGTGGAAATGGCATGGCAAGCCGTTCCACAGGACTACATCCAGCATCTCTACGATCGTCTCCATGGGAGAATAGCAGCCTGCATTGCTGCGAAAGGTGGATATACACTGTACTAGTGCCGACATTGTGCATGCTCTGTTGCCTGTGTCTATGTGCCTGTGGTTCTGTCAGCGTGATCATGTGATGTATCTGACCCCAGGAATGTGTCAATAAAGTTTCCCCTTCCTGGGACAATGAATTCACGGTGTTCTTATTTCAATTTCCAGGAGTGTAAAAAAAAACACGTAACGAGCATGTTGGTAGGACAATAGGGGACTGTTCAAAGAGTATAATTTCAGTTTCAGTAGTGTATTCTAGCATGTTTCCTAACCCAATCAGAAAACATTACGATTAAAATAACTGGTATAGGATTTGTGGCTAAATACGCGTCTGTTGTGAATCAAAGCGAGAATGACGACCTTTATTAAAATATTTTCGTGCGATTACGAGAGTAGGAGATCGATCTGGGTTTTACTGGTTAAATATGTCGGTTACTGGTTACCGTGTAAGTACGCTGTGTAGAAAAATCACGTACGTAGTTCGACTCCTGGACCATGTCGATTAAGACAGCGGAACTTCTTACGACTTCGCAAGAAGTGGACAAGATTCACCGGAGTGGACTGCATCCACAGTGTTGTTCAGCCGAATACGCAACACGGCATAGGTTTCTTCTGTGTGATCAATGATTAATTCCATGGATGTAATTCTACGACTAATGAACGCAGAATTCTTATAAACAGTAGTGCAACCGTAACCAGTATAACAATTTGGGACATCTTCACTTTCGGTAACAGATGTTTCCCTTTTACGGTATCCGTAATTCTCTTCATGTCCCTAGACATTTTCGTTCTCTTTCTTCGTAGTTCCTAATTTTGACACCCAGTCTCTCATTTAACAGGAATGTTGCATTTTCATTCGAATTTCTTCCGCTATTTTGATCTAACATTTCAAGGGTATAGATTCATATCTTTCTTCTAATATCACTATATCTTGGCTCGTTTGATCTTTTCCTTCCGTCCATAATTCGTCATTAAACTAAAAACAGTCTAATCTCTCGCATGCCACCATGCTCCCATATAACACAGATTTTAAAATAATTCTCCACACTTGCCTGTAACTTGGACGAACCATTTTGAATACAGCTGTCGTTTTAAGAAAATGAAATGCTGTGTAATGTGTTGTCCCTTCACCCTAGTCTTTCAATAGGGGAACTTGTACTGAATAAGCGAGTATTCAGGTCTTACTTGAGATTAACACCTGAAAGTTCTTTAATGTTTCAGTTATTCAACTAATCAGTACTCTGGTTAGACTTTCCTCTCAGTGACGAACATTCCAACTGGTTCTGCCCCCTTCTTCTGCTACTGGATCTCCTCCTATTTTTTTTATCTCCTAGTAGGCCGTTTGTTATTATTATTTACGCCGTAGTGCTAAAAGCTGATTATCGTAGGGTCAATCTAGCTTTGAGGCGAGAATATAAATTGTACCACACAGGGTGTAATATGCTTGAACCGATCGACTTGTTACAATGGTAAGGCACTGTACTCGCATTCGGTGGGAAATGAAATGATCGTATGGTACTGATGGCCGGAGGTTCCCACTTGGAGAAGTTCGGCCGTCGAGTTGCAAGTCTTTTCAGTTGACGCCAAACTGGCTACTTGAATCTCGATGATGAGGAAAGATGATGAGGACAACACAATACTCAGTCCCCAACAGAAAAAAATTCCCGACCTAGCCGTAAATCAAACCGGAGACTGCTGCATGCCTGTCAAGCGCGCTGGCTTTCAGCTAAAGGGGTGGACATTCAGTAGAAGAGAGGTTCAAATACCAGTCCGTAAATTTATATTTGTGTCGTCTCTGTAACAGAGGGTACATTTTCTTTGACGAAGACACCACTAATGTCCTTCCACATATTATCCGAGCAGGTCGGTCGTGTCTAATTGTGGTATCGTCAAGAGATCGCGGTGCCATGCCAACGTCGGCAAGGCGTATCGATACCAGAGACATTAGTGTTAGCTCGCTACTATCCACAACGACGTACAGGAGACGCTAATGAAGACCACGCCTCCAATATGAGCTCTGCAGTGCCCTCAGGTTGATATCAAAACAGTGTCAAGGATGTAAGAGCTCGCACAGTTCCAGACCTCATCTGAGCGAGTGAACATCATAGTATAAAACCGAAAAGATAGTAAAAGTTTCTGATAGACTTCATCATTTAAACGTGGAACATTGTACTGCAAGACAACAGTTTGTTAATCTGTGTATCTAGCAATGTTTTAATAGCCAATAATTGTAACTTACCAAGCAATCCTGTTACAAAGGTCTGTGACATATTTAAGTAATGTCATAAAGTGAGTTAATACGAGTACACTGAAGCGCCAAATAAACTGCTGTGGGCATGCGTAGTCAAATATAGGGATATGTAAACGGGCAGAATACAACGCAGCGGTCGGCAACGCCTACATAAGAGAACAAGTGTCTGACACAGTTGTTAGACCGGTTACTGCTGCTACAATTACAGTTTATCAAGATTTAAGTGAGTCTGAACGTGGTGTTATAGTCGGCGCACGAGCGATGGGGCACAAAATCTCCGAGGTAGCGATGAAGTGAGGATTTTCACTTACGACCATTCCACTAGTATACCCTGAATATCAGGAATCCAGTAAAACATCAAATCTCCAACATCGCTGCTGCTGGAAAAAGATCCTGCCAAAACTGGACCAATGATGACTGAAGAGTATCGTTCAACGTGACAGAAGTGCAACCCTTCCGCAAATTGCTGCAGATTTCAGTGCGAGGCCATCAACAATTATCAGCGTGCTGACCATTCAACGGAACATCATCAATATGGGCTTTCGCAGTCGAAGGCCCACCCGTGTACCCTTGATGACTGCACGGAACAAAGCCTTATGGCTCGGCAGGGCCCGTCAACACCGGCATTGGCCTGTTGATGACTGGAAACATGTTGCCTGGTCGGAAGAGTCTCGTTTAATATTGTATCGAGCGGATGGACGTGTATAGGTATGAAGACAACCTCATGAATCCATGGATCCTGCATGTCACCTGGGGATTGTTCAAGCTGGTGGAGACTCTGTTATGGTGTGGGGCGGGTGCAGTGGAAGTGATGTGGGACACCTGATACGTCTAGATAGTCTCCGACAAGTGACACGTATGTAAGCATCTTGTCTGATCACCTGTATCCATTTACGTCCATTCGGCATTCCAGCGGACTTGAGCAACTCCAGGAGGACAATGCGACATCCCACACGTCCAGAATTGCTACAAGGTGGCTCCAGGGACACTCTTCTGAGTTTAATCATTTCCGCTGGCCACCAAACACCCCAGATATGAATATTATTGAGCATAGCTGTGATGCCTTAGAACGTACTGTTCAGAAGAGATCTCCACCCCTCATAGTCTTACGGATTTATGGACAGTCCTGCAGTATTCATGGTGTCAGTTCCCTCCAGCACTACTTCAGAAATTAATCGAGTCATGCCAAGTCGTGTTGTGGCACTTCTGCGTGCCTAAGGGGGCCGTACACGATATTAGACAGGTGTACCAGTTTCTTTGGCTATTCAGGGTATTTCATGTGTTCTAGTATGATGAGCCTTCTCGCAGAGCAATCATAGAACCCACAGTTCCGCCAGACGAAAGTACTTTCACCCGATCAAACACAAATGACCCTGTCGTCAACTGTACATTTCTTCCTTCTTTCTGTATGTCTTCTGAAAACATTCTCGTCTTATCGTTGCAGAACGATAAAGGCGAACATTTACACCCTCACCTGGATACAGACATACCACATAGAGGCCCACCGATTATAAGCGCTCATCACAGTGAAAAATTGGAATTTTAGGAATTTTAGGGTTGAATGTCCGGTTGTTACTTCCGCTCAAAAGCAGCTGCTAGGTTTGTTAGCGAGTCTATGGCTTCTTGGTAGAGAAACGCAACATAGTTATTAATTACTTGGTGCATTTATATAAAATCCTATGTTTTTCTTAACGTTTCCGTTATCGACATTAATAGTAAATAAAGCTAAATGATTCTCTTTTATATTTTTATTTTATTTAGGTTAAACGTTGGTCAATTTATTAATTTGAGCGTGGTACGCGTACAAATGTTGAGAGACTCGATTTCATAACGTGCAGACGAACTACTGTTACCAGAGTAATAAAGTGAGAATGGAAACTAAAACAAATTACTTTAGGTACCAAAATAGGTGTCGTTACATAAAAATTCGACTTCTATAGCAACCTAGAAGGCAAATTAGAGGGTATAATAATAGCGCTAGCTATTACGTAGCAGTACTTTTCATACTTGTCATTGTTGCGATAATAATGAGGCAACATTTCAGACTTCAGCACTGGAACCGTAGCCGAGGACTGTTGAACTTCAGCAGCCGTTTAGCTAAAATGTCAAGAGTCACTGTTTCCTTCAACTTGTGTTAACCAAATTCTCAACACGGACGGTTGAGCGGTCAATAATCGGGATGTCTGCAGTGTCTCATGCTAAGACCAGTCACTACCGTGACCACGACCATTTGAGCGCAACAAGCCGCTCACTAAATCAGTTGCTTCGGTATCTACACGTGGTTTTTAGTGTGTGAAAAATGTTTCAAGTTTACCGATAACGAATGTAAGGTGCAGCTCCAAACACGAAGATAATGTTAACAAAACGTTGGCTAAGGTTAACAATAAATGACTAAATCGGCACTTATTACAGGTGCAGTATTGTCTTCGATATATTGCGACATCGATAGTTTTTATTACAGACGTCAGACCATCCGACGCGTACTAGTTTTATTAATTTCAAATTCTGTAATTACGAGTGTATCCAGCATTCGAACTCTAAATAACTGTACATTTAATGAAGTCTTTGTGAATGCTGACAGCGACCTGAAGCGTAATCAATTTAACGGCGACTAAATATTCATTTCAAACAAATGAGTTTAATTCGTGCATATGAACGAAATCTGATTACTATCGATACACATGGTCTAGCAGAACGAGTAATATCGAAGTGTAACTAGTGTGACATGTTGTTATGATTACCGATATTAAATCACCTTGGTGGAGCTGCAGGTATGGAAACACAGGATGGTTGTTACATCACAACAATGGTTCAAATGGCTCTGAGCACTATGGGACTCAACATCTTAGGTCATAAGTCCCCTAGAACTTAGAACTACTTAAACCTAACTAACCTAAGGACATCACACACACCCATGCCCGAGGCAGGATTCGAACCTGCGACCGTAGCAGTCCCGCGGTTCCGGACTGCAGCGCCAGAACCGCACGGCCACCGCGGCCGGCATCACAACAATGTATGCGGACAGGAATGTTGGCAGTTCGTCAGAAGCCCCACTCTTTGGAAGTCAGTAGCATACATATATTCACATGTAGACCACTGAAATTGCTGTATTAGCTTCAACCCACTTTAATTGGAGTGGTGGTTTGGACGTGTTAGAGAGTCAAAAAGATAACCAAATTCCATGAAATGTTTGGTATCTCTGAAATTAGTGAAGAAAGACACTGTTGTCACTTTGAGTCAAATAAGTGACGAAGTCTGATAGTTCTCTAACTCCTGTTTCAATGATGAGATTGGAAATTTTGAGCTGGTACTGTCGAATCAATGCATCGAGTACAATAAGTATCTCTCTTGTTTTCTTCTTTGACTTTTAGGCTGGTACGTAGAAAACAATGCCTATTTGGTTGTCGGCATTATTATATTTGGATGTACTTCATAATCCGCTGAATGTTGCAAAGTAAGTTCCCCTGAATCTTATAATTTTTGTACCGTGTAGTATTTCGCAAACACCACGCTGAACGGATGAAGCTGCTCAATATTTCATGTATATATACTTGAAACTATAAACGATTTATTTGTTCTGTAAGAGTTATAGCTGGAAAATTAAGGAGACGTCAATTCAAGATCTTAATAAAATTTAACAAGTAGTTAATAATTAATGTAAAGCACCACAGCTACATTAACAAACATTTGTTGTGTCACAACTATTTTCGTTCTCTTATAACATCATCAGGTTGCCTGAAGTTAAAGAAAACAAGAAATCAGGCTAAAAGCTACAGTATGCTGTTCTAAAACAACGTAATCGACTGTGACACAACAAATGTGTATTAATACATCCACGGTAGTTTTTCTTAATCAATAATAATAATGTCATTTAGGGTGGAACTCAGTGTCATCAAGGTTAGTCAGACGCCACCGACTCTCCGGGAAGCTTGGTGGCTATTTCTGAGTGATTCATACGAAAACTAAATTATGAGACTAGTGCGATTTATTTATTTTAATATTCATAGAAATACTCTGCATAGTACTTTTTGGGAATCCGACCCGTCGAATAGAAGCAAAACAGAGTCATGGAGTTACACTACTGGCCTTTAAAATTGCCACACCAAGAAGTAATTCAGATGATAAACGGGTATTCATTGGACCAATATATTATACTAGAACTGACATGTGATTACATTTTCACGCAATTTGGGTGCATAGATCCTGAGAAATCAGTACCCAGAACAACCACCTCTGGCCGTAATAAAGGCCGTGATACGCCTCTGCATTGAGTCAAACAGAGCTTGGATGGCGTGTACAGGTACAGCTAGCTGCCCATGCAGTTTCAACACGATACCACAGTTCATCAAGTGTAGTGACTGGCGTATTGTGACGAGCCAGTTGCTCGGCCACCATTGACCAGACGTTTTCAATTGGTGAGAGATCTGGAGAATGTGCTGGCCAGGGCAGCAGTCGAATATTTTCTGTATCCGAATGAAGGGTAAAGCCACGGGTCGTAACACATCTGAAATATAGCGTCCACTGTTCAAAGTGCCGTCAATGCGAACAAGAGGTGACCGAGACTTGTAACCAGTGGCACCCCATACCATCACTCCGGGTGATACGCCAATATGGCGATGACGAATACACGCTTCCAATGTGCGTTCACCGCGATGCCGCCAAACACGGATGCGACCGTCATGATGCTGTTAACAGAACCTGGATTCATCCGAAAAAATGACGTTTTGCCATTCGTGCATCCAGGTTCGTTGTTGAGTACACCATCGCAGGCGCTCCTGTCTGTGATGCAGCGTCAAGGGTAACCGCCGCCGTGGTCTCCGAGCTGATAGTCCATGCTGCTGCATACGTCGTCGAACAGTTAGTGTAGATGGTTGTTGTCTTGCAAACCTCCCCATCTGTTGACTCAGGGATCGAGACGTGGCTGCACGATCCGTTACAGCCATGCGGATAAGATGCCTGTCATCACGAGTGCTAGTGATACGAGGCCGTTGGGATCCAGCACGGCGTTCCGTATTACCCTCCTGAGCCCAACGGTTCCATATTCTGCTAACAGTCATTGGATCTCGACCAATGCGAGCAGCAAAGTCGCGATACTATAAACCTCAATCGAGATAGGCTACAATCCCACCTTTATCAAAGTCGGAAATGTGATGGTACACATTTCTCCTCCTTACACGAGGCATCACAACAACGTTTCACCAGGCAACGCCGGTCAACTGCTGTTTGTGTATGAGACATCGGTTGGAAACTTTCCTCCTGTCAGCACGTAGTAGGTGTCGCCACCGGCGCCAACCTTGTGTGAATGCTCTGAAAATCTAATCACTTGCATATCACAGCATCTTCTTCCTGCCGGTTAAATTTCGCGTCTGTAGCACGTCATCTTCGTGGTGTAGCAATTTTAAGGGGCAGTAGTGTATTATACGTAACCTTTCGGGATGAATGGTTTTACGCTTGGACGGGCGCTTATGCAAACGGCGAGTGGTGGAAAGCTGTAAAACTTGTTTCATCTATTGCTTTGTCTAATAAGAAGACAATTAAATTTATTTAACAGCAACTTGTGGACGAATGACATGTGAATCTTGTAGAAAATGTTTTCGGGACGTATTCTGCCCTAGGATCAATCCAGTAAGTCTTCACGGAAGGACGGTTTACAGGTCATGTGGAGACTGCGCGAACTACAAGCACCTCAGGCGCAGAAATCAAAGAGCGAATTACTTAGACCCTCGTTTATGTCACGGAGTACGGAAGGCGGTGATTCACGTCAAGAGTTACACATACCATACTGAGAAGCATGTGGCAGTGGTCGGGAGGCGTAAGGTAACCCTGGTTTACCGGCCGCAGCAAACACCTTGAACTGCATGGAATCCCGTAAAAATTGCCGGTGCGTGATCCTATTCGTCACTAAAATTCTGTTTGCTAAGAGCTGGAGATTGGCAAAGAACATGAAAGCTCATGCTTTCCGGAAGATAAAGATCCAAAGGAATTGTATACCGTTGAAGTTAATTTGAACGCTGAGGACTATTAGTCTTTCCTGACCAAAAAGTTGTCGGTTTACGGTGGACAAAGAGACGTGGACATGGACTTCGGGGAAAGGAATGAATATCACAGTTTAACGTCCCGCCGACAGCAAGATCAATAGAGACTGGGAAAAAGTCAGACGTCTGAAAAACTTGTCTGACCAGAAATATAAGGGGCAGTCACATGAAAACGGGACGGATGAGAAAAAGTAGTTGAACTGTTTATTTCAAAAGTTATCGCCATAACTGCTAATACATTTATCCCACTATAGCACAAGACTCTTAATGTCTTCATGGGAAAATGTTTGCGGTTGCCACTAGTCAACCCTCAGACATGGTTGTTGCTTACTAAATCAACATTTGTAGAGTAGAATTAACGGCAGGACATTATATCCAAACGTGTTTTGCTTAACTTGCAGTTGGTGTCAGCGTCCAGGCGCAGCTTCCTTTACGTAACCTTGCTGAAAACGAACGCGGTAAAAGTGTTGATTTAGATGTGACTGAAGGATGATTTGTGATAACCACTTTTTATGTTCACTTTACGCAGTTTAAGAGACCGAAGCTCACAAGCATTTTCAAATGGTTCAAATGGCTCTGAGCACTACGCGACTTAACTTCTGAGGTCATCAGTCGCCTAGAACTTAGAACTAATTAAACCTAACTAACCTAAGGACATAACACACATCCATGCCCGAGGCAGGATTCGAACCTGCGACCGTAGCGGTCGCTCGGCTCCAGACTGTAGCGCCTAGAACCGCACGGCCACTCCGGCCGGCCCAAGCATTTTCACATGCACTATGTCACAATACTCACACAAAAAATTAATATGCAATTTTTCATTGATATGCCAGCTTCTTACCAAAGAGTGTCGTGAAGCGAACCGGTAAACAGCAGAATTACAAGTGACGCCAGCTTCAAAGCATATTTTAATTTAATATTGTTCTAGAAGCATCCAGAACATCCGATGATTCAGATTGCTTGTACACACATCTCCACTTTAAGATTTAATACAACTGCAAATAAGCCTGTTTCTCGAAAATGAAAAAATTTTGCAAATTAAAAATTTTTTGTGGGAATAAAATGTATTTGTGTCACGTCAATATAAATTAGACATTTTTCATGTAAATGCTATGACATAGGTATATATTTTATAAGTTGCTAAATTAATGAAATGTAAGCAGTATTTTTTGTGAAAGACCTTACATTGATTTTATAAGTCAGACATAAAAACAAGGTTGTATTTTATATTTTGTTGTGACATTGATGCGAAGACTAATTTTCGTAGCATAATCCGGTAGCGTTTAAAATAATTCATAAAAACTCGACTGACTTTGGACAAGACAGAGATTCGGCAGAAAACTAAATCATTGTGTAAATATCAGAAACCATAAATGAGATATTTTGTATCCGAAAACAAGTGCAACCATAGCTGAAAAGTTACTAGACAATCTTGGTTTGTTGTAGTACTGAACCATGACTGTACCCAAGCACGCACCTGGTCACCCGAAGTAAATCGATGGCGACGAATGTCTTTCTTCAGTGCTAAAAGGTATGGAAATCGCATGGGAAGAGTCGGGACTGAATGGAGGATGTGTAAGGGTATTCCAGCGAAACTTCTGCAGATTACTCGTAATAATGTTGGCAACATATGTCTCCATATGCAACCGCAAACTTTTATCCATGGAGTATCTGACCGTCTTGTCTCGCATTGGGCTACATGTATGAACATTTACGGCGCTTACGTGTGAAATAATAAAGAATTTACGCACTTTTTTCACAAATGTAAATTTCTATGTGTAGGATGAAAAAGTTGCAACTTCTGTGTGGTCCTTGTCACCATACCAGGATGGAAAACGCACTGAGGTATGTGCACATAAATTTGATTTTAAGAATGCAGAGGGAACATGAGTCACTTTAGTTCAAGCTTTAGGCTGACATGTTTTAATGAGTTGTGCATGCTGGTCCAAAAATTGTACTAACCTTGCTCTAATCAGACTGAGCTTTTCTCACGCTACCGTCTTATCAGACACTAGAAACAGCTGTTACTCTGTAATATCTCTTAGGAATGTCTTACTGAATCGGATACTAAGCGCTCTTTGCTTCTGCGTCTGACGCTCACTTAAATTTGGTTATTACTCACAAGCCCCGATAGACAAAACTTTTCCATTACTGCACTGTCTCACGCCTCTCCATTGACAACATGCGTCCGCACTCGCATACACCTACTTACACAGCGCAACGCTAATGCAAATGCAGAAGGATAATTTACAATACTAATGCTCAAGTACATGATGTTGTATGTGTTAATTACTGGACAAGTGAAACCTACAGTATATACAAAAAGCTGTGTGTATTATAACTGCAAGATAAATCGCCTTTGCAGTGTACACAAGAAGAGTTATATTGTTTACAGATGGCTCGAATTTACTTTCCATGACACAAGCATTAAAAATTTAACTTTAAATGTTTAAGTTCCCACTACTAAAGAATTCCTTCCAGTATTTCGTTAATTCACTAAATTACACTGACATATTTAAGGTATTTACATATTACGTCGTACACATGTTTTCTTGTTACTGTTTTGAATGTGTTGGTTTCAAAGTTGTAAATCTGGAACTCTCCTACATGACACATGACATGGACGACAGTTGCTGGAGGCGGAAGCTTCTTCCTCCTTAAATCCGTTTCCTTTCTTCTCTTCCTCACCTTCACCATTTCTGCGCGCTTAACTTTCGATTACAAGTTTCAACATATTTACCAAGACGCCAGTATTCAGTCTCCAGCTACACTTTCGTTAAGTGTTAACTCCTCCGAAACTGCTTCACTTTCACTTCTTTTTCATCACAGTACCTCTGTCACCTTCTGCTCGATCTTATCCCAAAATACTGTTTCTGTCCTCAACACACAACCCGTATCTTCATAAAAGTACACCGGCGGAAAAGAATCGCAGCACCAAAAAGGAGTTGTGCGACATAAACAAAAGTTGGTAGGCATATTTCTACATCTGAAAGATGATGTCTATAAATATTTAGCATCCAGTCGCATAAGCGTGTCCCCTATTTACCGGGTAATCAAAAAGTCAGTATAAATTTGTAAATTTAATAAACCACGGAATAATGTATATAGAGAGGTAAAAATTGGCACACATGATTGGAATGACATGGCGTTTTATTAGAACCACAAAAAAAAACAAAGTTCACAAAATGTCCGACAGATGGCGCTGGACAGCAAAACGTCAGTGAATGCGCATGGCAATCGTGTATAAAAGGAGCTGTAATGAGAGAGAGAATCAGATGCGCCAGCAGTCGCAGCATGTTGACGTTTCCTGAAAAGGCGCTTTTAGTGAATCTGTATTATCAGAATGGGGAATGAGCTAGTTCAGCGTTACGATCCTATCGCCAACAGGAAGGGGATTCGAACGGGTAAAGGTCCGTTGACAAATGCAGCTGTGGAGAGAATGATTTCGAAGTTCGAAGCCACGGGTTGTTTAGACGATAGACCCTGTAGTGGCCGACCGAGCACAAGGAGTAATGCTGCTGAGACGGTTCAGGAAGAAATGGAGACTGTAGCGGGTTTGTCTATGCACGGGGAAGTCAGCGCTCGTGCAGTCGCACGTCGCACCGGCATTCCATACACTACTGTTTGGTGGGCACTTAGGCGTACCCTCCAATGCTATCCGTACAAAATCCATCGGCATCATGAACTGTTACCTGGCGATTTAGTGAAGCGGAGGGCATATGCGGTGTGGGCGTTTCCAAAGATGGCGGAAGATGACGATTGGTTGAGTAACGTGTTGTGGACCGACGAAGCTCATTTCACGCTACGAGACAACTGCAGAATTTGGGCTACCGAAAATCGTATAACTGTCGTGGAAACTGCTTTGCACGACGAGAAAGTCACGGTATGGGTTGGATTTACCACATCTACCGTTATCGGGCCTTTTTTCTTCGAGGAATGCGTGATTCTGGTTTTATAACTGCTACCGTGACGGTTGAGAGGTACGCCGATATGTTACAAAATCGCATCATCCCCAGCCTGGCTGATAAACACCTGCTGGAACGTACGATGTTTATGCAGGATGGCGCTCCACCTCATATTGCTAGACGCGTGAAAGATCTCTTGTGCGCGTCGTTTGGTGATGATCGTGTACTCAGCCACCACTTTCGTCATGCTTGGCCTCCCAGGTCCCCAGACCTCAGTCCGTGTGATTATTGACTTTGGGGTTACCTGAAGTCGCAAGTGTATCGTGATCGACCGACATCTCTAGGGATGCTGAAAGACAACATCCGACGCCAATGCCTCACCATAACTCCGGACATGCTTTACAGTGCTGTTTGCAACATTATTCCTCGACTACAGCTATTGCTGAGGAATGATGGTGGACATATTGAGCATTTTCTGTAAAGAACATCATCTTTGCTTTGTCTTACTTTGTTATGCTAATTATTGCTATTCTGATCAGATGAAGCGCCATCTGTCGGACATTTTTTGAACTTTTGTATTTTTTTGGTTCTAATAAAACCCCTTGCCATTCCAAGCATGTGTGTCAATTTGTACCTCTCTATCTACATTATTCCGTGATTTATTCAGTTTTCAAATTTATACTGACTTTTTCATCACGCAGTATATTAGCGCCACTGTAAAGATGCAAGCCAGGTTTGCTTTAAATACATGCTGTAGCGGTCGTGACCGTTAGTTACCTTCGACATTGGACGTGGTGAGTAGATATCAGTCAAGAATGCCTTTAAGGTGGCAACGACGCCATTATCAGAACCTCACTGGTCCTGAACGAGGTCGTGTAGCAGGGGTACGAGAACTGAGGTTCCTTATTCGATAATCCAGAAAGACTTGGCAGGAATGCAGCCACTGTACATGATAGCTGTTGGCGATGGTCGCGACAATGTGCAATCGCAAGAACACCATCATGTTTGGTATATGGCCCTGGCGCATCCTACATTATCTGCAGCAGCAATCTGAGGAGCAGTTGGCAACACAGTGACACAACGAACTGTTACAAATCGGTTACTTCATGGGCGGCTCCAAGCCAGACGGCCTGTAGCGTGCATTCCACGGACTCCAAACAACCGCCATTTGCGACGTCAGTGGTGTCATGCGAGAGCTCGTTAGAGGGCAGCGTGGAGGTCTGCTGTATTTCCTGATGAAAGCTGGTTCTTCCTCGGTGCCAGTGATGACCGTATGTTGGTTAGAAGGAGTCCAATTAAGGCCAGCAACCAACCTGTCTGCGTGCTAGACACACCTACCTGCACCTTGAGTTTGGGTCTGGGACGCTATATCGTTTGACAGCAGGAACACCCTGACTGCAGAATTGTACTCAATCTGGTGATTCGACCTGTCGTGCTGCTATTCACGAGCAGGGGATGTTTTCCAACAGGATAACGCTCGCCCGCATACCGCTATTGTAACCCAACACGCTCTCGAGAGGGTCACCATGTTGCCTTGGTCTGCTCTGTCACCAGATCTGTCCCAAGTCGTGCACATAGGGGACATTATCGGACGACAATTGCAGCGTCATTCACAAACAGCATTAACCATCCCTGTACTGAATGACCAAATACAACATGCATTGGACTCAATCTGGTGATTCGACCTGTCGTGCTGCTATTCACGAGCAGGGGATGTTTTCCAACAGGATAACGCTCGCCCGCATACCGCTATTGTAAGAGAGGGTCACCATGTTGCCTTGGTCTGCTCCATCACCAGATCTGCCCCAAGTCGTGCACATAGGGGACATTATCGGACGACAATTGCTGCGTCATTCACAAACAGCATTAACCATCCCTGTACTGAATGACCAAATACAACATGCATGGGACTCAATCTGGTGATTCGACCTGTCATGCTGCTATTCACGAGCAGGGGATGTTTTCCAACAGGATAACGCTCGCCCGCATACCGCTATTGTAACCCAACACGCTCTCGAGAGGGTCACCATGTTGCCTTGATCTGCTCTATCACCAGATCTGCCCCAAGTCGTGCACATAGGGGACATTATCGGACGACAATTGCAGCGTCATTCACAAACAGCATTAATCATCCCTGTACTGAATGACCAAATACAACATGCATTGGACTCAATCTGGTGATTCGACCTGTCGTGCTGCTATTCACGAGCAGGGGATGTTTTCCAACAGGATAACGCTCGCCCGCATACCGCTATTGTAAGAGAGGGTCACCATGTTGCCTTGGTCTGCTCCATCACCAGATCTGCCCCAAGTCGTGCACATAGGGGACATTATCGGACGACAATTGCAGCGTCATTCACAAACAGCATTAACCATCCCTGTACTGAATGACCAAATACAACATGCATGGGACTCAATCTGGTGATTCGACCTGTCGTGCTGCTATTCACGAGCAGCATTCCAGGGGATGTTTTCCAACAGGATAACGCTCGCCCGCATACCGCTATTGTAACCCAACACGCTCTCGAGAGGGTCACCATGTTGCCTTGGTCTGCTCTATCACCAGATCTGCCCCAAATCATGCACATAGGGGACATTATCGGACGACAATTGCAGCGTCATTCACAAACACCATTAACCATCCCTGTACTGAATGACCAAATACAACATGCATGGGACTCCATCCCACAAACTGACATCCGGCACTAGTACAACACAGCGCATGCACGTCTGCATGCTTGCACTCAGCAGTACGTCACTTAACACTGGTTATTGGTGAACCAGCATTTCACATTTGCAATGGATTATGTAGTGCTTACATTAATGTATGATGTTGCAATGTTAATCAGTTAAATGTGTACCTAAACAAATGTATTCGCTAAATTTCATTGCTATACATTAATTAATTTTTTGGTGTTGGGGTTTCTATTTGCGTCAGTGTACTTCCAAGTCTGTGACTACCTTTCCATTTTCTCAGCTGTCTTTTTGTTCATTTAGTAGGATAAATGTTAATTTTTATCTAATCGGGTAGAGTATTTCATTTACATAAACAAATAATTTGCACATTAATATTACATGAAAGTACAACTAAAGAACACAGTTACAGATAAGGTAACGAACCTTAAAATATACTTGTTCAATTTTAGCAATTTTATGTAAGGATAAACAGCAAAAACACAAATTAAGTCAACATTAAAAGCATAGACAATAAATAAGATAAAGAACACTATGTGAATCTCCCTGTTTTAATTATAGACGAAAACCTTCCCATCGCAGTAAGGTGACAAAACTTTTTCATTCCGCATCTGTGATAGTTTTGCCCACACCTTCCGACGTTTTCTTGCGTTCTTGTTAGGGGCTGTATTAAATGTTATTTCTACTAGCTAATCTCAAATAAAATGAAATATGTAACTCAGAAAAATGATATCTTCCATGCCACTCGTAGCACCTGGACCTAAACGTAGAAACAATAAAGAACACTTTTTAAGTACAGCTGTGTTGAATAGGATGTCTACATAGTGTTCTATGACAGTTACAGAATAACAGTAATTTCCCAAAATATTAATGAGGACTTGACCATTACTGGCACTGTCGTTTATAATTCTCGTGACCACTGGGCTAAGTCTGTGTCTTTACTAAGATGGTATCTGTTCTTTCCGACATGTCCGAAAGAACAGATACCATCTTAGTAAATATATAGTTAAGGCTCACCGACCACTTGACCATCTTCTTCTTCTGTGCGAATGCACAAACCGTGCCCGAACTCTTACGGGAATCGGCAACGCGCCGCGAGTAATGAGTATAATGGGCGGGGGGCACTACGAATGTAGTGCGGGACAAAACGTTGAGAATGTGGGTTTCGCGGGAGGCGTGCCAGAGATAAATGCCTGCAGTCGCGCTATCCTCTGTGTCTTCGGTAGCTCAGATACATAGAGCGTCTGCCATGTAAGCAGGAGATCCCGGGTTCGAGTCCCGGTTGGGGCACACATTTTCATCTGTCCCCGTTGACGTATGTCAACGCCTGCAAGCAGCTAAGGGTGTTCATTTAATTGTAATTTAAGTCTGTGTCATTTGGCAAGAAAAAAGGCTTCTATAATCGTACATCAGTATTGGCCAGAGATATTCCTAGGTTTGAATTCCACTAGGAACATTGCGCCACACAACAAGGACGGTACAACGTAACGGCATGGAGATTAACGAAACGGAGGATAACTCCCCTAACGTCATTGCCAATCCGTTCTGCCAACGTGAACCATTATTGTTACACTTCATGAAATAGTTTCTCGTCTGTACAGCAGTAACACGAAAACTATAGGTTGCTGCAGTCGTGAACTGAGTGACACTATAACATTTTTTGTTATCGGACTGTACCAGCTTAAGACCTTGTAGCGATCTAGTTGGTCCGGTACTCCTTCATGAAATAATTTCTCGTCTGCACAGCAGTAACACGAAAACTATAGCTTGCTACAGTCGTGAGCTGAGTGACACTATAACATTTTTTGTTATCGGACTGTACCAGCTTAAGACCTTGTAGCGATCTAGTTGGTCCGGTACTCCTTCATGAAATAATTTCTCGTCTGCACAGCAGTAACACGAAAACTATAGCTTGCTACAGTCGTGAACTGAGTGACTCTATAACATTTTTTGTTATCGGACTGTACCAGCTTAAGACCTTGTAGCGATCTAGTTGGTCCGGTACTCCTTCATGAAATAATTTCTCGTCTGCACAGCAGTAACACGAAAACTATAGCTTGCTACAGTCGTGAACTGAGTGACACTATAACATTTTTTGTTATCGGACTGTACCAGCTTAAGACCTTGTAACGATCTAGTAGGTCCGGTACTCCTTCATGAAATAATTTCTCGTCTGCACAGCAGTAACACGAAAACTATAGCTTGCTACAGTCGTCAACTGACACTATAACATTTTTTGTTATCGGACTGTACCAGCTTAAGACCTTGTAGCGATCTAGTAGGTCCGGTACTCCTTCATGAAACAATTTCTCGTCTGCACAGCAGTAACACGAAAACTATAGCTTGCTACAGTCGTGAACTGAGTGACACTATAACATTTTTTGCTATCGGACTGTACCAGCTTAAGACCTTGTAGCGATCTAGTAGGTCCGGTACTCCTTCATGAAACAATTTCTCGTCTGCACAGCAGTAACACGAAAACTATAGCTTGCTACAGTCGTGAACTGAGTGACACTATAACATTTTTTGCTATCGGACTGTACCAGCTTAAGACCTTGTAACGATCTAGTTGGTCCGGTACTCCTACACAGGCCGTTCAGAGGCCTGTTTAAGTTTCTCTGCTACGTAACGAGCCAAGAGAAACCTAAAGAAAATGAAGACACGAACGAATTAAGACACTGGCTACGAGCGGACATTGATTGAAATCAATAGCGACGGTTGAAAATTTGTGCTGGACCGTGGTTCGAGCCCGGGTCTGCTGCTTACGAGGCAAATTTTCTGACCGCTAAGCTATCCAAACACAGAGGTCGTTGCAGCTGCACGGGATACCCTAGCAAACTTCCCGCCCGACACAAATTCTCAACTTATCCATTCACTGCTAATGTAGAACTCCTTGGCACTTATCCTCCTTACTCGCAGCATTTCGCTAGTCTCGTAATAGGTCGGGCTTGGTGTGCATCTACACTGTAGAAATCATTTTCCGTCTCGCTTAATTATGTACATGAAAATTGTTGCTAAGTTGCAGGGTTAAGTTACAAGTGGCGAATTAACCTCTTCTTCTAGTTTTGAAAACTGTCGTAATAAGAATAGTACCCTGCCACGCTGTTCTCTGAATCAATAGGGAACGAAGTAGCAGGCCATAGCAGCAAGAACGGTTTCAGCACTGCGACAATGGGCCGGAAGCCAAGAAGCATCCAGGGGTGTCTGTAGCCACTCAAAAATGCTTTTATATTATACCAAGCCGGATTATTCGTTGAGGTAAATGATAAAACTAACTGATTGTTTAAATATAATTAGGGAGAAAGAGGCGCTTGATGGGTATGTGAAAAAGTTTCATCTACAGCAAAGCCATGTTTTAAATGTATTTCTTAGTTCTCATTGGCAGTTTGGAATTACACTCCTGGAAATTGAAATAAGAACACCGTGAATTCATTGTCCCAGGAAGGGGAAACTTTATTGACACATTCCTGGGGTCAGATACATCACATGATCACACTGACAGAACCACAGGCACATAGACACAGGCAACAGAGCATGCACAATGTCGGCACTAGTACAGTGTATATCCACCTTTCGCAGCAATGCAGGCTCCTATTCTCCCATGGAGACGATCGTAGAGATGCTGGATGTAGTCCTGTCGAACGGCTTGCCATGCCATTTCCACCTGGCGCCTCAGTTGGACCAGCGTTCGTGCTGGACGTGCAGACCGCGTGAGGCGACGCTTCATCCAGTCCCAAACATGCTCAATGAGGGACAGATCCGGAGATCTTGCCGGCCAGGGTAGTTGACTTACACCTTCTAGAGCACGTTGGGTGGCACGGGATACATGCGGACGTGCATTGTCCTGTTGGAACAGCAAGTTCCCTTGCCGGTCTAGGAATGGTAGAACGATGGGTTCGATGACGGTTTGGATGTACCGTGCACTATTCAGTGTCCCCTCGACGATCACCAGTGGTGTACGGCCAGTGTAGGAGATCGCTCCCCACACCATGATGCCGGGTGTTGGCCCTGTGTGCCTCGGTCGTATGCAGTCCTGATTGTGGCGCTCACCTGCACGGCGCCAAACACGCATACCACCATCATTGGCACCAAGGCAGAAGCGACTCTCATCGCTGAAGACGACACGTCTCCATTCGTCCCTCCATTCACGCCTGTCGCGACACCACTGGAGGCGGGCTGCACGATGTTGGGGCGTGAGCGGAAGACGGCCTAACGGTGTGCGGGACCGTAGCCCAGCTTCATGGAGACGGTTGCGAATGGTCCTCGCCGATACCCCAGGAGCAACAGTGTCCCTAATTTGCTGGGAAGTGGCGGTGCGGTCCCCTACGGCACTGCGTAGGATCCTACGGTCTTGGCGTGCATCCGTGCGTCGCTGCGGTCCGGTCCCAGGTCGACGGGCACGTGCACCTTCCGCCGACCACTGGCGACAACATCGATGTACTGTGGAGACCTCACGCCCCACGTGTTGAGCAATTCGGCGGTACGTCCACCCGGCCTCCCGCAAGCCCACTATACGCCCTCGCTCAAAGTCCGTCAACTGCACATACGGTTCACGTCCACGCTGTCGCGGCATGCTACCAGTGTTAAAGACTGCGATTGAGCTCCGTATGCCACGGCAAACTGGCTGACACTGACGGCGGCGGTGCACAAATGCTGCGCAGCTAGCGCCATTCGACGGCCAACACCGCGGTTCCTGGTGTGTCCGCTGTGCCGTGCTTGTGATCATTGCTTGTACAGCCCTCTCGCAGTGTCCGGAGCAAGTATGGTGGGTCTGACACACCGGTGTCAATGTGTTCTTTTTTCCATTTCCAGGAGTGTATTTCATTGATAATGATGAATGTCATTTCTGATTTATGTTTAATAAGCAAAAATCGCAGACCAAACGCTTATGACACAGCAGGCTGGATTCATATTGGGAAACTGGGCACCAATCAAATCCTCTCCCTTACAGAACTCTTAGAGAAAGGATTTGAAAACAAACTACTCACAGGTGTAGCTCAGGTAAACTTAAATTTTGCATACGATACCGTCAATCACTCAGTCATAGAATACTCATGAAAAAACTCTGCATTTAAGAACCATTAGGTCACAAAAATTATTGATCTCTGTTGCAAAACAGACTGTTTTTTGTAACACTGGTGGGTAGAAAAATTCGTTGGCGTCGACAAAACAGAGGCGTCGACAAAACAAACGTCTCGCCCAGAGCAATGTCGTGACCTCCGTTTTATTTAATAAATACACAAATGATCAACCAATACCAGATTGTGCTACCTGTCACGCTCACAACAGGCAAACAGAGAGCTGAACCTCGAACAAGGAAAGAGCTTTGAGGAAGAGGAAAGAAAACTGGAAAACTTGGAAGAGGAAAGAAAACTGGAAAACTTGTTAAACATCATGCCTGAATGTTACCAAAAGCATTCCGTCAAACCATACCCCAAGAAAACACAAATTAGCGCTTTTCACCTTCTCTCAGAATGGGCAAACAGGAACCTGAAAGTCACCTGGAATGGCAGCAGCCTGGAACACAACGCCAAGAAGTTGCCGCCAGGAATAACATCTTGAGGGAACTAGTAATGGGAAGCCAGACCAGTTGCTTTAAGAAGAACTTCTCAAGCTGTTTGTTTATCCACTGCCATATACGCACGATGACCCCTATGATCCAGATCTGCACATCCAAAGAAGAAGGGTCAATAAAAGCCTAAATGTCATATGTAGGCTAATAATAAAATGCATGAACTCCACACTACTTGGTAATCTGTATTAAGCAAACGGATTCTCAGATCCTCAATCCTGAAGAATTGCACATGAGCATACAGAAAAATTTTAACAGACTTTAGATGAGCGCCACCCTCTACAAAATGCCTCACGCGGCCCTGGAACACTTAAATCACGCTAGAGATATCTTGCAACCGAGCTAAACAAACACACTAACGAATATATCCAAATGGGACCTTAAAGACGAAGCAGGCAACAAATCTGATTGTGGTGTACTTCAGGACATGTAGCATCTTGACGCGTTAATACCCGGTAAATAGATTTTAAAACTGGAATTTCTGAGATTTGATACAAATTGGAAAATAATTGCTGCTCGGGGTAGATGTCACCAGATGGTGGTTGCGCGCGTGTTGTCGTCCGCAATACTCTCAATTCAGCGCACTTCTTTTTTTTTAAAAAAAAAAAAAAAGAAAAGAGAAAAAAAAGAAAGATCTGTCAGCGCTTGAAGGCGAGTTCAGCGAGAAGCGGACTGCGTAGGGTATTAAAACCACCAATAAATTCAATTACCCGTGTGGACCTGTGTCCGACTAGGGTAGACTGTACGACAACATCATTGTTAGAGGACGAATGATCGAATCATCCAGTGTATGGTTTGCCAGAAAAATTCCACAAGATACAAGAAATGACCTATACAGGTATCCAAGTGACTTACTGCATAATACTCAATGAAAATCAAACGATCAGTGTTCGGTCGTTAACGTCCACTATAGTCCGTGAGAAGAGTGATTGGTACTGACAGTTCCGGCGGGCAGACGGCGCTGTTGCCGAACGTGGCTCACAGCACGCGGCGCTCTGTCTGCTACACGCATTCTCTAGCAGCAGAAATAAAAGAGAGACAAAATACAAGTCGTATTGGTACGCGTGAATTTATTTAAAGTTGATGCTTGAAATATATTAACTCGAAAACTGATAAGAGCTATTTAGTACAAGTATCTAAGATGCTGAAACATAATAAAGTTATTTGTTAAACTTCACAACTGAAATAAAAACTATTTCCGCAAGTTGTTGAACATTAGCAGTTTTGGTTTCCATTGTTAAGTATTAGCATTATTAATTTGTTCTACTACAAGCTACAGAATAATTGGTCAGTGTATTAAGAGTTATAATCTGAAGAAAGTACTCACAATATGATGATCTGGTTGTAGATCGATAGCAAACTCCCTCCTTACATTCCTGAATACGTTGTAGTTACTGTAATGGAAAAACACCACTCACATCACTGTCAGAATCTGATTTGACATTGTCTTCCTCAGCACTACTCGAACTATCACTGCTCTCTCCCAGATGTATAATTAAATTTTCGATACATTCTTCCACAACCCCTTCGGTTTTGGCCGCCTCTCTGATGGCACTTGCAGTGCTGTTTACAATTTTTGCCCACGTCTCGCTTGTCACTTTATTGATAGCTGCTGGAAGGAGAGTTTCCACTTCAGAGATCGTGAATTTTTTATTGTTTGCAGCAATGTAATTTAGTGGTATGGAGGAAGCCTAACGATTTCATGCCCGTGCCTTTTAGCAATCTCGTGAATTACATATGTTGGAAATTGGGGTTTCTTTTGTGCCACAATTTCGAGCAGTTCCGCCTTTCTTAAATCTTCTCTGAAATCTACTTTTCGCCGTTTCAACCACTGAATGATATCGTCTTTTTTTGTTGCCAAGGTTGGTGCCTTATCGTGAACAACGGAATGATAAGGCGCATTGTCCATAACAATCACTGATGGACTTGTCAGATTCGTCATAAGCGATGTCTCGAACCATTCTTGAAATACTACACTGTTCATTTCTTCATGGTAATCTCCCGTCTTTTTTGACCGAAACATTTTCAGGCAGTTTGGCAGAAAACTTTTCGATGTTCCTGCATGTAAGACAATAATACGCCCTCCTTTGCCAACAGGCACTGCCATTGTCCCCTCGGGCGTTCCATCATTCCAGCCTCTACGTTAAGAATTGCTGGCATTGATCCAAGTTTCATCTAACCACACTATACATTCGAATTCCACACCCATAATCCTGCGCAGAAATCTGCACCGCCATGCAACTACATCTGTCCTTTCCATTAATATTTTGCGTCCGTTAAACAGTGAATAGCTGAAGCCTATGTCTTTCAACACTGTACGCAATGAAAATTTGCTCCCTTTAAAAAGATCGTCTTTCTGAAGCGACACCTGTAATTTAGATAGAGTGGGATGTTCCCTTCTCTTATAATAGCTGTATATATGACGACGAATAGCGTCTTTCTGAAACTCGTCCAAAGCTGTCACCTGCTTATTTCTCGGTCGCTTCTTTCCTGGTGTGTGCAGCTTTGTTGTGCCACTCTCGTCACAATCTACACTATACTGTTCTTTCCCCATCTTTACAACAGTGTTCTTACTTATTTTCAATGCTGCTGCAGTTCTCTTCACAACCTGAACAACAGGAATTAAGGGCCCACCTTTGTCCTTTTCTTTCTCAAAGTAAACCCTCACAGAGCACACGAATTCACGGGCCTGGGTGTGTAGCACACTTTTCTTCCTCCGTTTCACTTCTTGTGTTGGGCTGGTACTACCCGCCGCACTAGACATTGTTTACAACGAAACATAAACAAAGAAACATGCGAATTCAACTTCAGACAAACGACGAACGATCGCACCGCCTGCACGCGAGACACTGGTAAGTTTCATAAGCGCGCGCGACCGGGTTTCAGAGCGGCAACGTGGCCCTTGCTACCCGCTCAAAGTCAGGCCGTCATTGGCTGCCTGCCTGCGGTCGCTAGGCAACGGAAAGACGCTACCGAGCTGTTAATACCAAAGACTCGTCTCCCAGACTATAACAATGTAACGGCGATTTCTCTGTTGCAGCCGCACCAACCTGAGAAAATAGCATATGAATTAAAAAACACAGAGAAACGAAGAGGTCTGAAATGTAATTGAAAGGCAGAACAATTTTGACATTGTACTATACTAACGAAATTTACATAAGATTTCCATAGGAATATTTACAAGAGCGCAGCAGAATGGCCACGGTATCTTACCAAGATAACACACGAAAGGAAACTCTAACAAGGTTATCGAAACATCAGAACAAAAATAGCGGACGAAAGGAACTGGTCTATCGTTTGCATCTATCTAGTAGGCATGAGGTTTTAACGATCGATACATCAAAATAAGTGGGCAAATTCAGTAGATGCACAGATGCATCGTTTACATGGTTATTGTACGAAATAGTAATACGTGCAATGTCTGACAGACCTTCAAGGCTTGAAGGTATACGAAACACTGACTGTCTTGAGGTCTTCGACCATCGTTAGGGTGAGGCCATGATACCGTAAGTTGCGTCGTTTTCATCTTATAAGGTAATTTAGTGCGTAATGGCAACTGGTAATGGTTAAACATACATGTACAGTAACAAAATCAGAAAGTACCACAGACAGGAGAATCAGACAACAAAGTTGATCAGTTATTTACATATATCGCGTTTGCTACAGAAAACTGTGATTCATTTCCAGTTTTTAAAGCATAGAGCCATGGATCAGTCCGAGATTCAAATGATCAAAATTTTCAGAGAAATATAGAGTGCTTCAAATAAATGATGAAGATCTTGCTCAGCTGTGAACTACACATAGTGTAGCAGATTTCAATAATTTAATATCGTAAGTCTGTATAGAACGAAGCGTGGATGAATTGTAATTCAAACCATGACTATTGCTACAAATTTGGCTTGATACAATGTTAAGTTGACTCGACGTCTCCATGGATCGATCGTCAGCAGTGGTCAAGAGGAAATGTTCAATTTATATGGTCACAATGTAGACACGATGTCCTTCGTGGATGGATTAGGAACATCCTTCAAAGAAATGTAAATTTATAACTCACAGTAGACTCACAGTCCTCTGACGGTGGTTGACAGAAAAAACGTCCAAATAATGTGAATTTGTACAAAAGAAAAGTAGGTCTTCTCATGATGAATAGTGTTGAAATCTTCTTAGAAAATGGATGTGTGTAATACCAAAGTAGACTCACGGTCATCTGCTATAGTGGTTTATGACAATTTTTTTGGTGATGTAAACTCAATGTAGACTAGCTGTTTTTATATTCTGCACGCCCGGAAGAAAAAGCATGGAGTGATGGGGGTAGACAGGAAGAGAGGCAGGTGCCTCCTCCTCTAGCTGATAACCACATGCAGCTGCCCACCTACACCGTCATCGTAGTGGCGGTATGCGGAGGCAAGATGCGTTAAGTGCGCAGGCGTGCATAGTAAGACTCTGTGAAGTGTTGCCAACACGCAAGGCTGCCAACGCTGCATTCTGAACTGATGCCTCTCACAGTACGCACATTCTTGTTCTACACAAAACTTTGATCACGATCCGCTGCACTAGGTACTTGTTTATTATATATACTGTCTTTAGGTTGTTACCATACAACCTGTCTGCTGACTCGACAGTTATTAGGGTTCAGGGCATGTAACGTAAATGAACAACGCGGCTTAACAGACCAGAAAGATTTCTTAAACTCTCATTCATATTAAAGTGAGAAAGTGGCGCCACACCCACCCTGGGTTGTACATATGTGGCATATACGGAAATTTTAACTGATGTTGCAGAAAGATGTAGAGTTTAAGATTGCTTTCACCCTGTCAACAATCAGGTTCATAGCTGAGTCATATGGTCGACTATCGCGCGCGGACACGCAACATGCAAGTTCGCGAAACTTCTAAGCTCGTCGTACGTGTGCTTCATTTGTGATAACATCTGAGAAAAATGCGTTACCCGCAAGAACACAAGATTACAATGTCCCAGGATTCACAATACATCAGCATCCGGCGGAGACCAGGCAGGGGTGATTAAACACCATTACTGTATATTACGCGCACAAACAAAGTTGACACTCGGCGCGGTGACTGATGGGAGCGTCTGTAAATGGGAAATGCTTTTACGGTGGCTCCCATCAGCCGCCGTGCCGAGTGAAACTTTGTTTGCGCGTGTAATATATTCTCCTGTTACATGTTTAGTGCTCTCACACAGAAGTGAGAAAGTTTTGCTTCGCCGAAACGCTAGCCTGTTTATTCACTTTATAAAATGTCTGTGCACCGGTGCTAGTCACACAACTGTCTATAAATAAGCTGTGCATAATGTTTGCGTTCTAGTCCCAGGATTGTGACAATAGTCTTTCCGAGATTCTCATACGTGATATCATACTCTGTCAGTTATAATTAGTCCTCTGACAAGCAACTGCAAACGGTAGGTTAGGATCGGCTATGCTTTTCAGGTTTGGAATATACCAGCAGACACTTGCAAATGGCCCATGGTCTAACAAATTAAAGAACGTGAACAAAAGTTTGGACATCAAGTCTCCTAAACCTGTGCACAGTGGTGGCTGTTGTGTAGGAGCACAAGAGCACAAGAACACACTAACTTTCGACACTTTTTGCCGGCCGGGGTGGCCAAGCGGTTCTAGGCGCTTCAGTCTCGAATCGCGCGACCGCTACGGTAGCAGGTTCGAATCCTGCCACGGGCGTGGATGTGTGTGATGTCCGTAGGTTAGTTAGGTTTAAGTAGTTCTAAGTTCTAGGGGACTGATGACCTCAGATGTAAAGTCCCATAGTGCTCCGAGCCATTTGAACCATTTTTTTCACCGAGCGAGGTGGCGCAGTGGTTAGCACACTGGACTCGCATTCAGGAGGACGACGGTTCAATCCCGTCTCCAGCCATCCTGATTTAGGTTTTCCGTGATTTCCCTAAATCGTTTCAGGCAAATGCCGGGATGGTTCCTTTGAAAGGGCACGGCCGATTTCCTTCCCAATCCTTCCCTAACCCGAGCTTGCGCTCCGTCTCTAATGACCTCGTTGTCGACGGGACGTTAAACACTAATCACCACCACCACCATTTTTTTCGACACTTTGCGGATTTGTCGCTTATTTTTCTTTGAATTCTGTCAAACGTAATGTAGATGTGGTAATCTGGAAAACACGGCACTAAATCTGCCACGCTGTGCTACATTGCTCCTCTATACTCTTTGAAACTTGCCATCACAGTCGTGAGCACACCTTCACTTGTGCACGTTTTAAGAAGCTTCTGCGCATGCGCAACTGGCGTGACGCAATTGCCTTTCAGGCCGAATACATATGGAAATGAAGTCCCATGCTTCTTGACAGACCATAGGGGGAACGATGCGGGAGACCCGCATCGCCGAACTAGGCAAGGTCCTAAGGGAGGTGGTTTGCCGTTGCCTTCCTCGGACCGTAATGGGGATGAATGGTGATGAAGACAACACAACAACAACCAGTCATCTCGGGGCAGGTGAAAATCAGTGACCCCGCCGGGAATCGAACCTGGGACCCTGGGCTTGGGAAGCGTGAACGCTACTGCGAAACCACGATCTGCAGACGATTATATACAGATTTAATAAACAATGTGCACGGTTCACGGCGTGCACTGCTAGCCCTTACAATTCAACTACAAGTTTAGGTCAATGTTGTCAGTTGGCAGCACACTGCAGTCGACTTTTATCCACATTCGCTTGACATAAATCCTGCTAGACAGTAGCACACTCCACACATATGCCAGTTCATTCACTACACAGGGTGAAGCGAAATTCGAGCACTCGGGCTTCGCAGTGCGGCTCCTTACATGCCACTGATAAAAAAAAAGTCTGTCACAAAATTTCGTCTGGCTAGTATATCCAGCAGACAAATGGCGTTAAAGAGTGGCAATCTGGCAACACCGTAACCACATATATGGTAACTACCTCTGTCAGCACATATTACTTGCGCTGTACAGCTGGTTCATTGGATAGAGTTTTGGGTTAAGATGCAAGAGGTCAATGGTTTGATCCTGGTTTGAGGCATATGTTTTTAATTTGGTATATGTAGTCCAGGTGGTACGGTACCTGGCATCTTAATCGTCAACAACGATTGCAGCAAGTCCTCTAGATAAGACTTTTATCCATTGTGGATGTGGAGCACTGCGACTGTGGTGTGAACAGGTTTTCAGAAATTACTGCAACCAGTCGCCTTTTATTTAGATGTATTTTATTTAACCATGACCGGTTTCGAGCTGCCTAGCAACTCATCATCAGATGGTGTAAACATTTAGTGCTTTTTTGTACCCATTGTGTGGGTGGTTGAGTATCTGTGGAAATAAATCTTTTTGCAGGTATATATATCTCTTTTAAGACGTATTTTTGAAACCATTGTGTCTTGTTTTTCACAATATCACAAGTTAAAACTTTCACTAGATGTATATTACTTTTATGAGGCACAGTTGGAAACATATATCTCGTTTTTCGTAAACATCGCTGAACACACTTAGCCACAGATACGAATACAGGTCCTCTAGATAACATTTGCACTTACATCCTACAGTCGTAGAAATGGAAGAGTGGTTAGCTTTTAAAGCAGCCTTTTCCACGTCGTTGGCGTGAATTTATTCGCACCACTTCATTTACTAGATGCGAAACCTGTTTTCTATGTACCCTTCAGCAATGGTACCATAAATGAGTACCAAGTATTATTCTTGCCTCGTTCAGGTTCATTACATTTCATTGAGGCCTTACCTGACCAGTAAGAGTAGCAACGTGCTTTGCGAATACTGTGAATGGTTCCAACAAGAACAGGAAGCCAACGACGACTTCGTGAACACCATAACATGGTTGGATGAAGCAGCATTCACTCTTGAGGGTATCTTCAATATGCACAATGCCTACCATTGGTGTGGATATCAAGTTTGGTTTGGTATCAACTTCTGGGCCGGTATATTGGGCGACAGGTGTTTGGGCGCCTACACATTGCCTGACTGGTTGATTGCACGAAGGTATCAGGCATTCCTCTCAAATTGTCTGCCTGATGCGCTGGAAGATGTTCCACTACATGTTTGTCAGAGGATATGGTTCCAACATGATGGTACACTTCCACACTCTGGTACTAATGTGCGACAGTATCTGGAAAGCACATTTCCAGGGAAATGGCTCGGACGTGGAGGTCCAGTTGTATGGCGACCGCGTTCACCTGACCTAAATCCCCAGGATTTCTTCCTGTGAGGACACCTGAAGGAGCACGTGTACTCTACTCCGCCGACGAATGTGGAAGAATTGGTAGTGCGTGTTCATGCTACTCTTTTTACTGTGGATGCAGATTTTCTGCAAAGGGTCCAGAGCTGTATGATCTGGCGGGTTGCGTAGCGTCTGGACGTACAGGGAGGTTGCTTTGAGCATCTGTTGTTCTGAGGACAACGTATTCTGTAGTGAAGGTCATGCGATCATTAATATGCGCATTATTACTGTCACTGGTTGCTAACGTGCGACATCTTAACTCTCATATTACGTGTAGTATAAATGATAAGTAGATGTTGTGTTATTGTACTGTGCTGTCATCTTTAGCATTTCGAAACTGATATTTTGTTGTAGTTATTCTGTCCAATTACAGGTCATTTGTTTCAACTGTCTATTTCTTATTTGTCTAACCACATGTTTGTTATGTTCAGCGTTAAGAAATGTTGTAAATTTAGGATACATGTGACCTAAGAAACGCTGTGTATTACAGTAAAATATTTCAGAAGAAATTAGCAAATAAAAAAGAAATGCGCCCTACCTAGAGTCGAGCCCTCGCCCTTCTGCATGCTAACTCATAACTATTCACTGCACCATCTGTACAGCACGATAAACATGTGCTGACACAGGTTGTTACCACACATGTGGTTACAGTGTTGTCAGAGTGACGGTCGGATGTACTCGCCGGACGAAATTTTGTGACTGCCAAAATGGCTCTGAGCACTATGGGACTCAACTGCTGTGGTCATCAGTCCCCTAGAACTTAGAACTACTTAAACCTAACCAACCTAAGGACATCACACACACCCATGCCCGAAGGAGGATTCGAACCTGCGACCGTAGCAGCAGCGCGGCTCCGGACTGGAGCGCCTAGAACCGCACAGCCACCGCGGCCGGCTTTGTGACTGTCATTTTTTTATAGCTGGTATGTAAGGAGTAGCATTACGGAGCCTGAGTGCGTGAATTTCGCTTCACCCTGTATAGTAAAATTAGATCGGTCATCAGGATATGTTATAGTTGTACTGACAGAAAAACTTATTTCAAGGTATTCTGAATGAGATATAGCACATTAATTTTGTGTTTTACCATACAGTAATCCGTTTCAGCCGCTGAGAACCATAGAGCACGTCATCGTCGATTTTATAACATTTATTCATCCTTCTGACATTGGTTGAACTTATTTTGGGCCAGGTTTACCTGTACTGTAGGCCCACAATGTACGTATATCTAAACATTCACGAAATGCTGTCTCACTGATTTCTCTGATATTCACTTAAATATGGGGACGAAGACGGTGTGCTTTCGGCCGTTACAACTTTCAGCGCCTCATTTGCATTCTAATCAAGTGACCTTGCCGGTAGGTAGTACTACTTATAAACTAATTTCTGCAAACGGCTGCTTGTGTTTGGAGTTGGTTGTCCACTGTGCAGGAATCGGCTTTCCTGTGCTGTGTCAACACGAACTCTGTTGAATCTGTATTAAGCCAGGAAACAGGAAAGGTTAGCCACAAAGGAAGTAGGGCCTCCCAGGCCAGATCCGTTGTCTGAGAAAGTGACGAAATCAAAGAAGCGTGACTAGAAGCGAACATTTGAGAAAGAGGTGTATAAAAGCTTAAGTTGTTGTGTGGGCGCAACGTAACAATGCCTGATTTTCAGACGGGAAGACGATTCGTTACCTAATACACGAATTAGGAATCATGTACATTTGTCCGAAGAAATAAAAAAGCAGTAAAACTCCCACTTACAAAAAAATGCGAAATAGAGAGTAGCGGAAATTTAAACATTATTTCGTTCTTGCGTAAACTGTACTTAATTATGTACAAAATATCAAAATTTCACAAAAGTAATTCTTCCTTTCCTCAGAAAATTTGTGCATCTTATTATTATTATTATTGACAGCGGTTGGCCGGCCGGAGTGGCCTAGCGGTTCTAGGCGCTACAGTCTGGAACCGCGCGACCGCTACGGTCGCAGGTTCGAATCCTGCCTCGTGCATGGATGTGTGTGATGTCTTTAGGTTAATTAGGTTTAATTAGTTCTAATTTCTAGGGGACTGATGACCTCAGAAGTTAAGTCCCATAGTGCTCAGAGCCATTGACAGCGGCTGAAGTTGTGTAAATATGTTTATAAGCATAACTGTTACAAAGCAGATGCTATCTATTTCGCCCTCTGATATTTATTTGAATTTAAAAAAAAATTGTGGACACCCAGAATGTACATCCACGAGCCGCCGCCGCCCGTACATTTCAGAAACAAAGCAAAGTCACCTTAGCCAGGAAAACAAGTCGCGAAAGTGTAGGCCAGCAAGGCAATATGACGCGCTTTAAACATTTACCCAATAACTCACGTTCTGTATCATATTCAGGACACAGACAAAACATAGAAACAAACAAAGCATTAATACAAATACAATTGCAAAAACATATCATACTACACATTTAAGCCAACCCAAAGATCATAGAACCTAAATTTGGTTTGCTAATTAAGCACTAAAGATTACTTCAACTCAAGTGTTTAGTTCTCCAATCTTAAAATTACTATATACAGTCCGATTATAGAGATCTGTATCTCATAGAAAATTGTAGAATAGCGATCAACGCTAAGTCCATGTGTGCTGCAATGAACAGTCCTTGTAATGACTGGTCATGACTGTTCTAAATGGTTCAAATGGCTCTGAGCACTACGGGACGTAACTTCTAAGGTCATCAGTCTCCTAGAACTTAGAACTACTTAAACCTAACTAACCTAAGGACATCACACACATCCATGCCCGAGGCAGGATTCGAACCTGCGACCGTAGCGGTCGCGCGGTTACAGACTGTAGCGCCTAGAACCGCTTGGTCACCACGGCCGGCGTCATGACTGTCCTTATGGGACTTGCTTCAAGCACAAAAAGTCATCCTGTTGTAGGTAATTACACTCAAACTTCTCTGCCTAGTGGCGCAATTAAAGAGAGGATCGATATCCTCAGTCAGTAGTTTTCAGATTAGCACTTACATTACATAAGAGAACAAACTAGAGAAGTAATAGGTAATTACACTCGAACTTGAATGAGATTTTCACTCTCACTCTGCAGCGGAGTGTGCGCTGATATGAAACTTCCTGGCAAATTAAAACTGTGTGCCGGACCGAGACTCGAACTCGGGACCTTTGCCTTTCGCGGACAAGTGCTCTACCAACTGAGCTACCCAAGCACGACTCACGCCCGGTCCTCAGAGCCTTAATTTTGTCAGTACCTCGTCTCCTACCTTCCAAACTTTACAGAAACTCTCCGGCGAACCTTGCAGGACTAGCACTCCTGAAAGAAAGGATATTGCGGAGACATGGCTTAGCCACAGCCTGGGGGATGTTTCCAGAATGAGATTCTCACTCTGCAGCGGAGTGTGCGCTGATACGAAACTTCCTGGACGATGAAAACTGTGTGGCGGACCGAGACTCGAACTCGAATTCGAGTCTCTGTCCGGCACACAGTTTTAATCTGCCAGGAAGTTTCACACTCAAACTTCTCTGCCTAGTGGCGCAATTTAAGAGAGGACCCATATCCACAGTCAGTGGTTTTCAGATTAGCACTTACATTACCTAAGAGAACAAACTAGACGAATAATAGGTAATTACACTCAAACTTCTTGTGCCGAGTGGCGCAATTAAAGAGAGGATCCATATTAGTCAGTGGTTTTCAGATTAGCACCTACGTTACATACGAGAACAAACTAGACAAATGACAAGATAAAAATATTAACTATTAGGTTACACTTACACACATTACTAAAATTCATAGAGCAGGAGGCACTAACCACTTTGTTAAGGACACAATCTTTTGCAAAGATCTCGTCGCTACCGCTGTGGAGGCCGACTTGTCATTGTTGTTACGGTGGGCCGAGTTAGTAAGTTTGTGAAACGGCTTCTGGTGCAGTACGCCGCTACGACGATTTCTCCCAGCCACTATTACACAGCTATGCCCCAGGGTCAGGTAACAGGATAGGAGAACGAAGGTTCTACAATACTCCAACAAATGATAGGTCACGAAGTCACACCAATGAATTAAAAGCTTTACTTGTCTTTGTGACTAGTTGAATAATGAAGTCTGCAACATTCCTTGTAATGTAACACAAAAAGGCCCTCAATGGCTAAGTGCAAATAATCGCAGGTAAACTTCACAGTACATGGCAAATGCAATTTACAACTACTGTCTGTTCACTTCTTAGAGTTCACTAAAAGACATTCCCTGTCTAAGGCAGCCCTGGAGGATGACCTACTACCAAGTGGGCGAGAGCTGATCTTCTGTCGTCCGACGAGTAGGTTTCTGCCCGCTGTCGTCCGGTTAATGACGGTTTGTACTCGGCCGGCAACTGGCCGATGCGAAGTCGATATCTTCTTCTCCACTGCTAGTCCGTCCGACCACAGAATCTCTTGCCGAGGGCGCAGAGCGCTATCAGCGTTATTTACACTGTCTATAGCGCTGCCAACATACTAACAGGCTACTTACAACCATAACTCTTTGTCAGTATTGCTCTGATTTTACAATACATCATTATGCGAAGTGTAATACTTGTGATTTAGCTGAAGCACCATAACATGCTTAACCTTAGACCCATAGGAACCGCATCCCTTAACGCTTGCATGATCTTACACATTTACAAATAATAACGTCGATAAACAGGCTCCTGTATTAAAAACATTTTGTAATCCGTCACCTGCTCCACAAGTTCACTAAAGTAAGCAGAACGCACCATAGCCTTGGTAGTTTTCACTTCCTTTGATATGGACAGTTTCAAAGTAATTTCCTTGCAGAAACAGTAGCCTACACAATCCGTCAATCTCCGGTGGAGTAGCCGGCGATTTAAAAGAAAGCTTAAAGCTTTGTGGTCGCTAAAAAGTTTGGCTACCGATCGCAGATAAAATAACTAAACTTGTTAAAAAGGCCACGCTACACCGAGGATCTATAGCTCCATCGCCAGTATGACGTCTCACACTCTATCAAAACGCTGCAAGCGAAACTGGTAACACAAACACCCATTCTGCTATCAGTTTCTAGCTTCAGAAAATAGGATCCGAGTCCTGTGTGCGACGCATCTTAGGCGATACAAAAATCCTTCTCCATATCAGGACGGTGCAACATATCAGGGGCGGACCAGCATAGCTTCAACTCTGTCATAGCTTCTTCGCATTGGGGAGACGGGGCCAGGGATCATTTTACTTTAACAAAGCCAGTAGATCTGGGTTGTTTAAAGGCTGATTCAAAATGTACCGTTTAAGGAATGTTGTCATGCGCAGAAACGCAGTCAACTGTTTTCTGGATGCTGGAAGGGGCATTTGGCTATCGCTTGTATCTTATGCGGATCGGGCTCAGTACATGCTGCAGATATATGTCCTAAAATGTGAACTGTTGTTTACCAAATTTCGACTTCCCCAAATTAACTATCATTCATGAATCTTAAAATCCTTGCAAAACTTGCCCCAAGAGGTGTATGTGCTCTTCCCAAGGAAAGTGTGGCTGTTAACAGACCGTCATCGTAGACTGTAACTTTGTCCAACAAATCCGACCCAGAGCAGTGTCAAGGGCTGTAATAAACACACCAGAACTAATGTTCAGGCCGAAATTGATACGATCGTCCACGAAGACAAAAACAGTATACTTTCTAGAATCCTTTGACAATCGGATCTGCCAATACGATGTCGGAGATGGAGTGTTGTTCCGAATGTCATTTAAGAAAACTTTTATAATAACTCACACATTAAGTGAGCCCAGAACTTAAGACTTTACTATAGGTAATAATGGACTAAACAGGGACAAAATGAGGACTCAATAGTGTCCAACGCGAGCATCCTGGCTAATTTCTGTTTCGCCACTTCCCTTCTGGTTGGTTGGTTGGTTTGCGGCATTAAAGGGACCAGACTGCAACGGTCATCGGTCCCTTGTTCCAAAACTTAAAAACACCCACACAGAGTAAAAACCGGAGAATGGAGACAACATACGACACAGGACAAGAAAAACTCAGACAAAATAAATTAAAATCACACAGAGTGTGACGGTGGTTGGCCGACCATGGAGACAAAAAGGAAAAGCCAACCACCAAGAACACATTAAAAACTCAGTCTAAAATCGTAGGCCATAGGCCAGAATCAAAACAAAAAGGACATAAAAAACACTCAGATTAAATGATAAAATACCCCTGCCCGAATAAAACGCAAAACTAAGTCCGCCATGGCACAGTCGTCTGTTAAAAGGGCAGGGAGCGTGTCAGGCAGTGCGAACGTCTACCTGAGCACAGCTAAAAGCGGACACTCCAATAAAATGTGGACAACCGTCAAAACTGAGCCGCAGCGACATAAAGGTGGGTCCTCATGTCGCAATAGGTGGCCGTGCGTCATCCATGTGTGCCCAATGCGCAGCCGGCAGAGGACAACAGACTCCTTGCGAGGGACCCGCAAGGAGGAACGCCACACATCGGTAGCCTCCTTTATGGCCCGAAGTTTGTTTAGTGAAGGCAGAGCGCGCCATTCAGTGCCTCAAAGTTCGCTAATTTTGCGGCGTACGATCCCTCGCAAATCAGTCTCCGGGAGGCCAATGTCCAGAGATGGTTTACTGGTGGCCTCTTTCGCCAGGCGGTCTATATATTCATTGCCCGGGATACCGACATGACCGGGGGTCCACACAAAGACCACAGAGCGGCCGCAACGGGCAAGAGTATGCAGGGACACATGGATAGCCATCACCAGACGAGAACGAGGGAAACACAGGTCGATAGCTCGTAAACTGCTCAGGGAGTCGCTACAGATAACGAAGGACACACCTGAGCAGAAGCGAATATGCTCTAGGGCACGAAAGATGGCGACCAGCCCAGCAGTAAAAACGCTGCAGCCAGCTGCCAATGAATGTTGTTCATAGTGGTCCCCTTAGAGCTTAACCGACACGACCAGCAACCATCGAGCCGTCAGTGTAAACAACGCCAGAGCTCTGATACGTGGCCAGGATGGAATAAAAGCGGCGGCGAAAGGCCTCCGGAGGGAGTGAGTCCTTTGGGCCCTGTGCCAAGTCGAGCCGAAGGCAAGGGCGAGGGAGACACCATGGGGATGTACGCAGAGGGGCCTGGAAAGGAGGTGAAACAGGGAAATCCCCAAGCCCGGAAGAAGCTCTTTGTAGCGGACCGCGATCGTACAACCTGACCGGGGCCGACGTTCTGGCAGATGGACGACCGATGGCGGGAACAGAAGACGATAATTTGCATGCCCGGGCAAGCTAAAAACGTAGGCAGCATAAGCGGCCAGCAAATGTTGGCGCCGTAACCGCAGTGGAGGGACACCCGCATCCACGAGTATGCCGGTCCGGAAGGCACCAGTGGCATGTCGTATCCCGCTGTGTAGGAATGGGTCCAGCACCCGCAACGCAGAAGGGGATGCCGAACCACAAGCCAGGCTCCAATAATCCAGACGGGAATGGATTAACGCCTGGTAAAGCCGTAAGAGGGTAGATCGGTTGGCGCCCCAGCTGGTGTGGCTCAGGCATCGCAGAGCATTTAGATGCCGCCAACACATCTGTTTAAGTTGCCGAATATGAGGCAGCCAAGTCAACCAGGCATCACACCCAAAAACCTGTGGGTCTCCACCACAGCAAGAACTTCGCCGGCAAGATAAAGCCGCGGCTCCGGGTGCACAGTGCGTCGCCGGCAGAAATGCATAACGCAGGTCTTGGCAGCCGAAAACTGATAGCCATGCGCTACAGCCCAAGGCTGCACCTTGCGGGTAGCGCCCTGAAGCTGACGTTCAGCAGCTGTAATGCCAATAGAGCTATAGTAAAGGCAGAAGTCGTCAGCATACAAGGACGCTGAGACAGACGTTCCCACCGCCGCAGCGAGCCCGGTAATTGCTATTAAAAACAGGCAGACACTTAAAACAGATCCCTGTGCAACCCGTTCTCCTGAACTCGGGAGGAGCTATGTGAGGCTGCGACTTGCACGTGGAAGGTTCGATGCGACAGAAAATTTCGGATGAAAATCAGCAGTGGACCCCGAAGACCCCATCCATGAAGCGTAGAAAGTATGTGATGACGCCTTCCGCATGTCGGAAAAGCCAGCGATGAGGTGCTGACGGTGGGCAAAGGCTGTACGGATGGCCGACTCCAGGCTCACCAGATTGTCGGCGGCGGAGCAGCCTTTACGGAACCCACCCTGAGAGGAAGCCAAAAGGCCCCGAGACTCCAGTACCCAATTCAAGTGCCGGCTCACCATCCGTTCAAACAACTTGCAAAGAACGCTGGTGAGGCTAATGGGGCGGCAGCTGTGCATCTCCAAAGGGTTCTTGCCAGGTTTCAAAACGGGGATGAAAATGCTTTCCCGCCATTGCGATGGAAACTCACCCTCGACCCAGAGACAGTTGTAATGGTCGAGGAGGCGTCGCTTGCAGTCCACTGAAAGGTGTTTCAGCATCTGACAGTGGACGCGATCTGGCCCAGGAGCGGTATCAGGGAAAGCGGCGAGGGCACTGTGAAATTCCCACTCACTGAATGGAACATTGAATGTTTCATGTTCGTGGGTGTGAAATGAAAGGCTTCGACGTTTCATCTGCTCTTTAATGAAGTGGAAGGCCAGTGGGTGATTCGCAGAAGCGGAACTCAGAGCAAAATGCTCTGCCAAGCGGTTGGCAATTACATCGGAGTCAGTACAAACTGCTCCATTCAGTAAGAGCGCAGGAACGCTGACAGAGGTCCGATAGCCATACAGGCGTCTAATCTTGGTCCAGCCCTGCGATAGAGAGACATGGAGGCCAATAGTGGATACAGGCTCGCAGCCGTTTGAAGGTGATGAGGTGTTCAATGCAGGGATGTCGCTTGTCACGCTGTAGCGCCCGCCGGCGATCTTTAATCGCCTCAGCCATCTCAGGCGACCACCAAGGCACAGTCCTTCGACGAGGGGACCCAGAAGAACGGGGAATGGAAGATTCTGCGGCAGTAACGATGGGGGTGGTGACCGAGCGAACCACCGCATTAATGGCGCCATTTGACAAAGTTCGTCATGATCATCTCATAGAATTGTTAGAAAAGAAAACACTTGATAAGAAAGACATCCGCATTATATACAACCTCTACTACAATCAAACCGCAACCGTGAAGGTAGAAAATGAATTATCGAATGATATAGAAATAAAGAGGGGTGTGAGACAAGGTTGCGTTCTCTCACCCTTATTGTTTAATATGTATTCAGAAGACATAATCCAGGCAGCTCTATCAGATGAAATAGCTGGCATTAAAGTGAATGGGCTAAACATTAAAAATGTTAGGTTTGCTGATGACACTGTACTACTAGCTGGAAACCTCAAAGATCTACAATATCTTCTTGACAAAGTCGCAGAAAAAAGTGAAGAATTTGGCTTGACTCTTAACGTAAGCAAGACTAAGTTCATGGTGATATCTAAAACACACCAACAAGAAAATCTTACAAGCAATAGGGAAAGAGTCGATCAAGTACGTAAATTTAAATATCTCGGAACAATTGTAAATGAGGAGATTGAAAGCTCAGAAGAAATTAAATCGAGAATAGGACAGGCCAGAAGTATCTTTAATAAGATGAAAAATGCATTCTGTTCGAGAGACATTTGTTTAAACACAAAAATGAGGTTGCTAAGATGCTATGTATTCTCAAAATTATTATACGGAATGGAAGCGTGGACATTGAAAAAGAAGGACATGAACAGTTTAGAAGCTTTTGAACTGTGGGCATATAGAAGAATACTTAGAATTAGTTGGGTGTCGAGGATTACTAATCAAGATGTCCTAAGAAGAATGGGAAAGGAAAAACAATTAATTAAAACTATTAAAGTAAGGAAGCTACAATATTTAGGCCATGTTATTAGGGGAGTAAATTACAAAATATTGCGAATAATACTAGAAGGGAAAATTTGTGGGAAGAGAACGAGGGGTAGAAGACGGACATCCTGGATTGACAATCTAAAAAATTGGTACAACTGTTCAACGTCAGAACTCCTTAGATCGGCCAAATCAAGATCAGAAATTGCCATGATGACAGCCAACCTTCTTAGAGGAGACGGCACATGAAGAAGAAGCAGAGAGAGGATCAATAGCAGCAATGGAGGAGAATAAGTCCCAGTCAGCCTTATTCATAGCCCATCTCCTAGGGTGCCCTGAAGAGTGACACTGTGGCAGTGACACAAAGATCGGAAAGTGGTCACTACCACACAGGTCATCATGCACACTCCATTGGACAGAAGGTAAGAGGCTAGGGCTGCAGATCGAAAGGTCGATGGTGGAGTACGTACCCTGCGCCACGCTGAAGTGTGTGACGGCACCATCATTTAAAATGCAAAGATTGAGCTGTGCCAATAAATGCTCAATGATGGCGCTTCGACCTGTTGCCACTGACCCACCCCACAGAGGGTTATGGGCGTTGAAGTCGCCCAGTAACAAGAAAGGTGGCGGCAATTGGGCTATCAGCGCAGCCGGGACTTGCTGCACGACATCACCATCCAGTGGTAGGTAAAGACTGCAGATGGTAACAGCCTGTGGCGTCCACACCCGATCAGCGACAGCCGCTAAAGGTGTTTGTAGTTGGACAGACTGGCGTTGAAGTCGCCCAGTAACAAGAAAGGTGGCGGCAATTGGGCTATCAGCGCAGCCGGGACATGCTTCGCAACATCACCATCCAGTGGTAGGTAAAGACTGCAGATGTTAACACCCTGTGGCGTCCACATCCGAACAGCGACAGCCTCTAAAGGTGTTTGTAGATGGACAGACTGGCGTTGAAGTCGCCCAGTAACAAGAAAGGTGGCGGCAATTGGGCTATCAGCGCAGCCGGGACTTGCTGCACGACATCACCATCCAGTGGTAGGTAAAGACTGCAGATGGTAACAGCCTGTGGCGTCCACACCCGATCAGCGACAGCCGCTAAAGGTGTTTGTAGTTGGACAGACTGGCGTTGAAGTCGCCCAATAACAAGAAAGGTGGCGGCAATTGATATCAGCGCAGCCGGGACATGCTTCGCAACATCACCATCCAGTGGTAGGTAAAGACTGCAGATGGTAACAGCCTGTGGCGTCCACAGCCGAACAGCGACAGCCTCTAAAGGTGTTTGTAGTTGGACAGACTGGCGTTGAAGTCGCCCAGTAACAAGAAAGGTGGCGGCAATTGGGCTATCAGCGCAGCCGGGACTTGCTGCGCGACATCACCATCCAGTGGTAGGTAAAGACTGCAGATGGTAACAGCCTGTGGCGTCCACAGCCGAACAGCGACAGCCTCTAAAGGTGTTCGTAGATGGACAGACTGGCGTTGAAGTCGCCCAGTAACAAGAAAGGTGGCGGCAATTGGGTTATCAGCCCAGCCGGGACTTGCTGCATGACATCACCATCCAGTGGTAGGTAAAGACTGCAGATGGTAACAGCCTGTGGCATCCACATCCGAACAGCGACAGCCTCTAAAGGTGTTTGTAGATGGACAGACTGGCGTTGAAGTCGCCCAGTAACAAGAAAGGTGGCGGCAATTGGGCTATCAGCGCAGCCGGGACTTGCTGCGCGACATCACCATCCAGTGGTAGGTAAAGACTGCAGATAGTAACAGCCTGTGGCGTCCACAGCCGAACAGCGACAGCCTCTAAAGGTGTTTGTAGATGGACAGACTGGCGTTGAAGTCGCCCAGTAACAAGAAAGGTGGCGGCAATTGGGCTATCAGCGCAGCCGGGACTTGCTGCATGACATCACCATCCAGTGGTAGGTAAAGACTGCAGATGGTAACAGCCTGTGGCCTCCACACCCGAACAGCGACAGCCTCTAAAGGTGTTTGTAGATGGACAGACTGGCGTTGAAGTCGCCCAGTAACAAGAAAGGTGGCGGCAATTGGTCTATCAGCACAGCCGGGACTTGCTGCGCGACATCACCATCCAGTGGTAGGTAAAGACTGCAGATGGTAACAGCCTGTGGCGTCCACACCTGAACAGCGACAGCCTCTAAAGGTGTTTGTAGATGGACAGACTGGCGTTGAAGTCGCCCAGTAACAAGAAAGGTGGCGGAAATTGGGCTATCAGCGCAGCCGGGACTTGCTGCACGACATCACCATCCAGTGGTAGGTAAAGACTGCAGATGGTAACAGCCTGTGGCGTCCACACCCGATCAGCGACAGCCTCTAAAGGTGTTTGTAGTTGGACAGACTGGCGTTGAAGTCGCCCAGTAACAAGGAAGGTGGCGGCAATTGGTCTATCAGCACAGCCGGGACTTGCTGCGCGACATCACCATCCAGTGGTAGGTAAAGACTGCAGATGGTAACAGCCTGTGGCGTCCACACCTGAACAGCGACAGCCTCTAAAGGTGTTTGTAGATGGACAGACTGGCGTTGAAGTCGCCCAGTAACAAGAAAGGTGGCGGCAATTGGGCTATCAGCGCAGCCGGGACTTGCTGCACGACATCACCATCCAGTGGTAGGTAAAGACTGCAGATGGTAACAGCCTGTGGCGTCCACACCCGATCAGCGACAGCCGCTAAAGGTGTTTGTAGTTGGACAGACTGGCGTTGAAGTCGCCCAGTAACAAGAAAGATTGCGGCAATTGGGCTATCAGCCCAGCCGGGACATGCTTCGCAACATCACCATCCAGTGGTAGGTAAAGACTGCAGATGGTAACAGCCTGTGGCGTCCACACCCGAACAGCGACAGCCTCTAAAGGTGTTTGTAGATGGACAGACTGGCTGTGAAGAGAGTGAAGGACATAGATGCAGACGCCACCGGACAGCCTTTCATAAGCTGACCGGTTCTTATAATAACCCCGATAACGGCGGAGGGTGGGGGTTCGCATTGCTGTAAACCAAGTTTCCTGAAGAGCAATGCAGAAGACAGGGCGAAGGCTGATAAGTTGTCGGAGCTCAGCTAGATGTTGGAAAAAACCACTGCAGTTCCACTGGAGTATGATATTGTCCATGGCTGCGAAAGGCGTGAAGGGACTGGGAAGGCAATTTACGCCGCTTGTTCACTCGCTGCCACCGATTCAGCACCCATGCGAGTGACATCCATGGCGTATTAGGGACCGGCGAGATCCAGGTCTTGTGCAGACGCCAGAATCTCGACCTAGTCCTCAGACGCTGAGCTTGTAGGAAGCGATGGGACGGGTGCACCGCATAGTCGGGATTCTTGGGTACCTTTTTCTTTTTCAGCTTATCTCGCTGTGCCTTCAGTGATTCAGGCTGGGAGGGCTTCACTGGGTCAGTCTCAGGGACGGACGACGACCATGATTTCCTACAACCAGGGACTGGTGGTTGTTTGAGCCACTTGCAGGTGTCCGCTTTTGTACCGGTCGGAACTTGCGAAGGGAGGTGCCCAAGGGACCCCTTCCTGGCGAGAGGAGACGAAGAAGTCTTACGCTTCTCTGGCTGGGAAGGGAGAACTGATGTCCCTGATGGTTGGGGGGGGGGGGCGTTGCTCCTGAAGTAGATGGAGCAGGAGCAACAGGGAGTGAAGTCCTCCCACCATCAAGGGGGCAGGTGTGGTTCTCTGGCTCTGAGAGCTAACGGTGTGTGGTGCAGCTATGGGAACAGTAGCAGGAGCGACAGTGACGGCACAAGTGGACGTCATGCGTACTGGATGCAGTCGTTCAAACTTATGCTTAGCCTCAGTGTAGATCAGCCTATCCAGCGTCTTGTATTCCATTATTTTCCGCTCCTTCTGGAGAATCTTACAGTCCGGCGAGCAAGGGGGATGGTGCTCCCCGCAGTTGACACAGATGGGAGGCGGGGCACATGGAGTATCAGGATGGGATGGTCGACCACAATCGCGAGAGATGAGGGTGGAAGCACAGCGAGAAGTCATATGGTCGAACTTCCAACACTTGAAGCACCGCATCGGGGAAGGGATATAGGGTTTGACATCACAACGGTACACCATCTCCTTGACCTTCTCAGGTAATGTGTCACTCTCGAAGGCCAAGATGAAGGCACCAGTCGCAATTTGATGATCCATTGGACCCCGGTGGACGCGCCTGAGGTAATGGACAGCTCGTCATCGGACTGTAAAAGGAGATCCCTGGACCATATTTAAACTTTTATGGGGCGTGACAGTAATGGAAATATCCCCCAGCTTATTACAAGCGAGCAAGGCCTGTGACTGGACGGAGGAGGCGGTTTCTATCAATACCGAACCTGACCGCATTTTGGACAAGCCCTCCACCTCCCCTAACTTGTCCTCTAAATGCTCTACAAAGAACTGAGGCTTCACGGATAGAAAGGATTCCCTATCAGCTCTGGTACAGACGAGATACCTCGGCGAATACATCTCACTTTCATTCATTGCCTTTCGTTCCTCCCATGGTGTGGCCAGGGAGGGGAACGATTTGGGGTCATAAACGTCGCCTTTAAAATGAGCCCTGGAACGCTTAGAGATTGCTGGTTGCTGGCCACCAGCAAGAGATGATGTGCCACGCTTCATTGCGTGTCATCCACTCTGATGCCACCTACTCCGACCAAGGGCCCTCCCCATGGGCGCCACCCAGCCACAGCAAGGGCCACCTGGCAGGATGGGCATTGCCGGGAGTCCTGATGCTCCAGGGAGATGGGTATCTACTCCATGGTATACACGGGGAGTAAACGGCGCAGGCATCAGTAGAGCGATCCCTGTGTGGTGAGGGGGCTACAACCAACAGGGTACATGGCGGACCCTCCACAACGGACTGGCTACTGTGATGGATTTTAGGTGACTTAGGTGACATGTAGTCCATTGTCGCCATCAGTGCAGAAAGTGGCACTGCACATTGCATGACGGAAGCTGCATGCTGAAACGTATCCATGCCCAAGAGATGGAGAGCAGGCAGGACTGCAATGCAACGACGAATACGCTGGCGAAAGTTCTCAACGCGAGATGGACACAATGCACCAAGTAAGGCGCCCTTCCCCAATCGGCTCGCTCTTCGGAAAAATTTTGAGAGATGGAGGTCAAACCCAACAGGGGACCATCACACAAGACCGAAAAGTTTGAGACTCCTTTTAGTCGCCTCTTACGACAGGCAGGAATACCGCGGGCCTATTCTAACCCCCGAACCCGCAGGGGGGACTTCCCTTCTGGCACACGGAATTACAGCAAGTTTGCAAAATTCATGTGATGAACTATCCTTTCACAGTGCCAGGTTTCTTAGAGAAAAGTAGTACACATTTCATCAGTAAACTCATTACCTCAGTCTTTTGCTGTTAGTCAATGCATTGATTCCCGATCCTTGATGTGAATTTTGTTTATACTGGGTAGATCGACATTCACATCGACTGACACCGGCTCTACTTCGTAACTGGGAAAATGACTGTCCGCTCCCAGCACTTTTTCACAAACTAATTTAATTGTCAGGTCCCGGCAGAAACTGCCCCGACGTTCCCCGATACGAATAAACTTTAACTCTATCTCCTCATCAATAATAAGGGTGCATGTTCCGTGTTGGAGGTTGACACATGCATTTCTCCGTCTTAGGAACTCCACTCCCTTCGAGCAAGGTACGGTTATACCGTTAACCGCTAAAAACGTGGACTCATCGATTTTGTTCTCAAATTCAATTAAAACCTATACCTGCTTTTCTACTCTTTGTATACGGTCACCAATAACTTCCGACACAACACAATGTTGTACCGGTAATGCCGGAACCCTTATTTTCTCTGGAATTATTTTCACGACATGTGTGGCCATCACACTCATACTAACACCAGTGCCCATTACTATGATGAGCGGCATACACCATCCAAATTTCATAATATGATATCGAATCACTGCAAAGTTCATCATTATCACGGAGAGCATGTTCGTCGGTTCACTAGAACCGTTACCCCATTAATTCCTGCGGCTATAATCAGGGAGCGCAATAACAGCGCATTTAGACTGTCGTATCGCTGAATTGTGGAGGTCGCTCATCCATCCACTCCACTGCCTAGTTGTGCACTTGCTGATTTCTGTTAACATTCTGCGTGGCTTGAGGGGGTGGGGTCACACCCTTGCTAGCAGCGCTATTCCTTCCATTGTCGTTGTGGTTGCTGGAATGCAGTGTTGGCTCACCACAGTTATCTTCATTGTGTTGCATGTCATCGTGAACAAGATCCAACGCATCCACAACAGATAAAAAACCCTCAGCGTTGTCTTTCGTTGCGTGAATCAATTTTTCACGTATGTAGTGGTTATTTTCCTTTAAGTATACCAGTAACATCCCTCGTGCGATGGGAATGTCTCAGTATCATGCCTTTTTAATGTACCTTTCGAAACTTTTTCAGAAGTTCCCTTTTTTTAGGGCGGTACGTCTCACGACTGAATACTCCCGTCGCAGGGAGGCTTGTATATGCAGGACCAGTACTTCGCCAAGAACGCTTGCTCAAGGTGTTCCTAACAAGGGAACCTCCCCATCGCACCCCTCTCAGATTTAGTTATAATTTGGCACAGTGGGTAGGCCTTAAAAAACTGTACACAGATCAGTCGAGAAAACAGGAAGAAGTTGTGTGGAACTATGAAAAAATAAGCAAAATATACAAACTGAGTAGTCCATGGGCAACATACGCAACATCAAGGCATATTTGAGCACAGGAGCGCCGTAGTCCCCATGCCGGCACGGTAGCTCAGCGTGTTCGGTCAGAGGGTTCGTAGCCCTCTGTAATAAAAAAACTGAGCTAATCGATCAACAACGAACTTAAACGGATGTCTTACGACGTCCGCCCCGAGCAGATGCAACGAACAAAAGTGAACAAAATGAGAATTAAAAAAAAAAAAAAATAGTCCCGTGGTTAGCGAGAGCAGCTGCGGAGTGCAAGGTCCTTGGTTCAAGACTACCCTTGAGCGAAAAGTTTACTTACTTTGTTTTTGCAAATTATGATCTGTCCGTTCGTTCATTGACGTCTCTGTTCACTGTAATAAGTTTAGGGCCTGTGTTTTGCGATCGCACCGCAAAACCGTGCGATTAGTAGACAAAAGGACGTGCCTCTCCAATGGGAACCGATAACATTTGATCCAGGAAAACACGTCTGATATATTCTATACAACATTGGTGACGGCATGTGCGTCACATGACAGGAATATGTTGTCGACCCACCTAACTTGCACACTTGGCGAATGGGTAAAAAGATTCTTCTTCCTTGCCCGATTTAGGTTTTCTTGTGGATGTGATAATCACTCCAAAAAAGTATTGAAAACATAAGAGTGTGTCACATAAACTGCAACAAATGAATGCAACAGTTTCACAGTCGCACAGTTTTCTCTGTGCTCTGTCAAAACATATGTTTTTAACGTTTTCAAATTTTTCTCTGTGTAGACCGTCAAATCCTGCATATGTCCAAGCAAATCTGAACACGTCCTGGAATTTTGGAGAGCGAAATTGATTATGTGTGAGTGCCTGATCTCTGATAATTGCCTGAAAATAAAAATTAAAACTTTTTACTGGAGGGAAGACTTGAATCAAGGAGCTCTAGTTCGGTAGCTGCTCACGCTAACCACGGGACCACGGCGCTCCTGTGCCCACACTATCCTTGATATTGCGTATGTTGCCCACAGACTACTCAGTTTGTATATTTTACTTATTTTTTCATAGTTCCACACAACTTCTTCCTGTTTTCTCGATTGATCTGTGTTCAGTTTTTCAAGGCCTATCCACTGTGCCACATTATAACTAAATCTGAGGGGGGTGCGATGGGGAGGTTCCCTTGTAAGTAGATCACTGTTCGGCTGTTGCTGTGGACCATGAGCTCAGATCCGACTTGCATATAGCCTGCTGCAAATTGTATCTTTTGATAATCTGTCCAGGACGTAGGCAAAACTCCCATGAAACGTCTTATTAACACGATGGGGTGTGGGAACTTCTTTTCCGGAATAAAAATCTGAAATTGGCGGTGTTTCAGTAGTCCTTCCTCTAGCAACACCGTGGATAACGTTGTTGCCGAACCGACTGGTTCCATTGGAGAGATTCCATATGGACTGCAAGGTCCAGTACGTTGCATTACTTTAATTCGCCCAGCCGAATTATCTGACGGCGTTCGTTGCGAAGTGGTGCGACTGATGTTTCCCATTCTGACAATACTATAGCACCGCCAGCTGTATTTCATTCTCCAAATTCTGAAGTATCTCAGTGTGATCTTTTGTAATCCGTTTGTCAAACACTCCATTATATTTTTCACTTTGAGCAGTGAGGTTTTACTGTTTCTTATGACAACATTTTAAACATGGCTGAAGCAGCAACTGTTGAAGATCTTCACGGTAAATGATAACAGCCAAACAGTTGCAGGATAAAGATTTATTGAAATCCTTGACCACGGTTTCGGTATATCTAAGTATATCTTCATCAGAAACAAAAATACACTAAAGTCACATCCTGCAGTGAAGATGCATGAAACAATCGTACCAAAGGCATCGTCAGTAGTTAAAATTAAAATATCCCCTCCATCTGTACAGCATAATAATGAAGAGACGATACGATTCCGGACATGGGTTTCTATTCAAAATGTTCTGTACTCCCTACCCTCTACATGTCCTAGAAGTTTGTAACGGTAATTTCCGACCACCCTATATGTCATACTGCACCATTCGTCTGATTGTAGCAGCAGCCAGACTAGGGGATTATCATCCCGTGCACAGTAGTGGTGCCGTGATCAGGAAGCAAGAACTTCACATGAGTGGCGACGTATTGTGTTCAGCGGTGAATCGTGGTTCTGCACGGCCCTGGTGACAATCGTCGGCGAATGTGGTAGTGACCTGTGGCGGGACAGAAATCTTGCAATGTTTCACAGAGGCAGTGTGGTGCTACTTCTGACGTCATTGTGTGAGGGGCTACCACGTATGACTTCAGGTCACAGCTGGTAGCGAGTGAGGGAACTCTGAAGGCCCAGCGGTACGTCATCGGCATCCTGCGCTATCGAGTGCTATTTTCCATGCGACTGAGTCGTCCTGCCGTTTTGCAACACAACGATGCTCAACTGGGCATGGCATGTGTCTCTATGAATAATCTGAGTGATGTTGAGGTACTTTTGTGACTAGTAAAATCCTGTCCCAAATATCTGTCCCAGATATAGTATGTCTAGTAACACCTCTGACGTGAACTCCATCCCGTGACAGTATCCAGGGCATCAAGGACCATTAACAAAAGTTGTGGAACAGATTCCCACGGGAGAGCATACAAAATATATCCAACCGAAGCTACGCATGCATCCAGGTCAGAGGCAGCGTGACGTCAAACTGAAAGCGGTCATATCGCCCAGTTCTCTGTAAATTTGGTTTGATTTTGCAGTCACTTAATTAACATCACATACCCTCCCAAACTGGCAAGTTTTGTTTTCTCCTCCACTTCCGGGTGATTCATATCTTTATTTTTTTTTAGTGTACTTCGTCTCCTTTAGTGAAAGATGTAGTGGCGTAGCAAGACAGCCAAGCCACTCGGAGGTAGTCGAAACGCACGCGTTAAGCTCACGCAGATTGGCGTGAGGTCTGGAACAAGGTAAAGTAATTATCCTATAAAGAAAAGAACGTAGTTCTTGGAATACTTAACTTTAATCCACAATTGGAGAACATCGCTCTTGTTTAGACATTATTACACTGAATATAAACTGGTAATGGCGCCTTGCTAGGTCGTAGCAAATGACGTAGCTGGAGGCTATGCTAACTATCGTCTCGGCAAATGAGAGCGTAATTGTCAGTGAACCATTCCTAGCAACGTCGGCTGTACAACTGGGGCGAGTGCTAGTAAGTCTCTCTAGACCTGCCGTGTGGTGGCGCTCGGTCTGCAATCACTGACAGTGGCGACACGCGGGTCCGACGTATACTAACGGACCGCGGCCGATTTAAAGGCTACCACCTAGCAAGTGTGGTGTCTAGCGGTGACACCACAAAAGACTATCTTGAAATTGAGATTACTTATTTTTAGTAAATGTAGTTTAGTGTCCAGTTTTCCGTAATAGATGGGCCTATTTTGGAAAATTACTTGCCCTTTGTTTGTCATTTAATATTCTCTGGTTTCGTTAGGGCAGCGTGGGGTGTCAGAGCATTATTTAAACCAATCAGACGCGTACTGTAGGACCCCTGTCGTGGTTCTTGTACTGATAACTTGAATTTTCCAGGGCATTTTTATATTAGATCCTTTATAGCAGTGGTTCCTCAAGATTCAATAAAATAACTTGAATTTTTACTGACGTTTAGAGCTCAGGAATCAGTTCTCATTTTTTTTCAGAAGAAAGCCTCCACTGCATAGCAGTAGCATTTCATCTCTCAAATGATGCAGAAACACCCATTAGTGTGTTTGTCGATTCAAATTTTCCCTGGAACATTCACTGTAGTCAAAGCAATTTAGCTAAGACAAGTTTACAGTAGCAAATTATCTCCTTACTTATTGCTGCATGTGAACTTTACTGCACGTAAATGCCACTTCATATTCTTCCCCAACTTCTTCAGAACAAAAGCGAAAGTATAAATCAGACGCCATGTTACTCAGCCACGATGATTCCAGTGCTACTCACAATGTAGAGTTTGACCGCGATGGAAGGCAGGAACAACGCATAGTAAGAAATTTGACAGCACCCATATACACATTTGTATCAGCACTGTGTATCACATTCGGACATAGTAATCAAATACTGTAACGAAAATATACCAAGTACAATAGGAGTGTGCAATGAGTTGTGACCATTCCAAACATTAGTATCCTATTGTCAGTATGTTATGCAATTCTGCTGATAATCTACGAGTTATTAGTTTGATACTGATTATGTCCTATTTACATGAACGCTGTGCCAATGTTTTTGCATACTACTGTTTTTTATCCCATTGTCAGATTTATTTCTATTACATTTTCTGTAAACAAATAAAACAGCAAGCAAATAGTGGGTGTCTTAGTAGTTCTGTAATGATAGCCTCTTTCTGAATGTCATGTATGTGCATTTCTATATATATATATATATATGTCCTACAACGCGATAAACCTGTTTTATAAACATTTAAATAAGTAGCAATGAATTTCTTGATGAGTCTGATAATTACTTGAACATTTTATTTGCTGAACGAAGCGTCGACAGCTGTACAGCCAGTCCATAGCGCCCCATAGGGCGCAATATTTCGGCTATCAGCCATGTCGCCATCTTCAAGTGCGTTGACAAACTAAGCTCCTGAGGACGCGTGACCGACTTCATTCTCTCCCACCCCAAACCTCACACCGCAGTCGGCGGCGGAGGCCGCGCATTGGCAGTCGTGGAAACGAGTGCGTCGGCGTCTGTGGTAGCGTCGATTTAGTTTCTGTCTCAGATCGTTGTGTATGTTGATATTCTTCTTAATTATACCCTGTGGTGGTTCTTAAGCCTTACTGACATCATAGCCCTAGTCCCGACATAAGATTATCTCTGGTGAAAATTTCAATCTGTTCTCTAACGACACTGTCCGAGTACTGGGTGACACACGGGAGACGGACGGTTTTTAATGAAATAATACTAACAAGGGGAGGCCGCCAATTGTGAAATTCAGATTCGATTCATACTGCGCATAATAAAAGCTCATGGCCAGAGGTGTAATGTGGCAAAGCACCAAGATGCACTTCTCAGTTGTGGTGTCACTGCCAGACACCACACTTGCTAGGTGGTAGCTTAAATCGGCCGCAGTCCATTAGTACATGTCGGACCCGCGTGTCGCCACTGTGTGATCGTAGACCTAGCGCCACCACACGGCAGGTCTCGAGAGACGTACGAGAATTCGCCCCAGTTGTACGACGACGTTGCTAGCAACTATACGGACGAAGACTTTGCTCTCATTTGCCGAGAGACAGAATTCCCTTCAGCTAAGTTAATGGCTACGACTTAGCAAGGCGCCATTAGCCTTACATAGTTTGATAGTTATCGTCTGTAATGTCTCATCAAGAATGCTGTATTCACAACAAGGATAAATAAAAGTTAAGTATTCGAGGAGCTGCATACTTTTCTTATTAGAATTCACTACTTATCCTGTTCCAGAATTCACGCCCGTCTGCGTTAGATAGCGTGCATTTCGGCCTCCTCTATCTACAAGGTGTTGGCACATTCACCAACACATCATCAGCCGTTGTCGAGAAAATCGACAGTTAAAAGAAACCGTTGCGGTGAAATATTCTCTACAATTAATAATTTTCTACATCGTCGTGGTGCAGCGGTAAGCGCTCGGGTTCGTAATATATATATATATATATATATATATATATATATATATATATATATATATATATATATATATATATATATATATATATCTGAATTACAAAAAACTAATAAAAAAATTGCATGGCGCGAGATTCGATCCTGCGACCTTTGGATTACGAACCCGAGCGCTTACCGCTATATATAGCCGGCCGAAGTGGCCGTGCGGTTAAAGGCGCTGCAGTCTGGAACCGCAAGACCGCTACGGTCGCAGGTTCGAATCCTGCCTCGGGCATGGATGTTTGTGATGTCCTTAGGTTAGTTAGGTTTAACTAGTTCTAAGTTCTAGGGGACTAATAACCTCAGCAGTTGAGTCCCATAGTGCTCAGAGCCATTTGAACCATTTGAGCCGCTATATATAAACTATTAATGAATTGCTTATCAATGTTGGTGAAGGCGGATCGCTCTCCAATTGTACCGCCTCCATTTTTACGTTTGTTTAACAGGGTGTACCAAAGCTCTCCCGTCCGCACTGATTTTCGACGATGTTATAAATGGCGCTAGGGACCGCATCTACCTTCTTTCGAAGTTAGCAGGCAACTACGCTGTTATGCGGCTGCTCGTTTCGGCCCATTCAACATCTGTCCTTCAAGTGTAACGAGCGAGTAACGGAGTTTATATTTCATACCTGACACAGCAAATTTGTGTTCGTGCCGTCTCTGTTCTAATTCGAACGTTTGACTTACGCTATACGTATTCGTTTCGGAATATCGTTTCTACGTCTTCCGTTAACTATACGTGGTTAACATTATGAAGACAATTAATAACATTTGTGAAATACAACTTTGTTTGCGGAAAACATAATGATGTTCGAAGTCGCCAGTTTTTCCACGAGAAACGACCTTCAACAACTTATTATATGCATAATTGTTGCAACTGATCGCCGGGAATTATATATATATATATATATATATATATATATATATATATATATATTGAAAGGTGGCTACACTGAGCCACAGCGCCAGAGATCGCTAGAGAGCATTGTTCCGCCGCCTCCACTGGCAGTGATTATTGAGAACTCGTAGTGGGCAGTGCTTGTCGAGGACTCGTGGTAGTCAGTTCGTGTTGAGATGTGCTAGTAGGGAGTGCTTGCTTAGATGTGATACTGAAAAGTTCTTGTTGAGATGTGGTAATAGCGAGTCGGTGTGGAGATATATTGTAATGAGTAGAGTGATTTTGGTCAATATATGAAGGTAACGAAACTTGATTTATTTTTCATTATTTCCATGTTTTAAATAATGCGTCATTACAGGTTCAGTCAACAAAGCATCTGGCTTGTGTTCTTGTATTAAAGTGTAATTCTGGTTTTCTTGAGTAATTATGGTATTTTTATTTTCTTTAATTAATTCAGTATAAATGATATTTAAAATTTCTTGTGTTATTGAAGAAGAACCGTGCCAGATGCGTACGTTGAGTCATACTTCCACACACAGAGCAGTTACACTTGTGCTTTGGTTTCGTAGGTTTTTATAGTTGCTGGGGACTTAATTAATTAATTGTGTTAATGAAAATTTCCATTTCATTCTTTGTTATTGTTCTAAGCAGTCAGATTGCGTAATAATAATAGTCAGGGCCAACCGTTACGAGACTTCGTAATCGGACAGACAGCTATTAAAGCAAAAAATTAAAATTATTTGCATTCTATTTTAATTAAGCCCCCATGCACGTGGCGACCGCTGCTTCGGATCGTCCCTTGGAATTCTTCTGATTGTAGAAATAGTAGACAGTAGGATTGTTGTAGTAATTTGTAGTTAAGTAATTGTAGTCTATATTGCATGTGTAGATTTGGTAATTGTCATTCTTCTAATGGTATTTTTTTTTTTTTTTTTTTGCAAAATTTCGTTTCTGTTGTCTTGTCTACGGGTTTGACAATTAGTGCAATTATTTCAATTGTTCGATGATCGTGTTTGAGGGAAACATCTCGTGTGAATGATATTGTTGATGATAAAGTGTCATTGTGTGTAATTTTTTTATAGTGACGAGTTTTGTATATTTTGTAAATGATCACGCGATCAATGAAAAAGGCAAAAATGATGGATAGTGAGAATGACGAAATTGTTAACATGGCGAACTCGCCAACAGAGGAAAACATTATGATGGTTAATGAAGTGGAAAACAATGTAATATGTCGGGAAAATAGTCCGGAACCATTTCAAAATTTTTCTCAATCAGAAAATTCACAGAATACGAGATTAACGACAGAAGATTCTGTAATAGTATCGAACACAGATAGCTTTAGAGCTGTGACGAAGGAAACTGGTTTTGCGAGAAATGTTAGGGGCGAAAAGAATTTCGAACCAGATCATACGGAGCAGTTGATGAGTGCAATATTAAATTTGGGATCACAGTTACGATCTGAATTAAAAACAGAGATGGGAACTTTGGCAACACGGTTAGACTCACAAATGGAAACACGGATGGGAACAATGGAAACTCGGTTAGGATCTGAATTAAAAACAGTGGCAACACGTTTAGAAACAGAGTTGGAAACAATGGAAACACGGTTAGACTCACGAATAGGGACATGTTTCAAAAATATGAAAGATGAGTTAAAGAAAGAAATCAGAGAAGAAGTACAACCGATTTTGAATTCTCACAATAATAGATTAATTGCAGTAGAGATTAGACAAAGGGAACAGGATAGAGAACAGGAAGAAAGAGATCGCGTGATAGTACAAAAATTTTCAGAGTTAAATTTACAACGTGCACACAATAAGAAAGAAATATTTGAGAGAATCGAGGAATCCGTACCAAATGACAGAATAAATAATCTAACACAACAATATGAACAGTTAACTACCAAATGTGTCAACACTGAAACCCGAGTCGCGACACTTCAAATCTTAGTTTACATGGGGACAGAGATTCAGATGATACAGCACCATTGCCATTTGCAGAAACCGAAGAGTATCAGAACATAAATAAGCATGTTGAAAATCAGGGAAAATTTAATGAACGCGTTAAAAGGGAAGTTGAGGCATTACGAAAGCAAGTCAAACAAATTGAAGGCGAAATCGTAGGAAAAGACAGCAGAAGAAATTTAGAATCACAGATAGCAGAGGGCTTTGAAGAAGATAATTTGTTTCATTTACGGGACGCAACAAGAGAGCGCCAGGCGCGCGAACTTGACAATAATCGACATTCAAACTGGGACAGACGCGGTAGGTCTTTGTCGCCACGAGGCGAAAACTTTGACTATAAACACTTTTTGACTGTTCGGAAATTTAAGATCTTCCGCAATTCTAAGAATGACATACATCCATGTGCATGGTTAGATCAATTTATGTACGCACTCCCACCAAATTGGCCACTAAGTCACAAACTGGAATTTATGTGTGGATATTTAGAAAACGAACCGGCGACGCGGATGCGCGCACTCATTAGAGAGTGTAATAATCTGAATGATTTTTATCATGCATTTCTATCGGCATATTGGTCCGAAAACACACAAGACAGAGTCAAACATAGTCTGATTATGCAGCGTAATTTTAAACAGTCTGAGTTCCGCACACCGGCAGAATACTTTGAAGACATGATTCGAAAGAATCAGTTCCTGTCCAACCCCTATAGCCCGACTGAATTAATTCGCATTTGTTTAACTAAGCTGCCACAATCCATAAGACAAATTGCTTTAGCTGGAAGATGTAAAGACGACATTGAGACTTTTAAGACTTTGTTACAAGAACTTGAGTATGACAACGACGACGGGACTTCTTGTAACTTTTTCAGTAACAGTAATTACAATAGATTTTCAGAGAAAAGGGATAGTGATCGGAACGGGCGTTATATGGGTAATTTTGAGAATGACAGACGTAACAGACAGGACAATAGATACCAGCCTTATGACAATAACAGAAGTTCTAACAGAAATTACACAGACAATTATAATAACGGTAATTCGTACCGGAATGATCAATCATACGGAAACAGTAATCGGTTTCATCAAGACAGAAATTATTCATACAATAATAGAAACTCTTACTACAGAAATAACCAGGGTAGTAGGTCTAACAATAATTTCAGAAGTGACAGTCGAAATTATACAAGAAGTAGTTATGCAGACAGACAGGAAAACAGAAATTTTAATAACAGACACAACCAAGAATTTGCATCTAACAGACAGGAAGGACCTAATTGGCATCCTCCGCGTGACAGAAATTCAGAGAGACAAGTGGAAATAGTAGAAATTGATCCGCGAAATGTCGGGGATAATCAAAGACGTGACGCAAACAATCGACAATGACTAGCAGCTTCGGCTTCTGGCAGCAATATAGACGGTTCAGAAAGTAATGACACTACGACTTTACACTACGTACGCCTGGAAGACATGAGAGACATTTTGTTAGACGAAAAGGAAAATAATGTAGACGCATTTTTACATCCTGTTATTGAAGTATGTGTGGGTAAGAATAAGTTCACTGCAGTTTTAGATTCTGGGAGCCCATTGAACGTCATTAGTGAATCAGTTTTTCGTATATGTGAAAGAACTATTGCCTGTCCTGTGTTACCTATTTTTAAAACTACAATTCGAGGAGCGATTTCTGGAAAAGGTGTGGAAGTTAAACAACAGACCAACCTAAATTTCATTTGTCAAGGATACGAATTGTCTGCTAATTTTATTATTGTTCCATTACTCAACACACAAATTATATTAGGTATGGAGTTTCTTAACACACATAAGGCAATTTTGAACTTTAAAGAAGGAAGTGTGAATTTGACTGTTGCCGGAATGCCGAAATGTTTGAAATTTTTCGAGTGTTTAGCAAAATCTGAATCAAATACAAAATGTTTAAGGTTTCTTACTTCTGATGTTTTCGTTGAGCATTATGACGACAGTGTGTTTATTCATGACAATGACAATAGATACAGAGACGCGATGGAGGATGTAATTAGTAGCGAAGAATTAATTAATGAAAAGGTTAAGAAAGCTGAAGTACCAGATGACGTTGCAAGAGAAGAGCTGCACCATATTTTGACTTCACATGCTACAGTGTTTAGTCATCACACAGGAACTATACAAGGCTTACAATATTTATTTAAGGTAAAAGAACACATACCATTTCGCGGGAAAACGTACGCTATTCCTTTGGCTTACACAGACAAGGTTAAGAATGAACTTCAATACATGTTAGATCAGGGCATTATTGAGCCAGCTGTCAGTCCTTATACCAGCCCACTACACGTTGTTCTTAAAAAGGATGGGTCAATTCGTTTGGTTCTGGATTCCAGACAGATAAATAATATCATCATTCCTGAAACTGACCGCCCACAAAATTTAGATGAACTTCTTCAACATTTCCATGGAATTAAAGTTTTATCCACGATTGATATGCGCGCAAGTTTTTGGCAAATAGAACTCCACCCTGATTGTAGAAGATATACTGCCTTTTTAGCCTTTGGTAACTGTTACCAGTTTCGGAAATTACCGTTTGGACTTACTGTATCTTCTGCAGCATTCATTCGTAGCTTAAATGAAATTTTACCTGTTTATCTTCGTGACAATATTACTTCATATGTTGATGATATTCTTATTGCTAAACATTCTTGGAGTGAGCACAACAAAATTTTGGATTCATTATTAAGTATTTTTGCAAGAGTTGGCATTACTGTGAACTTGGAGAAATCTGAATTTGGTCGTTCTCAGGTGAAATTTCTCGGTCACATTATTTCTACAGAAGGTATTCTTCCTGATCCAGAGAAATTAGACGCTATTCGTAATTATGCTGTACCTACCACAAAACGTGATGTTCGTAGTTTCCTTGGTGTCTGTAATTTTCTTAGACGCTTTGTTAGATTGGACAATTTGGCCACACCTCGTTTATGTGAACTATCTGGAAAGAAATCTAATTGGTGTTGGGATGAGGAAGCTCAGTCAGAATTTGAACAACTTCGTGATGCTTTAGTTGCTGCTCCACTTCTTTCACATCCGGATCTATCTAAAGATTTTTGTTTGGCGACGGACTCATCATACAAAGGTCTAGGTGCACACTTATTTCAAGAGATAGAAGAAGACGGCGTTGTAGTACAGAAAACTATTGCCTTTGGAAGTCGTGTTCTCTCTAAATCAGAAAAGAATTATTCGATTACGGAACTTGAAGCTTTGGCTGTTGTTTGGGCTTTCACAAAATTTCGCACATTTTTGTTTGGTAGACATACTAAGGTTTACACTGATCATCGAGCTTTGGAATTTCTTATGTCGACAAAATTAACTCATGGCAGATTGTCACGATGGGCGTTGTACCTACAGGAATTTGATTTTAGTATTGTTTACATACAGGGATCTTCAAATATTGTTGCTGATGCTTTATCACATGCACCTATGGGTTTGAAACAAAGTGCTGAAGAGGACTGCAAAGAAAACCATTATTGTTTGATGTACATTCAAGGTGTTGCGTTTGAGAATTTTATTTCGTCTTCGCTCCAGGACATCGCTAAGGAGCAAAACAAGGATCCAATCTGGAAGGGCATTAAGGAGAAGTGGAGGAGAAAGGAAAGCGTAGCGATTAGACAGCATTATTTAGTTCGCAATGACATTCTTTTCAAACGAAAATCGGTCGACAACTCTGTTTGGTTAGTTTGTATTCCTGATGAGTGGGTCAATAAATTGATTTGGTACACACATTTTAGTTATGCGCACTTTGGCCCCAGAAAATGCTTTCATAAATTACGAGAAAATTGCTACTTCAGTAATATGGAAAAACGTATTCGATCTGTTCTTGCCAAATGCAAATTATGTCAAAAGGCTAAGCCGCCAACAATTTCTCACAAAGAACCGTTGTTTCCTATCATTCCAGTGAAATTAAAGGAGATGGCTGCAGTTGATTTGTTCGGTCCAGTGGTTCGATCTACTAATGGTTTTGCGTACATTTTTGTAGCAGTGGAATTGACATCAAAATATGTGTGTTTTACACCGTTACGCAAAGCAACAGCTCGTTCAGTATCTAATGCTTTCATCAAACATTTTCTTAAAGAAGTGGGTCATGTTGATAAGGTTATATCAGATAATGGATCACAGTTTCGCTCTAAAATTTGGCTTCGTACTCTACGGCGTCGTAAGATTAAACCAATTTTTATTTCACTTTTTCACCCTCAATCTAACGCTTCAGAAAGATGGATGAAGGAAATCAATAAATTGTGCCGTCTTTATTGTCATCAGAATCACAGAACGTGGGATCAGTATCTTCATATTTTTCAAAACATTCTGAATGAACTTCCTAATGACTCAACTTCTTTACCGCCTCTATTGATATTAAAAAACAAAACACCGACTAATCGCATTTCTGAAATTGTTCCTTTTCCGCCTTCACGGAAACTGCGGCACTCTGAAGTTGTCAACCTGGCTCTATGAAATATTGCATCTGCGGCTGCTAGAAGAGAAAAATCAGCGAAGCGTCCTGGTCGTTTAAAAACTTTGTCAGTTGGTCAGAAGGTATTAATTAAGTCTCATCGTTTGTCTCACAAAGGAAAAGGCTTATGTCGCAAATTTTTTCTGCTTTATAACGGTCCATATAGAGTTCGCAAAATTATTCATGATAACACTGTTGAAGTAGAAACTCTTAAATCTCGGCGCTCTAAGGGAATACATCATATATCGAACGTAAAAATTTTTGTGGAATGACATACTTTAGAGAAACTAACAGCTACATGTAAACATGCAGAGAATACAAGGGTACCGCGCCGTGTTCCGGCGGCGGCACATACTCAAAGCAACAGTCAAGTCGGCGCGCCGCACAAGGCAGTCGTTGACCGCAAACAATCGCTTCCTACGTCACGCGCCTACAGCTGATCGAGCGCTCAGTGCGAATGCACTGACAGACGTAAACAAATACACAGTCTAATTTCTCCGACTAAATTCTGTATGAAGCTATGGTGACTTTATAAATTATGTTATTAACGTTCAGTATTTTTCAGGATATGGTTCTATAAAATATTTAAGAACTTCAGGTAAATTCTGTGCGTGTCCGACGTTAAGACGACTTGCTATTGAGAAAATTTCAGGAAGAATGTCATTTCGAAGAAGAAAGTAATAAACAAAAAAGGTAACGATTAATTGAGTTTATTTTTCAGGTAACATATTTCCACTTAGGTACGTACTTTAGACGTAATTTGCTGCTTGCGATTACGTGACTCATACTTTGTGCTAAATTTCGTGTTCTATGAATTTACTTGTGAAGCGACGTGCTTACGCACATTAACTGATTTTGACGATTATTGATTAATGAACAGGCTTGTTATTTGTATATATTATGCATCGCTTGGCTGCACTGCTTTTTCACTGATGTCATATTTTTCTATTAGGTGCCTGCTGTGCTTATTTATTTAAATTATAATTGTCACCTGATTAATTGTGCTGATATGGTTATGTATGTAAGTTATACTTTGTGATTTATCTGCTTGCGCCTTCATGTTTACTTATTAAGATTACATACGAACATTTATTTGCTTATGCTGATATGATGCTAATGACTTGTTTATCACGTAAGATATATGTTTGCTGCTTTTTGTATGGATTGCATATTTACACATTTCTGTTTTGTTGTCATAACTACTCTTCAATTTTGAATATAGCAATGCTGATGTACAGTGTACGAACATAGAGTTTAGGTTACACTGTGGTATTAATTATAGATTGTTCGCTTGGCAGAGCCTCGTTGTAGGAATTGTGCTGCATCCACTTGTTGACATTCAGTTCTCTACTGGTATATTTACTCGCTATTGCATGTTTTGCTTATGCTCAGTGCCTTATATTTTTAAGATAAGAAAATGAACTGCAGTAATTCGACATAAACGACATTAGTACAAGAAACTTCATAGAAGTCACATGAGCTGGAGGCTTTATGAAAGCTGTATAAATGTATGCTAATAGGAAGGAAGCTAACGACATGACATACCAAAACTAGGTTTAGACCATTGACAGTTATTACACTGCGTTTTTCGTGAGCAATTGAAATAGGAAGTGACATTTAACACAAGAAATACTCCACATGTTTGCTTCTGTTTGCCATAAGTCTTGAAGTGCTGTACACACTGTGAAATATTATGATCATTCACACTCCGTAATCGTACTTAATTACTGAGAGTTATTCGAATTAAGTCTGTTAGAGGTCATGTATGCATTTCTTTTATTTAATGATGGACAAGGAACCAAAATGTATCTTACAATTTATAATGAGTAGAAAATTTGGGTCAGATGGATTACACAGAGGTTGTGTGTAGACACTGTGTCTTCGGATTGTATGGGATGATGAATTGAAGTTGCACTAGGAATTTGTCTGTACTTGTTCGAGGAGACTGACTAGAGGAAAGAGTTGTAATGGAAGTGAAATGATATTGGTGCTGAGGTTTATATATATCGACGTAGTGAAGAGGTATTATTGAAGTATTAAGATTAAGTGATGATTATTGGAGTTTTCGTGGACAAGAGGTAAGGTAAATGATATTGATGATAAGGTTTATATGTATCGACGTATTGAAGAGGTATTAGTGAAGTATTGAGATTATGCTGATGATTATTGGAGTTTTGGTGGATAAGAGGTAAAGTAAGTGAGGAGCATATTTTTTTTGTTGGTCCATATGGAACAAGGAGGATGAAGATGGCAGACTAGAACACTCAAGTAGAAGGAAGATTGTCTACACACACACTTTGTCAAATCACAAAGCAGTATATACTTTTTTTGAGAGAGGAAGCATTTGCATATCTTGGTACACTGACAGTTGTTCAGCAACCGTACATTTTGATCTGGCTTGGCAAACATTGGTCTTGACATGATGACTATGACGTTGACTTAACTATTATTGACTGTTATACATTGCTGCCACTACTACTTGGTACACATGATGAACATCAAATCTTGGACAGAGTTACATTTACACAGTTAACACTATTCAATTACACAGTAGTACTTAATGTGGATGAAAGATGAGTGAGTGTGTTTTGTGTGTTTTCCTTTCCTAATCCTACCCACCTATCTCCTAAATATTATTTTATTTGTTGGTAGTGGCTTGCACTGACACCCATAAATGTTATAGGTTTACTGGTATTTGTGTATTGTAATAGTTAATAGGACAATTATCTGATATCATTTGTGTGTTTGTTATGGTTTGTATGTTTAGTGTAAAAGCATTGTATGTGTATTCAAACTATTGTTCATGCCTGAACTGTCTGATTAGTGATGGTGCTGCACTTTTCAACATGATGTGTGACATTTAGTCATGTTTAATTTCTGCTGATGAACTGTGTGATCAGTGATTGTAAAAATTATGGACTGTTACTTGTACCTTTTCTACATGATTGGTGCCACTAGGACATGTTTAATTTCTGCTTATAAACTCTGATGAACAGTGTGATCAGTGATACTGAATTTTATGGAACTGCTTCTGCTGAGAAATGTGACTTGTTGCTGTGTGTACCTGCTCAACATTGCTGGGTACCACTGATGGACTGCTTCTACTGAAATGATGTTGCTTCTTGCTGTCTGCACCTGGTCAACATTACTGGGTGCCACTGATGGACTGCTTCTACTGAAATGGTGTTACTTGTTGGTGTCTGCACCTGCTCAACATTGCTGGGTGCCACTGATGGACTGCTTCTACTGAAATGGTGTTACTTGTTGGTGTCTGCACCTGCTCAACATTGCTGGGTGCCACTGATGGACTGCTTCTACTGAAAAGATGTCACCTGTTGCTGTGTGCACCTGCTCAACATTGCTGGTGCCACTAATGGAACTGCTTATACTGAAATGATGTCACTTGTTGGTGTCTGCACCAATTCAACATTACTGGGTGCCACTGATGGACTGTTTCTACTAAAAAAATGTCATTTGTTGGTTTTTGCACCTGTTGACCATTGCTGGGTGCTACTGCTGGAACTGTCAACTGCTTATTCTTGGGCTATGGAAATCGTTTATGTGAATATTTGTATAAACTGATTTTTTGTGTATTACTGTTTGTGAAAAGTTATGAGACTCTTACCTGCACATATTCGTCATTGCTGACGCTATTGATTGAACTGTTTAACCACATAATACTTGTGTAAACTGTTATGTAAAGTCACATGTATGAAAGAATTTGTATTGCTTACTGTATTCTATATAATAGGTTATTGAAAGGTCAGTGCAAAGCCAAAATTTTATCTAGTTATATGATATTTACGTATTAATATTATCTTTTATTTTTGTCTGTATTTTTTTGACGAATTTGGTGGTATTTTCACCACCAATGCTGGCAAAAATACCATCAAATTCTAGCCGTGGAGGAAGGGCATATGAAAGGTGGCTACACTGAGCCACAGCGCCAGAGATCGCTAGAGAGCATTGTTCCGCCGCCTCCACTGGCAGTGATTATTGAGAACTCGTAGTGGGCAGTGCTTGTCGAGGACTCGTAGTAGTCAGTTCGTGTTCAGATGTGCTAGTAGGGAGTGCTTGCTGAGATGTGATACTGAAAAGTTCTTGTTGAGATGTGGTAATAGCGAGTCGGTGTGGAGATATATTGTAATGATTAGAGTGATTTTGGTCAATATATGAAGGTAACGAAACTTGATTTATTTTTCATTATTTCCATGTTTTAAATAATGCGTCATTACAGGTTCAGTCAACAAAGCATCTGGCTTGTGTTCTTGTATTAGAGTGTAATTCTGGTTTTCTTGAGTAATTATGGTATTTTTATTTTCTTTAATTAATTCAGTATAAATGATATTTAAAATTTCTTGTGTTATTGAAGAAGAACCGTGCCAGATGCGTATGTTGAGTCATACTTCCACACACAGAACAGTTACACTTGTGCTTTGGTTTCGTAGGTTTTTATAGTTGCTGGGGACTTAATTAATTAATTGTGTTGATGAAAATTTCCATTTCATTCTTTGTTATTGTTCTAAGCAGTCAGATTGCGTAATAATAACAGTCAGGGCCAACCGTTACGAGACTTCGTAATCGGACAGACAGCTACTAAAGCAAAAAATTAAAATTATTTGCATTCTATTTTAATTAAGCCCCCATGCAATATATATATATATATATATATATATATATATATATATATATATATATATATATGTGTGTGTGTGTGTGTGTGTGTGTGTGTGTGTGTGTGTGTGTGTGTGTGTGTGTGTGTATACACATTTGAATTACAAAAAACAAATACTAAAAAAAAAAAAGGTTGCATGGCGCGAGATTCGATCCGGCGACCTTCGGATTACGAACCCGAGCGCTTACCGCTGCGCCACGACGATGCGGCAAATTATTAATCGTAGAGAGTATTTCACCGCAACGGTTTCTTTTAACTCGATTTTCTCGACAACGGCTGAGAAGTGCATCTTGGTGCTTTGCCACATTACACCTCTGGCCATGAGCTTTTATTATGCGCAGTATGAATCGAATCTGAATTTCACAATTGGCGGCCTCCCCTTGTCAGAAAACTTTAAAATTAATGCGTGTTTATTTACACAAAATCAAAGCTCATTATTTGCCATTTCAGTTAACAAAGTTATTTGTGAAAAATTATGTCATCAAAGTGATGTCCATCATTTCGAATGCAGGACTCAAGTCTCTTCTCAAAATCCTCCATCACACATACTAAAATCTCTGCAAGAATGGCAGCAATTTCTTGAATGATTGCAGTCTTCAACCCATCCAAAGTTCGTAGATTGTGGTTATAGACACAGTTCTTAAGGTACCCCCACAGAAAAAAGTCACATACTGACAAGTCGGGAGACCTGGGAGGCCAAATGTTAAGGGATATTTCTTTCTATGTCTTCGAAGCACATCACACTTGTCTACATTGAGATTCAATTGCCATTCCCTGCACCATGCGTCAATTCCTCCTGCAATTCAGTACAATTTTCCATTGTTATAACCTCTCGATATACCAAAGCATCATCCGCAAAAAGCCTCAGTGAACTTCCGATGTCATCCACAAGGTCATTTATGTATATTGTGAATAGCAAGGGTCCTACGACACTCCCCTGCGGCACACATGATATCACTCTTACTTCGGAAGACTTCTCTCCATTGAGAATGACATTCTACGTTCTGTTATCTAGGAACTCTTCAATCAAATCACACAATTGGTCTGATAGTCCATACGCTCTTACTTTGTTCATTAAACGACTGTGGGGAACTGTATCGAACGCCTTGCGGAAGTCAAGAAACACGGCATCTACGTGGGAACCCGTGTCTATGGCCCTCTGAGTCTCGTGGACGAATCGCGCGAGCTGTGCTTCACACGATCGTCTTTTTCGAAACCCATGCTGATTCCTACAGAGTAGGTTTCTAGTCTCCAGAAAAGTCATTATACTCGAACATAATACGTGTTCCAAAATTCTAAAACTGATCGACGTTAGAGATATAGGTCTATAGTTCTGCACATCAGTTCGACTTCCCTTCTTGAAAACGGGGATGACCTTTGCCCTTTCCCAATTCTTTGGGACGCTACGCTCTTCTAGAGACCTACAGTACACCGCTCCAAGAAGGGGGCAAGTTCCTTCGCGTACTCTGTGTAAAATCGAACTGGTATCCCATCATATCCAGAGGCCTTTCCTCTATTGAGCGATTTTAATTGTTTCTCTATCCCTCTGCCGTCTATTTCGATATCTACCATTTTGTAATCTGTGCGACAATCAAGAGAAGGAACTACAGTGCAGTTTTCCTGGGTGAAACAGCTTTGGAAAAAGGCATTTAGTATTTCGGCCTTCAGTCTGTCATCCTCTGTTTCAGTACCATTTTGGTCACAGAGTGTCTGGACATTTTGTTTTGATCCACCTACCGCTTTGACATAAGACGAAAATTTATTAGGATTTTCTGCCAAATCAGTACATAGAACAATACTTTCGAATTCATTGAACGCCTCTCACATAGCCCTCCTCACACTACATTTCGCTCCGCGTAATTTTTGTTTGTCTGCAAGGCTTTGGCTATGTTTATGTTTGCTGTGAAGTTCCCTTTGCTTCCGCAGCAGTTTTCTAACTCGGTCGTTGTACCACGGTCGCTCTTTTCCATCTCTTACGATGTTTCTTGGCACATACTCATCTAACGCATATTGTATGATGGTTTTGAACTTTGTCCGCTGATCCTCAATACTATCTGTACTTGAGATAAAACATTTGTGTTGAGCCGTCAAGTACTCTGAAATCTGCTTTTTGCCACTTTTGCTAAACAGAAAAATCTTCCTACCTTCTTTAATATTTCTATTTACGGATGAAATCGTCGATGCAGTAACCGCTTTATGATCGCTGATTCCCTGTTCTGCGTTAACTGTTTCAAGTAGTTCGGGTCTGTTTGTCACCAGAAGGTCTAATATGTTATCGCCACGAGTCGGTTCTCTGTATAACTGCTCAAGGTAGTGTACAGATAAAGCACTTAAAAAAATTTCACTGGATTCTTTGTCCCTGCCACATGTTATGAACGTTCAATTGGTGAGAGATCAGGAGAATGTGCTGGCCAGGGCAGCAGTCGAAAATTTTCTGTACCCAAAAAGGCCCGTACAGGACCTGCAACATGCGGTCGTGCATTATCCTGCTGAAATATGAGTGATAAATTATCTTGTTGATAAAATAAAGATACATAAAGAGGGTGAACAAAAATATGGAAACGCCGCAGGAAGTGCCAGCTTGAACATCAGTGTACACTACTGGCCATTAAAATTGCTACACCAGGAAGAAATGAAGATCATAAACGGGTATTCATTGGACAAATATATTATACTAGAACTGACATGTGATTACATTTTACCGTAATTTGGGTCCATATATCCTGAGAAATCAGTACCAAGAACAACCACCTCTGGCCGTAATAACGGCCTTGATACGTCTGGGCATTGAGTCAAACAGAGCTTGGATGTCGTGTACAGGTACAGCTGTCCATGCAGCTTCAACACGATACCTGAGTTCATCAAGAGTAGTGACTGGCGTATTGTGACGATCCAGTTGCTCGGTCACCATTGACCAGATGTTTTCAATTGGTGAGAGATCTGGAGAATGTGCTGACCAGGGCAGCAGTCGAACATTTTCTGTACCCGAAAACGCCCGTACAGGACCTGCAGCATGCGGTCGTGCATTATCCTGCTGAAATATAAGGTTTCGCAAGGATCGAGTGAAGGGTAGAGCCACCTAAATGTAACATCCACTGTTCAAAGTGCCGTCAATGCGAACAAGAGATGACTGAGACGTGTAACCAATGGCACCCCATACTACCACGCTGGGTGATACGCCAGTATGGCGATGACGAATACACGCTTCCAATGTGCGTTCACCGCGATGTCGCCAAACACGGATGCGTCCATCATGATGCTGTAAACAGAACCTGGATTCATTCGTGCACCCAGGTTCGTCGCTGAGTACACCATCGCATGCGCTCCTGTCTGTGATGCAGCGTCAAGGGTAACCCTAGCCATGGTCTCCGAGCTGATAGTCCATGCTGCTGCAAACGTCGTCGAACTGTTCGTGCAGATGGTTGTTGTCTCGCAAACGTCCCCATCTATTGACTCAGGGCTCGAGACGTTGCTGTACGATCCCTTACAGCCATGCGGATAAGATGCCTGTCATCTCGACTGATAGTGATACGAGGCCGTTGGGATCCAGGACGGGGTTCCGTATTACCCTCCTGAACCCATCGATTCCATATTTTGGTAACAGTCATTGGATCTCTACCAAAGCGAGCAGCAATTTCGCGATACGATAAACCGCAATCGCGATTGGCTATTATCCGACCTTTATCAAAGTCGGAAACTTGATGGTACTCTTTTGTCCTCCTTACACGAGGCATCACAACAACGTTTCACCAGGCAACGCCGGTCAACTGCTGTTTGTGTATGAGATATCGGTTGGAAACGGTCCTCATGTAAGCACGTTGTAGGTGTCGCTACCGGCGACAACTTTCTGTGAATGCTCTGAAAAGCTAATCATTTGCATATCACAGCGTCTTCTTCCTGAAGGTTAAATTTCGCGTCTGTAGCACGTCATCTTCGTGGTGTAGCAATTTTAATGGCCAGTAGTGGAGGTGCTAGGAAAGTTTACAGCTCTCGCTTTTCTATTCCACCACGAACGACATGCGTGCAATTGTTCTCAATACGTTGTAAGTATCGGTAGTAGTCAGAACACTGTTCTGTATAGTTGTGAGTCCATTATGTCGAAGCTAAATGAAGTCTAACGTGGGCAGACTGTTGGCGATCGTATGGTCGGTGTTTCCGTGACTGAGGTAGCCAAAGTGATGTTTCAGGAGGCTCCGTATCGAAGATTTTCACCGCATATAGAGAAAGTGGGAAAATACGATCCGTTAAGTCACAACACGGACGAAATGATCTCGGATAGACCACGACAGACGGTCAATGAAGATGACTGATGAAAGAAACGGGGCTGACACCTTTGAAAGTCACTGCATTACTGAATGGCACGCCTTGTCAGCACCAAAACCATACGGAGAGTGCTTATGCAGGGAATTCCTGGGCGAGCTGATCTTCCAAAACCACTCTTCGCTAATGAAATGTCCGTAACAAGAAAATGTAGTGCTGAAGCCGAAGAAAGTGGAATATGGAGGAAAAGAGGACTGTAATTTTGCAGAATGAGTCTTGTTTCACACTGTTTCTAACACCTGCCCGAGTTTAAGTACCAAAGGTGAAACATGGGGGGGGGGTTATTCAATGGGCGCCATGGTTACTCTGCAAGGTCGGTTTGGTTCAAAGGATAATCTGACCGTTTTGGCTGATCAGGTCCATCCCATAGTACAATATTTGTTCTATAATGGTGATGCTCTGTACGAAGCTGACAGGGCCCCCATTCACATAACTCTCATCATCCAGGATTGACTGTGTGAGTATGGCGATGGACTGTCGTATTTTCCTCGCCACCACAATCACCGGATCTCAATATCACTCGCTATCCATTTCTATTATCGTTACCTGAGTTTGCAGCAAGAATGGTATAAGATTCCCTTGAAAACCATGCAGGTCCCATCGAAGGGACAAACTCCTAGACTCCCTTGTACGTCTGAACTTCATATAAGTCATCCGAACATCATAGTCACTATGACTATGGGGACCGAAAAAGAAGGAAGACTACCACTCCTGCACGTCAGGTGAAGATTAGGGCTGCTTTCACTCCAGGCCATGGTGTGTATCGGAAGAAAACGCTCACTGTCCTGTATTTGCATGCAGATAGCTGCCACCACCCTGCGCAGGAGAACAGGGTACTAAGAACACTATTACACAAGGCACATGCCATCTCTGACAGATAGAGTCTGCCCCAGGAAGTGCAACACCTCAGAACCGTGTTTAGAAGAAACGGATACTCATAAGGACAGATTAAGTGCATTCTTCGGCCCACCACTGCAGTACAACCTGTGCAGAAAGAAGAAATCATGGACGAAGACGTAGCCACAGCCTTTATGCCATACACCACCGCGGTATTTAGAAAAGTCGGTCGCATGCTGAAAAAGCACCGCGTAGTAACTGTCTTTCGCCCGCCAAATGAAACACAGGCATTGTTGGGGAGTGCCAAAGATGACCTTGTTTTGCGGAAGGCCGGAGTTTATCAGATACCGTGCCAATGTGCTTCATCAAACATCGATGCTGTGAACACCAGTGGCACAGTCGATTAATGTACCCACCAAGTCGGTGGTCGACAAACACCATTGATCAGAAATTTGCAATGGAATGCGACCGAACCAGTATTTTTGAGCGGACTTCCAAATACAGGGTGACACATGGGAGACGTACGGTTTTGAACTGCATAGTACTGAGGGCGCGGTGGTGGGAGGTGGTCGTGGTGGGGATAGTTCTGATCCACACAAGACACCATTTCGTTTACTCAGTCACTATGGAGCAGTGGGACTTGCAATGTCGAGTGTTTGTCTATGACAGTGAAAAGCGGTGAATCTATTATTGCTACGCAGCGATTGTTTCGCGTGCGGTTTAATATCAGTCGACATGGAGCTGTTCTGAGCTGTAACACAATCCTCAGATGGGTGGAAAACTTCAGGTCACCTGGAAACATACTTGATAAGAAGCACCCTGGCCCGAGACGCAGAGTAACGACACCAGAAAATGCTGAATGGGTAAGGCAAGCGGCAGTCAGAAGCCCAGGACAGTCAGCTAGAAGTCATGCTAGTGAGTTACGAGTCAATTGTGAATGGGTTGGACGAATTTTGCATAAAGAATTAAAATTCCATCCCTACAAAATGCTCATTGTCCAACAACTACGAGAAGACTTCGCTTACAGAATGCTAGTGATTTTGGAATCGAATGAAAATGAAATTTTATTGATGAGCGATGAAGCTTATTTTCATTTAAACGGGACCGTGAATAACCAAAACCTACGTTACTGGGCTCCAGACCATCCACACCTTATCCACCAGCGTCCTCTATACTCAGAAAAAGTAGCAGTCTGGCGTGCTCTTGGCTCTGTTGGCATTATTGGACCTTATTTTTTTGAAGAGAACGGGGTCACAGTTACTGTTAATTCGGTTCGTTACATTCGTATGCTTGAAACATTCTTGAAACCATAACTAAGAAGACGACGAATCCATTTAAAACGTGTTTGGTTCCAGCAGGATGGGGCAACATCGCACACCATAAACACTTCAATGACAGTTCTTAGACGCATGTTTTCTGGCGGGATTATCTCACGTTTTGGTAATGTTCCTTGGCCTCCCAGGTCTCCCGACTTGTCAGTATGTGACTTTTTTCTGTGGGGGTACCTTAAGAACTGTGTCTATAACCACAATCTACGAACTTGTCTTCCGAAGTAAGAGTGATATCATGTGTGCCGCAGGGGAGTGTCGTAGGACCCTTGCTATTCACAATATACATAAATGACCTTGTGGATGACATCGGAAGTTCACTGAGGCTTTTTGCGGATGATGCTGTGGTATATCGAGAGGTTATAACAATGGAAAATTGTACTGAATTGCTGGAGGATCTGCAGCGAATTGACGCATGGTGCAGGGAATGGCAATTGAATCTCAATGTAGACAAGTGTAATGTGCTGCGAAGACATAGAAAGAAATATCCCTTATCATTTAGCTACAATATAGCACGTCAGCAACTGGAAGCAGTTAATTACATAAATTATCTGGGAGTAGGCATTAGGAGTAATTTAAAATGGAATGATCATATAAAGTTGATGCCAGACTGAGATTTGTTGGAAGAATCCTAAGGAAATGCAATACGAAAAGAAAGGAAATAGGTTGAATACTGCTCAGCAGTGTGGGATCCGTACCAGATAGGGTTGATAGAAGAGATCCAACGGAGAACAGCGTTACGGAGATGATAGATGAACTCCAGTTGAAGACTCTGCGGGAGTGACGCTCAGTAGCTCGGTACGGGCTTTTGTTGAAGTTTCGAGAACATACCTTCACCGAGGAGTCAAGCAATATATTGCTCCCTCCTACGTATATCTCGCGAAGAGACCATGAGGACAAAATCAGAGAGATTAGAACCCACACAGAGGCTTACCGACAATCCTTCTTTCCACGAACAATACGTGACTGGAACAGAAGGGAGAACCGATAGAGGTACTCAAGGTACCCTCCGCCACACACCGTCAGGTGGCTTGCGGAGTATGGATGTAGATGTAGATGTAGTAGATATCTCTCGTATGGCAATAACATTTTAAGGTAACGAGGCAAATAATTGTAGGTTAACACAACTGAATCACGGTTAGCCTCTCGCACAACTGCACATCACCGCAAAATGGACGCCCACAGTTCTTTTTGTTGGATATTATTACATTCGACAGTGCAGCAGCTGTTTCACCTTGCATCGAATTTCTTAGTGTAAGTCTTGTCAGACGTTGATGTTGAACTGTTTTGTATTTCCTTCCCGTAATGCTAAAACAGTGAAGCCACGAGAATACTGATCCGGCAGATACGCCAAGGCGGCCAGAAGCTTACTCTAGAAGCACAACCATCCGACAGAATTACACGTGTACCGCAGTGCACAGACGCTCCTCCACAGTAGCCACGTGATACAGGACTCAGAACGTTAGGGTGAGTCACGGCACGATACGATACGAAACGATAGGGCGCCCGCGATACTGGAGGAATACTCGACTCTGGGGAGCCGTCGAGTTTAGTGCCGGTTGTTGGGCGCTGAGGCGGGACTGGACGGCTTTATAGCCGCGCCACGCCGCAGCGTCGGCTCCCGCTCACTGGGAACCGCTGTGCTACGACCGACCTCTGCCGCCTCACCCAGCTTGCTCGGTTCAGACCACATCTGTAACAGGGAGCAGCATCCACCAAAAGACTTCCACGTGTCACGCGGGAGACCTCAATTCAGTTAAACTCCAGGTACGCACAACATAACTGTGATAAGGCCTTTAAATCCACGGAGGTTATCAATAAATAGCAGCAGTAGTATGGTATTGTGCCTTACGGCAGGTCTTGTCATGTGTTAAGCTTCTTCCACTTTTGTCTGTCCATAGCCAGTCTTTTCATTTCTGAATATGTGTTTCCTTTTATATTGTCCAGCATCTGATATCTTCTTTTTCCTCTTCCCCTTTTTCCCTCCACCATTCCTTCTATTCTTTCCTTCAGTAAACAGTCCATCCTCAAATAATGTACAGTCCAGTTCCGTTTTCTCTTTCTGATAACTTTCAGCATGTTTGTTGTTTATTTCCAACTCTTCTCTTCAATAAAATTTGGTTTTTTAGTAAGCAAATTTAATTTCGTGAAATAATTTTTACAGGGTCAGTACATTTTACTGATATTTGTTAGCACGACCTTAAGTTTTTCTAACACAACTGAATAACGAAATGTTACTACTTAAAAAACCATCTACAGGGTGTTCAGAAGGAAAGAGGCCCCATTTCTTACAAACAACACACAGGCAATTCATTCGTTTATTGTAAATACAGAATACAGAGTAGTAAATTACTATCATAAAAACAACGTACTGAACATTTAGTAGGTCAATAGTTCACAGAAAGTGTTGAAAACGTTCACCATAAACTTCTATACGCAACTCAGCACGCCACAGCATGTTTCTGGAAACTCTTGTCAGTTCATTTGGTGTGATTTTCGCTACAGAACTGCGAATAATTGTTTTCAACTTGTAATCTCTTCCTTCCTAATACACCTTGTAATGCACATATGCATTCCCTTCACGTGTTTCAGCCAAGTATTACGCACATTTATGCGATCGGGAATGCTCAGTAGCAGCCAGACTACATGTACACTTAACAACTAAGCGTCAGCAAGAGCGATGAAATCATAGGAGCAATGTTGTGCAACCTTAGTATGGGCAAGATCCGACTATTTGGGAGTAGGATCTTACAATCTGAGACAGTGTTCCGAGAAAACTTCCTGCACAATGTGCGCAAACGTGACGTCAGATCCGCCTAGCAACAGCGATCTGCACGCCCATTGGCTGAACGTTTGGATATATATATATATATTATTGGTGTTTTGCCCTTAAAGAGCGCATTTGGACTAAACTACATGGCCAGTTCCTTTTGCTGCCTTCCTTGCTGCCCAAACTTCCCTCATTCGCTCGCTGTGTTTCTGTTTCCGGTCCTCTGTCCATGCTTTTTGTCGGCTTTGTGTCTTCGGCTTCATCTTGATTGCCTTTTTGGTTGCCCATATATCTTTCATCTTCTGGCTATGATCTTGCTTGCGTTCTTCGGTCCGTTTTATGCCTGTTCGTTTGTCACATTGTATCTCATGTAGTTTACTTTTCTTAATGATGTTTCTGAATTTTATTCTGTCTTTTATTGTGTATGCTGTTATGTTGAGTTGGTTCAGGTCGTTTTCTACCTCTGCCACCCATTTGTTGTTTCTAGTGGTTACCCAGTCAAAGATCTGTTTGGTCAGCCTGTGTGATGGCATTCTGTATAGGTGTCCATAGAATTGTAGTCTGCGTTTTCTAATCTTTTCTGTGATTGTCTCCGTATGTTTGTACAGTTCCTCTGTAGGTTTCTTGATCCATATTCCATTGTTGTTAGTTGCGCCAAATATTTTCCTAAGTATTTTCCGTTCTACTTTTTCTAATTGTCTGATACGTGTATGCCCTAGGATTAGTGTGGTCTCTGCTGCATATAGTGCCTCGGGGAGCACCACCGTGTCGTAATGGCGTAATTTGGCTTTTTGTGAGATAGACTTCTTGTTGTAATGATTCCACACTACTTTGTATGCCTTGTCCAGTTTAGTCTTTCTTTCATCGTTTGAGTCTCTGTTATGTCCACTCATTTGTAGTGTTTCACCGAGGTATTTGAAGTTTGCCGTTTTGTAAATCGTGCCATACTTTGTGTTCAGACATGAGAGTTTCTTTGTGCTCATAAACTGTGTCTTTTCGTAAGAGATCTGTAGTCCAGTTTTGGAAGCGACTTCGTGCAGTTTTTCAATAGCGTCTTTTGTTTCCTTTATACCTTTCGTGAAAATCGCCAAATCGTCTGCAAAAGCCAGGCATTTAATCTGTAGGTTTCCTGAGGTTATCCCCTGTTGTGATGTTTCCCATTCTTTTATGACCTTATCTAACACCAGATTGAAAAGGAGAGGTGAGAGGCCATCGCCTTGTCGGACACCTGTGCGAATTTCAAAGGGTTCTGATAGTTCCCCACAGAACTTTACTTTGGAGGTCGTGTTGGTTAAAGTTTGCTCTATGATAGCTCATGTTCTGTTGTCTACTTTGTATTCTGCTAGAATTTTGAAGAGAGTTTTCCGGTCGATAGAGTCGTACGCCTTTTTGAAGTCAACAAAGGAAATGATCAGGTTCTGTTTGTGTTGTAAAATCATTTTCAGGTTCCAAATTTGTTCCGCACAAGACCGCCCTTTACGGAAGCCTGCTTGGTATTCCCAAATCAAGTGGTCGGTCTGGCATTCTAGTCTGTTCAGTAAAGCTTTAGAGAGGATCTTGTATGTGACCGGTAGTAGGAATATTCCTCTGTAGTTGTTCGGGTCAGTCTTGTCACCTTTTTTGTGTAGTGGGTGTATCAGGGCAGTTTTCCAGTCGTCAGGAATTTTCATGGTCTTCCAGATGTCTTCCAAGATCCTGTGGATGTCTTTGGTGAGTTCTGGGTCTTGTAACTTCCAGATTTCCGCGATGATATATATATATATATATATATATATATATATATATATGAGTGTGTGTGTGTGTGTGTGGAACGAGAGAAGTGTCCTTATTGGCTGAGACAGAAAGGGTGGGGTGGTCTCTCTTGTCCATCGGGAAGACAGGGCGAGTCAGTCGCGAGGAGCCACTCAAAACGCACAGTAGAGTAACCGGGGCGGCTCTGAAAGAACGGTCGTGAGTGCATATTTCAGATGTTAAATAAGATATAAAGTGAAGTTATTAGTTATAAGAACGCCACGGGTCGTGGGCAGTGTCTATCATTATGTAAGGTCAGAAAACTCTGTTAATGTGTGAATAGGGTCAAATATAACGGCGTAGTCCACAGCCACCATATTGCAAATACTGATTCTGTGGCGTGTGTGACAAAGCAATTTCTGTATTAAAACAAATATAGTTCAAACGTTGTTGACAATTAACAACTGGCATCCCTAAACACTGCATGTCAGCAGAATCACCACCTACATGGAACCTGGCGACTGAGCGCTACAACTGTGTGACGAGCGACTTACCGAAGCAGCAAGACACCAGGTTAGTTATACCGCCCAGAGAAGGACTTCCTTCTCGCTACAATGCCAATGAGGGTGTTGTAACCTACTGGACTGCGATGTATCTAAATGTATCTAAGCGTTATCGCATATGCCTAATGAAATTTTGCAGTGAGTAAGGCTACCTATACCGAAGGAAAATGACACCTGTTACTTGGAGAAAATGTACAACAGACTCTTCTGAAGGAACTTAAGTTAAATATTGATGATAATTTTGGAATGGCTGCAATATAATGCAGTCGCTTACGAACCGCACACGGGGGAAAAGGGTACCAAGTAATATTTACTACAAAAATTACTGATAATACAAAGAAAACACTGATTATCTAAAACAGGGATAATTAAACGGTTGCCAGCCTGCTAGGGCAATGAATCTCCAGAACCTTAAGAAAGGCAATGGCAAACAAATTTAAGCAATAATCACTGGCGTGGCAACAGAAGATTGTCACGGCTTTCCACAGCAAAACAGTTAACGAGAAAAATAAATGAATCAGAAACCACTGAGTTTACAGTTACTTATTCTGAAATACTAAGTTCTGAAATGGAGTTACTGGTTAAATAAATGTAACTAAAACTTTGTTATGTAAAACAACTTACTTTCAGTAAACTGAGTGTAACGTAATGCAAAATGTACGAGGGTAATCCCAAAAGTAAGGTCTCCTATATTTTTATAAGTTCATAGATCTGTTTATTTCTACAATGGTTTACATCAGTTTACAGCTTGAACCTTTAGCTATTTTTCGACATAATCACCATTCCTGTCGATGCATTTTTGTAGACGCTGTGGCAGTTTTTGTATGCCCATGTCATACCATCTCGCCGCCATGCTGTTCATAAAGTCATGAACCTCTTCTTTCACCTCGTCGTCGGAGCTGAATCGCTTTCCGGCCAAATGTTCTTTTAACATAGGGAACAGGTGATAGTCACTGGGCGCCAAGTCAGGACTATAGGGTGGGTGGGTGATTATGTTCCCCTGAAACTGTTGCAGGAGAGCAACGGTTTGCCGAGTGATGTGTGGGCGAGCGTTGTCACGGAGAATGTGTACACCCTTGCTCAACATTCCTCTTCTCCGGTTCTGAATTCCCCGTTTGAGTTTTTTCAGAGTCTCACAGTACCTGTCAGCGTTAATTATGGTCCCAGCGATTCAGCTCCGACGATGAGGTGAAAGAAGAGGTTCATAACTTTCTGAACAGCATGACGGCGAGCTGGTATGACATGTACATACAAAACTGCCACAGCGTCTACAAAAATGCATCGACAGAAATGGTGATTATGTCGAAAAATAGCTAAAGGTTCAAGCTGTAAACTGATGTAAACCATTGTAGAAATAAACAGATCTATGAACTTATAAAAAGGATGTAAACCATTGTAGAAATAAACAGATCTATGAACTTATAAAAAATAGGAGACCTTACTTTTGGGATTAGCCTCGTAGAAAGAGGCCAGAAATTTACGTTTGACTATTGAAAGACTGAATTGAATATACTTTCAGCAAACAGGCAACTGATTTTACTTTTAATATAGTAACAATAAATTACATACCATGCCAGCAGAAGTCACTCGATAAGCTAAATACAGAATAAATGAAATTTTGCAATCTTAATTTGTGCTGTATCTGTACTTATTAGTTTTGCTAGTGAACTTTTACATTAATTTAAGTGAATGAAGTCAGTACTCAAAACAGCAAATTATTTAAGCCTGTGTTATGCAATACAAGAATGGACAGTTACTGAGGCAGAAAATTTAGACTGAAACTGATTATTGGCAAACACACAAAACTGGCAGTAAATGGTTAATCAATTTTCACACATTTACGACACTCGGTGATTGTATGGAAAGGTAAAGGGCGCCTGCTTGGTAATAATGTCTCAGGACAATGACAACATAAGTGCCCTACAAGTTTTAACTATTGTAGGTTATTACGCAAGTTAGTCACACTTAATGAAAGAAGTGCTGCTGGCAAATGCCTATATTAGTTTATAATTTTTGCGTAACTGTCTTACGATGTTGTAGCTGTGCGGACGACGAAGAATGTAGCCGACGACAATCCTGAGCTTCCGCTGTTGCTGCTGCTGCTGTTTGAGTACCCCGAGTCGTCTTCAGAGACACGGATAATTACGGGACAGGCAACAGTTAGAACTGCAGCTTACTCCGTCTGTCCACTCCTACCGCGCTCTCAATACTCGCCGCTTAACGAATTAGGCGCGCCTACAGTGGCGCGAGCATAGCTGAACACGGCGTCTGCGGGAGCGCCCTACGAACACTTCTGCAGTCTTTCATGACCCCATCTGCTCCGCCTCCTCTCTGCTCGCAACGCGGCAGGGACTTTCCATACGCAAAGACAAATAACGGCACAGTTACTACCATTTCGTCGTTGCTGTCGGTACTTATAAATAAAGTTCCCTTGGCTATTACCCAGCAATTTACAATTTTTTCATTATGATTACAATCAGTTACATACAGTCAGAAATAAATACACTATTACATCGATTACGTATGAAATACAGTTTCTGCAATACGGCTTACAGATTCAGAATTTTGAAGTACAGTACAAGTTATAAGCGGGTATTTAAAGGCGAAAATTTTGTATGGTGCAGAAGGTATTTTATCTGCATTTTCGGTTTTAAAAACTCTTGAATTGTACGCGGTTTGTTAATGCAGAATTTGCTGTTTAAGTTACCCTACAATTCAAAATGAGTGGTAGACAGATCGGGAGAGTTTTCGGAAGCTATACTTTCTTCTCCGACAATTTCATGGACGTATGACGTTGAAGACCATTAAGTATGTGTCATAGCGCAATCTTGCTGGACAACCACATTCTCTCGTTCTTCCTCATTTAGGTGTGCTATGAATGGTTTCAATAATTTCGCTACATACGTTTCAGAGTTCACGGTTTGTTAAAGAAAATTGAGCCCACAATCCGTTGAGCCGGGCTCTGTCGCCGAGCGGTTCTAGGCGCTTCAGTCCGGAACCGCGCGAATGCTACGATCGCAGGTTCGAATCCTGTCTCGGGCATGGATGTGTGTGATGTCCTTAGGTTAGTTACGTTTAAGTAGTTTCAAGTTCTAGGGGACTGATGACCTCAGATGTTAAGTTCCATAGTGTTCAGAGCCAATCCGTTGACCCGAAACTGCACAGCAAACGCCTACTTTGAAATCAAGCAGAGGCACATCAAAGAGTTCCCTAGGATTGTCTGTTGAGAAATAGCGAGTTTTTTCAGAGTTCGCGTACCCGCTAAGGTGAAACCATGCTTCGTCTGAGTTGAAGAAAAGATTTGGATCCAGATAACCTTCATCGACGTGCTTGAGTAACCATTCGCAATAGTGTTCTCGTTGTGCGTAAAACGTAGGTTTTCATGCTTGCATCTCTCTTCCTTTGTATGCTCGCTTATGTAACAATTTCAACATGTTCTGCCACGACGTTCGTTTGATGTTTGGATGGAAGGACATACGACTAGTTGATTTGCTTGTACTTCTTACCATAGTCTCGCGAAAATTTTTAATATTTTCGAGCGAACAAGATTTCTTTACACGGTTACGTTTGGAGCTGACGACTGAACATGTTGCTCTAAACTCAGTGATCAGTTTCTGCACAATACTTTCTGCAGTGGCAGTTTTCTCTGGATAGTATGTGGTGAACCTTTCATTTAACGTTTTAAACGATTTACATCCAAAAAAGTGTCAATAATAAACACTCTTTTCTCGATTGAGAAAGGCATTCTGCAGAGCTGTGTTCACAAGAAAATTCAAACTGACTGCTGATAACCAGAACTGATCACTTAATCGCTTATCGACCTCAAGTGACATCACGAGATCCCCTTCAAGCGCCGGCCTAGCATTAAGAAATAACAACATTAAGAAAAAAAGCCTCGAATCTTAAATTTTTGCACTGTCTTAGCCACGGAGATACAAAAAAAGGGAGATGTCACTACAGACTTAAGGCAGTACGTTGTTTTGAAGCCAGAGTGGACGGCCCATCCGCCATTTTAAGTAGCCCAAATCATTAGCAGACTACTGTTTACGGTTGCTTCTTGTTCACTATTTCTGTAGTGTGCGAGAAACAACTGGTTCAAATACAAGAAATTATAGAGCATACATGGATATCATAGTGCCTGGAAAGCAATTTCGAGAGTTTTTCTGTTCTTGAATGCGTATTTACTCTAGTAATACTACACATTGGACCTGGTTAACATTCCTCTTTTCTTTTTTCTTTTTTTTTCTTTTCTTTTTTTTTTTTTGCTATATATCGGATAACCAGAAACAGAAGGAAGCGATGTGAAAAGCATGCTATCGTAATACATTTCATTCCGCTTTTACTGTCTTTCTATCGATAGGAAATGAAAGTGTAACTCCGAAACCAATGTTTGTTTGCTTACTGGTACCGGTACTGCTTCTTGTTCATTACATATTCAACTTTCAACTCGTATGCACAAATTGGTTTGCGTTCACGTTTGCAATAAACTTACCTAGATATTCTTTGAGAGACCATAAGCTTACGCAATGAGGAAAGAAGCAAGGCATGCTGTCGTGTATTGGAAGTATACCTCCATGCAGAATAAAGTTCTTGCTTTATTAGATTGTCAGTGCATTAGTCTCACCGTAGTTTACCCATCTTCTCACTATGAAATCTTACCTATGCTGCGTCTTCAGTGTGTGCCCAATAATAGAAACTAAAGGGCTAAAAAAAGATATAATTTTTCAAACATTTTCCAGCATTGTGGCATGCTATAAATGGGTTTAAGAGGGTGCTCCCAAACGCATAAGAGCCCTTGAAATGGATATTTTCCGTTTAACATGTATGTGAGTAACTTTTAGTAATGGTAGCCTAACATGTGTAAGGTGGAGGTTTACCTTTCCATCAGTAACCTATTTCATTCCTTTCCCGGAATATTTCTCACTAATAACTCTGCCAGTTTTTCAGTAACAACCAAACGTATCACAAGTGGAATGTACGTCTGCTTCGATCATCTGCTTGACTTTACTTTTGAATTTCATTTCGAGATTTCGAAGTACACACATCAAAAACAGTTTTGCATCACCTCGGTTCCGAGAGTTCCGCAACCTGTACAGAAAATTGGAACACAGATCAACATAAACATCATTTCCAACCTTTTTATTGCTCATGAAAACCACACATTACGTGTTGTAACACCATACAGCGAGACATTGAGAGGTAGTTGTCCAGATTGCTGTACACACCGGTACCTCTAATACCCTTTAGCACGTCCTCTTGCATTGATGCATGCCTATATTAGTCGTGGCATATTATCCACATGTTCACCACGGCACTGTTGGTCCTGATTGTCCCACTCCTCCACAGCGATTCGGCGTAGACCCCTCAGAGTGATTGGTGGGTCACGTCATCCATAAACAACCCTTTTCAATCTATCCCAGGCATGTTCGATAGCGTTCATGTCTGGAGAACACGCTGGCCACTGTAGTCGAGTGATGTCGTTTTACTGAAGGACCTCGTTCACAAGACGTGCACCATGGGGGTGCGAATTGTCGTCCATGAAGACGAATGCCTCGCCAATATATTGCCGATGTGGTTGCACTATGGGTCGGAGGATGGCATTCACTTATCGTACTGCCGTTACGGCGCCTTCCATGACCTCCAGCGGCGTACGTCGGCCCCATATATTGCCACCCCAAAACAGCAGGTAACGTCCACCTTGCTGCACTCGCTGGACAGTGTGTCTAACCCCTTCAGCCTGACCGGGTTATCTCCAAACACGTTTCCGACGATTGTCTGGTTGACACTCATCGGTGAAGAGAACGTGATGCCAATCCTGAGCGGTCCATTCGGCACGTTGTTGGGCCCATCTATACCACGCTGCATGTTGTCGTGGTTGGAAGGATGGATCTCGCCATGGACATCGGGAGTGAAGTTGCGCATGATGCAGCCTATTGCACGCAGTTTGGGTCGTAACACGACGTCCTGTGGCTGCACAAAAAGCATTATTCAATATGGTAGCGGTGTTGTCAGGGTTCCTCCGAGCCATAACCCGTAGGTAGCGGTCATCCACTGCAGTAGTAGCTTTCGGGCGGCCTGAGCGACAGTTCCTGTCTCTCTGTATCTCCTCTATGTCCGAACAACATTGCTTTGGTTCACTCCGAGACGCTTGGACACATCCCCTGTTGAGAGCCCTTTCTGGCCATAAGTAACAATGCAGACGCAATCGAACCGCGGTATTGACCGTATAGGCATTGTTGAACTACAGACAACACGAGCCGTGTACCTCCTTCCTGGAGGAATGACTGGAATTTATCGGGTGTCGGATTCCCTTCGTCAAATAGGAGCAGCTCTTGCATGGTTGTTTACATCTTTGGGCGGGTTTAGTGACATCTCTGAACAGTCAAAGGGACTGTGTCTGTGATACAACATCCACAGTCAACGTCTATCTTCAAGAGTTCTGGGAACTGGGGTAATGCAAAACCTTTTTTGATGTGTGTGTGTATAAGTCTACAATTGCTTTGTGATATACCAATAGTTAGTTATTTAGTTTCAAGTTCCATGTATCACTTGCACGATAAATTGTAAAGATATGGAACGAGTCATTATATATCATTCTCTTCCTGTAAATATGCCTCTGTTTAGATCATTTATTAGTTTTTACGTTTTTTACTTAAAGTCAGACAGATGTTAGTCAGTAATTTCTACCCGTCACCATTTACACACAGTAATACATTATCTCCTGCAAAATAAGAGGAGTTATGAAAGACAAATGTTTTCAGTTTTGCTTCAAATTTACTTTGCTGTGCGTCAGGCATTTTATACCAATGAGCAAGTGTTCAAAACTTAAGGTTGGAGCATTGTGAACCCCTGTTTGTGCTACAGACGATCTTAATGTGGCGTAATGCCTTATTACTCATTCATCTGATATTTTGGTGAGATAAGCCAGTCTCACTTTTCTGTGATGTGCTAAGCATTTTGTGGCGATCTTCCCTTATTTTCACTTCTTTCAAAACAGGGTTCCTGAATCCTGATTCTGACCTTAAAATTGTTTCTGTCTTTATTCAGAAACAATTCAATAATGATGGCCATGCTATTAGTCCACATTGTCTTTCATTTGTTTTATTTTGTCTCCAAGAGCTTTTATGGAAGTCCATCTAGAGCTAAATTACTCTGGATTCTGTGGTTTAGAGTAGAGTGCAGTTTATTCTGATTTTTGGTGGCATTAAATTTGAATTTTTACTTATACAGGTTTCTTTTATTATTATTATGAATTTTTAATACTGTTACATGAATCATAAGCATTGGCTTGGCCTTGTTTAATTCATTCTGCTGTTTTTATTACTATTGGCCTTTCAGTCACAAAATTGTGTTCTATTCCTTATGGGTTAATTACTGTTATGTGAATCTGAGTGGCTGGTCTTTGTCACTCACAAAAAGTTTTCAGGTACTCTGTATCTATTTAGCAATCCTTATACGCTGTTCTTGCACCTTAGATGCAGTATTCTTCTATTAAGGATTTACTATAGTGATTGTATGTTTATAGAAGATCTGTTGAGGTTCTACCATTACTGTGCACATTCTGAATAGCAGCATTTGTCATTTGTTTGGTATTGTCTTGTTAACGAATTCTGTATACTCATAAGAAATATGTAGGCCACCTCTAACCCCCCTCACTTCCACTCATCATCCTATACTGCTGCTAAATCCTGGCCAGTCGGTACATTGAGCAAGCGCTGAAGGAGACAAAGGAGAAATTTGTAAAAGAAATTATAGTTCAGTGAGAAAAACATGGTCTTTGCGGTAGGGCGACGATATTGTAATTCTGTAAGAACCGCCAAAGGACTGGTCAAAGCAGCTGAATGGAATAGATAGTGTCTTGGAAAGAGGCTATAGGATGAACACCGACGCGAATAAATCAAGAGTAATAGATGACAGGCGAATAAAATCATAAGATGTTGAGGGAATTAAATTAGGAAAGGAGGCGATAAAATGCACTATATCAGTTGTGCTATTTGAAAAGCAAATTGACTGATGGTGGACGAAGTAGCGGGGGTATAAAACGCAAACTAACAATAGCAAGAAAATAATGTTTGAAAAAGAGGAATATGTCATTATCTAATATAAGTTTAAATTTTAGAAATATTTTTTATGTTATTTGCCTGGAATGTAGCCATGTGCGGAAGTAAATGTGGTGTATAAACAATTGAGAAAGGAAGAGAACCTTAGCTTTTGAATGGTGTTGTTACTGAAGTATGCTAAAGATTAGATGGACAGTGCCAATAACTAAGAAGGAGACACTGATATTTTGGTGAGATAAGCCAGTCTCACTTTTCTGTGATCTGCTAAGCATTTTGTGGCGATCTTCCCTTATTTTCACTTCTTTCAAAACAGGGTTCCTGAATCCTGATTCTGACCTTAAATTTGATCATAACTTAACTAAAAAAGGGAATAATTGACAAAACTTCCTTAGGCACCAAGGCATAGTCAATCAGGTAATGAAGGGAACTGTGTATGGTACAAATTGTAAAGGGAGACTTTGGAAAAAGTACAGTAAGAACATTCAAATGGATATAGGTAGTGGAAGTTACTAAGAGACGAAGAAGGTAGCACAGGATAGGCAATCGCGCACATCTGCAAAAAGTAACCAGGTTCTTTACGAGTAGAAAATTTAAAAAAAGAATTTGGTGAATAAGTTATGTCACGAACAAATGCTATATGTCCTGAAAGGGACAGAACGCGGGAGGCAGAGCAGTTTCTTTACAAATATTGAAGATACCTTGGTTCTAAAAATATCTCGGGTGAACAGTTATGAAGGAACACAACAAGACTGAAAAATCTGTATTTGAAAACTATCTTGACATCAGCTTTTAGAAACATTTTCTTTAAATTCTGACAGTTAAAAGTGGCCTTCATGCAATCTAAACACAGGATAAGCACAGTATTGGTCAGTATTAGTGCAGAATAAATGAGATGTTGCGCGGTGCTACACAGCGTCTGACAATAAATGGTAAAGAATTAAAATAGCTTCAAACGAATGTTAATCATAATTAATTAGTTTTCTTTAGTAGGAGAGAGTATTGTACCTTGCAACACTTTTCCGACTTCTGCCTATAGCTTAATATATTGGTTATTCGGTTTTTAAATGGTACAAATAACTTTTAATGAGCTTCAGTCTTTCTCTGAAATTAGAAAAATTGTTCGCCGATGACATTGTAATTCTGTCAGAGACAGCAAAGGACTTGGAAGAGCAGTTGAACGGAATGGACAGTGTCTTGAAAGGAGGATATAAGATGGACATCAACAAAAGCAAAACGAGGATAATGGAATGTAGTCAAATTAAATCGGGTGATGCTGAGGGGATTAGATTAGGAAATGAGACACTTAAAGTAGTAAAGGAGTTTTGCTATTTAGGGAGCAAAATAACTGATGATGGTCGAAGTAGAGAGGATATAAAATGTAGACTGGCAATGGCAAGGAAATCGTTTCTGAAGAAGAGAAATTTGTTAACATTGAGTATAGATTTAAGTGTCAGGAAGTCGTTTCTGAAAGTATTTGTATGGAGTGTAGCCATGTATGGAAGTGAAACATGGACGATAACCAGTTTGGACAAGAAGAGAATAGAAGCTTTCGAAATGTGGTGCTACAGAAGAATGCTGAAGATTAGATGGGTACATCACATAACTAATGAGGAGGTATTGAATAGAATTGGGGAGAAGAGAAGTTTGTGGCACAACTTGACTAGAAGAAGGGATCGGTTGGTAGGACATGTTTTGAGGCATCAAGGGATCACAAATTTAGCATTGGAGGGCAGCGTGGAGGGTAAAAATCGTAGAGGGAGACCAAGAGATCAATACACTAAGCAGATTCAGAAGGATGTAGGTTGCAGTAGGTACTGGGAGACGAAGAAGCTTGCACAGGATAGAGTAACATGGAGAGCTGCATCAAACCAGTCTCAGGACTGAAGACCACAACAACAACAACAACCCCTGAAAAGTAGAGATTTTCCAAATGTGTAAAAGTGTTCCAAAGTGCAGACTGGTCGCGTACCTAGGAACTATGTTGTAATTTTAAAATGTTGCAGTCGAGAAATTGTTGCCAATATTGAAGTTAACAGTCTGACCTTTACATTGTTGCTCTACAACATCTCAGTAACTAATAACTGAAATCACATGACAGAAAATGTTATCAAAAACATGATAAAAATAAATTATTTTAAAGTAGAAGCTATTGAAAAGTAACACAAAGTTCCGTAATCAAGAGAGGTAATATTGTTAACACGTTAAAGAAACTCAGTTCAATTGCGAATGTTACATGTTCCGTGGTAGAAGATCTTCTACCGTATCAAGATTCAAGGTGGTGCACGACTGATGAAGTATAGCATAACAGTCCACACACAATATCATTGGTTTTAAAAATATACAGAATTTTACTCACCATGAAATTTCGTAACTGAACAACCAACAACATCTTCAAAATAGCTTTACTATACAGGGTGATTCAAAAAGAATACCAGAACTTTAGGAATTTTAAACTCTGCAACGACAAAAGGCAGAGCTAAGCACTATCTGTCGGCGAATTAAGGGAGCTATAAAGTTTCATTTAGTTGTACATTTGTTCGCTTGAGGCGCTGTTGACTAGGCGTCAGCGTCAGTTGATGCTAAGTTGGCGACCGCTCAACAGAAAGCTTTTTGTGTTATTGAGTACGGCAGAAGTGAATCGACGGCAGTTGTTCAGCGTGCATTTCGAACGAAGTATGGTGTTAAACCTCCTGATAGGTGGTGTATTAAACGTTGGTATTTCAGCCAATAAAGTTTTTGGTCCCTTTTTCTTCGAAGGTGCTACTGTAACTGGACTACAGTATCTGGAGATGTTAGAGAATTGGCTGTTCCCTCAGCTCGAACAAGAAGCACAACAATTCATATTTCAGCAGGATGGAGCGCCACCACATTGGCACTTATCTGTCCGTAACTACCTGAACGTCAACTACCCGAGGCGATGGATCGGCCGCCAGGCAGCCCGTGACAGAGCACTTCATCACTGGCCTCCAAGAAGCCCTGATCTTACCCCCTGCGATTTTTTCTTATGGGGGTATGTTAAGGATATGGTGTTTCGGCCACCTCTCCCAGCCACCATTGATGATTTGAAACGAGAAATAACAGCAGCTATCCAAACTGTTACGCCTGATATGCTACAGAGAGTGTGGAACGAGTTGGAGTATCGGGTTGATATTGCTCGAGTGTCTGAAGGGGGTCATATTGAACATCTCTGAACTTGTTTTTGAGTGAAAAAAAACCTTTTTAGATACTCTTTGTAATGATGTATAACAGAAGGTTATATTATGTTTCTATCATTAAATACACATTTTTAAAGTTGTGGTATTCTTTTTGAATCACCCTGTATTATGCGGATCTTCGATGTATAGAGCTAAATATATTTATCAGTGTTGCACAAAGCGCAACCGCCGGTTTCACAACAACAGAAACTACATAAAATACTGGAAACCACTTATGCCTATCTTTAGTGCGAATACCCTCATGTGATCTTAAATTCTATCTCTAGATTCGAAACTGACCAAGAAACATCCAGTGTTCCTAGGTACACTATTCTCCAAGTTCAACACTCTGCCTTATTACAGGACTGAGAAGTTTATTAACCGTTCGCCATCCCAAAGCTGAATCATATTTGCTCGGAATATAATAAATCGTATGTTATACCATCACAAAGAAAATTACGACGATCGAGAAAAATTATTGTTAGAAGCAAATCAGTCATAGAATACGATTCTGTTTCGTAATAAGCCATTTAGACAAATATATCGTCTTAACTTTATGTCTGAGATATCGATCTTCAATATGAAAGGGATAAACAGACAGTAATTGGTATATTACAACTGCTGTACCTAACAGTTTCGGTTTGTGGAAAAAAACTAATGTTTCACTGTTTTATTGTCGTTACAGTGTTACCAATGCATTTATTATATGAGGTACACTTCAAGAGGCTGTATAAAGTGGTTTTGGAGAGCTTACGATTCTGAAAAACAATTAAAAACTAATTATCACAGGTGATAGTGCAAATACCGTGGAAATGGGATGGGAGGTAATAGAAAAAAAGTTATCGCTAAACTTTCATGGTTCAGCGGAGTATTTCATGCCTTATGTAAAGAGGTTAAGGATGGGTAGCAGACGACTTCCGAGAGACAACGCCTGAAGGAAAAGTAGATAAAATAATAGATATCACGCCTTGATGCACACTGAAGCGCCAAAGAAACTGATATAGGCGTGCGTATTCAAATAGAGAGACATATAAACAGGTAGAATACGGCGCTACGGTCGACAGTGCCTATATACAGGGCTATTAGAAATGATTGAAGCGATTTCATAAATTCACTGTAGCTCCATTCATTGACATATGGTCACGACACACTACAAATACGTAGAAAAACTCATAAAGTTTTGTTCGGCCAGAGCGCTCGAGAGCGCAGTGAGACAAAATGGCGACAGGAGCCGAGAAAGTGTATGTCGTGCTTGAAATGCACTCACATCAGTCAGTCATAACAGTGCAACGACACTTCAGGACGAAGTTCAACAAAGATCCACCAACTGCTAACTCCATTCGGCGATGGTATGCGCAGTTTAAAGCTTCTGGATGCCTCTGTAAGGGGAAATCAACGGGTCGGCCTGCAGTGAGCGAAGAAACGGTTGAACGCGTGCGGGCAAGTTTCACGCGTAGCCCGCGGAAATTGGCCCATGCCACAACTGGAGAGCGACAGCGCCGACTTCATCTTTCAACAGGATGGTGCTCCACCTCACTTCCATCATGATGTTCGGCATTTCTTAAACAGGAGATTGGAAAACCGATGGATCGGTCGTGGTGGAGATCATGATTAGCAATTCATGTCATGGCCTCCACGCTCTCCCGACTTAACCCCATGCGATTTCTTTCTGTGGGGTTATGTGAAAGATTCAGTGTTTAAACCTCCTCTACCAAGAAACGTGCCAGAACTGCGAGCTCGCATCAACGATGCTTTCGAACTCATTGATGAGGACATGCTACGGCGAGTGTGGGAGGAACTTGATTATCGGCTTGATGTCTGCCGAATCACTAAAGGGGCACATATCGAACATTTGTGAATGCCTAAAAGAACTTTTTGAGTTTCTGTATGTGTGTGCAAAGCATTGTGAAAATATCTCAAATAATAAAGTTATTGTAGAGCTGTGAAATCGCTTCAATCATTTGTAATAACCCTGTAAGATAAGAAATGTCTGGCGCATATGTTAGATAGGTTACTGCTGCTGCAATGCCAGATGATCAAGATTTAAGTAAGCTTGTGCGTGGCATACGAGCGATGGGACACAGCATCTCCGAGGTAGCGATGAAGTGGTGATTTTCCCGTACGACCACTTCACGAGTGTACCGTGAATATCAGCAATCCGGTAAACCATCAAATGTCCCATATTGCTGCTGCTGGAAAAAGATCCTGCAAGTACGGGACCAACGACGACTGACGAGAATGTTTCAACGTGACAGACGTGCAACCATTCCGCCAGTTGCTGCAGATTCCAGTACTGGGCCATCAATAAGTGTCAGCGTGCGAACCATCCAACGAAAGATTGTCGATATGGGCTATCGAAGCCTGAAGCCCATTCGTGGTACCCTTGATGACTGCACGACACAATGCTTTACGCTTCGACATTGACCTGTTGATGACTATAAACATGTTTCCTGGCCGGCGGGTCTCGTTTCAAATTATATCGAGCGGGTAGACGCGTACGGGTATGGAGACAACCTCATGAATCCCTGCACGCTGCATGTCAGCAGGAGACTGTTCAAGCCGGCGGAGGCTCTGTAATGGTATGGGGCGCGTACAGTTGGAGTGATATGGGACCCCTGATACGTCTTGATACGACTCTGACAGGTGACACATACGTAAGCATCCTGTCTGATCATCTGAATCGTCATTTCCATTGTATATTCCGACGAACTTGAGCAATTCCAGCAGGACAATGTGACATCCCACACGTTCAGAAATGCTACAGAGGTACTCCAGGACCACTCCTCTGAGTTTAAACACTTCCGCTGGGTACTAAACCCCCCAAACATGATCATTATTGAGCAACGTGCTGGTCAGAAGAGATCTCCACCCCTTCGTACTCTTACGCATTTATGGACAGCCCTGCAGGAGTCGTGGTGTCAATTCCCTCCTGAACTACACTCCTGGAAATGGAAAAAAGAACAAATTGACACCGGTGTGTCAGACCCACCATACTTGCTCCGGACACTGCGAGAGGGCTGTACAAGCAATGATCACACGCACGGCACAGCGGACACACCAGGAACTGCGGTGTTGGCCGTCGAATGGCGCTAGCTGCGCAGCATTTGTGCACCGCCGCCGTCAGTGTCAGCCAGTTTGCCGTGGCATACGGAGCTCCATCGCAGTCTTTAACACTGGTAGCATGCCGCGACAGCGTGGACGTGAACCGTATGTGCAGTTGACGGACTTTGAGCGAGGGCGTATAGTGGGCATGCGGGAGGCCGGGTGGACGTACCGCCGAATTGCTCAACACGTGGGGCGTAAGGTCTCCACAGTACATCGATGTTGTCGCCAGTGGTCGGCGGAAGGTGCACGTGCCCGTCGACCTGGGACCGGACCGCAGCGACGCACGGATGCACGCCAAGACCGTAGGATCCTACGCAGTGCCGTAGGGGACCACACCGCCACTTCCCAGCAAATTAGGGACACTGTTGCTCCTGGGGTATCGGCGAGGACCATTCGCAACCATCTCCATGAAGCTGGGCTACGGTCCCGCACACCGTTAGGCCGTCTTCCGCTCACGCCCCAACATCGTGCAGCCCGCCTCCAGTGGTGTCGCGACAGGCGTGAATGGAGGGACGAATGGAGACGTGTCGTCTTCAGCGATGAGAGTCGCTTCTGCCTTGGTGCCAATGATGGTCGTATGCGTGTTTGGCGCCGTGCAGGTGAGCGCCACAATCAGGACTGCATACGACCGAGGCACACAGGGCCAACACCCGGCATCATGGTGTGGGGAGCGATCTCCTACACTGGCCGTACACCACTGGTGATCGTCGAGGGGACACTGAATGGTGCACGGTACATCCAAACCGTCATCGAACCCATCGTTCTACCATTCCTAGACCGGCAAGGGAACTTGCTGTTCCAACAGGACAATGCACGTCCGCATGTATCCCGTGCCACCCAACGTGCTCTAGAAGGTGTAAGTCAACTACCCTGGCCAGCAAGATCTCCGGATCTGTCCCCCATTGAGCATGTTTGGGACTGGATGAAGCGTCGTCTCACGCGGTCTGCACGTCCAGCACGAACGCTGGTCCAACTGAGTCGCCAGGTGGAAATGGCATGGCAAGCCGTTCGACAGGACTACATCCAGCATCTCTACGATCGTCTCCATGGGAGAATAGCAGCCTGCATTGCTGCGAAAGGTGGATATACACTGTACTAGTGCCGACATTGTGCATGCTCTGTTGCCTGTGTCTATGTGCCTGTGGTTCTGTCAGTGTGATCATGTGATGTATTTGACCCCAGGAATGTGTCAATAAAGTTTCCCCTTCCTGGGACAATGAATTCACGGTGTTCTTATTTCAATTTCCAGGAGTGTATTAAAGTGAAGTGCATCTGCTCTTTTCTCAAAGATGATGCTACTTCCTCCTACTCCTCTTTAAAGTGCCAACAGTGTTGGTATCACTCTTTTTCATCTCTTTTGGGGGCTTGAGAGAAGTGAAAATGCTGTTTGATGTAACTTTTCTCGCCTTTCGTGAGTAAGGTTGTTTGAGACGTAGCAAAATATATTCCTTGAGGCTTTATTTCAGCTTGAGAAAGTCCGCAACTGTGACAGCGGTCCATTATGGTTATGAGTTGAAGTGTTAGTGGCAACGAACAGACCCGCAAAAAACTATTACACCGAACATTGTGTTATGTACATAATTTTTGTTTGACAAAAGCACCAAATAAACCAGGCAAAGTGTGTCTGTGAGAAACGGTCAAGTGATCATCATTGGGAAACAATTGTAAATTTATAATCGACTTCAATATCTTTAGTTAAAAAGCAGAGCTATTTAGAGGAATTAAACCTCCACTAAAACCGCAGGAACAGACTATTTTAAACACCGAAGAAATTTGCATCTGAACATAAAAAACAGTGGTCCGGTGACCGCCATGTGCTCTAGTGTAAACGCTGTGGCATAGAATCAAAGAAGTCCTAAGAATTTTAACGGGAAATATTCCTACGCGATGTTTCAACCTCATTATAGAACTAGAATTTTTTGTAACTCTGTGTTATGCTGTTAATTTTAACCGAATTCGTTATAAGCCTCTATAAATGCCATGGGTTTTGGTTATTGAAGAACGCAAACAGTATGGGTCTTCACCAGCACGCCTTCCTTACTTCACGTACACCCCTGTGTTCAGGTACAGGGGGCTAGCTGACGGTGAAGGTGACTGTAATTTCACTGACATGTCGGAGCGAATGTTGACTATAGCTGTTGGGGGGAAATGGCTAGCGATGCAGGCCAGCAAACCACTACTAATGATTATTTCAAATGGTGGAAACGGCTCTGAGCACAATGGGATTTAACATCTGAGGTCATTAGTCCCCTAGAACTACTTAAACCTAACTAACCTAAAGACATCACACACATCGAAGCCCGAGGCAGGATTCGAACCTGCGACTGTAGCGGTCGCGCGGATCCAGACTGTAGCGCCTAGAACCGCTTGGCCACATCGGCCTTCTACTGATTGGTCATTCAACAATAGCCCCACACTCCGGATTCTTTAAAGAATCTAACTTCTACGTATAAAACAACGAGAAAAAGTTTAGAAATGGTCTAAAACCATAAAATTTATTGGAATACTGTACCAGCAAAAGCAGTGATCTTTATAACATTATAAGGTATTTCAGTACACAGAGGTGTGATCGCATTTAAGTTGTTTATTTTTATTTGTAGACGACCGGTTTCGATGTTCTAAGCGATCATCTTCAGGTGTTACTTTTCTTAATGACCGTAGGAACCACTGGCGTGGGGTAGGTTCGTCTGCGAACAGTGTTATCCACGTCTGCACAGATGTATCTGCTCCACGTCAACGTTAGAAGATCGAAACCAGTCGTCCAAAAACAAAAGTACACCTTAAATGCGTTCACGACTGTGTGTACTGAAATAAGTTTGAAATTACGTTTCACGCCTGTTGGACGTCGCTTTGAGCTTTCATTCTGAGATACTGGTTGAATACAGTCTGAGAAATGAGAAATTCGCACGCCGTTAAATACTCTACCTCCAGACATATACACAGTTTACAATTATTTTAATTGCTGACTCACTGTGTCACACCTATAATGTAATGTTTACCTCTTAATGAGTACGTTATGACAGAATTCCAGATGTTTAAAATCAGCGAACAATTACGAGTATACGAAATGCCGAAAATAAAATTTTTGTTTCTCTGTTATACCGTTAGATAGCCAACCTGCAAATGGTGCCGGGTGACTGGGTGATCAAGTTCGGCCATTCCGTAATATAGATGTCAGTAATCCTCAAGGGCAGAGATCCCAGGAAAACAATTTGTTTACTGACTACGCCATATCAATGCGCAAATATTATTAGACATCTAAAGGATGACGCCCAATCCTGCCGAAATGTGTATGACATGGTTTTGAAAAGTTTGGAGTACATAAATTGTCGCCGGCCCATGTGGCCGAGCGGTTCTAGGCGCAGGAGTCCGGAACCACGCTGCTGTTACGGTCGCAAGTTCGAATCCTGCCTCGGGCATGGATGTGTGTGATGTCCTTAGGTTAGTTAAAGTAGTTCTAAGTCTAGGGGACTGATGACTCAAATGTTAAGGCCCATAGGGCTTAGAGCCATTTGAACCATAAATTGTCAATAAAAGCTGTCGTTGCTCAGGTGTGATCCTGCTAAAATCTGAACTTTTTGCAACAATAATTTGGGTGCAAAGATCAACAATAACTGCGTACACCACTAATAAGATACGCAATAGGGTTGGGTATCATAATATTTTGAATTTACCTGGATTTGTGACCGTACGTTACTGCTTCTGCTAATGCTGGAACTGTCACGGAAACTCGACAGTGGTTCAAAATGGTTCAAATGGCTCTGAGCACTATGCGACTTAACTTCTGAGGTCATCAGTCGCCTAGAACTTAGAACTAATTAAACCTAAGTAACCTAAGGACATCACACACATCCATGCCCGAGGCAGGATTCGAACCTGCGACCGTAGCGGTCACGCGGTTCCAGACGGAAGCGCCTTTAACCGCACGGCCACACCGGCCGGCCTCGACAGTGTACTGAATACGTACAATCTGTCACAAATGTTTGGCCGTATTTCCAGGCAAAATTATCCAATTTTATGTTTTGAGGCACAGCCAGACTGCAAAAAGCAATGAAGCTGAAGTCAACAGGTAGCTGGCAAGAGGCTCGTTGTGACAGTGACAGACTAAGGACGCCTCACTCTTTCTTCAGTGTTCTGTCTATGAGTGAATACACGTTCTAAGATAAGAAACCGACGTGCCATGAAGGAATTATCCTAATGGGACGGAAATCGGTAGATAGGGGTAGATATGATGTACATATACAGACAAACAAATTATTACGGTTTCAGAAAAATTTGATGATTTATTCACGAGAAAGGGCTTCACAAACTGAGCAAGTCAATAACGTGTTGATCCATCTCTGGCCGTTAGAGAAGCAGATATTCTGTTTCGTAATGATTGATACAGTTATTGGACGTCCTCCTGAGGGATATTGTGCCAGATTCTATCCAACTGACACATTAGATCGTCAAAATCCCGAGATGGTTGGAGGCTCCCAGCCGTAATGCTCGAAACGTTCTGAATTGGGGAGTGATCTGTGGACCATGCTGGTCAAGATAGGATTTGGAAATCACGAAGGCAAGCCGTAGAAACTCTTGCCTTCTGCGGTTTTTGCTGAAATGTAAGCCCAGGATGGCTCGCCACCAAGGGAAAAATAACTGGACGTGGAATACCGTCAGTGTACCGCTGTGTTGATGGGTACCGCGTATGATAACCAAAAGGGTCCTACTATGAACAGAAGTGAAGCCGCAGACCATTACTAACGATTGTCAGATCGTATGGCAGGTGATACCAGATTAGTATCCCACTCCTCTCCGCCGTCTCCAGATACATTTTCTCTGGTCACTGGTGCTTAGTTCGAAGTGGGACTCATCACTGAAGACAATTCTACTCCAGTCATGAGATTCCACGCCGAAGAGGTCTCTGGAATCACTCCAGGCAGTGGTGGGATACCAACCCGATTATTGCCCGACATACGACCCGATAACCAGGAGTGATGGTTTCAGATGTCGTTTCTTTTCATAGCAGGACCCTTTGTCTTCCTCGGGACCCTAGCATCTCAGCGATACGTTGACGATATTCTACGCCCAGTTTTGTTGGCATAGATGGCATCCCATCCTGAGATTACATTTCAGCAAGATAATGTCCACCCACAGATGTCTTCGTGGTTGCCAAATCTTACCTTTTCCAGCAAAGTTGCAGAATCTCTCCCCAATTGGGAAAATTTAGAGTATTATGCGCAGGACCCTTCAAGTAGCTGAGGATTCTTACAATCTAAAGTGCCGAATGGACAGAATTTGGCACGATATCTCTCAGCAGGACATCCAACAACTCTGTCAATGAATGCCAAGCAGAGGGGCCTGAAGCGGACCGGCGCGTTATTAAGTTGCTGAATTTGTGAGCGGTTCCTCTTGAATAAATCATCAAGTTTCTCTGAAATTACAATTGTTATGATTGGGAGAACACAGATTCAGTTACTGAAAAACGTTTACTACTGACACCACGAAAACACAAGTCTACCTCACAAGCCAAAGTCAGCTTCGTGAACAGTGTCAAGGAAAGTCTGGCCAAGTGTAGACACGGAATGATTGAATATACCAAAATGCGATCATTGGTGCCTGTAGCAGCATAACACAGATAACTGACTGTAGCGAACTGCGTGCTCGTTTAAATAAGGCGCCAGGCTGGTGCTGGCTGAAGGCGAGACTTGTTTCAAGGTCGCGATGGCTCACCCTTATCTGCCGTATACAGATCGGGCTAACTGGCCAGATGGTTAATTGTTGCTGTAGTTGTTAATCCCTTTGGCGAATCGGCCGAGATAGCCTCAGCCGGATACAGTGTGTCTCTGCGTGGACTGTCTTGCTTCTCATATGATACGAAGTGTCGTCTCAGTAGTAACAATTTGCTTGTCTATACATGTACATTACGTCTACCTACTACTGTCCCATTCGAATAAATACTTCATGGTGCGTCGTTTTTTTTGTGTTAGTGTATATCACAAAAAACATGTGTAACGTCGCGACTGGTGAAAGTGGTTGTATTTGTTAGTCCGAGAAGCGAAAACATTCCGTGTTGAACCATTGTTGTTTCGTTAAAAGGAAAAATTTGTATGTAATTATGTAATTACATAATATTCCCTTAGGACAACAAGTACTATTTTGTGTTAAACGATTTTTCGTGTTGAACGTTTTCGTCGTAAATATTTTTCACCGTGTGTTTCACAGTGCGGCGTGTTCCACATTATTAAGTATCCCTTTACTATGAGACTACAATCACAATGTATCTAATCAAGTCTAATCCGCCTGGCTCGTATGGTGTTTCTGGCAGCTATTATGCTGCTGGTTTAGCTATCGACATCCTCAACCAACTCAACTCTTCTGCCCGATACTGGAAGTGACTTCGGTAAGACAGTGATGTAGTCCTGTATTCTGAACACTAAGAGTAACTTCAGAGTGAGTGCGCTACTAGACTGTAAGCCTATCGCACTGCGAGTTGTGTTGAATGAATGTTGAATGTGAAGGCAGGGCCCCTCCAAAAATAATTGGTGACTGGAATAAAGTTCCTAAGAGAACCAAACGACTGCATTCTACAGATCAAGGGTTGCATATGATATATATTACCCAAATAACAAAATGTAGCAATAAAGCCGGAAATAGAAAAATATTTTGGAGCGAATCTGTTATAGCAGGCCGTCTAAGTAAATGCTGGACTACATTCTAGCAGGGAAGAGGGATGTAGCGAGACCACACGGAAGACGTCATGAAAGAAATCATTTTCCGGCATCAAGCTCCTTTTGTTTGAAACAAAAGTTTTATTTAATTGGCAACTAGCTATGTGCGGGTGCCTTGCAGTGCTCTTTTTTTCCGAGTATGTACACATTTACAAAGAAGACACATTTACATGTACAACAGAACTGGAAGACAGTGTATCCTGCGCATTGTTTCAGCAAACATTTTGCCTGTGGCTTCGCCCACATACTCTTGTCTCATACATATGTGACAAAGACATTTATTCCACATCTATTTAACACATTTCACATATATTTACACACATACTTAATTCGTAGAGCATTTCCCACTGCAGTTTCATCTGAGTTCTGAGGAAACTTGTAATTCTGTTAGTAACTGACTTTACAGAGGGCGTTAAATATGTATGTGGCACTGAGCCTTGTGACGCGATCCTTGACTCCTGAGCACGCTGGTAAAATCATTAGCTCGCTACATGTCACTCCTTCTCATTTTGATCCCCACACGCCGGCCGGGTGGCCGAGCGGTTCTAGGCGCTACAGTCTGGAACAGCGCTACGGCTGCGGTCGCAGGTTCGAATCCTGCCTCGAACATGGACGTGTGTGATGTCCTTAGGTTAGTCAGGTTTAAGTAGTTCTAAGTTCTAGGGGACTGGTGACCTCAGAAGTTAAGTCCCATAGTGCTCAGAGCCATTTGAACCATTTGATCCCCACCCCTAGCGGTTGTGGGATATTTCAACGAAAAGTACTTTTACACAAATAATAAGTCGTCGGTGTACCAAACGGTGTGGAAATTGCCCCCAAGCGTTCTTGACCTATGCTTTTATGTCACACCTTTTCAGCCCAAACCCTAAGCCAAACTGATGCTAGGGATATCTTACGATCGCAGTAACTTTTTCCAGCTAGCCAGTGATGTGTGTGCCAATCATTTCTCCCAGTTGAGAAAATTTAAAGTATTATTGGCGGGGCCCTCCAGGTAGCTCAGGATTCTGACGATCTAAAGTGCCGAATGTACAGAATTCGGCATGATATCCTTCAGGAGGACAACTCTTAGCAAACGCCGCTGTCTCCGTCGTTAAGTGAAGGTCGTCGGTCGCTACGTTGCCCGTGGTGAAGCTAATGCCAGCAATTTGTTATTCTCTGCAGGCTCTTGACACTGTGGATCTCGGAATTCCGAAATAGAATGTCTCCTTCGCCTAGCTCTAATTATTATTCTGCCTTCAAATTCCCCATACGTCATACGGCCATAATCACGTCGGAAATCTTTTCACGTGAATCACCTCATTACAAATGAAACATCCTCCAATGCACTGCCCTTTTATGCCTTGGATACGCGATACTATCGTCATTCTGTGTATGTACATATCGCTATTCCATAACATTCACCACGTCGATGTGTGGTGTTGTGTATTCAATTGTCATATATATTCAGATTGGTAGTAGTATTCTACTCATAAGCTGATAAACCATTATTAAAACGTTACTAAAATATTATTTTGTTACAGCTGGATTCGAGGAAGAAAATAAAACAGCACATAGTTGGGAACTACTGTGTGTTAATAAGCATACATATATGGAGAAGCAATATATACGGGAAACACAGTTCGCCTAATGGTTTAAATGTCCTGCTAAGGTAGTTAAAACCAACTGCGAGAAAGAAATAGAAACCGCACATTTTTATTGCACAGCAGAGCATTTTCTTTCTCGCTTTCGATTTTGACAGCAAACTCGTACGTTGATGTTTAAAAAAATATTTAGCTGCAGTGCTTCCGAATGCTAATTAGAGCTCATCTGAGTATCGTGTAAAAATGTGAAGTAAATTGGTCAAGAATATTTGGAGGTATTTGTTGACAAACGTTTCCTTTATATACCATATATATTTATGTATTATATAAATTTAAAAAATATATTCGTCGAGATGTTGGTTAGTAACGTCTAAAAATTTGAAGTAATTCGGTCAAGAACATTTCGAGATTTTTGGAAACTACGTTAAACGTTTACCTTTTATCAATCAGTATAGAAGCGTAGATTACAGTGTGTGTGTGTGTGTGTGTGTGTGTGTGTGTGTCTGAGTACATACACTGGTCGTATTAGCAAGGGAGGACACGAGACAACGCAATAACTTTTACGTTGTTTACCGGTGCAGGTACTTAACAACTGAAGAGACGTAAAGAGAATAGCAACGTTTTTTGTGTACGTGAGATACGTAGTAAACAGCATTTGTCATCGAAGCAGTACGACATTGCGAAGAGTTAATACAGAGTTGTATTTCTGTTTATTTTGATAAAATGGTGGCAGGTGTAGGAACAGTCATTTGAGACTTCAATTTACAGTAGAGATTATATTAAGGCAGTGCTAAAAAGCGAAAGACGGTTTTAAAGCTGGGCTGCCATCCGTCACCACGGCCGTTACAAACCTTCTTGTACCTAATTTTGTCCCAATTTTGCAAAATACTGTTACGAGTGTTGCTGAAGTACCGAATTAACGCCATTTGTTAGCGCAACATGTAAATGCGGCCTCAGTTAATTTTATTTGTGTCAACGAGTTTATATTGACAAGGTCGTCTCACAGATGGCGTTGCACGTTGCGTATCCTGTATCGACGATGCAAGCATCCCCTAGATCTACCGCCATTATTCGAGAAAATAACGGACTTCTCCAGTAGTATGGCGATGGAACTATTCAAGCAGTGCCACGCGGCAAGACGATTACTTGTAAACGTAATACGAACAACGAGTGCAAGTTAGTAATGTCTGAAGTGTTTATTGGGGGGTGTATAGGCTTGAAGTGTATAGTGACGTCTACTTCGATGACTAAAGTATTACAGTCGATTGTTTACTGTCTAGTAAACTTATCATAGTTTATGAAAATGCCTTCGATGGAAAGAGAAAGTGTCACTTTTCGAATGGTCACACAAGAGAATGGTCTTTTGTCAAGAAAGGACGTATTGGTCACGAAGTGTTGTGTGAGATTTGTAACTGTTTCATCTCAGTAACTCTCGGAGGTAAGGCAGATGTGAGAAATCACGTTTCTACGAAGAATCATACAAATAGATCAGCGCTAGCATCAACATCAAAGCCAATTTCTGCATTCATAATTAAAGAAGATACCCAGGAAGAATTACTCGTTGCTGCTACAGAATTAACAATAGCTTATAAAGTTGTCAAGCATCATCAATCATTCAGTTCTCTTGACTGTACCATAAAACTGATAGCCGCAATGTATCCTGACTCCAAAATCGCCGCAAAGCAGTCTACAGCAAGGAGCAAAGTTACAGCGATTGTTATAAGTATTCTCGCGCCACACTCCGTGTCCGAGTGTGCATAAAACGATTGGTAGAAGTTTCATTTTACGGCAAAGGCGTATCGGACCGCAAGACTGAAAATAGATTTCCTTTAGTTGTTCAATACTTTACTGAAACTGAAGTCTGATTCGCTGAATAACGGACCATTGGAGACAATAGGAAAGTTTTCTCTAGACACTTTAAGACAACCACAGATTCCATTAGTTAAATTAATCTCTTTTTGTGGAGACAATCCCAATACCAACTTCGGAGGGCTTCATTGGCGCTGCCGGCGGAATGTGTTTCACCAAATTATAGAAGACCCAGGAATAAATGTAGAGGGAACTGGATGCCCTGCCCATATTCTCCACAATAGTATATCAAGTGCTGCTGGAGTCTTCCTGTCGACATTGAAATAGTCATCATGAGAATGTTTAAATAAATGGCTCTGAGCACTATGGGACTTAACTTCTGAGGTCATCAGTCCCCTAGAACTTAGAACTACTTAAACCTAACCAACCTAAGGACATCACACACATCCATGCCCGAGGCAGGATTCGAACCTGCGACCGTAGCGATCGCGCGGTTGCAGACTGTAGCGCCTAGAACCGCTCGGCCACTCCGGCCGGCGAAAATGTTTAATTATATTTCACTATACACGGTAAGGATAGAGAACATGAAAGAGGTCTGCTTATAAGTTGATGTCAATCACTAGACACTTCTATCGCATAAAAAAGAAAAGAAAAAGAAATGTTCGCAGTTGAGAGAATTCAATTTTATGACGCCGAAGATAGGCCACCTAAAATAATTTCAGATTTTTTTAATTAGGCCGATCAGTGAAATTTACTTCATGTTTCTGCAGTCAAACTTGGCTCTGTTTCAAAAACAAAAAATACATGTATAAATAAAAAGCGTGGAGAAGAATAAAGTATCAATAACTGAAACAGAAATATATTAATCCACACTCAAAGATGTTTGAATTAAAGGAAGACTGCCCGTTTTATTGACATGCTAACCAAGAAGAAGTTCAACAAATTAAAGAATCAGAAACCTAACGAAGTAATAATTAATTTGATTTAGAAATTGGAGGAAGAGACAATGTCTTTCTATACCATAGCATTTGAGTCCTTAGAGAGATTAGCTATTTCTTTTAACAAATATCAAGTATTTGATTGGTTGACGCTATCTGAAACCCCAGATTGGGTGATGATTGAAACATTGTTATGTATCTGACTAAAAATGGTGTGAAGCTTTCAGGCTACAGTTGTTTTCATGAATATAAGTACCTGAAGAATTTTTAGAAACCAAGCGTGACTCTGAAGAATGGAAACCTAAACACTCCGTGAAAGAAAGGTGGATTTTCTTTCTTAAGGAACCCGAAAATTCTGAACGCAAAAGCCAACTGCCAAAATTATCTGAGTATTTGTTTTCTATTCCCGCGCACAACGCCATTGTAGAAAAGAGTATTTTCATTGATATCGGTAGCTGCCAGGCAGCTGCCAGGGAATGTGGAATCAATCTTACAGTGCCAGTTTCGCTACAGGGTGACTTGCATGGAGTTTTATAAATAAGTAAAAGAGAAACAAGACGTGCTGAAAAAGGTGAAATCTTCAGAATAAAATGGTGTACCAACTAATTCTGCCGAAAGAAGTCCCTTGTATTAGTGTTCTAAATAAAAAGTGATTATATTAAAGAAACTTTTTATTTCATGTCTACACCCCCATCGCAGTGTGTCCCGACGAGGTCCCTGCTAGATATGGCAACTCTATTTTGACGTGAGGTGTATTTCAACGTACTTTGAGAGTTCCTTGCAGTCACTGTATCTTCAGTGTTGACTGTCAGTTTAGTCTTCAATTTCTTTCGTTTTCTTTTCTTTTCTTTTCTTTTAGAAAAAAAGAAGGAAATAAACAACCTTCTGTTCTTGCTGTGCTGTTCGATTGTCTTTGTAAGTTTTGGAAAAAATTAGGTATTCCCTTTACTGAAATCTTCCTCAGTGAAGGCCTTGACTCTTAATTTTTCTTCTATACACAAAGCTGCAGAGAACATTATAATGAGACAGTAGTTCCGAGCACACGAGAAATACTCATCTCGTTGATTAATATTTGAAGGAAGCAGTGAATAAAATTTTAGAAAGAAATTCCTGGAAACTACGTAATAAGCTGTCATAGAGTATGAAATAACAACACGACGGGGCATTTGATTGTTATCGAATAAATATCTGAGGAAGGTGCGTTAGTAACTCTTTTACTAGCAGTAGTACGCAGAACCTGCCAATAAAAAGATTAGGAAGACGCTTTTTCGCCTTCCTTATTCTGCTGTGCAATACCGAGATCAATAATAAGAAACGATGAAGGAAAATTCAGGGATACCTTCCGAATAGTATAGTGATCATCCAGTGGCGGAAGGAATCTTTTTCCATTCCTTTTTTAATGGGAAAACTTGATTTTCTACTTTCCACAGATTAAACACCTCAGAAGTGCAATACATCTTTCTTGCATTCACATTTTTTAATAAAAGCGCCAGACGAGTTTGTCTGGGCCCTGGTGTAAGACATCATTTGGTAGCGTCTCGTAATTGTTACTATGGGAATCCACCTTGGCAGCACATGAATCTGAAATTCTAACAGCGTTTCTGAGCTGTAGAAATATAAAAGTTATCTGTTAGCATTTTAACAAATATGACTTCCATAGTTTTTATAAAGACTACAAAATACACCTCAGCGCAGAAGATTCTTACACAAATTAGGATTGGGTTCTTTCTTCCCAGTGCCACACAGTGATCTCAGTTTTGATTGCTTAACATTGAATTCATACTCCCACTTTTCACTTCAACGTGAGATTCCATATCTAAAAGTATTTCCTTTTTATTCTGTAACTGATGTCCGGAAATAAAGTGAAAGGATTGCACGCCATCTGATTCCAGTAACCAAAAGATAGATGGCGCAGTGGTGAAGTCTTCGGATTAGAATTTGGAATGAGACAGTTAGAATCCTCGTCCGACGACTCAGATATATGTTTCGTTGTTTCCCTAAATCACTTAAGGCAAATGCCGTGATGGTTACATTGAAAAGAAGACAGCTGACAGTTCCTCCATTCTTCCCGAATGCAAGTTTCTGCTCTGCTTCTGATGAGCTCATCGTCAGAAGGAAGTTTACCGCACATTTTCCTTCTTTTCCCTTGCTCTCATCAATGCCAGATAGGACGTCACTTTATGTTTGAAGCAGTACTGGCAGCACTGAAATTTGCAGCAGCAGTCATGTACAGTGAATCATATTATGTAATCCTACCGCCCCAGCTTCGATAATAATCTTAATATTTGAGCACTGTTGCAGGAAATTCCTTCAAAGGTCCAATTCGCGTCACGTTCATTTACGCACTGACATCGAAATTACGCCGAGACTATATCGAAACTTGACAGGACTATATTGCTTGTGAGATGAAAACATCCACTTTGATTACACTTCCGAAGTTATCAGAAATTGGTAAAAGTACAAACTTCATTTCGATAGCTAAAGTCAGTCAGGGGAGGCTTATAATAAGCGTTGCATGCAATTTTAGACAAGTGAGTACCTCATCAAAGACGAGAAGCTGTGTGCAGAGAAAAAGAGGGCGAGATGGAGGGAGGGAGAGAGAGAGAGAGAGAGAGAGAGAGAGAGAGGGAAATGATTTCATATCAGACCTCTTACAGTCAATATTTCGCTCAGGAGAGGAGTGAGCTGTGTGGCGAAACTTCGGGACAGGTTAAAACTGTGTTGCTAAAGACCTGAACAGTGTCCAAAGAAATTATGCAGAATTTCGAAATCCTTTGCATTTCGTTTTAGTCAGATTTGCCTGACTGTTTTGATTAAAACTACAAAACACAGCCGGCCGCGGTGGTCTCGCGGTTCTAGGCGCGCAGTCCGGAACCGTGCGACTGCTACGGTCGCAGGTTCGAATCCTGCCTCGGGCATGGATGTGTGTGATGTCCTTAGGTTAGTTAGGTTTAAGTAGTTCTAAGTTCTAGGGGACTGATGACCACAGCAGTTGAGTCCCATAGTGCTCAGAGCCATTTGAGCCATACAAAACACAAAAACTCTTATAGCAAGCATATTGCTGTATGCCATACATTCCCTCGCTGCTTTCATCAAAGCTCAGCTCCCATCCAGAATTCGCCATACATGTCAGTAGTGGGGTAAAGGGATTTCTGGTGCAATTTTGATATCAAGATGATATTCTAATTAATTAAATTGTGACACCTGATTGATTTATGACATTAACCTATTGTTACACTAATTGATTTATGACTCCCTAGGAATACCTACTCTCATGCTAATTGATTTATGACCCCTGGGGATAATCTGTCCTTCTGAGAAACCCCCATCCTCCCCCTCCTTCTCCTCCTCCTCCCTCACCGCTCTTGAGAAAGAGACAGTTGTTTTGTAACCCCTCCCGAGTTCAGTTCTGAGCCCTTTTCAACCATCTGGGAAATTCCCCAGCCCTCCCAACCGTTCTCCCACTTCCCCCTCGCAATACCCATCTGGAAATCGGCAGGGAAAAGACTGTCTGTATTGGAGAGGAAGGCTCTCACGATGCAAAATTCAAATCGACGTCCATAACATATTGCTCAATTCAATTTTCATATTCTTTATCTAATGGATTTGTGGGAGACAGGGTCTCCCAACTTAGTAGACCTCACATCTGCATCCACCACCACACTTCCTATGGCATATTAAGTGTAAGCGCCAAAGAATGGAATGAAGTGCGGTATATTAGTCGCTGTTTCCCATACTAAATATCACCTACTGCATACTGGAGCTGAGGTCGGAGTGCTTTGATATTCAGTACTCCGGAAACTAACACTGCTCTCTCTCAAGTGGCTACTTCCTGTTGTAAGACCTGTGCCTTAAACCCATAGACCTATGTGACATGGCTACTCGCCTGAGGGACCTCAATTTGATGTAGCAGCTCCTGAACAAAGAATCAGGTTGTGGTATTCCTTTGATCAAGAAATTCGCGACTCACTTCCTGTCTCCATCTCTCTCATGTGGTCACTTCCTGTTTGTGTGAATGCATGCATGAAAAAATGTGTCCAAACACATAGACAGAGAATTTCATCCATCATCACAGTACTTTGTTCCATTGGCTAATGCAGGGAACAAAGGCAGAGCTGATGCAATTGCAATATTAAAAATGACAGGAAAAAACCTTCCAATTGCACACACTCACAACTGCAAAGAATGTGCTATCAGCTGACTGCCAAGGAGCCACTGACATGCCAGTTGGGGGAGGCCCACACAAGCATTGGCCATGTTGGCAGTGGCGCTTACGTCTCCAGCTGTGTCAAGTGCACAGAGGCTGGACAGACTGTCAAGATGACCACCAAGCAGTCAACTAATCAGTTTACATGGGGGGGGGGGGGGGGGGGAAATAATCGTCCACCACAAACACTCTCCATATTGAATATTCTCACACAACAAACACATCCACTTCTCTGTCGCTGATCAGCCAAAATACTTCACTATTCAGCCACCAAGAGGGCGCTGCCACGAGAACTTGCCCCCACAGATGTGGGCAGAAGTCGACAGGCTGAAGCATTCTTTGTAACTAACTGCTACTCATAGGCTGAGCCGCGTCTTACTGTCAACCAATCCCCTATGATCGACCCTGCCTTTGCTACAGCACACTGCAAGACAAGGAGAGTTTTTTCAGACATAAGATATTGGAGCATACATGTGCTTTCACTCACTGAAGTATCGTTACTTGTGAAAATCCTATACAACAATATTGTATAGGCTGCATTTCCCCTACGTATTCTGTCTTCAGGTAAAAATAATCTGGTCTTATTGGCTCGATATCTGTTATGTCCTGTATCACAGGACTAGAATATTAAACTGATTTTGGCTAATGGTCGACAGCATGTTCTACCTCTGTCACAGCATCCCTCCTCACTTTTGAACTCTCTTAATGTAGCCAAATAGCTCGTCACCTACCAAGTCTGTTAAGGTAGCAGCACAGAGGAGTTGTAAATATCAGGTTAATACTATGTATCACTTTATAAATTTGATAACAGAGCTGATTTTATTGCGATGGCCATGTCTCCCTGTGTAAGCAGGAGATTGATTTTCGTTAAAACACCTCGCTGCAACGAAAAAACGCCTGATTATCACTCCAACTCGTGAATCATATCTGTGATACTCTTGCCCTCGCTTCCACCCACCAACACCATCACGTCATTCGTATCACCGATTGAATAATTAATTAAATTGATTGTGGGAGTAAATCTGCATGGTGAGTAATTTCTTTCACTCAGTCAAATTACACACGCCAAGTAATCTTTACAGACGCTCCTGTGACGTCTCTTGAGACTTCCCACAAGTACCGGTAGTCACCGTCGTCAAATAGCTGAAGATATCCAATGTTAATCATGTTCCATATGTCGCTTACCTTGTCAAACTGGTGGAAGTATATTCACATAGAACCTGGTACACTGCTCCCGAACTAATCCTGCTGAGACCTGTCTGTCTGTGGGGACAATAGGATGTTTCACTCTCTTCTCCACCCCTTGATGCCCTCTCCCCTGTCGCCGTCACTGCCACCAGCCTGCATGTGAAAAGTAGCCACCGCCACCTCCGTCAAAAGCATACGAGCCCGCACACATGGGTTTCCCCCAGAATACAGCCCTGTAGAAGCATTCCTTTTTTCTTTCATTCTATTTGCGAGTGGAATAGGAGTGGTAGTGCACCCTCCGCCACGCACCACACGATGGCTTGCGAGTTATGCATGTAGATGTAGATGTAAATTTAGTCTACCTACTAAGATGTCAGTCCTTGTATTTGTAGGCACACAAAACGCACAGAAGAATGTTGTCTCTCATTTCGAGAAAAGGAAAGACAGAACTTCTGCTGCTGACTGTGCCTTCCTAAAAACCTTCGTATTAGCCTCTAATTTTCTCAGTGTAGTCACTTCATAAGACCCATGTGAGACGTTCTAATATGTTCGTCCACAATACTGAGAAGAAACAGTATAGAGGTAACCTATCAACTATCCTTTCGGCAGAGTATCGCTTGCCTACCATGTTGTCACAAATCCTGCGGTCTTCGATATATAGCATTTGAATACCTCTAATTTTTAAGAGTAAGTGATGTCCCCCGCCAAGTCACAGACCCCTACAAATTCTCTTGAAGTCCCATCACTTTCCAATATAATTGTTCCATTAGTGGGAAGACCGTCTAGTCCCCCATCTGTCACTGACTAGGTAGAGAGCTATAACAACGAGAAAAATAGCACACTAACGTACAGGAGGATATTCACAACTATGCAGGGTATACGTGGACTACACAAAGAAATTCACAAGAATAACAGCTACAACTCATTGATATTGATTGGCTGTCTATAAATATCCCCCTGTACACGTCCTAATCTCCTTTCTTTTATTCCTGTGATTACTGCGCTATGAATACGACTGTGTGATAGTGTCCGAGTCTTCATTGGCAGCAGTGTCTCTCTGCCTCACTTCTCGTTATTTTTGTAACATCCAACGGTGTAAAACTACGAACTGTAAAACTTCGCTAATGTCACCTGATTGAGAACTCAATAAGATTTTACAGCGTCTCTCTCTTCCAATATATCTAAAACAAATACCTTCTGTGTGTTAACATCGAGCATGTGCGGTTATCCCATTGAATGTAACTGGTTGTTCTAAAAAGAGAGGCGGTTTTGATATACCAAAGAAGCTTATTTTTACAAGAACAAAAAACAAAAGACATAAACTTGTTCATCTAACCTTCTCATACCTTAAAAAAAAATGTGAAGCATATGACCTCCTCTGCTGCCCTAGCATGCACGACCTCAGTCCATGAAGTTCACTATGACTGTACGACAAGTTTCCACATCCATTTCGCTGGAAACTCGTCGAATTTCTTCCTCAAAATCACTGATGTTTCAGGAGTTACTAGCTTATGCCAAAGAAAAAAGCCGCAAGGAGTTAGTCATGACACCTTTGTTGCCATTGATGGTCAGCACTACGGGAAATGAGGCGATTAGGGAACCGCTCGTCGAGCAAATGAATTTTTTCGTGGGAAGTATGGCAGGTAGCACAAACCTGCCGAAACTGTAAGTTTTCAATGTCCATTTCATCCAAATTAGGCCACAAAAACTCCCATATCATCGTATGGCATCGGGCTTCATGGACTGCCGAGCTATTTCTGCCTCATCTATAAATAATAATAATAATAATAATAATAATAATTAGGGACGATGATATTATCCAATCAAAAGTCGCATCAAAATGTCACTTTTTGTGGTGTGTTTTCCTTCCTTGGGTTATACAAGGAATTTCTGACCCCCAGATACCGCAGTTCTGCTTATTCATGAAACCATTTAGGTGGAATTATGCCTCATCACTGAAGATGATTTTGTTTGCGAAGGTGCTGTTCTCCTGCCGTCCTCTTATAACCCACTCAACAAACTGACGTCCCTTCTGGTGATCCTGCACTTTCAGCTGCTGCATTAACTGAATTTTATAGAGGTGGTAATGGAGATCATACTGGAGAATTCCCCATAGTGAAGAACAGCCTAAGGTCTATTATTGGCAATGTTACGAAATGATTTCATTGGTTAACAGGCACACTGTCACGAACAACCGCAATGTTCAGTTCACTTTGGCCAGAAGAACAATGCGAGGACTTTTAAGGTTTACTGTTGAACTCGTTTCAAAGAGCTTTTCAGTAATATGCGAATTGTTGATTCATTCGGTGCCTACAACCTAAAACCCCGCGAAGTCTGCTGACAGTTGCTGTGTAACTTTCTCCATTCTGATAAAATGTTTTAGCACATCTTGCGCACAGGTGAACTGCTCCATGGTTAAACACTGAATGCGATAGCTCCAAACTGAGTCAATAGTCTAAATGTTCCTGGAAACAGAAACGAATCAAAACAATGCCACTAACAGACAAACAAAAATTTCAAAACTCATGCTTTTTTTGATCCACACTTTACATGTACTGATCCACTGGAGCAGGTAGCGAGTGATCAAAGTTGCTTCCACGGACCCGTGTTAAGTTTTGTAGCCTGTACTGGAGGCAGACCATTTCCAAATCACCATAGAGGGTTCCTATGTTGTTGTTTCATAAGCATTTTGACACTCTTTTCCTTTTCTTTTTACTGTAGCTCATCGAAGCAGTATATAATTACCGCTTTGTACACCGTTATATATTTTATTTTTCTACCATGACTGTGAGGTCTGTGTTAGGTGCTAAACTGACAGTAATAGATTTCGATCCATTGGTTCCAACAGGAAGCTGGGCATCGCATGGTGTAAGGTAAACTGCTCGCACATCACATAGGATGTTTGAAGTAAAAGACAGAGTCGGTGGTTCTTATTGACAAAAATGTGGAAGACATCGCAACATATGGAAACTGGAAGAGATTGCAGCATTGTGTTGCGATTCCATGCAGCTGCCTGAAGATGATGACCTCTACAATTAATCTCATCTTCCACAGTGACTGGATAGCAGTTGTCTCGGTGTTTTGTTCTCAAAGAGACGAAGCTTACTAATTCCTCAAATTGGTGATGCATATTGCACCGAGGTATATAATCATTCCTTCAGTGTCCTACGTGGTGGTCATCGTGACCTCCAAACCTTTGGCCACTCCTTCATTCATTTTGACAGATTACAATGCGCAACTCCTTATGGAACAGGGTGTGTTCTGCAGTACTTAAAACTGTAGAGCACGGATGGTATGCACCATCTCTTGTAAATCACACTGGCATGTAAGTATTATCGCTTTTGTCGTGTTTTCCTCAATTTTACGTATTTTCCAGCAATTTTCGCGATTTCTACAGTGATAATTTGCTGCCATACCCCTTAATGCCATGCATACAACTTCTTCTGCAGCTATACAGTTGTAGAACAGCGATACACAATTCTTCTAGCAGTGGCTGTATGACAGTTTCCCGCCAGTTTCGAGTGGTATTGTGAACTTGGGTAGAAAGTAAGGTAAACACACAAATTTGATCAGAAAGGGAAACAAAACCTGTTTCAAGTTTCCTCAGTCAAGCCCCATAGTCCTAGGTGAGAACTTCTGGTTCACTCAGTTGGGGTAGTGGAATAGTCCAGAGTTATCTTCTACACTGGGGATTGACTGGCTATTTCAAAAAACGCAAACAGCTCCATCATACGCAATAGTCTCTATCAGTTCCGAAATGCATCTTCAGTCCATTCCACTGCATCACCATTTTTAACTGAAATGTATCCACTTACACTTATCCAATATCACCTCCTTCCATTCCTGGTGTAGGAGGCTATGGGTTGATACCTCAGCTGTATGCTTACAGGTAATACACTTATTACACTCCTCTCTGTCCAACAGCAATATTCTGGCAATTGAACAAATTTTCCACCATAAATAAATAAATACCTTACATCCTTTCTCTCCAGTACAGATTGAGTCTTTTTCCCACCAGTTCACAAGTGGAGGAATGGAGACAACTCTAGGACAATCCGACACATTCTTCCTCTCCAGCAACTCAGTGCAGATTGAGTCCTTTTCCCACCAATACACAAGTGGGGAGTGGAGATGTAGTAGTGGAAGGGGTGGGGGGAGGGAGGGGATTGGGGTAGGGGGGTGAGGTGTGGGCGTGGTGTTATCACCAGTCCGACATTGCCACATTCACTACCCACAGAGAGGAGGTGAGGGGCCCCTCAGAGGAAGCCGCCATCTTGAATAAATTTGGCAACAATGCAGACTGTCCCATCTTCGTTTTCATGTCCCTACTGGCGTTGCTGAGGATTATGCTCCTAGTATTAGCAGTTGTATGTTTAAAATATTTATAATAATTATCTTAACAACCACTACCTCTAGCCGGCCGCGGTGGCCGTGCGGTTCTGGCACTGCAGTCCGGAACCGCGAGGCTGCTACGGTCGCAGGTTCACATCCTGCCTCGGGCATGGGTGTGTGTGATGTCCTTAGGTTAGTTAGGTTTAAGTAGTTCTAAGTTCTAGGGTACTGATGACCTCAGATGTTGAGTCCCATAGTGCTCAGAGCCATTTGAACCATTTGAGCCACTACCTCTAGTCCTTAAGATGGACAATATTAGAAATTATGGTACCTGTTTACACTTTAAGAGAGGGTTGTATTTTTAGCTGCAATCTGCAATACGTGAGCAATAATCCCAAAATAGACATGATCTTCATTCCTTTAACGTTCATCTCATGCATTGCTCGCACCTGTCACAACTGACAGCAAAATATCAATACAGTTTTCACATTTGAAGCTGACAGTCTCCTAAACTCTGTATACACTGGGGAATCATTTCGTCAGTCACTGCATTGCATTATCTGTATTGGTTTCTAATCGTAGTCTGGAGCACTGAGTTATGTGAAGTCCAGTGTAAACTTACGAACTATATAATTAACAATAGCATGTGTCACTGAATGGAATGCGGGATCAGATCTATGGAAACAGTAACCATATTTCCTTAATAGATCACTTCTAGTACTACCAGGATGAAAAATGGAAGTCTGTAAGCTTCATATGTAATTTATCTATATATGAATTACTGAATGTTCTTTTTCAAAAAGTTTCGCCTTGTGTAATGTGTCCTCTGGACATCATATTTAACTGCTGAGAATACTGACTGTTGGCTGGTCCGCTATTGCACTACTGAACGGTGTCGTGAAACAAATCTTTAAACTCAGTGAATTCTGAATTTGAAAAAAATGAAAATAAAGTCCCAAAAAAATTAATTGTATATTTAGTGAAATCTGTTTAGCTGAAACCAATACTGAAGTACATTATGGCAGTTATGTATCATTATGTGCAGTGTCTGACTTGAAATAACACACAATAAAATACTGATCAGCTCGGAGGAAAATAATGTTTAAGATTCTCTTCAATGTTAACTGTAAATTAATCTGCCTTCTTCGCACAACAGCTCAAAATTCTGGCTACTTACTGTTTGCTCACAAGAAAGCAAAGTGACATCTGCCCTGGAAGAAAAGTAACTTGCCTCTTGCTCAGCAAGCTATTTTGTGTCTGGTGTACTGGCGTTCTGGAAAACAAATTGTAACCAACAATTGCAGCAACTAAGGAAAAATAATCTACTCGCTACTAAATTTCTCATTGCTTGCCAGAAACAATCTGTGACTGTGTGTGGCGTAAGGTGCACTGCACACGCGACAAAATATTAAAACTGACTTATAATAAGGAAGGAGGTTTTTACTTTAAAGAAAAGCGTTCTTGACAAACTAAACTCTGATTACTGTCAAAGGCGACCATACAACATAAGAGGACTCTAACAATTACAGACGTTTAAACCAATTGCATTATTAGTGACGTAATGAAAAAAAGAGATCAAAGTAACGCTACTCTTGAATGTTATTAGTTATCTTAAGGACAAAGATTTCCTTCAAATAATAGTTCTGACAAAGAAACATTTCATTATTGTGTATACACTGGTTACCTTGAAATATTCCTCCAAAAAACCTTCTCCATCCATAAAATCAAGAAAATGTCTACACATAAGCTTTCATCTCCATAATAAAATGTCGCAGATAATTTCTCCCGGATTCACAAATATCAGATTCGAAAGACTGAACTGACCGCTACTTTGGGTCTAGTAAGAATGCACTAATACTGCACAACTGACTATCGGCTAAGCGCACCACAGATTACATTATACGTAAATGATCTGATCCACTACTAGTGCGCCGGCCGCTGTGGCCGAGTGGTTATAGGCGCTTCAGTCCGGAACCGCGCCGCTGCTACGGTCGCAGGCTCGAATCCTGCCTCGGGCATGGATGTGTGTTATGTCCTTAGGTTATTTAGGTTTAAGTAGTTCTAAGTCTAAGGGACTGGTAACCTCAGATGTTAAGTCCCATAGTGCTCAGAGCCATTTGAACCACTACTCGTGCAGCGCACTCCGACATCTTTGCCCAAAAACAGTAAAGGTGAAATATTTACAATGGCAGAAAACATTTGAAAACGTTACAAGTAGTATACTACTTGAAACTTACATATTTGATTTTTCACAATAGTCCGCAGTTATTCTTAAATACAGTATGAAATTCACGATTGGGGACCAGGGTCTTCTTACTGAACTGCACCATGGATATAAGTGTACTTTAACATTCACAGTGCTGGCTCCTAACAATTTCCCACGAATCAGGGGCAGCAACCGTTTTAATAGTTGAAGGAAAAAAAGTCTGGATGTCTGAGTGTTCTAACCTTGTACCATTAGTAAACAGGGCCTTGCCATTACGACACTGTGAACGATTGAGAAAAGGGAAAACTACAGCCATCACATATAATGAGGATATGTAGCAATGTTGCACTACAGCATAGTGGCATTCTCTTGGGTAATACATTTCAGAAGTAAAATAGTTCGTCATTCGGATCTCCGAAAGATGTCATCATGGAATGCTTAATGATCTCTGTAGGTTAGAGAATTCAATGTACAGGATGGCAACTAGTCAAGAAATATTTTAGGGAATTGGGTTATGAAATTTATTTCTTAGGCCCAGTGGAATCTTTACAAGTTTTTTCCCAGAGTAGTTCACGCCGTGTCTACGTGACACAAGTCGCTTGCCTTTCAAAACCGAGGCGGTCCTGTCCAGTTAAAGCTGCTGACAGGAGACGTCCTGAGCCCTCTGCTGAAACTGCTAGCGAATTCACACTATTGATTTTAGCCAATAGCGTGCGCGGGATATCGATCACGTGTGTGGACGCCGGAGCGTCTTGCGGAACAGAACGTAATTGCTTCGCTCTCTAGTAATCCAGACCTCGAGCAGAACAGACGTCTTTTTGGACGGAGGGCCTCAGGCTCTGTCGTTTCGCGACAGGCCACCAACGTAAGTTCACATGAACCGCTTCCTCTTCCGTTTCCCATTTTAATTAATTATTCGACCTCCTAGACTGGCCTACACCTGCTAACTTCAGACCCTAGGCGCGACCTTTGTACTCCATATATTGAAATATATCCTGTTCATCGTACTTTATGTCCTGTTTTTTCATTTAACGGCAGTCCTGGATGCCCCCTATCAAACCCTAACCGCTCGACCTCCAGCACACTGCCGCCACGAGGCATATTTAACAGCCTTCTTTCGCATTCCCTGCCAAGCTATACATTAACATCGGTTGCAGAAGTCCCTCGTAAACTTCCCCTAACTTTACATCAAAAAGAGAAATATAAACGTTGAAGTTAGATATAATCAGAATTGGTGAAGTGCGGTGGCAGGAAGGATAGAAGGTCTGGTCAAGTTAGAGCAAGGTTATACATATAAAATTAAATTGGGGTTATGCAGAAATAGGAATAATATTGAATAAAACAATAGGAATGCGGGTAATTACTATGAACAGCACAGTAAATACATATTGCAGCCAAGAAATTTACAATATACATATTTTAATTTTACATGCCTAGGAGATCCGCAGATGAAGACATAAAACGAACTTATGGTGCGATAAAAGGTGTTAAACAAAAGGGAGGACATTAACAAAACCAACAAACAGCAGAGATAGATTCCTGACTGGAAGTGGAGGAAAAAAGGTCCAATGAACTTACATCCGGAAATGGGCAGTGTGCGTGCAATGACAGAAAATCGTCCTGGAACAGTAAAGGAATACGTTGCATCCATGTCACAACTGAGGTTTAAAGTGGCTTCCATGGGACTGCAGGTGATAGGGATAGTAGCGGGTGTCATGCAGGATACACATAATCATACTTCAGCTTACATTACGTTGGCGGGCCACTTTTCTGGAGCTTGTAACTAGGGTTCGTCCCAATATCATGTAGAGTCTGGTCCTCGAAATCTGGTGTACGCACAGTCCGCCGCCTCCCTGTACGTTCGTCTGTCTCAAAGGACTCCTCATCGTTAAAACGCCCAAAAAAGGGCTTTAAATGTTGTGTGATGTGGTTGGTGTCTGTGAGGGTACTTGTTGTGGTATGGCCGTGCTGCCTCTCGACCGTTTCGATTTGTTTTGTCGTAAACAGACACGATCTCGGCTTGTTCCAGACACGAATATCGGACTATTCTGCTGCTTACAATACTCTGCGTCAGTCACACAGCCTGCAACACACAAGGAACACACACACGTGGTCAGAGGAACTGTCATTCGTCAACGCTATATACCGTGGCAGTGATGTGTTTCCGGACAGGTATACATAGGGCAATTTTTCTCTATTTCCACTCAGCAATCTGTTCCTGCAGTTTGTCGGTTTTATTAATGTTCGCCCTTTATATTTAAGGCAGAGATGGTATAATGGAATTCTAAATTAAGAAAAATAGTGGTGTGACGTTATGATTGGCAAGTCTGTTGCGCAAGGTACTAAAAACGGCAGCTTAGGATGAGCATCATACAACTGGCAAGTGGCACTGAAGCGCCTCTCCCCCCCCCCACCACCCCCTAGTCCTTTTGTATTCCCCTCCTCTGCCTTTCCCCAATCCCCAATCCTTGTCGCATTTGCCCAGCACCCCCCCCCCCCCCTCTTATGGGTCCTCATCCTCCATCGGCTCATTTCCCCCCTCCCCCTCTTTGTTTTTCCTCTCCTTCCCCCCTTTTTATTTTCCCATCATCTGTTCAGGTTCACCCCTCCCCCCATCTGCCCTCGGCTGTGGTATGTCATATTTGTGCCAAATTTTTAGTGTAGTGTTCAAGTGAATGTTCAGTGTTGTTCGTCTTTCCAAAGTGTTGCGAACAGAAATCACGCGGTCACTGGGTGTGAATTTTTTGTCTCTTGCGAACAGAAACCAGAGTGTCGCCGTGTTTTTTAATTGTCTGTCTATTATTTTACCTGTCTGCTTCATATGTATTTTATTAGCATCATCATCCCTTTCGTTCTATGCTTTTAAGTTCCACGATTTTTCCGCCTTGTTACCATTTAAGTCTCCGATTTTATCGCCTGTTTTTATTATTTATTATCTTCGTCTTTTTAAAACAAATTCTGTAGGCTGAAGTGCGGCGTACTAAGCTGCCGCCAGCCCGCCCCCTTCGGGGGGAATCGAAACTCAATAAAGGAAAAAAAAAAAAACTGAAGCGCCTGATTCAGGTACGTGAACAAGTACTGTGGAGTGCTCCGAGGAGCTGCTGAGAGCAGTGGAAGCAGGTAGGAGTTGCTGTCCAGTGGACATCTGATCGAACGCAACTTGCAATTCCGATGACAGTTACTTAAATTGTATCGCGGCATGTTTGTGAACGCCAAGCAATGTGGCCAAGATCTGACTGTCATAACTAAAAGCATTCACTGAAAACACGATCATCACTTCCTGATATGCTAAATGAAAGCTGACAACAGCGTTAAAATCGCAATAAAGAGAATATTTCAGTAAATTATTAGCGTATTTATAGAACTACTGTCAATAATAAATTTAGAAAATGTTTTGTGCGGAGCGCAACGATCTGTTACTCTACTTACGTTAAAATCAATAGTCAAGATCGCAATAACGTTTGCTTATTGACCGGTCCCAGGTTATGATAAAGCCATCTTCAGAATTTTTAAGCCCCCTGTGGCTGGTCCTGGAGCAAGCTTCTCGGTTTTTCATGTGATACCACGACCGTAGACTGTCAGAATGTCGTGGTTTCATGGGAAAAACCGAGGAGCCACCAGCGCCAGCCATAGGGGCCCAGTAATGAGAATGACTTTATCATAAGCTGAAACCGGTGAATAAATAATTGTTTACTGCTATGTCGCCTGTTGATTTTAACCTAAACAGTAAATAAATGTTATCAACATTTACGTGCAAAATTGTTTATAATATAGGTACGAAAGCTACAGACACACTACACATACTGCAGGAAAAGAAAATTAGTACACCATTTTAGAGGTTTGTAAAGCGCTCAGGATTTATTGTTGCAACAGTGCATACCTAGTACATAATATGATTAAATTTACAGATCAATAACACAAGTGGTTCTGAAGTACCAGGTATCGACCCTTGCTGGAAGACCCATATTAGTATGTGGTGTACCCTCCACGGCCGGCAATGCAGGCTCCGACTCTGCCATCAGCCGGCCGGGGTGGCCGAGCGGTTCTAGGTGCTACATTCTGGAACAGCGTGACCGCTAAAGTCGCAGGTTCGAATCCTGCCTCGGGCATGGATGTGTGTGATGTCCTTAGGTTAGTTAGGTTTAAGTAGTTCTAAGTTCTAGGGGACTGATGACCTCAGAAGTTTAGTGCTCAGAGCCATTTTTCTGGCATCCAGTCGATCGTACACATGGCGAATATTGTCCTTTGACACTACAACGCCCTGAGTCACAATGTAGCGAGAAGGAAGCGACTCTGCCTTAGCCGGCCGCGGTGGTCTCGCGGTTCTAGGCGCGCAGTCCGGAACCGTGCGACTGCTACGGTCGCAGGTTCGAATCCTGCCTCGGGCATGGATGTGTGTGATGTCCTTAGGTTAGTTAGGTTTAAGTAGTTCTAAGTTCTAGGGGACTGATAACCACAGCAGTTGAGTCCCATAGTGCTCAGAGCCATTTGAACCATTTTTTTGACTCTGCCTTACTTCTCTGGTTTCTGTTATCAGTAACCTGGTGTCTTACTGCTTCGGTAGTCCATCCCTCGTCGCACAGTAGTAGCGCTCAGGCACCGAGTTCAATGTAGGTGATCCTGCTGAAGTGGAGTGTTTCAGGATGCCAGTTGTTAAGTGTCAACAACGATTTGTACTATACTCGTTTTAATAAAGAAGGCACTTTGACACACACTTCACAGAATTTCCAATATGGCGGCTCTTGGCTACGCCGTCATTCAACTCTTGACAACACTTTAACACCTTTCTGACTTTCCATAATCGTGATACACACTGCCCACGACACGTGGCGTCCACTGATATCTAACCTTCACTTTATCTCATGTTTCAGAGCTGGAATATTATTATGGAGCCGACCCCGGTTACTCGATCGTGCTTTTTGAGTGGCCCCTCACTACTAACTCACCCTGTCTTCCCGACGGACAGGAGAAACCCCACCTTTCTCCCTCAGCCAATAAGAACACTTCGCTCGTTTCCTATATATAAACTCCTGGAAATGGAAAAAAGAACACATTGACACCGGTGTGTCAGACCCACCATACTTGCTCCGGACACTGCGAGAGGGCTGTACAAGCAATGATCACACGCACGGCACAGCGGACACACCAGGAACCGCGGTGTTGGCCGTCGAATGGCGCTAGCTGCGCAGCATTTGTGCACCGCCGCCGTCAGTGTCGGCCAGTTTGCCGTGGCATACGGAGCTCCATCGCAGTCTTTAACACTGGTAGCATGCCGCGACAGCGTGGACGTGAACCGTATGTGCAGTTGACGGACTTTGAGCGAGGGCGTATAGTGGGCATGCGGGAGGCCGGGTGGACGTACCGCCGAATTGCTCAACACGTGGGGCGTGAGGTCTCCACAGTACATCGATGTTGTCGCCAGTGGTCGGCGGAAGGTGCACGTGCCCGTCGACCTGGGACCGGACCGCAGCGACGCACGGATGCACGCCAAGACCGTAGGATCCTACGCAGTGCCGTAGCGGACCGCACCGCCACTTCCCAGCAAATTAGGGACACTGTTGCTCCTGGGGTATCGGCGAGGACCATTCGCAACCGTCTCCATGAAGCTGGGCTACGGTCCCGCACACCGTTAGGCCGTCTTCCGCTCACGCCCCAACATCGTGCAGCCCGCCTCCAGTGGTGTCGCGACAGGCGTGAATGGAGGGACGAATGGAGACGTGTCGTCTTCAGCGATGAGAATCGCTTCTGCCTTGGTGCCAATGATGGTCGTACGCGTGTTTGGCGCCGTGCAGGTGAGCGCCACAATCAGGACTGCATACGACCGAGGCACACAGGGCCAACACCCGGCATCATGGTGTGGGGAGCGATCTCCTACACTGACCGTACACCACTGGTGATCGTCGAGGGCACACTGGATAGTGCACGGTACATCCAAACCGTCATCGAACCCATCGTTCTACCATTCCTAGACCGGCAAGGGAACTTGCTGTTCCAACAGGACAATGCACGTCCGCATGTATCCCGTGCCACCCAACGTGCTCTAGAAGGTGTAAGTCAAATACCTTGGCCAGCAAGATCTCCGGATCTGTCCCCCATTGAGCATGTTTGGGACTGGATGAAGCGTCGTCTCACGCGGTCTGCACGTCCAGCACGAACGCTGGTCCAACTGAGGCGCCAGGTGGAAATGGCATGGCAAGCCGTTCCACAGGACTACATCCAGCATCTCTAGGATCGTCTCCATGGGAGAATAGCAGCCTGCATTGCTGCGAAAGGTGGATATACACTGTACTAGTGCCGACATTGTGCATGCTCTGTTGCCTGTGTCTATGTGCCTGTGGTTCTGTCAGTGTGATCATGTGATGTATCTGACCCCAGGAATGTGTCAATAAAGTTTCCCCTTCCTGGGACAATGAATTCACGGTGTTCTTATTTCAATTTCCAGGAGTGTATATCTCCAAACTTTCAGCCAATGGGCGTTCAGATCGCTGTTGCTAGGCGGGGTCTGACGTCATGTTTGCGGACATTGTGGCAGAAGTTCGTCTCAGAACACTGTCTCAGATTGTAAGATCCTACTGCCGAATAGTTGGATCTTGTCCCTACTAAGGTTGCACAACATTGCCTCCTATGATTTCATCACTAATGCTCGTTGCTGACGCTTAATTGTCAAATGTACATGTAGCCTGGCTGCTACTGAGCATTCCCGATCGCATAAATGTGCGTAATACTTGGCTTAAACACATGAAGGGAATGCACGTATACATTACGTTATTCCACGCCCGCTCGACCTGTTCTCTTAGTTCTGTAAAAGTTGTTGGTAAAGGTGTCGCACGAGTCACTAGCATTACCCTGTTAGACCAAGACGACACCTTCCTATTGCAAAAATGTCAAAAGAATGGGCCTATCAACATTCTGCACGTACCGAACGCTAGTTAGCATCCTCTCCAGAAACACCAAAGGTGAACGAGAGTTGTAGCTTGTCGCACCCCAGACCACGTGGCCTGGGTGGAACCAGTGTGTCTTGAATCAATGTACTGGGCGAGACAGCGCTCACGAAGTTTACGTCGTATGCACAAACGCCTATAACTTGTGTGCAAGCAGAAATTGCTTTCATAACTGAAGACCATAGCGCGCCATCTCATCTTCCAAGTGATCAGGAAAGTCCACTGGACCTGACGGGGTACCAATTCGATTCTACACAAAGTACGCGAAAGAACTTGCCCCCCTTCTAACAGCCGTGTACCGCAAGTCTCTAGAGGAACGGAAGGTTCCAAATGATTGGAAAAGAGCACAGGTAGTTCCAGTTTTCAAGAAGGTTCGTCGAGCATATGCGCAAACCCATAGCCCTATGTCTCTGACATCGATCTGTTATAGAATTTTAGAACATGTTTTTTGCTCGCGTATCATGTCATTTCTGGAAACCGAGAATCTACTCTGTAGGAGTCAACATGGATTCCGGAAACAGCGATCGTGTGAGACCCAACTCGTTTTATTTGTTCATGAGACCCAGAAAATATTAGGTGCAGGCTCCCAGTTAGATGCCATTTTCCTTGACTGCCGGAAGGCATTCGATACAGTTCCACACTGTCGCCTGGTAAACAAAGTAAGAGCCTACGGAATATCAGACCAGCTGTGTGGGCATATTGTTCTCAATGGAGAGACGTCTACAGACAAAGTAACCTCTGGCGTGTCACAGGGAAGTGTTATGGGACCATTGCTTTTCACAATATATATAAATGACCTAGGAGATAGTGTCGGAAGTTCCATGCGGCTTTTCGCGGATGATGATGTAGTATACAGAGAAGTTGCAGAATTAGAAAATTGCAGCGAAATGCAGGAAGATCTGCAGCGGATTGGCATTTGGTGCAGGCAGTGGAAACTGACCCTTAAAATAGACAAATGTAATGTGTTGCGAATACATGGAAAGAAGGATCCTTTATTGTATGACTACATGAAAGCGGAACAAACACTGGTAGCACTTACTTCTGCAAAATATCTGGGAGTATGCGTGCGCAACGATTTGAAGTGGAATGATCATATACAATTAATTGTTGGTAAGGCGGGTACCAGGTTGAGATTCATTGGGAGAGTCCTTAGAAAATGTAGTCCATCAACAAATGAGGTGGCTTACAAAACACTCTTTCGACATATACATAGCTCATCAGTGTGGGATCCGTACCAGGTCGGGTTGACAGAGGAGATAGAAAAGATCCAAAGAAGAGCGGCGCGTTTCGTCACAGGGTTATTTGGTAAGCGTAATAGGGTTACAGAGATGTTTAGCAAACTCGAGTGGCAGACTCTGCAAGAGAGGCGCTCTGCATCGCGGTGTAGCTTGCTGTCCAGGTTTCGAGAGGGTGCGTTTCTGGATGAGGTATCGAATATATTGCTTCCCCCTACTTATACCTCCCGAGGACATCACGAATGCAAAATCAGAGATATTCCAGCGCGCACGGAGGCTCTCCGGCAATCGTTCTTCCCGCGAACCATACGCGACTTGAACAGGAAAGGGAGGTAATGAAAGTGGCATGTAAAGTGCCCTCCGCCACACACCGTTGGGGGGCTTGCGGAGTATAAATGTAGATGTAGATGTATATCCTCTGACGGCACCAGTAGAGCAGTGCAAGTCGATGCTGCGGCGTGAGTGGGCTAGAGGTGTGCATGCCTGTAGTCCCACCGATAATAACCGGTTCGCAACAGTTCGTATCTACGTCTACATCTACATGATTACTCTGCAGTTCACATTTAAGTGCTTGGCAGAGGGTTCATCGAACCACAACCATACTATTTCCCTACCATTCCACTCCCGAACAGCGGAAAAACGAACACCTAAACCTTCCTGTTCGAGCTCTGATTTCTGTTATTTTATTTTGATGATCATTCCTACCTATGTAGGTTGGGCTCAACAAAATATTTTCGCATTCGGAAGAGAAAGTTGGTGACTGAAATTTCGTAAATAGATCTCGCCGCGATGAAAAACGTCTTTGCTTTAATGACTTCCATCCCAACTCGCGTATCATATCTGCTACACTCTCTCTCCTATTACGTGATAATACAAAACGAGCTGCCATTTTTGGCACCCTTTCGATGTCCTCCGTCAATCCCACCTGATAAGGATCCCACACCGCGCAGCAATATTCTAACAGAGGACGAACGAGTGTAGTGTAAGCTGTCTCTTTAGTGGACTTGTAGCATCTTCTAAGTGTCCTGCCAATGAAACGCAACCTTTGGTTCGCCTTCCCCACAATATTATCTATGTGGTCTTTCCAACTGAAGTTGTTCGTAATTTTAACATCCAGGTACTTAGTTGAATTAACAGCCTTGAGAATTGTATTATTTATCGAGAAATCGAATTCCAACGGATTTCTTTTGGAACTCATGTAGATCACCTCACACTTTTCGTTATTTAGCGTCAACTGCCACCTGCCAAACCATACAGCAATCTTTTCTAAATAGCTTTGCAACTGATACTGGTCTTCGGATGACCTTACTAGACGGTAAATTACAGCATCATCTGCGAACAACCTATGAGAACTGCTCAGATTGTCACCCAGGTCATTTATATAGATCAGGAACAGCAGAGGTCCCTGGACGATTCCCTGCGGAACACCTGATATCACTTCAGTTTTACTCGATGATTTGCCGTCTATTACTACGAACTGCGATCTTCCTGCCAGGAAATCACGAATTCAGTCGCACAACTGAGACGATACCCTTTACGCCCGCAGCTTGATTAGAAGTCGCTTGTGAGGAACGGTGTCAAAAGCTTTCCGGAAATCTAGAAATACGCAATCAACTTGAGATCCCCTGTCGATAGCGGCCATCACTTCGTGCGAATAGAGCTAGCTGCGTTGCACAAAAACGATGTTTTCTGAAACCATGCTGATTACGTATCAATAGATCGTCCCCTTCGAGGTGATTCATAATGTTTGAATACAGTATATGCTCCAAAACCCTACTGCAAACCGACGTCAATGATATAGGTCTGCAGTTAGATGGATTACTCCTACTACCCATCTTAAACACTGGTGCGAGCTGCGCAATTTTCCAATCTGTAGGTACAGGTCTATCGGTGAGCGAGCGGTTGTATATGATTGCTAAGTAGGGAGCTATTGTATCAGCGTAATCTGAAAGGAACCTAATTTGTATACAATCTGGACCTGAAGACTTGCCCGTATCAAGCGATTTGAGTTGTTTCGCAACCCCTAAGGTATCTACTTCTAAGAAACTCATGCTAGCAGCTGTTCGTGTTTCAAATTCTGGAATATTCCATTCGTCTTCCCTGGTGAAGGAATTTCGGAAAACTGCGTTCAATAACTCCGCTTTAGCGGCACAGTCGTCGGTAACAATACCATCAGCACTGCGCAGCGAAGGTATTGACTGCGTCTTGCCGCTTGTGCACTTTACATACGAACAGAATTTCTTCGGATTTTCTACCAAATTTCGAGACAATGTTTCGTTGTGGACCCTATTAAAGGCATTTCGCATTGAAGTCCGTGCCAAATTTCGCGCGTCTGTAAATTTTAGCCAATCTTCGGGTTTTCGCGATCTTCTGAACTTCGCATGCTTTTTCCGTTGCCTCTGCAACAGCGTTCGGACCTGTTTTGTGTACCATGGGGGATCAGTTCCATCTCTTACCAATTTATGAGATATGAATCTCTCAATTGCTGTTGCTACTATATCTTTGAATTTCAGCCACATCTCGTCTACATTTGCATAGTCAGTTCGGAAGGAATGGAGATTGTCTCTTAGGAATTCTTGACATGTTTGGGCTCAAAAAATGGTTCAAATGGCTCTGAGCACTATGGGACTTAACATCTGAGGTCATCAGTCCCCTAGAACTTAGAACTACTTAAACCTAACTAACCTAAGGACATCACACACATCCATGCCCGAGGCAGGATTCGAACCTGCGACTGTAGCGGTCGCGCGCTTCCCGACTGTAGCGCCGAGAACCGATCGGCCACTCAGGCCGGTGTTTGGGCTCAGTGAAATGAAACGAATTTATAGGTTATGTCATAGGTAATGTAAATGGCAGACCTTTTTCGTTGGTAGGATACTACGAAAATGCAATCAGTCTACAAAGGAGGCTCCTTACAAAGCAGTCATGTCATCCATCGTATAAAAGAGGGTGCTTATAAGTTAGTTACACAAAAGTAACCATTAATTGTGAAAAGGGTAAATAGCTTACAGAGATGTTTGAAACAGCGCTGATTGCAATATATTTTCTAGTTTTATTCCCGCTTAAACTGTTAGTTCCCGAAGCGAATTTGCGAATGAGTTACTCCAACAGTCATCATAGAGTGGTATAACGGAACAGAGAATGTGCAGTGTTGTTCATGATTTCATGGATCCAAATCCGCTATTTCAGTTTGAGAGACAGCTCAAGACTAAACATCCCAAACTACCACCTGAAAGACAAATTGTTATTAATCGGTACAATCGTTTCACCGAAACTGGCTGTGTACCAAATTGGATGCTGGGTCAGGATCGCCCACCAGTCTCACATTCGTAGTCCGCGTAAATCAACGAGACGTACCAGCTTAGAATTGAATATGTCTAGTGTTACAGTGTGGAAGATATTATGGAAACCGCTGTCTTTCAAGCCCTACAAACTGGGACTGTTTCAAGCTTCAAAAAGAGAAAGTGGCAAAGAAAAACCAGCCGAGTTTTGTGTATAAATGTTTAGCAAAATGTAGACTGGATATGATTTTCTTAATAAAATTTTATTCGGCGATGCAGCCACATCCCATGCCCGCGGTAAAGTGAATCGTCATAATGTTCGGATATGGGGTGCGTAGAAACTATGTCTCGTAATCGAACATGATTTTTTTATTTTATTTTTTTTTACGCTGTAAACTGTAACAAGATTTACAGTCCATTCTTTTTTGCAGAGTCAACTGTAACTGTAACTGACATATCGTTCCTGGACATGCTTGAACTTCTTCTAATGTCCCAATTACAAAAGGATACGGGCGCGTCACAACATTATCGTCACGTAGTTGTCATGTATCTCCGTAGGAATGTGCCGACTTGGATTGTACGTAGTGGGACAAATCCTGGCCACCACGATCACCTAATTCAACTTCAATGGATTTGTACACTACCGGCCATTAAAATTGCTACACCAAGAAGAAATGCAGATGATAAACGGGTATTCATTGGACAAATATATTATACTAGAACTGACATGTGATTACATTTTCAAGCAATTTGGGTGCATAGATCCTGAAAAACCAGTACCCGGAAGAACCACCTCTGGCCGTAATAGCGGCCTTGATACGCCTGGGCATTGAGTCAAACAGAGCTTGGATGGCGTGTACAGGTACAGCTGCCCATGCAGCTTCAACACGATACCACAGTTCATCAAGAGTAGTGGCCGGCGTATTGTGACGAGCCAGTTGCTCGGCTTCCGTTGTCCAGACGTTTTCAATTGGTGAGAGATATCGAGAATGTGCTGGCCAGGGCAGCAGTGGAACATTTTCTGTATCCAGAAAGGCCCGTGCAGGACCTGCTGAAATGTAGGGTTTCGCAGGGATCGAATGAAGAGTAGAGCCACGGGTCGTAACACATCTGAAATGTAACGTCCACTGTTCAAAGTGCCGTCAATGCGAACAAGAGGTGACCGAGGTGATACGCCAGTATGGCGAAGACGAATACACGCTTCCAATGTGCGTTCACCGCGATGTCGCCAAACACGGCTGTCGCTGTGAACAGAATCTTGATTCGTCCGAAAAAATGACGTTTTGCCATTCGTGCACCCAGGTTCGTCGTTGAGTACACCATCGCAGGCGCTCCTGTCTGTGATGCAGCGTCAAGGGTAACCGCAGCCATGGTCTCCGAGCTGATAGTCCATGCTGCTGCAAGCGTCGTCGAACCGTTCGTGCAGATGCTTGTTGTCTTGCAAACGTCCCCATCTGCTGACTCAGGGATCGAGACGTGGCTGCACGATCCGTTACATCCATGCGGGTAAGATGCCTGTCATCTCGACTGCTGGTGATACGAGGCCGTTGCGATCCAGCATGGCGCTCCGTATTACCCTCCTGAACCCACTGATTCCATATTCTGCTAACAGTCATTGGATCTAGACCAACGCGAGCAGCAATGTCGCGATACGAGAAACCGCAATCGCGATAGACTACAGTCCGACCTTTATCAAAGTCGGAAACGTGATGGTACGCTTTTCTCCTCCTTACACGGGGCATCGCAACAACGTTTCACCAGGCAACGCCGGGCAACTGCTGTTTGTGTATGAGAAATCAGTTCGAAACTTTCCTCATGTCATCACGTTGTATGTGTCGCCACCGGCGCCAACCTTGTGTGAATGCTCTGAAAAGCTAATCATTTGCATATCAGAGCATCTTCTTCCTGTCGGTTAAATTTCGCGTCTGTAGCACGTCATCTTCGTCGTGTAGCAATTTTAATGGCCAGTAGTGTATCTGTAGGAGTACACTGAAGAGAGAGTGTTTGTTCCTCCATGTCCGGGGAACGTCGACGAGCTGCGACGACAGATAATACAAGCAGTTACCACCATACATTGATACTTACCTCATAGAATCTGGCAGGAAACTGATTACAGATGGGAAGTATGTCGAGGTACAAAAGGTAGCCAAACTGAACATTTGTATATAAAACTTGAAGATTCAGTGCTGTAGCAAACTTTTCTGTAAGTTATTTACCGTTTTCATCATTAAAGGTTACTTTTATACAACTAATTTATAAACTCTCTGCATTCCTCTAAGTCTGATCCAAGAACGATGGCGGTTCGTGCATGTCGAAGCACGGACAGAGATTGCGTTGTTGACGACTCCAAGCGACAGTTGCGATACACCCATGCACGTTCTTTCCGCTTGAAGAAAGCGTACATCCTGCAGTTTATATCTCTCGGTTACCTGTGCAGAATTTATCACTTACCACCACAATCGTCGATGATAACTCGCAACAGATGGAATTGAAATTCACTAAACGACTCGCCGTGATCACGTTTAATGCTCGCATTAGATACAGCATTACGGCAAAGCGCTCTTACCTGTGTTGTGGTAGCTATACAATCTACCACTGCTGCCCTTACAGTACAAATATCCCAGCGGGCGTCTGTGCTGCGTGAATGTCCGGAAGTTCGTCTACGTGTGTATGTTCACGTGACCATTTATACCAGTACTGTTCCATAAATGACGCTGTGGCATTTCTCCGAAAAGACCGTCTCGCCATTCGGAAGGCCACAAGCTGACCCGTCTCAAATTACTCACTTGGCTGTAGGAAGCACGAATGCGTCTTCGTGGCATGATTCCCTGCTTGATTCACACGTTTACAGCAAACTGAGCCTTCTGGCTGTGAGCAATCCCTATTCAACGGTAGAAACAGATGCCCCTGGCTCTCTGTTGGTGGACGACGTTGAAACCATTATCAGTACATTTACTATCCCCCTGGTGGCATATGCCGTCATCAGATCTAAATCTACGTAGTATTTCCAGGTGAAGTAATTTTTTTCCAGGTAATGTATTACAGTTAGGTATTACCATGGCAAGGCCAACGACTTTCCCGCAATTTTAACACCGGTACCCATCAGATCACCGAAGTTAAGCACTGTCGAGCTGGGCTAGCATTTGGATGGATGACCATCCAATCTGCCGAGCGCTGTGCACTCAGTCCTTGGGATGCAAGTTGAGGAGCTACTTGACTGAGAAATAGCGGCTCCAGTCTCGTAAACTGGCATACAGCCGGGAGAACGGTGTGCTGACCATATCCGCATCCAGTGACGCCTGTAGGCTGCGGAAGACACGGCAGCCGGTAGGTATCGTTGGGCCTTCATGGTCTGTTCGGGCTGAGTTTATTTTAGTTTTTATTGCCATGACAAAACATTATTGGTGGATTTTCGTTAATGCAAATCTCAACCACTCCATCAGTTATGGCAGCTATGGTCTATATAAAATGTGGGATCACCTTATTCACTGTAATTACATTGGAAAGTCCGCGGCAAACAGTACCGAAATCAACCGACATATTGCGATCGCTTGCAAGGATGGTCCGGTACCAACGCCTGAAAAATTTAGTGTGAGCTTGGCGGTGCTACAAGATAGAGGCAAGCAGAGTGGAATAGCGAGCGTATGTGAAAATTGCCTTTCTCCCCTGGTAGAAATGCTACCCAATGTCATGCGGAACTACAAGAAGCTGTGGGTGATAGGGCATTACCCATAAATGTCATGCACATTGTGGCTTACGATAGCCACAGTATTCTGGAGTGTCACCTTGTTAGGGACGACCACTGTCAGTGCGCAATTCTACAGCAACTTTCTGCTTCACCATCTGCTATGTAGATCCGCGACAAAGCGTCCAGCTTACAGGCAGCACCAATAACTGCGAACACGCTGAGGGTCGGAAATCCTCTCCTACCCACCGAAATGTCAGACCTCAGTCCATGCGACTTCGACCTCGCTACACAACTGAAGAAACGATTGAGCGGGCGTCCTTGGCAAACAGGTCAGATATCCTCATGGTATTTCGACGACGAGTGGCATACATCGATGGTACTCTCAGCTGCATTCAGTTCCTTCCCCATCGTAGACAACACTGTGTGGATGCACTGGGGAACTATTTTGAAGGACAGTAGTTGGTTCTGATTCATTTTTGTTCCATTTGTACTCGTGCACAATAAATTTACACAGAGTTTCAACGCGTGAGTTTCATTTCAACATTTGCTATGGCTACCTGTATAGGAACCCTATTTAATTGTTGGCATTTTTATACACGCTGCCTTACCACTTCAATGCACATGGTGGACTTCCAATGTAGTCACAATATCGAAAACTATACCACGGTTGCCATGACTTATGTGATGACTCTCATATGTGAACGAACACTATTGCGTAGGTCTTGAAGTCAGCTAGAACATATGTTAAAACTGAACAATCACATTAACTGTTAAAAATAATTTATGAAATGTTTAGTAATATGGTGTCAAAGCAAAGAGTTTCTACATATGCAAGATAAATCACCATCAGGATGAATGATTTTTCCTATTATTCCAAAATTTTATGTTCTTTTAATAGTTATTTTAATAAGTTAGTGTTCGTAAGATGGCTGTTTGACTAGCAGAGTGTCACGGGAGCAAGTTCAATAAAGTTATGGGTTCGACTAGCTCTTATCACGGATATCTTCCCTGTAGTCTTACTCACAACAAATATGAGAGGACCAAGAATCATGTTCTGCTCGGCTTCTTAAAATTAACGTCACATGGGCGACCACAAGAGGCAAGTAAGCATCTTTGAACTAAGCCTGTTGAAAAAAAAGTTACTCATTAGAATTGTGGCAATGGAGTAACTAACGAATACTATAAGTTTCCGTTCAAAAGCCGTACAGTCCAGAATCGGTTTACCCTCGGGTAAAATCGTCGTGAGCATTTAGGCAACTATCCCACTGACGAACCAAGTTGAAGACACCCGTTCGCTGAAAAACTGTGTCCTCCTGCGTGAAGAAGTCCGTAACTGCCTGCCGCACATCCTCACCTACCATCAATTGTCGACCCCTTAGTGTCTCATTTAAGGGACCGAAGTTGTGTGTAACCGCATGGGGAACGTTCAGGACTATAGGGCGGGTGCTCATCTCCCACTTGAGTTGGTCCCTAATGGATGAGGCTGGCCTCGCAGATCGACAGGCGTCAAGTGTCGAATCACGACCAGCACAGGACATGACACACGATTGCATAGCGGTGGTTTCCGACAGACATGGTGCCTCATAAACATTCTTCGTTCTCCGATGAATGTCTACCGGTGTTTGTCCATCGACAGCCAACAAAAGGGTAAACAGTACGTTGCTCCTGTTTGGACGCATTTAATAACAAAGTCGCCGTAGTGTACGTTTCCGCATTTACCGTACGCAAGTCGTAACATGTTGGTGTCTGTATACCAGCATCGGAGTCGCAGCAACGCCCTCAAACAGAAACTTTTTGACCGCCCCTCACAGTAATTTCCTTTCCTTCTTTCTGTTTCTGAGATCGTTTTCGCGCATCAGCATCTTTCAAACTTTCTGTTGTAGATTATTGTACACAGAACACGATGGCTCTGATTTTCATCAGTCACCGGATATCGGATCTGACTGGCCTGATACATTCCACCACGACTTCCTCTGCCGGCCGATGTGGCCGAGCGGTTCTAGGCGCAACAGTCTGGAACCGCGCTACCTATACGGTCGCAGGTGTGAATCCTGCCTCGGGCATGGATATGTGTGATGTCCTTAGGTTAGTTAGATTTAAGCAGTTCTAAGTTCTAGGGGACTGATGACCTCAGAAGTTAACTCCCATAGAGCTCAGATCCATTTGAACCATTTTTTTAGTTTACGACTAGACTGTTTCTGCCACTGAGCTTGTCTGTGATCTTTGCGAAAGATTTTCCGAGGAATAGTGCCACAGTACTGTTGAAGAACTGATAGCTCTAATTTCGAAATTTTTGAGCTAAGTAATAGAAATTAAGTTTGATAGGAAAGAACCTAGGAAGCAGTCGTGGAAACAACTTTCATGTTTCCACAGTGGAATTCTGATCCGCGAATTGTTCGTAATTCATAGCTAACGCACTCTATAAATAAGGAGTAAAGCAAAGGTAATTAACACGTCAAGCCACCGGGAGACAGCGGCTGCGACGGCCGCTGACACAGGACGTGTGCGGAGGAAACAGTGCGGTTGGTTGGCGCCAGTAATTGGTGCGGTAGCCATGGTACTGTCCACAACAAGAGTCGGACGTGGGCCGTTCGTCATCGTTGTGACGGGTCCTCCTACACGGGCGTGGCGGCTGCTAATGAGCAGGAGGGACTACTGTGCCAGTACTGGTGTCAGCTTGCGAGCGCAATATGTGACGAAGGTTGCTTGTGCACTGCGAGGTAACGAATCCATAGCTCCTCGTGCTCTTCCAACCAACGGCCATTGTTTAGCCCTTAGCTTCGCAGGTCATTCTTTTGTCACACTCTGTCCCAGGTATGGTCTGGTCTGATAGACCGCTATATTTAAATAGCAATAAAAATTGCATTCAGCAATTTGAGTGAAACAGTTTAGTTTTCTATGTAATAGGTTGCATTAATACCGGACAAAAAACATATCCATATAAATTTTAAAATTTGTTCTTACGAAACAATGCATTTAAACAAAAAACTGCATGAAAAGAACATAAACTACATGATGATGTTAATGCTATGAAAACTGAAATACCTTGCACACTAAATATTACTTTTTCCTGTATTTTTATTTTTTATTATACATGTAACAATATAGACATGAAAACCTGCCATAAAACATTGAAAAAATGAAAATTACACTAATAGTTTTCGGTTCAAAATGGTTCAAATGGCTCTGAGCACTATGGGACTTAACTTCTGAGGTTATCAGTCCCCTAGAACTTAGAACTACTTAAACCTAACTAACCTAAGGACATCACACACACCCATGCCCGAGGCAGGATTCGAACCTGCGACCGTAGCAGTCGCGCGGTTCCGGACTGCGCGCCTAGAACCGCTAGACCACCGCGGCCGGCAATAGTTTTCGGGTTTTCAGTTTCATTCTCAGAGATTTTCGTTGCACTAGCTGTAAATTTTTGTAGCGAAATCAATTTAGATTGGCTTCTTGCAACTACGACAAATACAAGGTGCCTTTTTCTTCTTTTTTGGATCGCAGGTGGAGCATGTTTTGAGTTTTTCCAACCTTTCTATAATGACATTTACTCTTGGTTCTGCTGCACCCAAAGCACGGTGACTGGTTGCACGAAGGTCACGGGGTATGTGATAGCTGTTGTCTCGCTGTTTATCTATGGGATCACCAATGAGTTTGAAAGCTTCTTCAAAAAATTTAAGCGGCTCAACTGAGTGTCGTCTGTGTTGGAACTGTGGGGGACAAACGCGTTCACCGCGCATGTGTTCAACATACGAAAAAATGTCATTGTCTATCATTGGTAGGGCCTTATATGACCAGCGATATTTGTGTCAACTACATATATTAGTAGCAGTGCCTTTAGCTAAAGATTCAGTCTCTACATTTCTTTCATAGCTTTTATCACCTGTTTCTTTCGAGGAATTCACAAGTGCCAAAACAAATTCGCCTTCATTTTCGCACTGTTCCTATTCTGAATTATGTTCACTTTCAATTTCGTTGTCACTGTCTAATACACTTCCCTAACTGTCCTAAAATCATTTTAAAGCAGTATCCTCGAAATCAGCAGACAGAGATCTGGCTACTGAATCCATTACTCAAGGTCCCGGGTGCGATCTCAGAGACCGCTAGCACGAAAGAAGCAGTAACGCACTGACGAGCCAAAGAAATAGGTACACCTGCCTAATATCGTGTAGCGCTCCCACGAGCACGCATAAGATCTGCAACACAACGTGGCATGAATTCATAATTAGTGTCTGAAGTAGTGCTGGAGAGAACTAACACCATGAAACCCGCAAGGCTGTCCATAAATCCATAAGAGTACAAGGTGGTGAAGATCTCTTCTGAACAGCACGTTGCAAGGCATCCCAAATATGCTCAATAATGTTCATGTCCGGGGAGTTTGGTGGCCAGCGGAACTGTTTAAACTCAGAAGAGTGTTCCTGCAGCCACTCTGTAGCAATTGGGGTGTCGCATTGTCCTAACGGAATTGTCCAAGTCCGTCGCAATGCACAGCGAACATGAATGGATGCAGGTGATCAGGCAGGGTGCTTACGTACGTGTCACCTGTCAGAGTCGTATCAGGGGTCCCATATCACTCCAACTGCGCACGCCCCACACCGTTGCAGAGACTCCACCAGCTTGAACAGTCCCCTGCTGACATGTAGGGTTCATGGATGCATGAGGGTGTCTCCAAGGCCGTACACATCCATCCGCTCGATACAATTTGAAACGAGACTAGTCCGACCAGACAACATGTTTCCAGTCATCAACAGTCCAATGTCGGTGTTGACGAGCTCACGCGAGGTGTAAAGTTTTGTGTAGTGCAGTCATCAAGAGTGGGCCTTCGCTTCGAAAGCCCATATCGATGATGTTTGGTTGAGTTGTTCGCACGCTGGCATTTGTTGATGGCCTAGCAATGAAATCGGCAGCAATTTGCGGAGGGTTTGCACTTCTGTCACGTTGAACGATTCTCTTTAGTCGTCATTGGTCCCGTTCTTGTAGCATCTTTTTCCGACCACAGGGACTTCGTATGTTTGATGTCTCACCTGATTCCTGATATTCACAGTACACTAGTGAAATGGTCGTACGGGAAAATACCCACTTCATTGCTGCCTCGGAGATGCTGTGTACCATCGGTCGTGGGCCGACTATAACACCACGTTCAAACTCACTTAAATCTTGACAGCCTATAATTGTAGCAGCAGTAACCGATCTAACAACTGCGCCAGACTCTTGTTGTCTTCAATAGACGTTGCCAACCGCTGGGCCGCATTCTACCTGTTTACATATTTCTGTATTTGAATATGTATATCTATACCAGTTTGTTTGGCGCTTCACTATACTATAGGTACACGTCACATTCAAGTGACTGCTGACAAAGAAAACTTCGGCAGCTTCGGGAAAGAACAACCAGAAACGGCTGTAATCTCCTCCTACGCTTTGGCAACGGAGTAACGATAAATGCTAGCGGTCTGTGAGACAGCCCATTTGACGTTAAGGGTTAAGGTATCAGTCTTTCACCATCGGGTTGTTCAGTTTTCTGACGAGATGATTGGAACCCTTAATACGTGGCGCCACCATTAGACTTGTCTGAATTTATTGTTCCCTTCATATTAGGTGTTATATTCTACATCCGACTCGCTTCTGTAGTGGAAGTGACTAAGGTATACTTGTGCCGTGGCCCTTGATTCGGAGGTACGAGGATTCGAAGCCTGGTGGTGTAAAATTGTCACTCTCAGTATTAGAACGGCAAAGGGGGCAGAGGTGGTGGCGTAAAGTTCCTGATAACCAGTCACTGTGCCACTGTCCTTGATTAAATTCCAAACCTCTCCTCAGTGTCTGACGGACTTAGCGCGTCTGACATTGTTGATAGTGACCCTCCCGTCGAATGGGTACTTTAAGGTAGGCAGTTCAAGAGGAGAAGGCAGTGTGCCGTCACAGCTAATTTAGCCGGACATTTTGCTGTAATAACTGGACTACTTATTTTAAATAGAAATAGTCAGTAGCGTATTTTCAACTGTTTATTAATAAAATCAATTACTGTCAGTTTTTGTGAGATCAAAAGTAAACGTGCTTAACTAAGAGAGCAATCAATAAACAACCTTACAATTTGGAAAAGATGACAGAAACTAGATGCCGGATCTGCTTAATTTCTCGGCCTTGTTAATAAGAATCTCTGATGTCAAAATTAGCTAACAATTCTTCATTAAACAAAATAAACAATCATGTGCTCTCCTAGGAAGGAAAACGGAAAGATGATCAAGATCTTTGGTCGTTTCTATTAGACTTATAAAGAAATAAATATGTCTAATTAGCACTGTCAGTACCGGCCCATTACTTGTCCATGTCCGAAGAAGCCAGACAATTTCAACTGTGTCCAAAGACTAACACCAATTAAGGCATTTTGTCTTCTTTAAGATTCAGCTATGAACAGAATCCTGCCTGATAAAACATGGACAAATTATATTATTGCACATGACATCGTTTTCGTAAAATTAAAAAAGTCATACATTCATATAGGGAGAGAAAATGAGTTCGTAAATACATAATGAAAATGCTGAATAACGTTTTCAAATACAATAGCACATTCCATGTGGATTTATACTGCATTTTCATGTGAAATATTTTAAAACTGGCTTGCATATACAGAGACCCACAGCACTGTTCCCACTGATAACATGTCTCCTTGCGAGATGCTTTCTCACTTTCTTTGTTTGATTTTGAAGAACACAAACATATATAGGAGGCATATTCTTTGCTTATGGGTGGTTAATATTGCAGGAAATGTCTCTGTGTCAGTCAGCCTGCAGGTCCGTTTTGGTTTTTTGGAACTGTCGGCAAGAATGACAGTGAAATCAGTTTATTGCCACTTTCTTGATCTGAAGTGAACCGTGTGACCAAAATGCATTCGATACTCCTAGTAAGAACAAATGAAAAAACAGTATTCGCCACCACTTTACCGTTCCGTGTCTAAACTCATTGTACTGTAGTCGTCTTCAAAGACACCTGTGTCGTCCAAATCATCTTCACTATCTACAGCATCGACATTGTTTGCAAAATTCGGCAAATCGACAGTTTCTTCATAAATCACGGTGCACCATTTCGATTCACAGAATACGAATAACGTGCTCTATCGGCAGGTGATAACAACACATAACGAACGAAAACAAGATGCACATTTACGCAATGTATCCGTGCAACTAATAAATAATGGTATGAACATCGTACATCGATAGTCAGGGGTGCAAAAACAAAGCGCAGCGCTTTTTAGTCAACAAAGTATGCTAGCCTGTAGAACCTGTTGGCTCGGCGTTTTTGGAAGGCAGCGGGGCCTGTAGAATCTGCGGGCTTGGTGCCGAGAGATTTAAGTGTTAATATTTCACATTTGATCTCACTTCATCAAGAATGTTCGGCGATGCTTGTGTGGCACTCTTGATAGGATAATTTTGAGTTATAAAACAACATCCCCGCCTATGATTTTGTCCGTAATAGATATGAGTTCGTGGTTGGTGCAGAGCTGAATAAGTGGTTGAGCCAACGTTTCAACTCTGAAAATCATCATCTTTACGATTATGTCCATTTCTCGTTTATGAAAGAGAACATCCTTTCGGCGTGGGCATTGAGGCTTGAAATTACAAAACAATATTCTGCCAGTTTCGGTAACACCTGTAAGCACGCGGTCATAGCATGGCTGTGCGGGAGGGGGCATCGGCTGACCAGCACATTCTACTGTGTCTCGCCGCTAACGCTCCGCCTAGCACGGTTCTGACGTGTTTGTTAAGCCGTCCTCACAGTGGACGAGGCAGCTAACGTTGACGTGGACGCGGCCGGCACATCCGACCTCACGAGGGGCAGCTCCGTCGGTTCACGGGGCGAGCTGGTTAACACAATTCGCTCTCTCAGCGCTCGCTGACGGCCCTTGTCGGCTATATTTGGCTTGAAAACCACACACCTTTCTATGAAAATCCACACGGGTATAATAGCTGCTTAATGCTACTTAATAGTGTTAGCGGTAGTCTAAGAGGAGAGGAGAAAGCCACGAGGAAGATTCTGGACTCGTCGATGGCTTGAACAGCGAACTGGTGATAGAGGAACACTGCATAATGCTGTGCAACGATTTGAGATATATAGTGGTAGAAGTTATTCTTTAACTCAATTGCATTTTCATCCCACTTTCGGTTTTATATTCAATATAGTTATGGTATAGTGTCTAATGTTAGTTTGCTCATTCATAACATCCACAATTATTCTCGATGTTACATGACTACCAACACTCTGAAGTTATGAATATCATCACATAGATTTCAAGATCGAGATTCGTTAATCGTTTCGTAATTTCATGCGAACGGAAGATGAGTTTTTTCGAAGCTGCTCAGCATCATTGCAAAAGATACTTATCGCAAGATATATATTTTACAGAAAGTTTCATAACAGCAAAAACTTCCAGTGCGTAATTTGTGTAAGTAGGCTGTTTAGGTTTTATGTTGGTAACGCCACGTATCGCATAGGCATGAAAATCACTGACTATGCTGTGTGCAGTCTGTGGCTGATATACATTGTTGGAATATTTGCTATTGTAGTGTTGGGCAGTTGGATGTGAACAGCGCATGGCGTTGCGCAGTTGGTGAGCCGCCAGCAGTGGTGGATGTGGGGAGAGAGATGGCAGAGTTTTGAGAGCGGACGATCTGGACTTGTGTCCGTCAGAAAAAGGACTGTTAAGGTAAATACGTTGTTTGTTCTCTATCAAAATCTTTCATTTGCTGACTATGCCTATCAGTATTTATAGTGCCTTCAGTAGTCAGAACCTTTTATTTAGCTGGCAGTATTGGCGGTCGCTGTATTTCAGTTGCCGGCCGATGTGGCCGAGCGGTTCTAGGGCTACAGTCTGGAACCGCGCGACCAATACGGTCGCAGGTTCGAATCCTGCCTCGGACATGGGTGTGTGTGATGTCCTTAGGTTAGTTAGGTTTAAGTAGTTCTAAATTCTAGGGGACTGATGACCTCAGATGTTAAGTCCCATAGTGTTCAGAGCCATTTGAACCATTTTTTTGTATTGCAGTAGTTCGAGTAACGAAGATTTTTGTGAGGTAAGTGATTCGTGAAAGGTATAGCTTATTGTTAATCAGGGCCATTCTTGTGGAGGGATTATTGAAAGTCAGATTGCGTTGCACTAAAAAAAATATTGTGTGTCAGTTTGGTGTTGATCAGAATAAGTAAAGAAAGAAATGTCTGAGTACGTTCAGTTTTTCTCAGCTGTTTGAAAATCAAATAACGTAGAGGTTTTCCAGCACTGTCATTTATAAATTTCTCTAAGGGGATGTTTCACTTGTGAACTTGAATTTACATTCTGACATAGACTGGCAGTCAAGTTAAGATTTCTGGCCATTGGGGAAACATTCCAGTTGTTGGCCTTTGATACAAGAATTGCCGCAAATACATTGCTTATAATGAATAAAGTTGACCTTTGAGATAATACTTTTTGTTACAGCGTAAAGCCAAGCGTCGGCACGCCAGTCGGGAACGACAGGGAAGAGAAGGCTGTGAGAAGAAGTCAGCCTAACGGACGCCTCCCTTCCAGGACGACAACGCGACATCAGCTGCCCCTAGATGAAGATAACATAAGTGCCGCGCCCAACTGGTGGTGGCCCACTTGGATAGCAGCGTCAACGTTAGGCACTTCGATAGCAGTTCAGGAAAGACTTTTGTCAGTTGGAGATCAGCAGTCACTGCAAAAGACTGATTATTTCGTATGTCGGCCTTTACTTGCGGTACATCTGTGTAATTGCCAAAGTTAAGTACTGTATATTTTATTATTGCAATAAACCTCATTAATACGGCTTGTTTGATTGTTTGTCTAGCGAACCGAGTACGCAGGTTTCCTAGGCACTTCAGAAATTAGTGCAATCCAAGTCAACAATCATATCACCAGTTCTGTTAATACACAACTCGATTGTGATGAACTTTATGAAGTCCTGTTCAGTTTCCCCAGTCTGAGAAACATATGACAGCACGTTACTAGTACTCTCCATAACGGATGTGTTTGCCTACAGGGGGATAATGTTGTACTTCCACTCAGTATTAAAAGCCGCATTCTATGTTTCACTTAGAAAGGTGTTGAGTTGTTCTAAAATGCGATTAGACAACGAATTTTAGAAGAAAAGTTCTCCGAACAGCCTTGATTTAGTCTGGAAGTCAAGATATACAAAACTCCCATATTATTTATACCACTGTACTGTCCAATGAGATAGTTTAATGAAATCATGAAATGCTTGTGAACGACTGTGGGCATTGGTTTCTTCCACAACGCATATTAGAAAATACTTCGAGGAAACGTTTTATTGTCTTCTGTCTTTGCCTTTTCATCCTTCTGAACCCTTGAGTTTAAAACATCAAAGCTGTCAGTTCAGTTAAATTTCCTTCCTCTTCTTTGTTTAGCAGATATTTAACATCTCGCGCACAACGGTGTGAAAACAGCTGTGCTTCCATCCATACAGACCTGCTGAGTTCGTCCTCTTAATTTTACGTGAGCCTTCATAATGTGTTGTATGATGTTCAGATCTCTGCTCTGTGTTGCTAACAGATTTTGAAAAAACGTCTTGGTCAAGACTGTGCTGATGGACATACTCCATCATCTAAAATATGATTTGTAAGAAATTTAAGCATATGTGTGATATCACAGAAAACTCTCATTTCACTCGAGCCATAGGGTTTCGAAAGTAGGTTTTTGTCGTGGAAACTCAAGCCCCTTTCAGACCTTTGAGTTCATGCCTCCCATATCGTAAATTACTGCTGAAATTTGGGTTCTAGCTGCTTTACAAGGCTCAAGAGTAAATCGTTAGTCACGGTACTACGGAAGTCAAAATGTACAGACTGTTTGCATGATAACAAACAGCGAAACATGATCGCAGTTTTTGTTTGGTCCTAAAATTACATCTCCTGATAAGTAATACCACACCAAATATGACTTTTCACATTAATTTCATCAAAACTTAGGGTCTCTGTTTTCTCTATAGATTTGAATGTTTCTGTCTAAGCGTCATAAGATCCAGCACTTCTTTCCGAGTTTCTGGTCTCCAACTGTTTGGTCTGTTTCTGAAGTGTTGGCAGGCAAGGAAAAGGGTAGTCCTTTTTCCCCAAGGAAGTAGAACCTTTGGATGAGAAAACTCTTAAGATGACAGCATTAGTAGTATCTTTCGGTCCACACTTAACTCTATTTTTATTACTAAGCAAAGATCGAATCTGACCTGATGTGAAACAATGAGATAAAAGGCTATTAGAATTATCTGTAATTTGTTGTTTTATTACAAAAGAAGCACGTCTGTTTACTCCACAACATTGCTGGAGCACTTGGCGTTTAGACATTGTTACTTTTTTCAAAGCATAGCTACCTTTCCTCATCAGTTATATTTCAGTTCTTAGTCTGTCTACTTCCTCTTTAACAGAGACGTCTAAATCAAGAACTATCTCTGCGCTAGTCGATTGATCAAATGAAATTTTTATCGAAGATGAAGCTTCTAAAGTGACGGCGCTCTCCTTCGTGCTCTTTTCTTTTGATATGGGCGACCTCTTGCTGATGTTACCTATTAATAAAACAAATCTACTTTAGAATAACGTTATTACTATTACTGTTATTATTATTATTATATTGTTTATACTGGTGTTGTAAAAATTAATCCCCTGTATCAGTATACAAAATTAATGCTCGAGTAATTCCTGACCCGATGACACAAGAAACGTGTTTCTGAAGAGAATGAACATCTGGCAAATTACCTGTGCGTTGTCCTCGCTGGTGCTTCCGACAGCCTCGAAAGCATCTCCATGCTAGCTGGGAATTTTTTGTGACGACACAGCGTCACTCTTTAATTTTAGTTTCGAAGGCAACCTCGGAAGCTCACTTTTTTAAGTCCCGTTTACAATCTTCGAGAAGGAAATGATCTGAACAAATCCTTGCATTAACAGAATCAGCACTATTATGGTGTGATACTTATATGCGCTATAGTGTTATGCGTTTCGGAAACACATGATAAGCAACATCGACTTATGTGAAGCATTTTTGCGGTCAGCAATAGCACAATGATTTCTACTTGAGCTCATAGTTAATACCAAACGGCCAGCAACAGAAACAACTAACAAGCTACTGCACTCTATTTATTTCAACAGAGAGAGTCTCCAAACTCCTTCTCGCTTCTCGTGTTCTTATTGACGCCATGCTGCTTCGTCAGCAGTCTGTTCGGGGAGCCAATATGGCATTCGCTTGGTTGATATATTTATATATCCTTATGGTATATCTTGTTATTATTCCTCCTTATACCTCGCGCTTGTCGTTAGATTGCAACAGACGATAGTTGTGTATTCTCTGGCTCATCGCTAACAAGCCTGACAAAATCAAGACATGCCGGACTTGTACATCTTTGGCCGGACACGACCGTAAAAACTCGGACATGTCTAGCTATAGCCGGACATCTGGCAATCCCAGGCACAGGGTTTCACCAGCTCCCTTCCCTGCATCCATAACAGCACAAACAGAACACTACACTGCACGCGGACTCATCACAGGCATCCATACGACAAATTTAAACACTTAGTACTACACAACAGGTCAGAGGAAAGCAATAGCTAACCACCCGCTCTAGAAACGTGCCTAGAACAGTGAAACAGGAGTCTCTCATCTGCTCTCCTACGTTTATTTCCCTGAGCATGGCACTGTTTTGACGTTCTGCATCTGTATCTACACTATTCAAACCATTGCGACGTTCATGGTTCCCATTATGCCTCATTTTATAATTGCTTGTCGTCCATTCGTGAATGAAACACAGATAGTATGACTGCTTAAATGACTCCGTGCGTCTGATATCGTCTTTGCGGATCCTACGGGAGTGATCCGTACGTGGTTGTAGTATATTCTTTATTTCTGTTAGAATTATTTTCTGACTGACGTTTCAGTAAGTCGATTGGTACAGATGAGGCGTCAGGGAATGGCAGCTGTTTCTCAGGCGTGGTCGCTGTGCTGGCTCTCAAGCCAGGCGAGTCAGTTCGCAGGCCTTCAGAACGGTTCGATATGGCCTGAATTCCTCTCTCTGTGCCAACGTCTTCATCTCAGAGTAGCATAGCACCTGCAACCTACGTCCTTAATTATTTTCTGATATATTCCAATCTGTCTTCCACTACAGTTTTTACCCTCTACAGCTCCTTCTAGTACCATGAAAGTCATTCCCTGACGTCTTAAGGTATATCCTATCATCCTGTCCCTTCTTCTTGACAGTATTTCCCATATATTCCTTTCTTTCTCGATTGTGCAGAGAACTTCTTCATTCCTTAACTTATCAGTACACCTAGTTTCCGTATTCTTCTGTAGCATCACATCTCAAATTCTCCAATTCCCTTCTGTTCCGAATTTCCCACAGTCCATGTTTCACCACTATACAATGCTGTGCTCCGAACGTATATTCTCAAAAATGTCTTCCTAAAATTAATGCCTGTGTTTGATACTAGTAGACTTCTCTTGGTCGGGAATGAGTATTTAGCCAATACTAGTCTGCTTTTTATGTCCTCCTTGCCCCATCTGTCATGGGTTACTTTTCTGCCTAGTTAAAACAGAATTTCTTAACTTCATCTACTTCGTGATCACCAATTCCGGTGTTAATAAAAATACGTGTATGCAAGTAAGGCAAAGGGCTCTACTCCTGAAGCTGTGTTTTGCTAAATCTTTTAGATGCTGCACAAAAATATTGAAAAGTACAGATTCGCAATTTTAAGAAATGATGATCAAAAACTATCTGTTTAAAAACTTCGACTTTTATGTGTTACAGTGTCATATCGTAGTTGCCTTACCGCTTTGAATATAGTCACTGTGATCTTTTAAAATCAAGAAATGTACAGCACTTGATCTGGCGGGTCTGCAGTGAAAATGTGGTTGCTTGATACTTCACGTTCATTGTGCTCCAGGTTTCACGTTGCGGTATACGAAACGTAGCCAGTATGCCGAAACTTTTTAAAAGTGGAAAGGGAGACGTATGTCACTATAGCGTGGGGTATAATACACGTAGATCGGATATGCTGCCCCGCACACAGTCGAAGCTGCCTACACGTGCTACGCCGAATTCATTTGTGTGTTTTGTGTTTCTGTTTCATATGCGACGTACTAGCTCAGTCACAGCCAGAATCTAAGTTTGCATTCCATTTACAGTGACAACTTCCAACGTTAAATAGAAACTGAAATCTGTGTGACATGTTAAGGTGGGGGTCGAATATTGGGCTCGTAATGGAAGCAGATCAGATACGTAGATGACCTTCCTTTTTTTAAATGTGGTTACTTATTTTTCTCGAAGAAAAGTAAGTTATCGCAAAAGTGCAATCACAATATCAGTATCTCTCACTGTAGTCAGTATTAACACTATGCCGTCCGGCGACACCACAGTGATGACGTGAGCATGGTATCGATCAGTGGCCGGCGACAGCACGTTAGTACTTTTTGCATTCTGTTCGTGTTTTGTTTAGGTAACAATAAGTTACACACGTCAACAAGTGTTTTGTTTTTATAAATAGTTGCGCCCTTTCATCATGGCGGACGAAAGAGACAATAGGATTATTTACGATGAATGCGCGGACGTCTTGTCTGACGTTCCGGACGACTTGGCCGATTGGGAAGAAGATATTGGATATAAAAAAAATGAAAGTGAAACAGAATCGTAGGAAGATAGTGAAATACGTCCAAGAAGAATTCGGCGGACACTACGGTTTGCCAGCTGATTCGGCTGAATCAGACGAAGAAGACAGCGCACAGTGGTCAGACTTTGATTTACTGAGGACCGATATTAAATTTGAAGGATCCCCGGGTCCAAACATATTTCCCAAAGATGCACAGAGCGTCGAGCATATCGTACAATTAAATATTGGGAACGATCTATTTGAATATATTAGCAACGAAACCAAGAAGTACTACAGTCAAAATTGCAGTAGAAGGAAACTGGATTTAAAAAAATGCCAAATTTGTCGACGTTACGGGACCTGAACTTAGAAAATGGTTTGGGCTTGCTATCCTTATGGAAATTGCAAGAAAAGCAAGGATCAATGATTATTGGTCAACGAATCTGTTGATAGACACACCGATATTTCGCAAAACGATGTCCCGCAACCGATTCAGACAAATATCACGATTTTTACATTTTTCCGGCAGCAACAATAAACTTGGTAGTGCCGACCGGCTTGTCAAAGTGCAATTCGTAATTGATTATTTTTCCAAAAAGATTAAAGAAACATTTAATCTAAATCAAAACATCTCAATTGATGAAGGAATGATACCGTGGCGTGGACGGTTAAATTTTAAAGTTTACAATCCGTCGAAAATTACGAAATACGGCGTACTCATTCGGATGCTGTGTGATTCGAGTACGGGGTACATTTCCTCATTCAAGATATATTACGGCGCTGGACAAGCTTTAGCAAAAACAGTGACGGAACTATTGACACCTTCTGATGGAAACTGGCATCACCTCTGCATGGATAAATATTATAACAGTGTAGAACTTGCAGAGAAGTTACTTGAAAAGGAAATTCGAGTTTGTGGAACGATACGGCAAAATAGAAGATTTCCGGAAAATTAAAGCGCGCAAAAATCAATGTGTTTGAAGCTTGTCATCAACGGAAAGGTGACAAGCGGCCGGCGACAATCCAAGTAATCCGAATTAGCGCTGCCGGCCCCAAGCGAATAAATTTGTAGGAGACGTGCGGACGGCAAAGCGTTAATTGCTTTAGCAAATTAAAAATTATTTAAACTAACGATTTCGTCATTCTGTTTCTGCATAAATCACCCTAAAATAACCGACAATTTATAAAAACAATAATCCTTCGTTTTAGTCGTTGATCGACGTATTAAAGTAAAACGGAGGTTTGTCATGGCTAAAAGCATACAGAAGTGAATGTGTAAATCGTTCTGCGGAAACTACATTTAATCTTAAAGTAAGATCGTGACTGTTTCGAGCTATTGAATCGATATTTATGGAAAATCAAGACTATTATTTTAGTTTCTGGTCCGCTAACCAAAAGAAGCAACGTTGCCTTCAGTGGAGCCATGTCACTTTTTAACGGTTTTCTAAAGTTGGTGAAGAAGGAAGAAAGTGATAACAGCTATGTTGTCACGCCGGAACGATACATAGGTCCAAATCGTAGCGCAGGGTCGTCAATTGCGTAATACACATAGCACTGCAAGTACGTTTATTACGAACATCAACGCACAGCCAGGTCAGAATGGAACTCCTGGACGGAGAATATTGCCACTTATAGAAACAATGAGTATTCCAAAATATACAAACGTTACAAACATAAATCCTGAGAACCTTCTAGAAAAGACAAATGCTAAATAATAACTACCAGTTGTCAGATTTGAACTGTCGTTCTGTAGCACGCTAGCGAGCAACACTAACCATTTACCACAGTGCATGCGCATGGTGCTGAGGCCGAATCCGGAGGGAAGTCTGGGGTTTAACGACCCTGCTACACCGATGTCATTAGAGATGGGCCATAACCTCGAATTGGTTCCAAGTTAGCAGGAGAAATGGGCTCCCCCCCCCCCCCCCCCCCCCCCGAGTCCATTGTGCCAATCACGACGCCAGCTCGCTCGCTGGCTGAATTAGGCTTTTACACTGTAGCTTCATCTTCGCCTCCTCAAAAACGTATCTTAACTGGACTGAAACTCTACTGTGATGGAAAAACTTAGTCGCATCTTCAGCACATTTTCAAGTTATTTGTTCATTTATTTTCTCATTTTGTTTTACGAAATAGTTTGTTACTTTGTGACATCTGCATGGCTGAACGCTCGTCTCACTACCGTTATTCGCCTTCAAAGATGTAATTACGGTATTGTATTTACTGTCGTCCCTACGGCTGCTACGGGCATATCACTGCCTTCCCTTTACCGACAAAGTCGGCGAAAATAGGTGGTAAGTATTCTTTTCTGTTTTTTATATGCGCGCGTCGATTATCGGACGTATGATCACATGGCATATTGTATAATAGTCGCAGCTCCACTCTCCAAGAGTCATTTTAAGTGAAGCACAGCAGTGTCATTTAATACTGTTTCTTGAAACTTTGCAAATACACCTTCACGTAAAAGTTAGCCTCCGTCTGTCAGCCAGCTGAGGTTTTACAGCGTCTTCGAGACTGTCTCATGGGTGAAACAAATGTGACAGTATTCGCCTTGCACTTCTCTTTATATGTTCAATAATCCCTGTTCGTCCTACTTGAGATAGGTACCACACAGCTGAGCAATATTCTAACAGGAGCCACACATTTGTTTCGCAAGCAGTCTCCTTTGCAGGCTGACTGCTTTTCCGAGTAGCCTAGCTGTGGTGTCACTGCCAGACACCACACTTGCTAGGTGGTAGCTTAAATCGGCCGCGGTCCATTAGTACATGTCGGACCCGCGTGTCGCCACTGTGTGATCGCAGACCGAGCGCCACCACACGGCAGGTCTCGAGAGACGTACGAGAACTCGCCCCAGTTGTACGACGACGTTGCTAGCGACTATACTGACGAAGCCTTTGCTCTCATTTGCCGAGAGACAGTTAGAATAGCCTTCAGCTAAGTTAATGGCTACGACTTAGCAAGGCGCCATTAGCCTTAAATAGCTTGTATATAAAGAGTCACTTGTATCGCCACAATCTCCAGATGTCTCATCAAGAACGATGTATACAAGGATGTATTAAAAGTTAAGTATATTCCAAAGATACGTATTTTCTTTATCACATTCATTAAGTCTCCTGTTTCAGACCTCACTCCATCCTTCGTGAGTTAGCGCGTGCATCTTGGCCGCCTCTTTCAATTAGTGTGCGTAGTGTTGTCAAGTCTGCCGACACTACACTAGCAATGAGTTATACCTCCTGCTTTGCTCGCGAATGAGAATGTGATCGTTCCATTTAATGTTGCTACGAACTGTTACACCCAGACGTTAGCGTGAATTGTGTGATTTCACTTGTAGCCTTCAGGCCACAAGTAGCCCATCGGGACCATCCGACCGGAGTATCATCTTAAGCTGAGGATGCGGATAGGAGGGCGTGTGGTCAGCACACCGCTCTCCCGGTCGTTATGATGGTTTTCTCTGACCGGAGCCGCTACTATTCGGTCTAGTAGCTCCTCCCTTGGCATCAGGAGGCTGAGTGCATCCCCAAAAATGGCAACACTGCATGGCAGCCCGCATGGTCACCCATCCAAGTGCCGGCCACGCCCGACAGCGCTTAACTTCGGTGATCTGAGGGGGAACCGTTGTATCCACTGCAGCAAGGCCGTTGCCGAATTCCACTTGTGACTCACTGATATTCTAGTCACAGGATATTACGTTTCTTTGTTGTTGAAGGGCACAGTTTTACACCTCTATACATTTAAAGCAAGTTGCCAGTCGTTCAAACTTATTGAAATCTTATAAAGATCTCACTAAACATTTGTGCTCATTTTTCGATACAGCACTCCAGTATAAATATCATCAACAAAATGTTTGAAGACCATGTTAATATTGTCTGACGAGGTCATTAATATACACTCCTGGAAATGGAAAAAAGAACACATTGACACAGGTGTGTCAGACCCACCATACTTGCTCCGGACACTGCGAGAGGGCTGTACAAGCAATGATCACACGCACGGCACAGCGGACACACCAGGAACCGCGGTGTTGGCCGTCGAATGGCGCTAGCTGCGCAGCATTTGTGCACCGCCGCCGTCAGTGTCAGCCAGTTTGCCGTGGCATACGGAGCTCCATCGCAGTCTTTAACACTGGTAGCATGCCGCGACAGCGTGGACGTGAACCGTATGTGCAGTTGACGGACTTTGAGCGAGGGCGTATAGTGGGCATGCGGGAGGCCGGGTGGACGTACCGCCGAATTGCTCAACACGTGGGGCGTGAGGTCTCCACAGTACATCGATGTTGTCGCCAGTGGTCGGCGGAAGGTGCACGTGCCCGTCGACCTGGGACCGGACCGCAGCGACGCACGGATGCACGCCAAGACCGTAGGATCCTACGCAGTGCCGTAGGGGACCGCACCGCCACTTCCCAGCAAATTAGGGACACTGTTGCTCCTGGGGTATCGGCGAGGACCATTCGCAACCGTCTCCATGAAGCTGGGCTACGGTCCCGCACACCGTTAGGCCGTCTTCCGCTCACGCCCCAACATCGTGCAGCCCGCCTCCAGTGGTGTCGCGACAGGCGTGAATGGAGGGACGAATGGAGACGTGTCGTCTTCAGCGATGAGAGTCGCTTCTGCCTTGGTGCCAATGATGGTCGTATGCGTGTTTGGCGCCGTGCAGGTGAGCGCCACAATCAGGACTGCATACGACCGAGGCACACAGGGCCAACACCCGGCATCATGGTGTGGGGAGCGATCTCCTACACTGGCCGTACACCACTGGTGATCGTCGAGGGGACACTGAATAGTGCACGGTACATCCAAACCGTCATCGAACCCATCGTTCTACCATTCCTAGACCGGCAAGGGAACTTGCTGTTCCAACAGGACAATGCACGTCCGCATGTATCCCGTGCCACCCAACGTGCTCTAGAAGGTGTAAGTCAACTACCCTGGCCAGCAAGATCTCCGGATCTGTCCCCCATTGAGCATGTTTGGGACTGGATGAAGCGTCGTCTCACGCGGTCTGCACGTCCGGCACGAACGCTGGTCCAACTGAGGCGCCAGGTGGAAATGGTATGGCAAGCCGTTCCACAGGACTACATCCAGCATCTCTACGATCGTCTCCATGGGAGAATAGCAGCCTGCATTGCTGCGAAAGGTGGATATACACTGTACTAGTGCCGACATTGTGCATGCTCTGTTGCCTGTGTCTGTGTGCCTGTGGTTCTGCCAGTGTGATCATGTGATGTATCTGACCCCAGGAATGTGTCAATAAAGTTTCCCCTTCCTGGGACAATGAATTCACGGTGTTCTTATTTCAATTTCCAGGAGAGTACAACAGGTACAGAAAGGGTGCCTCATACTTCTCTGACGTACTTCTACGTTATTCATCCAAAATGTTATGCTCTATTCTCTCTAACCAGAAATCCTCAATTCAGTTACACGTTCTTTGTTTTTTAGTGCTACAAATAATATTATGTTCTTTAACTACCGTTAGTGTCGCATTGAGCCACTCGCTTAACAGGAGTGAGGAATACCTAATAAATTTCATTGCCTCGATCCATGTCTTTAAGGGTGTCGCATCAGAAAAGTGTGAGCTGAGTTTCGCACTAACGATGTTCTCGGAATCAGTGCTGGTTGGTACGAAGGGTAACCATCTTCGAGGTCGCTCATTATGTTTGAGCTTACAATATGTCCGAAGATTCTACAATAAATTGATGACAAATTTTGTAGATCATTTCTACTATTTTTCTCGAAGGGTCTGGCATCCAGTCAATGTAGTAATGATTAAAAATTGACATTAACCCAGTCAAACCACAGTTGTCTACTTTTTTGTTTTGACATTTAGTGACTAGAATATTTAGCTACTTACAGCTCAAAAGTATGATGTGGACGTACTGCAGTCTCTGTTCTTTTCACGAAAACTTTATCGAACATTGATCAACTAAATTATGCCTATAATTTGGTGAATATAAAAACTTTTTCTGCTACAGCGAAAATAAAATGTATTTCTACGCTGCAGCGAAACTCAGTAAATTTAAGATAACTACAAAAATGAAGATTAAACTGGACAATACTGATTAGCCTGCCAGACTGTGTGCAATCCCATGTCGAGCGCATACACTAGGAGTAACCAACTGTGATGTGGCTGTCAATACGGTGTGAAGCTCAGTCATTAGTCGGACGGATTGTGTAGGGCAGCGCATTAGCATGACGCTATCTGATCTGTACAGGTGAAGATATTACCTCTTGGTGAGCAGGGGATATCCGGAAAGTAATCCACTGAGAACGGCGGAAAATCTGCAATTTATATGAATGAACACTAGTAGAAGCAGTTGAACTACGATAAAATGAAGTAGTTCGTTGGAGAGGAATTTCTACTCCGAAGGGATAATTAACGTATTGAAGACTTGAGCTATTATTTTTGTTTGAAGGTGAATATTTGGTACTTTGCTATAAAATTAATATCTGACAGCCTAAAATTGATGTAGTGACCAGTAAAGTGACAGCTGATGGCACCTACCGTGTAGAGATCGCTGCCGTATACAGTTTTACTGAAGTGGTAGACTAGCGACAGACTACTGATGAACTTGGGTGATTATTTTACAAGTGACTACATTAGAGCAAAAAAATGTCGCTGCAGCAGTCAGTTAGGTAGATATATGCATGTATAGTGGCAATAGTAATAGAGCCTTTTCCATATATAAATATATAGTAAATGTATATGTATATATACAGGGTAAAATTTTGTAAGAAAATTTTATATTAAGCCCAAGATGGTCAAATGCAGTATCGATTGCGTAGTAGCGTCGCTGCTCAACAGCGATCTGTGGTTCAGCATGTTATGGGTAATGTGTTAGAGTAACTTCAGATAGTGAGACGTATGGAGAACTCTCAAGAGTAAAGACGTGCTGTATCTGATGTCTAGTGGATGTACACTTACTCGCTACGAGCAGTAATGATTTTTTATCTTCAAAATACCATAGTGGAAATAATTAAGATAAGAAAGTTGTTTTGTTACCAATGCAATGCTCGTATTCATAAGTGATGATACAGACAATGTATAATACTCACATCCAATGATTTTTTAAAGCTGATTGTTAAAGTATAATCACGTTATTGTGTGTGCACAGGTAACGATGAAGTGGGGATTTTCCCGCACGACCATTTCACAAGTGTACCATGAATCCGGTAAAACATTATATCTACGACATCGCTGCGACCAGAAAAAGATCCTCCAAGAACGGGACCAACGACGACTGATGCGGAATCTTTCAAAGTGACAAAAGTTCAACCCTTCCACAAATTGCTGCAGACTTCAATGCTAGGCCATCAACAAGTGCCAGCGTGCGAACCATTCATCGAAAAGTGTTAGAGCGCGGACCATTCAACGAAATGTCATCGATTTGGGCTTTTGGAGCGGAAGACCTTTTAGGACTGCACGACACAAAGCTTTACGCCCCGCCTGGGCCCGTCAACGCTGACCTTGGACTCTTGTTGACTGGAAACATACTGACTAGTCGGACGAGTCTCGTTCCAAATCGTATAGAGCGGATGGATGTCTACGGGTTGGAGACAATCTCATGAGTCCATTGACCCTGCAATATGCAGCGGACTGTTCGAGCTCATAGAGGCTCTGTAATGGTGTAGGGAGCGTGCAGATGGAGTAGTATGTGACCACTGATACATGTAGATATTATTATGACAGGAGACACGTACGTAAACATCCTGTCTGATCACCAGTGTCCATTCATGTCCATTGCGCATTCCGATGGACTTGGACAATTCCAGCAGCACCTCCATAATTTCTACAGAGTGGCTCCAGGAACACTCTTCTGAGTTTAAACACTTTCGTTGGCCACCAAACTCCCCACACATGAACATTATTGAGCATATCTGGGATGCCTTACAACGCGCTGTTCAGAAGAGATAAGACATCTTGACCCCCTGGTACTCCCGCGGAGTTATGGGCAGCCATGCAGGATTCATAGAGTCAGTTCCCTCCAGCACTACTTCAGAAATTACTCGAGTCCATGCTAGGTTGTGTTGCGGCACTTTCACACGATATTAGGCAGGTGTACCAGTTCCTTTGGCTTTAGAGTATATATAACCATAAAGTTCCTGGAGTTATAAACCAGAAACTTTTTGAATCATCTTAGTTATGAGGGAATGTTAAGAAGTACGTAATTTTGCACCAACAGAATAGTAACGAACACTCCTTACAGAATAACTCGTTGTGCATCTATTTACTTTTGTAGAAAAGTTTCTTTTGGTGTACAAAAATTAAAGAATTTCATTACACTTTTCTATTGGAACAAGTACACTGGTGGGCAAAACCTAAAACCGAAAGTAACTTCTGCATGTGGCACTGTAAATAACGTAGATCGATAAAACTTGCACTATATATAGAACTTCCGCCGTACTGAAAGAGATATGCAATGAGACGAACAGAAATGACACTTTTATTCAAAGACAATAATTACACTGAAGTCACCAAAAATCATGATGTTCCCCTAGGCATTACAGAAAGCGACACACGGCTCTTAATAGGACGTGTGATCACCGCGGAGGGCAACATGTATTCTTCGTCACGATCCCATGCTGGCCACAAGGTTGGTAATGGCGTTCCATTCTTGCACCAGCACAGTTGAATGCTACTGAATTGTCCTCGGTGCATGTGGACGCGCTGCAACAAGTGTCCTCACTGCATCCCACATGTGCTGACAGGTATTATTTCGGGGAAACAGGCAGGACAGTCAGTTCGTTAAATAACCTCTCGTTACAAGGGCTCCTCTACATACACTTTCTGTAATGCCAAGGGGACCTTTATGATTCGTGGTGACGTCGGTGTAATAATTGACTTTGAATACCACACCATACCACAACATACCACACCATAGCATACCATACCTTACTATACTGTAGGAGGTATTTCTATGTATGGTCCAAGTTTCAAAGAGCTATGTTATTTACCGGGCCAAATGCAAAAGTTAGTTCCGTCCTTAAGTTTTGCCCACCAGTTTACCAGTTTCTTGATTCTGTTGTGATCGGCACATCATTTTGCTAGTTTGTCTATCCAGATTTTGTGCAATATAAATTTTATAAAGATACAGCTTAATGGCTTAGTAAGGATGTTAAGTGGGCATTTACGTTACTGTGATAATGCCCTTATAAAGGATGTGCAAGGCAAAAATTAACAGCTCTGTGTCATACTGTATGTCAATAAAACCGATCGTTTTGTCTTTGGGATACAATTCTCTTGATGCTTTAGCTATTGATGTCGATCTAAAATCGACGGAAAACGCTCGATCAGGATCGTAAACGGAAGGCACTTTGTTCATCGTAACCTAAATGTTAACGTAGTAAAATTTGTCTGTTAACTGATGTAATATCACAGACATTTTAGGCTACAATGTACAGTACTTTGATACTATCTCTCTCTTTGCATAAATCGCATTTCATTCATGTTGACTCTAACAGTTTTCATTATGTGATTCAAGTTTTTGGTTTTTGACTTCCTCTTTAGAAATTATTCCTAACATAGCTAACAAGTCAGAAACACCCTTTATTCACATAAACATAGCGGGTATTCTGAGGGATAGTTTCCACGAACTGGTTCCAGAGAGGCAGATACGAGAAGTGTTCAACGTGTTTGAGCCGTGGCGCCATTGGATTAATAGGCTGTTCTGTCTGGCGTCACTGGCTCAGCTGTAGTATCGACTATTCCTCTTGCGGCCCATTGCCAATATCTATGACAAAAATCTGATATCTGTGGTTTGTTTCTGTAGAAGTTCTTTGCTTACCGATATATATACCGGGTTCGCTGGCTCGAGGTGGAGTCATAAAGTTTGGGGATTGGCGGTAGCGTCGCGACAAGATGTGGTCACGAGGTCCGAGCGGCCGAAGCCACGAGCTGCGCAAGGAGGGCCTGCGCAGAGCGAAGATACTGGAGTACTTCACCGGGGTCAGCGTCGACTACAAGTAGCAGGCCGACATCCCGTCGGTTGGTTGGCAACATTCGTGTCGGACGACCGCTCGTTGCCCGGCTGCCCTCTTCTACCTGGCTTTCATCGGCACCACTCAGTAACCGCTGCGGCGCACCGTGGATCCATGGATCAGCTTGCTGATAAAGGGGAGTAACATTCTGAAATCCTCTTGGTGATTTGTGTCATTGTCTACCTGCCCTCCTTATTATTTTCTGGTTTGTACCCGACACGCAGAGTTTTACTCGATCGGCTGTTTGGTCGTAGATATAGGCAGTAGTATTATACTAAGGCACCAGTTGTCGTTTGAGAATTTGTCCCACTATCATATTGCTTTTCCTTTCTGGTTAGTACCCGACCGTTAATGTTCTAATTATTCAGCTCTTGGTCGTAAATACAGCCGGAACAATTGTACTAACGCACAGATTGCCGTTAAACAAAAGAGGGACCTTCTGGTTAGGTTCAAATGGCACTAAGCACTAGGGGACTTAACATTTGAGGTCGTCAGTCCCCTAGACTTAGAACTACTTAAACCTAACTAACCTAAGGACATCACACACATCCATTCCCGAGGCAGGATTCGAACCTGCGACCGTAGCTGTTTCCGGACTGAAGCGCCTAGAACCGCTCGGCCACAGTGGCCGGCTATGTTCTGGTTAGATTTAGCTGTTAACCGGTTCAATTCTTTGATTGTAATTCCATTTGTCAGTTATTAGTTATAATCTGAACAACCTGTTGTACTAAGCTGTTCGTTTCTGTGTTTTAAAGACCGGGTCATTATTGAGGTATTTTAGCTGGATCTTGTGGTTCCGCCGAGTGAGTTCTCATGTAGTAAGTGTTCACAAGTAATGTTTTTAGACATTCTTTCCGAGCGGTCTTAATAACTGAAAACCAGTTTAACTTTGAAAATATTAACAGCCAACTGTCACCACGGCTTTAGTCAAAATAAAATTGTAAGAAGGGACAGGTTGGGATCCAGTCACACCTCGGTTGACGATTGAAATTAAGAGGTTGGTAGCTTTGAAGTAAGCCTTACCATTATCAATGTTTGCTAATCTGTGTAACCTTCAACTACAAGTGTCCATCTTAACACCGAACAATTCGACATACAGCTTTCAAATTAAAAGTTAGGTCATATGTTTTGAGTAACTGAATCACTCTTGCCATCAATCTTATTTAGTTTCATGTGTTGCAGAAGGGCACCTAATAAGATAGACTGTGTCCAGGGCAGTATTAAACACCGCTGTTTCACCCAACAACGGGCGAGCTGCAGGTCCGACCGTCTTGTAATCATTGTCATATTGTTTGCCGTTTTGCAATACAGCACTTCAGATTTCTTTTGCAAAGATTAAAAGCTTACTCAGCCTAAGGTTTAAGACCAAAAGAATTTTGCAAATTTGTTCATTTTGTTAAAGAAAGTTTTATTGTTAAATGCTTTGATTATATATTTTTAAATAAACAGGTTGTGTAAGAAGAAAGTTATATTGGTTGGTCCTCCCACGTTTTCCTGAATTTCAGTAAGTACCACGTATCAGTATTGTTTCACACTTTCTTTAAACAACATTATGAAGCAATTGTGGTATCTCAGCCAAAATACGACGTGACAATATCTCATATCGGAAAGCTACTAGTTTCCCCTAAAAGACGGTAGTTTAACTAACAATAATTTATCAAGACGTCTATAAACTGCGGAATACCTTGCCTAGAAAGAAAACGGTTTCAGATTTGTACTCTAAAAATCAAACAGAATCATTTTATTTACGAGACATGATCAATAAGTAATGCAACACGTTATTTTTCTCGATCAATTTCGATTGAAAAAAGGTGGAATTTGCTGTGGGAAATTGTGGAATATTCCCGCTTCAGCCCCTATTGCTTCGTGAAATTCCGACCACTGGCAGTGGTATACATAGCCTTCAAAATGGCGTCTGTAACGGAGGTGCATTCAAGCAGACAGCTGTCATTGAGTTTCTTTTGCGGAAACCCAGAGTATCGCAGATACTCATACGCTCTTGAAGAATGTCAACGGAGGCCTGGCGGGAAAAAAAAGCACGGTGAGTCGTTGGGTGAGGCTTCCATCATCATCGCAACAAGGTCTAGCAAACCTATCCGACCTCACGCGTGCCGGCCGGCCGCACAGAGCCGTGACTCCTGCAGTGTTGGAACGTGTGGGCACTCTCATTGGAAGTGACTGACAGATCAAACAGCTCCATACCCAGAAGGACGTCTCTGTTGGTGGTGCGTCCCAAGCTCACACAACTTCATTCGACTGTCCTTCTTCATCCAGTATTGGCTAAAAACAGTCTTGGTTGCAGTGTTAGTTTTTTATTTTTCAACGACGCGTTTCGCCTTATTTAGGCATCTTCAGGTTATCTACACAGAAAACAGAGAACAAATACATCTACTTAAGAATCGAGATCGCGTTGTGCAGACTTGGATAACATAAAAGCATTTATAAACATATCAGATACTGAAAGAGCAAATGCCTTAATTTGGTATTTCTTAGAAGGATCCTTTAGTCAGTGTAGCCAAAGGGCATCGTCGAATATATCAGGCCAACATCGCCTTCGTTAAACTCAGTAAAAACTAGAAATATGAAATAGTAAAATCATTAACTTTTCTAGATGGACGCGAGAGACACCAAGATCTGCAAAACGCTTTGCCGTTCACAGGAGCGAGTAACATGATAAGATGGGGGCCCAGGTAGTAAGCATAATGCACCACAGCGTCGTGTGCTAGTACTGAAGCTTAATACAGAATCTCCTCAATAGGTGGCGCTGCCACGCACCAGTGATAAGAATGAGAGATCGTAAACTGGATGTAAATACCCACTAAAACTTTGTAATGCACATAAAACATTGATAAGATGGAATTTCAAGGGGCAACATCTGTGCAATAATTTATCCTAAAATTTTGACGAAGTAAAATATAAATGACGGCGGTAAATTTAAAATGAAAACAAGGTGTATAATACAACACACAGATGCAGTACATCAACGAATTTGAAAGCCATATTTTATCTCAGATTCTAAAAATAACCCCAAAAATTTTTGGTCGTACGTAAAATCTGTGGACGCTACAAGTAATTCAATACCTTCGCTTGCTGACAGTACGGGTAATGTAACTGATGATGATAAAGAGAAGGCCGGAATTCTAAACCTAGCCTTCAAAACCTCGTTTACGGTAGAGGACTGCAGCACCATTCCCCCTTTCAATTACCGAACAAACGAAAGGATGGCTGACATAGTGTTTAGTGTATCTGGGTTTGTAAAACAGTTAAGATCCTTAGACGCCAGGAAGGCATCTGGCCCAGACGGTATCCCCGTAAGATTTTATGTTGACTATGCTGCAAATATAGCACCATTCTTATCCATCATCTATCAGAGATCACTGGAACAGCGGAAAGTTCCACGGGACTGGAAGAAGGCCCAGGTCATAGCAATCTATAAAAAGGGTAGAAAATCGGATGCACATAATTACCGGCCAATTTCACTGACATCGATATGTTGTAGAATCATGGAACATATTTTGTGTTCAGACATAATGACTTTTCTATATTCTGAGACGCTGATCTGCAGAAACCAGCACGGTTTTAGGAAACAACGGTCATGCTAGACACAGGTGGCCCTCTTTGTGCATAATATACAGCAGGCTCTAGATACTAGCTCCCAGGTTGATGCCATATTTCTCGACATTCGAAAGGCGTTCGACTCAGTTCCGCACTGTCGCTTGCTACAGAAAGTGTACACTTACGGTCTATCCGAGGACATATGCGGTTGGATAGAAAGTTTTCTAACAGACAGGAAGCAGTATGTCGTCCTGAACGGGGTGACTTCAACAGAAACAAGCGTGTGCCCCAAGGCAGCGTAATAGGTCCTCTGCTTTTTACGGCTTACATAAACGATCTGGTTGATGGTATTGACAGCGGCGTTAGACTGTTTGCCGATGATGCTGTAGTCTACAGGAAAGTAGTATCACCCGAAAGTTGTGAACAAATCAGTGAGGATTTGCAGAAAATAAATGCGTGGTGTATTGACTGGCAGTTATCTCTCAATATTAGTAAGTGTAACCTACTGCGTATAACAAGACGAAAATCCCCATTAATGTACCAGTACAAAATAAAAGCCCAGTCTTTGGAAGCGGTAGCGTCCATCAAGTATCTGGGTGTGACTATTCGAAATTATCTGAAATGGAATGATCAGATCACACAAGTAACGGGTGAGGCGAACTCTAGTTTGCGGTTTATTGGTAGAATCCTGAAGCGATGCAGTCCTTCAACAAAGGAAATAGCTTACAATACGTTAGTTCGTCCAGTCTTCAAGTATTGTTCGTCTGTACGGGACCCTTATCAGTTGGGTCTGATTCAAGAGATTGAAAAGGTCCAAAGAACGGCAAGATTTTTGACTGGTATATTTAGCCATCACGAGAGCGTTAAAAATCTCATTGAATGTTTGAAGTGGGACACACTTGCAGCTAGACGACGCGCTAAATGGAAGGGGCTGCTCACTATATTCCGAGATCCGATCTTCAGCGAGGATGCAGAGCATACATTATTACCACCAACTTTCAAATCGCGCAATGATCGCCATTCAAAGATAAGGGAAATAAGGGCTCGTACTGAGGCGTTCAGACAGTCATTTTTCCCTCGCGCGATCTGTGAGTGGAACAAAGGGGGAGGGGGGAGGGATATGACTTTGGCGCGAATTGTGCCCTCCACCACACACCGCTTGGTGGCTAGCGAAGTATATATGTAGATGTAGATGTAGATAATTTTATGGCAGCCAATCGGAGGCTTTACGATACGGAGTTGGAATCGGATGATTGCTGAAGTAGGAGAAAAGTGTCTCGGGAGAGAAGAGAAAGATGTGGACAGGAGACGAATATTGGCAACTGCCGAGTCAGGGTGCGATTAACCAGGCAAGCGGTTGTGCAATACTGAACAAAGTGGCCTGGAAATTGAGTAGTCATCTGCGAGACGCAGAGACAAACAACCGGACCATTTCATTTGTAGTGGAGGAGTGTGGTTGGGTGGAAAATACTATTCCATTCTTGTACACTCCTGGAAATGGAAAAAAGAACACATTGACACCGGTGTGTCAGACCCACCATACTTGCTCCGGACACTGCGAGAGGGCTGTACAAGCAATGATCACACGCACGGCACAGCGGACACACCAGGAACCGCGGTGTTGGCCGTCGAATGGCGCTAGCTGCGCAGCATTTGTGCACCGCCGCCGTCAGTGTCAGCCAGTTTGCCGTGGCATACGGAGCTCCATCGCAGTCTTTAACACTGGTAGCATGCCGCGACAGCGTGGACGTGAACCGTATGTGCAGTTGACGGACTTTGAGCGAGGGCGTATAGTGGGCATGCGGGAGGCCGGGTGGACGTACCGCCGAATTGCTCAACACGTGGGGCGTGGGGTCTCCACAGTACATCGATGTTGTCGCCAGTGGTCGGCGGAAGGTGCACGTGCCCGTCGACCTGGGACCGGACCGCAGCGACGCACGGATGCACGCCAAGACCGTAGGATCCTACGCAGTGCCGTAGGGGACCGCACCGCCACTTCCCAGCAAATTAGGGACACTGTTGCTCCTGGGGTATCGGCGAGGACCATTCGCAACCGTCTCCATGAAGCTGGGCTACGGTCCCGCACACCGTTAGGCCGTCTTCCCCTCACGCCCCAACATCGTGCAGCCCGCCTCCAGTGGTGTCGCGACAGGCGTGAATGGAGGGACGAATGGAGACGTGTCATCTTCAGCGATGAGAGTCGCTTCTGCCTTGGTGCCAATGATGGTCGTATGCGTGTTTGGCGCCGTGCAGGTGAGCGCCACAATCAGGACTGCATACGACCGAGGCACACAGGGCCAACACCCGGCATCATGGTGTGGGGAGCGATCTCCTACACTGGCCGTACACCACTGGTGATCGTCGAGGGGACACTGAATATTGCACGGTACATCCAAACCGTCATCGAACCCATCGTTCTACCATTCCTAGACCGGCAAGGGAACTTGCTGTTCCAACAGGACAATGCACGTCCGCATGTATCCCGTGCCACCCAACGTGCTCTAGAAGGTGTAAGTCAACTACCCTGGCCAGCAAGATCTCCGGATCTGTCCCCCATTGAGCATGTTTGGGACTGGATGAAGCGTCGTCTCACGCGGTCTGCACGTCCAGCACGAACGCTGGTCCAACTGAGGCGCCAGGTGGAAATGGCATGGCAAGCCGTTCCACAGGACTACATCCAGCATCTCTACGATCGTCTCCATGGGAGAATAGCAGCCTGCATTGCTGCGAAAGGTGGATATACACTGTACTAGTGCCGACATTGTGCATGCTCTGTTGCCTGTGTCTATGTGTCTGTGGTTCTGTCAGTGTGATCATGTGATGTATCTGACCCCAGGAATGTGTCAATAAAGTTTCCCCTTCCTGGGACAATGAATTCACGGTGTTCTTATTTCAATTTCCAGGAGTGTATATGGAGGTACGTAGTAATAAAGAAATGAATAGCAGTTTTCGATCGCAGACTAGAGAGGGAAGCGTTAAAACGGCTATTACTTTCCCAGGACTGGGGTGGCGTTCGTAATTGCCAGAAAAACTTGATTATCTGTATTATAAGTATTTAACCGCCATCTCGGAGCGCAGTACCAGTCAAAACTTGACTGTCAAAGGATTTGCGCAGGGGCATCAAATGTGCATTTCAATATTTTGTGTAATTATTGATCGAATTTAAAAATTTTAAATGCAGTGAAAATTTACTCGTTAAGATGTGTAATCTTACGTTAAAATGGAACACACTACGGTAAGTATCACAGTTAGAAAATGTGTGATTGTCTTGAGGCAGCACAACCCACGGAAAGCAGATACCTGTGTGGCTCCTCCTCCTTTAAGTTGTCTTTCGTAGCAGCTAAATTTTAGTTTAAGTTGGCAGGTGACGATATCTTCGATCTCCAGGGTCGTGTTAAAAAATGGTTCAAATGGCTCTGAGCATTATGGGACTTAACATCTGAGATCATCAGTCCCCTAGACTTAGAACTACTTAAACCTAACTAACCTAAGGACATTACACACATCCATGCCCGAGGCAGGATTCGAACCTGCGACCGTAGCAGTCGCGTGGTTCCGGACTGAAGCGCCTAGAACCACTCGGTCACCACGGCCAACCAGTGTCGTGGTCAGTTTATTTTTATTTAAAGCTGGAAGGACGACTCAAAAACTCTCTTGAAGCAGTCATAGCGGACGTAACGTAGCTTGACATCGTCGTAAATTATTTATTCACAAGCCCTGTCAAGCTCACTCTAATTCGGTGAACAAACACTATTTGTTTTTAACTAGAACTACTTTCAAGCACTCGGAATTGAAAATAAATGTTTTGACAACTTATATTCGTCGTAATTAAGTTTTCAAGTCAGATTACACGCTGATAGTCAGAGAGATTGCTGCAATGTAGTCGGTGAAATGATTCAAATAAATGACAGCCGATCGCTCTGTGCTACTATCGAAAGTTAACTTTTTCATGAAAATTGTTTGAATTGCCGTTGAATTGAGACTGACAACAGAATTATAGTGGCTCTGAGCACTATGGGACCCAACATCTGAGGTCATCAGTCCCCTAGAACTTAGAACTACTTAAACCTAAGTAACCTAAGGACATCACACACATCCATGCCCGAGGCAGGATTGGAACCTGCGACCGTAGCGCCCCGCGGTTCCTGACTGAAGTGCCTTGAACCGCTTGGCCATCGCGGCCGGCTAACAAAATTATAGCATATGAAGTTGGTATCTGTTCTTTCCGAAAGAACAGATACCATTGGTGATCTTGCAGCTCTCGAAGAATGAAATTTGCTGCTTACAATCGTTCATAAATATCAACAGGGACAGTCGAAAATGTGTGCCTCGCCCGGGACTCGAACCTGGGATCTCCTGCATACATGGCAGACGCTCTACCCGACTGATCCATCGAGGACACATAGAATAGTGCGACTGCAGGGACTTATCTCTCGCCCGCTCCCCGTGACACCCACACTTCCAACTTACTGTCCACACACTACATTTGTAGTGCCCCTGCACACTATACACATTACTCGCGGCAGTCCATCTACCGTTTCCAGTAAGAGTTTGTGTAAACAGACACCATCTTCAAATAGATAAGGCTTACCGGCCAATGATCTTCTTCAGTGCGGATGCAGTCACATTGCTCAAACTGTTACGGGAGTCGGTAGATAGAGTGCCGCGAGTAATGAGTATAGTGGGTAGGTGCACTACAAATGTAGTGTATGGACAGTAAGATGGAAGGGTGGGTCTCACGGGGAGCCTGCCAGAGATATGCCCCTGCAGTCGCACTGTCCTCTGTGTCCTCGGTGTCTCAGTTGGCCCAGTCGGCTTTCAGCCGAGATACGGTGCAGACGTGCTCGGCGCGCCGAGCAGCGCCCCGCGGGCGTTATTGTTTACCCGCTAGCGCGCGGTTGTGTCGTTCTATTGCCTTATAGCACCGGTACCATCAGCTCTGGCGTTCTCATATCGACAAGCTACAATCAAACTAACGTTCAACGCATAGTACACGAGACCGAAGGCCCATGAAATTGAACAGTTTGTTCGAGACATCATGCACATAGAACCGCAAGAACTGACAGGCATTCAGTTGTCTATTGTATCTAGCACAGTGTACCACAAACAGATTGACGAAGCGGCTCCTCCAACGACCTGCAAACGGCTTTCACTTCTGCCACGCAGACGGTAATGTGAGCATGGTAGCAGTTGATCAAGCTGGTCTGGGGGTGCGTACCAAGAAAATGGTTCAAATGGTTCTGAGCTCTATGGGACTTAACATCTGAGGTCATCAGTCCCCTAGACTTTGAACTACTTAAACCTAACTAACCTAAGGACATCACACACATCCATGCCCAAGGTAGGATTCGAACCTGCAACCGTAGCAGCAGCGCGTTTCCGGACTGAAGTGCCTAGAACCGCTCGGCCACAACGGCCAGCGTGTGCGTACCGTGCGGATCTTTCAACTACCATTCGAAGTTCCAGCCAACCTTGTTGCTGATGCGCTGTGACCATATGGCACAGTTCTGAGCCACACAGAAGAGTAATGGAATACATTCGAAACATACCCTGTCCTTAACGGGGTACGACAAATGTTCATATTTATTAAGAAGCATGTTCCATCATATGTTTTCGTTGGCGGCTGCCGCGCAATTGTTATATATGTTGGCCAACCGAGGACCTGCTCGGACTGCGGCCAGGAGGGCCACGTTAGAAATGAGTGTCTGCAGCGCCCCCTCGTTCGGGTGCCCCGCAATGAACTTCGCCAACGACACACGATGACCTCCCTCCCGCTAATGTATGTGGAGGCGACACGACATGATGTGACGGATGTTCAGAACCTGCTACCACCCCAAGGCATTGCGATCTCCGTTGGAGAGTCAGCGCCGCCGCCGCCGACGACGACGACACCACCGCAACCAAACGGTGCAGAGATTCCTGCAGCCGCTGCCCACCGCAGCGTCGTGTGCACCCAGCAGCCGTCATTGTAGGGATCGGACCCGCAAGCAAAAACCACCCAAGAAGAAGAGGCGATTGTAAGCCGAAGAACGGGACAGGGATGTGAGAACTGTGGAAGACATCGACTCCGTTGACGCGCCTACAGTTGCAACGGATTCCAGCGGCCTCATTCACCAGAAGGCGCCTGACGACAAGGAACACTCTCCCACATTTGCTGGCCCTGAAAACGAGGAGCATCGGGTCGACTCCCAAAATGTGGGCTCCTGTGAAAGTGGCCAGCCACAACTGACCTCCCAATCTTCTCTTGGTGATGGGGCAGAGGACATGGAGGCCGAAGATGCACAGCACACGTTGGCACCTCCTCCTGAGCCCATGGCTGACACTGGCTGACATTGAGCCCGGAGGGCTCTACCAGTCAGAGGATCATACGGCACAGTAATGCCCGTTTTGTGGCTGAATGGTTGTGTGGTGTGCGGGCTCACTGTGGGCTTGCACAAGCACACTGCCTCCGCCTCTTGATATGTCTCAGTCATACCGTGTGGGAACAGACAATGTCAATGGTGTCCATCCCACTGTCAAGACACGCATGTTACATGACATGATCAAAGCGGCAGACTTGGACATTGCCCTTTTCCAGGAGGTCTGTCCCGAGCTGCGTTTAGACCTATACGGCTACACCACCTAAGCTTACCCTCTGGTGATGGCGCAGGCGGAACGGCCATCCAAGATGGCATGGCAGTGACAGAAGTGACATACTTACTGAACGGTCGAGGCATCGCTCTCACTGTCCGCCTCGTTAACGTCTATGCTCCCTCCGGTACTTCGCAATGCGGTGACAGGCATGTCTTCTGTTCGGAGGAGGTAGCCCCACTTTTGCAAGTAATACGGACCATTACATAGTGGGCGGCTATTTTAAGAGTGTTCTGCGGCCCGAGGACCAGATACCGCATTACGTCCCATGCCCGGCTCTATAAGCACTGGTACGTGACGTCAAGCTCCACGGCACAAGGCTGTTACACAATGGGAACCAGAGCGGATATACGCACTTTACCGGCCACTCTGACAGTCGTCTGGACCGGATATACGTCACGCGTCCCCTCCGCCCTGCAATCCATGCTGCAGAACTCTGGCCGACAGCCTTCACGGATCATCTCGCGTGCATCTGCACTATCACCTTGCCCTGACAACTCACAAGACGCAGCAGAGGCCCGTGGACGCTGAACGTCTCCCTCCTTCGCGAGAAAGCGCTTCAGCGCTTCGGCGTCGTTGTTACAGGCGCCTGGCCATGTCTGCCTCCACGTTGCTGTGGTGGCTGGGATGTGTCAAACCTGCACCCCGCAAGCCCTGATGGCTTACAGGCGTGACAGATCGAACTGGCAAAGGGCAACATCGTAATTTTACTATACAGTGTTATGTGAGCTGGCGACGCAACCGCCGTCTCCCGAAAGTCAGATGTCCATACAGCGCATCAAAGCTCGTCTACTTCGCGTCAAGGTAGAGCAGCTAGAAGGTGTCCGCATCCGTGCGCGAGTGCTAGACTGAATCCCCAGCGAAAAGGTATCAGTCTATCACATTGTGCGCTTTAGGAGCCATCGCAAACGTCAGCTCGTTACGGCGGTAAACACGGAGGCGGGCGGCCGCGCAGTGGCACAAACGGAGATCCGCGAAATGTACGTGATGATGACGAGCCGTTGCACGATTTTCCCGCCCTCGGGACGTGGCACCCGATGATAGTCTGCTGTTGCCCATTACACCCGACGAGCTGACATCGGCCTTGGCACGTGGAGCACCGAACAAGTCGCCTGGACCGGACGGTTTACCCCTGGAATTCTACCGCACTTTTTATGACCTTATGGGTGACAAGTGGCTCCAAATATTTCAAGAACTGATCCGCCCGGATTTCACTGTCCCCACGGAATTCACAGACGGCAACTTGATCCCTGTATCGAAACCGAATGGTGGTTGTAGGTGGCAGGACTTACGCCCACTCACACTCCTCAACAACGACTACAAGGTCTTCGCCCTCATCCTCCACTAGCGTCTCCACATCGCTATTGGAAAAGCCATCCACACCGATCAGACATGTTTAGGTGGTGTCAGCAAAATTCATACAGCGTTAGGAGCATACCGCGACGTAATTGCTTTGATGGCGGCCTGCAAAATACGATGCGCCCTTGTCGCCGTCGATTTTGACCACGCATTCGACCGCATCGACCACGGCTCCCTACGCGCAGTTTTAGAACACATGGGTCTCTTTCCAAAGTGTGCACAGGTGATCCTTCGACTGATCCCTGGAGCGCGCTCCCGCGTGATGGTCAACGGTTACCAGTTGGTCACATTGTTGTTGGACGGTCAGTGCGACAAGGGTGCCCCTTGTCGGGTATATTATTTGCGGCAGCGCTTGAACCAGGTTTACATGGTCTACTGCAGCGATTAACAGGCATTTCCATGTGGGACGTGACCTTTCATTGTGGTGCATTCGCCGATAATGTGGTGCTCCTGGCCAGATCAAAGGATGAAATGCACATGGCGCTTCAGTGGCTTCACCAGTACGGTGCGGTCGCTGGGAGCGTCATCAACGTGAAGAAGACAAAATACATGGATGTCGGAGGGGGGCTTTCCCACGCAACGGTGGTGCCCTTTGACAAGGTGCCCGTACTCAAATGTTTAGGAGTACAGTTCTACAGCAATGTTCGACGCATGGCGGCGGCTACGCACCGCCGGCCCCTACACCAGACACGTGCTCTGATACGGAACAACAAATTGTGTCGCATGGATATGTTCCTCAGAACACGTTATATCAACACCTATCTTATCTCCAAACTGGACTATTTTGCGCATGTCCTTCCCTTGCCGGTTACGATGACCGACAGATTTCAAGCAGCATATGGACATGTCGTGAGCGCCGGCCTTGTTTCTAAAGTCCGATACGCCATCCTGACACTGCCGCAGCGGGCGGGCGGTATCGGCTTAACTCATGTATATAACCGTGCGCGATCGCTTTATCGCAACACTGTGCGTCGCACGTGGACCTCTGCCCACGCCACTCTGACGGGCACCCTGATAGCGGAAGTGGCACCACACTCTCTGCATCCCCCGGTTTCTGTAGGACACATTTCACCGGCAATCGGCCACATCAGAGAGTTCTTGATTGACCTCAGCTACTTACGGTCAGACTTTCCGACGACACTGATGCCCAGCACGAAAGACTATTATCGCCTCTATAAACAGCAGCAACCTATCAATACGGACGAACACAGACATCCTGAAGTTTCCTGAAAATATGTGTGGCGAACGGGACACACACCTTTCCTACCTACGACGGTGCGTGGTACGTGGTTGTGAATGGGAAGTTCGCTACTCGTCAGAGGCTACATTCCATTCATCTGACGGACGACCTCTTGTGTCCGACATGCTCAGTCGTTGTCTCGGATGCACACCGCCTGACTTGTGCCGCGACCAGTGAGTGCTGGCTACTGACGCAGCGCAATACTCTTGCGGCGATTGCCGGAATCTATCTCCCTGATGATATAATGCGCCCCGACGGTCTGTACTTTTCATCGACCAGGACGAATGCCGTTAACTGGGTTAAAGGCATGGCCCTTTACTACATATTTTGCGATGCTCCTAAGGGACACTCGACTATTGGTCCGTAGTGATGACGACACATGCAGCTAAAAGCTGCCGAAGTACAGAACCCGTTTCGCAAATTACTTAGGTTCATTATTTGCGGATCCTCCTGCTCTGTGGGGTGTTCCGGGTATGAGACGCTGAAAATGAAGAAGGATCGTCGAGCATATTTTGATCCTCTAGGGATGGGATAGGGGGGAACCCCTCCAACAGACCAGAAGACGACTCGGACACTCGGATACGGCAGTTGTAGATTTTTTTTTTTTCATTATAAGAAATTGAACAAAGAAATAACACAACTTAGACAATCCAGCTCATCTTCTCCCTGATTCTTCGGTCCTAGAACACGTTGCTTGGGCGTGGCGGCGGGATGGCCAGGCCTCGGGTGTCGACCCCTGCCCTACCCGTCGATCTGCTCCTGCAGCTAGGCTGTTGGCTAGAACGTCTGCCATGTGAGCAGGAGGTCCCGGGCTCGGGTCTCGGTCGGGGCACACGTTTTCAACTGTCCCCGTTGTTATTTGTCAACGCTTGTAAGCAGCTAATGGTCTGGATTTCATTGTAATTTCATTTAAAATTATACTAAGTGCACTCTAGTATTTTCAAACCAATCAGCCTCAGATATAAAATCGTAACTCTTCAACAATTTCACGTATTAAAATCCATAAATAACGAAGCTGAACCAGAGATTACTTTTCATTCTGTTTTATTCCTAACTGTGGGATTTTACCCATTCGTCGCTAATAGGGTGCCTACGGGATGCAGCGTTCTGGGAATGCTATACAACAATTTCAAACAAATAACATCAGTAATTTTATTTCCAGAAAAGCAAAAAGAGAATAGTTAGCTTTACTACAGCAAATGTCGCTAGCGAGAGGCGACGTGAAAACAGAACAGTTCTAGCTATACACCAAGTCCAAGGAAACACTTGATACTGACAGCGTAGCACCATCACGTTGCAGACTCGGGCCGATCATGTGCCGAGGCTCGCAGGAGCTGCGATTATGTGCAGCTGTTGTAGGGGGCGCGCCTGGCACGGCGTGGTCCGATTCTGCGCACCATTGGCAGCGATTCTTCACTGCCTTCTCTGGTCTTTCGTTTCACATATTCATTCCGGCGTTTGTGGTTACGCCAGAACATTCCCCCCTCCCCCCCCCCCAAAGCGACGGACCGTCGTCGTGTATGGAGTGCGACAACGGCGAGGGACGCAGGAGGGTAGGCGCTCTGATGGGCTGGTAGCTGTGGCTGCAGGGGACGAGCAGCTTCCGGCCGTACCCCGCCATCCGGAGCGCGCTCTGGCGGAAAAGTCCCTCGGAAAACGACCAGAAGGGTACGCGTCCACCTCCTTTCTGCCATGAACCAGATGAAGAAGGCGGCGGGTCCATCACCATGGGTAGGACGAGAGGAGGCGAAGGCTCCGTCTCCAACTGGTCGTCCCGCAGTGTCATGATGACATCCCCTGGCGGCTGCTGCGGCTGCGCTGTCCTCTGGACCCGTGAATCTGGGATAAGAGAGACTGAAAGGTCGCCGTGTATGTGACAGAGGCGGATTTTGATGACAGCACTGCGAACCATCCGGACCTGAAACAAGATACATACGAATGCCTACTCGACGTATGATATCGCCTCACGCCCACCTTCTGCTGTCGCTAAAAGTCCTGCGAAAGACAATATCATGCGGCGCGAAGCGATACTTGCGGCACTGCTGCGGCGCCGGATGCTGAGGAGGGTGGAGTAGGTGTCCGATGGCGGCGGTCGTCAAGCAGTTCTGTCGGTGATGGTCCATCTCGTGGGTGCGAACGATACGAGACGAGAAAGAGTTGCAAGGCTTGATCCCTGATGTATGCGGAGTGAAGTCTGGCCATATGCCGTTTGTATGTTCTAACAAAACGTTCCGCTTCGCCGTTTGACTGTGGATGAACGGTGCACTAGTTAGATGCAGTATGCCATTACGTTCACAGAATGTTGCAGATTCATGTGACGTGAACTGAAGTCCATTGTCTGACACTATTACTTTAGGTAAACCTTCTAGACGAAAAAATCGATGACAGCACCTGAACTGTGGTACGTGACGTTGTCGAGTTTATTGACGCAGCAAAAGGAAACTTGCTATATGAGTCAACCACAACGAACCAGCGAGTGTTTCAAAAAGGTCCCGCAAAATCTATGTGCACATGTTGCCATGGCGATTGTGACTTAGGCCAAGCAGATAACGTTTGTGGCGGAGCGGATTGATTCCCGGCACATACGCGACACTGTGACGTCAGCAGAATGTTCAGCATCCGTGGCCTGTGCAATTTTCTTATAGTCCAACGGAAAAGATTGAAGCAATTCAGAATCCTGAGCATCGATGTGACAAGATGCAGCAGAAGCGTCAAGGTCTGTATCAGGGCCAATCGGAAGGCGTGAAAGTACGTCCGCATTACCATGTTGAGCTGTCGGACGATACACAATCTCGTACTGGTATTGAGACAACAAAAAAGCCCACCTGTGCAATTTTTGGGCAGTTCGTACAGGAACCGGTTTCGTCGGATGAAACAAAGACTTGTGATCCGTAACTAAGTAGAATTTTCTGCGAAAGGCTTGTGATCCGTAACTAAGTAGAATTTTCTGCGGTACAAACGGTTCAAATGGCTCTGAGCACTATGGGACTTAACATCTGAGGTCATGTCCCGTAGAACTTAGAACTACTTAAACCTAACTAACCTAAGGACATCACACACATCCATGCCCGATGCAGGATTCGAACCTGCGACCGTAGCAGTCGTGCGGTTCCAGACTGAAGCGCCTAGAACCCCTCGGCCACCGCAGCCGGATCTGCGGTACAAATAGTGGTGAAATTTGGTGACACCATACACTGTAGGTAACGCCTCTTTTTCAATTTGTGAATAGTTGCACGAAGCTTTGGATAACAGTTTTGATGCGAAAACAGTAGGTCTGTCTTTATCACCAATTCTGTGGGAAATCACTGCACCGATTCCCTAAGAGGAAGTGTCAACTTGCAATAAAACTGTTTTTCCAGGATCAAAGTAAAGTAAGCAACGATCACTGTCCAAACAAAGGGGACATTCTTCCGACGCAAATGATGCAATGGAGCCATGATTTGTGCAGCATTCGGTATGAACTGAATACAGTACTTCATTTTTCCTAAATCTGACTGCAATTCTGTGATATTACGAGGAACTGGCAAGTCTCGTATGGCTAACAAATGCGACTGCAGAGGATGTACACCTCGACTGTTTATGACATGACCAATATACTGCAACTCTGGTTTTAAAAAATCACTTTACCAGTTTGCACTTCAGTCCTGGTGAGATAACACACGAAACAAAGCACGTAAATTTGCAATATGGTCTTCAGGTGTTCGTCCTGCTGCTGCAATATCGTCCAAATAGTTTGAACAGTTTGGCACTTGTGCAGTCAGCTATTCGAAATACCGATGGAAAATGGGGGATGCGGAAGCACTGCCAAAAGGCAATAGCAAATATTTAAACAAGCTCAAATGAGGTTTTATTACACACACTTTTTGAGGTTCTGCGTCGAGCGGTATTTGAAGATTTGCGTCGCGCAAATCAATTATAGAAAACCAGCATCCAGCGAGTAATTTGTCTATAAGATCTTCTGGGAGTGTCACTGGGTAAGTATCAATTACAGTTTGTTTGTTGACTGTAGACGTAAAGTCAACACAGAGGTGAATGCAACCTGAAGGTTTTGGGAGCAAAACCAGTGGACTTGCTCACTGACTAGCTGATACGGGTGCAAGGACTCCGCTACCTTACAATTCTTGAAGTTCAGTACCAAATGTGTCCCGTAATGCAATGGGAACAATTCTGGCCCAGCAAAATTTCGGCTGAGCATTGTCTTTCGCGTAATACGTGCAACAAAATTGTTAGCTTTGCCTAAACCTTCAGAAAAAAGTTCCGGGAATTCCTTTAGCAAGATAGCTACAGTGGCTGTTGCATTCAATGCAGACACTGACAGCACATTGTCCTGAATGTTAAAGCCAAACATATCAAAAGAATCAAGCCCAAATATGTTCCCACACTCGTGTGATTGTAGCACTGTAAAAGTCAATTTTTGCCTATGCGAGCGATACATGGTAGGCAAAGTATATGTTCCAAGAACGGGAATGTTGTGTCCATTATAAGCCGTCAGTTGCGTGCTACTTTTAGACAAGCGTGGGGAGCCTAATAGTTCATATTTCCGACGATTTAGCAACGTGATAGAGGCACCCCTGTCCAACTGAAATTTCGTAAGTTTCCCACAAATCTACATCTACATCTACATTTATGCTGCACAAGCCACCCTACGGTGTGTGGCGGAGGGCACTTTATGTGCCACTGTCATTACCTCCCTTTTCTGTTCCAGTCGCGTATGGTTCGCGGGAAGAACGACTGTCTGAAAGCCTCCGTGCGCGCTCGAATCTCTCTAATTTTACATTCGTGATCTCCTCGGGAGGTATAAGTAGGGGGAAGCAATATATTCGATACCTCATCCAGAAACGCACCCTCTCGAAACCTGGAGAGCAAGCTACACCGCGATGCAGAGCGCCTCTCTTGCAAAGTCTGCCACTTGAGTTTGCTAAACATCTCCGTAACGCTATCACGGTTACCAAATAATCCTGTGACGAAACGCGCCGCTCTTCTTTGGATCTTCTCTATCTCCTCCGTCAACCCGATCTGGTACGGATCCCACACTGATGAGCAATACTCAAGTATTGGTCGAACGAGTGTTTTGTAAGCCACCTCCTTTGTTGATGGACTACATTTTCTAAGTACCCTCCCAATGAATCTCAACCTGGTACCCGCCTTACCAACAATTAATTTTATATGATCATTCCACTTCAAATCGTTCCGCACGCATACTCCCAGATATTTTACAGAAGTAACTGCTACCAGTCTTTGTTCCGCTATCATGTAATCATACAATAAAGGATCCTTCTTTCTATGTATTCGCAATACATTACATTTGTCTATGTTAAGGGTCAGTTGCCACTCCCTGCACCAAGTGCCTATCCGCTGCAGATCTTCCTGCATTTCGCTACAATTTTCTAATGCTGCAACTTCTCTGTATACTACAGCATCATCCGCGAAAAGCCGCATGGAACTTCCGACACTATCTACTAGGTCATTTATATATATTGTGAAAAGTAATGGTCCCATAACACTCCCCTGTGGTACGCCAGAGGTTACTTAACGTCTGTAGACGTCTCTCCATTGATAACAACATACTGTGTTCTGTTTGCTAAAATTCTTCAATCCAGCCACACAGCTGGTCTGATATTCCATAGGCTCTTACCTTGTTTATCAGGCGACAGTGCGAACTGTATCGAACGCTCTCGGAAGTCAAGGAAAATGGCATCTACCTGGGAGCCTGTATCTAATATTTTCTGGGTCTCATGAACAAATAAAGCGAGTTGGGTCTCACACGATCGCTGTTTCCGGAATCCATGTTGATTCCTACAGAGTAGATTCTGGGTTTCCAAAAACGACATGATACTCGAGAAAAAAACATGTTCTAAAATTCTACAACAGATCGATGTCACATATATAGGTCTATAGTTTTGCGCATTTGCTCGACGACCCTTGTTTAAGACTGGGACTACCTGTGCTCTTTTCCAATCATTTGGAACCTTCCGCTCCTCTAGAGACTTGCGGTACACGGCTGTTAGAAGGGGGGCAAGTTCTTTCGCGTACTCTGTTTAGAATCGAATTGGTATCCCGTTAGGTCCAGTGGACTTTCCTCTGTTGAGTGATTTCAGTTGCTTTTCTAGTCCTTGGACACTTATTTCGATGTCAGCCATTTTTTCGTTTGTGCGAGGATTTAGAGAAGGAACTGCAGTGCGGTCTTCATCTGTGAAACAGCTTTGGAAAAAGGTGTTTAGTATTTCAGCTTTACGCGTGTCATCCTCTGTTTCAATGCCATCATCATCCCGGAGTGTCTGGATATGCTGTTACGAGCCACAAACTAACAAAAAGTTTGGTTGACTGGCTTATCACTGATGAAACTGCACGCTTGCTAGTTGCATACTTGGAATATACTGCATTAATAACATGGGCCTTGTGAGGAGAGTTTTGTGAGTGGGCTAAATTCTGATGATGATTCTTCCGTTCCAAACATACGGATTGCACATGTCCTTTCCTACCACAAGCGTAACATTGAGCTTGGCCGGAGGCGCACTCCTGGCGTTCGTTACGTGTATAACAGCGAGGGCAACACTTAATTTTGTTCGCCTGTGTGTGTAGCCGCCTCTTTAGCGAACTGCATACACAGCGTGGAAGGCTCTTTACTTGGCGTGGCTAGCGCACGCCGTCGGTGCGGAATGCAGCGAGCACAAGCAAGGGACTCAACCCGACAAATCGCTGGCTGCTCAAACGCATGAGCCAACAAGGCATCGGAATCGTACTGATCTAGTACTTGTACAGCCTGCTGAAATGATGGATCGGACTGCTTTAAAATCTGTTCTCTGGTTTTGAAATCAGGCACATTGTACATGATCGCACCACGTAACATAATGTCTGAATATAAAGAACGGCATGCGCATTTAAATTTGCATTTTCTTGTCAGACAGACCCTGCAAATCTGTGACTCACTACCGGTATGCTTGTTCTGGCCGTTTTTCTCAATTGAAGAATTGATACCTAGCTGCTACGACATTAACTTGTTGGTCATAATAGGTAATTAGCGAGACAGTTCACTCGGAGTGGTGTCTGAAAAAAGTTTCTAAATGAAACGAAAAGCTGCACTTCCTACCGTTGAAAATAGATAGGGTAGTTTCACAGTACCTGGTACGTTGTGGGCGATGACGTGCGCCTTAAACTGTGAGAGCCACTCAAGCCATTCCTCGTCCTGTACACAGAATTTGCGAAAAGGAGGTATAGCAGCTATAGTAGGAGGGGATGGACCTGTCGGGCGTGCAGCGTTGACGAATAACTGCTGCACCTTGTTGAGAAGTATAGAAATCTGGGTAGTCTGAAACTGAAACATTTGCATTGGCTGTGGTGCATCGAACGCTTGCGGCTACGGCTGCGGCTGCGGCTGCGGCTGCGGCTGCGGCGCCAAGCAAGGGGCGGGACAGGTGGGGTGGCCATATTGGAAGACACAAATGCAAAAAGATACAAGGCAAAAATTATGACAAAATCAAAGAAATGTTCTGCAATGCCCACCTGAAAACACTGATTAGCAAAATCGACAAGAAACGGATAAGGCAAAGCAAGCGGCCCTGCAAAATATTGACAAGAGATAATTAATGCGCCGGCACAATATACACTACTGGCCATTAAAATTGATACACCAAGAAGAAATGCAGATGATAAACGCGTATTCATTGGACAAGTATATTATACTAGAACTGACGTGTGATTACATTTTCACGCAATTTGGGTGCATAGATCCTGAGAAATCAGTACGTACCCAGAACAACCACCTCTGGCCGTAATAACGGCCTTGATACGTCTGGGCATTGAGTCAAACAGAGCTTGAATGGCGTGTACAGGTACAGCTGCCCCTGCAGCTTCAACACGATACCACAGTTCATCAAGAGTAGTGACCGGCGTTTTGTGACGAGCCAGTTGTTCGACCACCATTGACCAGACGTTTTCAGTTAGTGAGAGATCTGGAGAATGTGCTGGCCAGGGCAGCAGTCGAACATTTTCTGAATCCAGAAAGGCCCGTACAGGACCTGCAACATGCGGTCGTGCATTATCCTGCTGAAATGTAGGGTTTAGCAGGGATCGAATGAAGAGTAGAGCCACGGGTCGTAACACATCTGAAATGGAACGTCCACTGCTCGAAGTGCCGTCATTGCGAACAAGAGGTGACCGAGGCGTGTAACGAATGGCACCCGTTCACCGCAATGTCGCCAAACACGGTTGCGATCATCATGATGCTGTAAACAGAACTTGGATTCATCCGAAAAAATGACGTTTTGCCATTCGTGCACCCAGGTTCATCGTTCAGTACAACATCGCAGGTGCTCCTGTCTGTGATGCAGCGTCAAGGGTAACCGCAGCCATGGTCTCCGCTTGCAAACGTCCCCATCTGTTGACTCTGGGCTCTAGACGTGGCTGCACTATCCGTTACAGCCATGAGGATAAGATGTCTGTCATCTCGACTGCTAGTGATCCGAGGTCGTTGGGATCCAGCGCGGCGTTCCGTTTTACCCTCCTGAACCCACCGGTTCCATATTCTGCTAACAGTCATTGGATCTCGACCAACCCGAGCAGCAATGTCGCGATACGATAAACCGCAAGGCTACAATCCAACCTTTATGAAAGTCGGCAAAGTGATGGTACGCATTTCTCCTCCTTACACGAGGCATCACAACAACGTTTCGCCAGGCAACGCAGGTCAACTGCTGTTTGTGTATGAGAAATCGGTTGGAAAGTTTACTCATGTCAGCACGTTGTAGGTGTCGCCACCGGCGCCAACCTTGTGTGAATGCTCTGAAAAGCTTATCTTTTGCATATCACAGCATATTCTTCCTGTCGGTTAAATTTCGCGTCTGTAGCACGTCATCTTCCTGGTGTAGCAATTTTAATGGCCAGCAGTGTACACCAAAAACAGTAGTCCGTGGACGGCAAGCACGTAGTTCGGGTGTAGACTCGTCGCCAGTTGTGGGGTCTTGCCCACTCGTCGCTAATAGGGTCTCTATGGGTTGCAGCGTTCTTGGAATGCTCTACCACAGTTTCAAACAAATAACATTAGTCTGGCGTGAGGTCAGTCGCTTGACGGGGCGTTTCGGCACGGGCCCGCCCGTTGCCGGCGCGCCGTAAGGCACGGAAGCTCGCACTGGGGCGTATCGCTTCCAGTCTGGCGTGCCGCGGCAGTCCTCACTCGGGGAAGTGATGCGTCTTGTGGTGTCACCGCTAGACACCACACTTGCTAGGTGGTAACTTAAATCGGCCGCGGTCCTGTAGTACATGTCGGACCCGCGTGTCGCCACTGTGTAATCGCAATCCTAGCGCCACCACATGGCAGGTCACAATACACGGACTAGACCTCGCCCCAGTTGTACGGACGACATAGCTTGCGACAAGACGTATCACGTCTTCCTCTCATTTGCCGAGAGACAGATTAAATAGCCTTCAGCTAGTCCATCGCTACTACCTAGCAAGGCGCCATGTGTATCATTGCTAATTGCTTACTACTATGCAAGAGATGTATTTCAACAAGAACAAGACTACATTAAAGTTAAGTATATTAAAATCTCTCTTCTTTTCTTTATAGTTTTTCATCCAGTCTCCTGTTTCAGAATTTACGCCCGTCTGCGTTAGTTTCGCGTGCACCTAGCCACTCATTGTGTCGAGACCTTAGGGAATCGACACAACAATATTTTGGCGACGAGGAGTGGTGCCGCGCCCACGTTGCAGTCTTTGTGTTATATTTGCTCTAATTTGCTTGTGTCATGGCTTCGCCGCATTCTCCAGATGTACTGTCCGAATTTTTTCGCTTGCAGAATCAGCAGACGCAGGCGTTATTGGAAGCCCTTGGACAGCTCGTCCAGGGTCAACGTGCGCTGCAAACCGATGCGGCGGCAGCCGCTTCTTCGCTACCGCAGCCACACAACGCTGTCGCACCGCCATTTAGGCCCTTTGAGGCCACAACCGAAAGCTGGACTGAGTGGGCCGATCAGTTCAACTTCCACCTCACTGCTTATGGAATTCAAGGTAAAGAGCGGCAGCCGTTTTTGCTTTCTTGTGTCGGTGTGTCTACCTACCGGGTGATAGTGAAATTGTTTCCCCGACGCGACGTAGCAACTCTGACCTACGAAGAAATTTTGTCGGCTTTAGATGCCTATTTCAAAGAAACAGTAAATGTAGTTGCAAAACGGTATACGTTTTTTCGTACAAAACGTACGGCCGGTCAGACTAATAGGGAGTGGGTAGCAACTTTGCAAGGACTTACTAGAGACTGTGCGTTTGCCTGTGAATGTGGCCTCCCATATTCAGATACTATGGTGCGTGATGCAATTGCACAGAACGTTTCTGATGTTCGCATAAGGGAACAGATTTTGAAACTAGTTAATCCCTCCCTGCAACAAGTGATAGACATATTGGACAGGCAAGACACACTTGACTTTGCTCAGGACTCATTTGAATCTTCGCCAGCAGTGTGTCACATTAATCGGCCCGCCGGGCCCGCTGCACGGGACGCTAAGCGGCCCTCGCGCCCGACTTCGCTGCGGCCGCCTAGCTTGCAACCACGTGCGCCGCGTAAGCAAGCAAATGCAGTGAAATCTTGCCCGCGGTGTGCAACTAGACATTCGCGTGAAAATTGCCCGTCACGCCAAGCTATTTGCTTTTACTGTCAAAAGAAAGGACATGTACAAAGTGTTTGCCAGAAAAAGTTAAGATCGGACAATCACACAAATTCCAGGCCCTTTGCTTCGCGCCGGAATCGAACCCAGGACAATCAGGCTCGTGGACCTTCGCCCATGGACATCCATGTAGTTCATTCCCACCCGTCCAGTGACACTTTAGCTAACAGTGACTGTGTTCGTCCCACCCACAGTGTGCGTCGACGTCGCCGGAAATCCCGTACAGTCGCAAGTGCTTCTGTACCTGTCTCAGTTCAAATTGCACGAGACAGTAGCTCTTGTCGTCAACAAGACAATAAACTTTTTGTGGACTTAGACTTTGCAGGAAAAGTGATACCATTCCAGCTCGATACCGGAGCTGCTGTTTCATTGCTCAATCACGACACGTACAAACAACTGGGCCAACCGCCATTGCGTGCCGCAAATGTTACGTTAACTAGTTACTCAGGACAGCATATACCTGTGTTAGGACAGTGCAGCCTTCTTGCAACATACAAGGGACAGACAAAACTTGTGTCATTTTATGTTCTTCGTTCCTCTAGTGCAGTGAACTTGTTTGGTTTAGATTTGTTTCAATTGTTTAATATGTCTATTGTAAATCAGGTCCTATCAGTGAATCAGACTGTGCCTTCCGCCAGTGTTTCTAGTCTTTGTGAAGAATTTGCAGACATTTTTGCTCCGGGCCTTGGTTGCGCTAAGAACTATGAAGCGCATTTGGAACTGAAAGACAACGCGCAACCGAAATTTTTCAGAGCGCGCAATGTTCCCCACGCATTGCGTGATGAGGTCGCAAGAACATTAGCCGAATTAGAATCTCAAGGTGTCATTGAACGTGTGCAGGCTTCTCTCTGGGCCTCACCCTTAGTCATTTTGCCAAAACCTTCCGGAAAACTGAGACTTTGTGTGGACTTCAAGGCAACTGTGAATCCGCAACTTGTGGCTGCTACTTTTCCTTTGCCCCGCCCGGAAGATCTTTTTGACAAACTGTGCCCGGGAAAATATTTTTCAAAATTGGACCTAGCAGATGCGTACTTGCAAATACCTGTGGACGAAGAATCCCAGCGCGTCTTAGTGGTAAACACGCATCTTGGCTTGTATCGCTTCAAAAGACTGCCATTCGGGTGTGCATCCGCCCCTGCTTTATTTCAGCAATATTTACAAACTATTTGTGCGTCGGTCCCTACTGCTGCGAACTATCTGGACGATATTGTGATCTCAGGACAGACAGAAGCCGAACATTTGCAGAATCTCCGGACATTATTTCAGGTCTTGCGTCAGAATGGTCTTCGCTTGAGGAAGGACAAATGTGTGTTTTTTGCTCGGGACTTACCCTACCTGGGGCATGTCATAAACGCCCAAGGTATACATCCGAGTCCTGAGCACCTTCGTGCCATTCAGGACTTGCCGTCACCGCAGAACTTAAAACAGCTACAGAGTGTGCTGGGTAAGGTAAATTATTATCACCGATTTGTGCGCAATGCTTCTTCCATTTCAGCTCCGCTTCATCGCTTGCGCCGTAAAGGTGTTCCGTTCGTCTGGACGACGGAATGCGAACGCGCCTTTCGCAAGTTGAAATCGGCGTTACTTTCAAATACTTGCCTTACGCCATTCGATCCCCGAAAACCCCTTTTGTTGATGGTCGATGCATCGGATTTCGGGATCGGTGCTGTGCTTGCGCACAAGGATGGCTCGCATGATCGCCCTATTGCCTTTGCGTCCAAATTGCTCTCATCTGCGCAAAGAAATTATTCACAAATAGGGAAGGAAGCTTTGGCTCTTGTGTTTGGTGTAACAAAGTTTCACGATTTCTTGTATGGTCGTCCCTTTACCATCATCACGGACCACAAACCGTTGACATCGCTTTTTCATCCGAACAAGCCTGTACCTCCACGTACAGCGCAGAAATTCATTCGCTGGTCACTTTTTCTCTCGCAGTACCGCTACGATATCTTGTATCGGTCCACTGCTAAGCACGGAAACGCTGATGCGTTGTCCCGTTTGCCTGTTGCTGAGGATAAAGCATTCGATTCTTCCGAACTTGCTTGCATGTTCATTGATTCGGAAACCGATGACGTGGTCGCATCGTTTCCGATTGATTTTCGTCGTGTAGCTACAGCCACAGCTGCTGACCCTGTCCTTGCTACTGTTTTGCGTTTTGTTGCTACGCAATGGCCCTTGTCAAAGTCACGGATCGAGGATCCGTTGGTTCGCCGTTTTTTTGCTCACAAGGAGAGACTTTTTGTACGACGTGGTGTTTTGTTGTTGCGTTCCGATAATGATCAGTCCAGAGTCGTGGTCCCACGTTCGTTACAGTCATCTGTCTTAAAGCTTCTCCACCAAGGACATTGGGGTATAGTGCGTACGAAACAACTTGCTCGTCAGCACTGTACTTGGTTCGGAATCGATGCTGCGATTACGAATATGTGCTCCTCTTGCGTGGCGTGTGCCGAACAACAATCCGCACCGCCGCGGAAATTATTTGCATGGCCGAAAGCCACTTCCCCTTGGCAACGCTTGCACGTCGATTTTGCTGGTCCATTCTGGAATGCTCGATGGTTGGTTGTGGTCGATGCTTTCAGTAATTTTCCTTTTGTTGTCCGGATGTCTTCCACGACGTCTTCTGCCACAATCCAAGCCTTGTCTGCTATCTTTTGCATTGAAGGTCTTCCGCAGACTATTGTTTCCGACAATGGCCCACAATTCATGTCCGCAGAATTTCAGTCATTCTGCCAGGCCAATGGTATTCAACATCTGACATCCGCGCCGTTTTCGCCTCAGTCAAACGGTGCCGCTGAACGATTGGTCCGGACTTTCAAGTCACAGATGTTGAAGTTGAAAGAGTCGCATTCTCGGGAGGACGCTTTGTTGCTCTTTTTGTCTTCATATCGCTCTCAGCCTCGCGATGGTCGCTCGCCGGCTGAGTTGCTTCATGGTCGTCCTCATCGAACTCTGATGTCTTTGTTGCATCCGCCACATCAGGTTCCTGTGCAGCGGCAGACTCCTGCTTTTGCTCCTGGCGACGTTGTCTATTATCGCAACTATCGCGGTTCACAGCGTTGGCTCGCAGGGCGCATTCTTCGCTGCCTCGGCCGCGCGATGTATTTGGTTTTGGGGGCCTCTGGTGAGGTGCGTCGGCATCTCAATCAGCTGCGCCTCTGTCGTCGCCTGGGTTCTGCCGCTCCCCGTCTGCTTTCAGCGACGGAGCCGTCAGGTCAGCGCCTTGGGGACCCATCTACTGGCTCGCCTCATCCCCAGGTGTTACCGACGATGCCTTCCATTTTGCCTCATGGCGTCGCGCCGCCGCAGCCGCCGCCGGCGCCGCCAGCAGCGGACGCTTCGCTGCAGCCGCCACGCGCCTCTCTGGGTCACGCGCCGCCGCTTGCTTCCCGTGACCAGCCGTCCTCCGCCATGGACCTCTTGCCCGCTCCGGACCAGATGTCGTCTTCGCCCGTCGGGTGCTCCGACCACATGGAGGTCGACCCTTCTGTCTCATTACGTGCGCATACACCTCATGTTGACGTGCACCCTGGACTAGGTTTGCAGGCGTTTCCTAGCTCCCCTCGGACCGAATGGCCGGGTGCGGGTGGCACAGCCTCGCCTGTTGTTAGGCTCCCCACCTCATCGCATACGTCAACATGGGGTCCTCCCCACGGCGGGCGGAAGCCTTATCTCACGACCGTTCGCCGATTTGCGGGGGAGGAATGTGGTGTCACCGCTAGACACCACACTTGCTAGGTGGTAACTTAAATCGGCCGCGGTCCTGTAGTACATGTCGGACCCGCGTGTCGCCACTGTGTAATCGCAATCCTAGCGCCACCACATGGCAGGTCACAATACACGGACTAGACCTCGCCCCAGTTGTACGGACGACATAGCTTGCGACAAGACGTATCACGTCTTCCTCTCATTTGCCGAGAGACAGATTAAATAGCCTTCAGCTAGTCCATCGCTACTACCTAGCAAGGCGCCATGTGTATCATTGCTAATTGCTTACTACTATGCAAGAGATGTATTTCAACAAGAACAAGACTACATTAAAGTTAAGTATATTAAAATCTCTCTTCTTTTCTTTATAGTTTTTCATCCAGTCTCCTGTTTCAGAATTTACGCCCGTCTGCGTTAGTTTCGCGTGCACCTAGCCACTCATTGTGTCGAGACCTTAGGGAATCGACACAACACGTCTCTCATAGCCTCTCCTTCCCAAGTGGCTCTTTCCGCCTTCCCGTGGTGCCAGATGTCAAGCTCGGCATTCTGCCTTGCGACAAAAGGGAGAGCTGCGACCCAACCCGATGCGAAAGGGAAGGGTGCGTGGCACAGGGGGATCTGTGTCGAGGGACCGAACACCAGTCCCTTCTGTTCGCAGGGCACGGACCAGCGGGTGCTCTGCATGCCGACGATCTCGTTTGTCGGCGTGGGATCGCGGCGCGAGTCGGCAAGGGTGCTTCGCCGCGCCCCAGGGTAACCGGGGCGTGTTCTGCCAAACCCAGGAGGTGGTGACATCGCCTGGGCCAGGTTAGATGGGTCCAGACCGCCGAACGTCTGGGGGACCGGCCCGCCACCTGAGTAGGAGTGGGTCCTTGGCCGAGAGGTGGAAACTTGGGCAAGTAGGCGGCGAAGGGCGAGAGGTGCATCCGCCTCTCCGGAGTGCGGGATGCAGCTGCCGAGGAGCGTCGCGTAAAATCGTCGATGACGGGGTTACCGAGGGGGACCAGTGTACTGGCGACGGTGCGCTGAACCCGGTAGCCCGGAAGTGCCCTTGACCTAGGGGCGAGGTCGGTGGGCGAGTTGCAGTAGTCCCCCCACCCCATGCCAGAGTAGCCGGTCCGGGGCAAGAGACGGGCTCCCACCTTTCTTCATCACTCGTTGCAATCACGGCCACAAATGAAACGAGTGATTCGTGTGCGCCTCAACGGGCTTCCGCTGCGCCTGATGCCTCTCCCCAGGACGAGCAGGGACAGGCAGAGAATGAGTCAGTGATGCAGAGATATTCTAGAATCACGTCGCTCATGGAGCAACAAATAAAAAATGGCAAGATAAGCCAAGCTGGACTTGCCATCATCAAAAATGAACTGGCAGCATGGGCTATTGCCCACGCTAAACTTGAAGGCAGGATGGAAGAACTCGAAAAAGAGAACGTCACATTAAGGAGGCAACCGGCAAAGACGTGGGCGGCCGTGGTCGCGCAAGCGCCCACTAAGCGCCCACAAAACACGACCAGAGACACAGTTGACAAAATGACAAAAAGAACAGACACAGCAGTCTTCCTTAGGACACTGCCTGGACAGGACATGAGCGTTAAGAAAATACAGGAAGTATTCACAAAAATCATAGACCCTGTAAAAGATAAAATCAGAATTAAAAAGGTAAAACCAAGCAGAAATTCCGTAATAGTCGAAGTTGCCTCTGAGGAAGACAAAGACAAACTGTTGAACAACCAGAAACTGAACTCGGTGGTTAAATGTGAACCACCGAGGAAAAGAAATCCTCTCGTTATATTATATGACGTTCCCACGATTATGACAAATGATGAACTCACAGAAACAATTAGACAGCAAAACTTTGACGAAATAAATGAGGAAGAATTTAAGAGTTGCTTTAAGTTGAAATTTAAGACTGGGCCACTGGGTCGTGATGTGCATCACGTCGCCGAAGTATCAGCGCAAATGTGGAGAAATATAACAACAATGGGCAGACTATATGTTGGCTTTGATGCCATCAATACAAGATATTACGTCGTGGTACCTCGTTGCCACAACTGTGGTGACTTGGATCACATCTTAACGCTGTGCACCAGGGAGCCGGCGTGCACTAAGTGTGGGGAAAACGATCATAGCCGCAAAGACTGCAAAGCGGCGGCAGTTTGCATACCATGCAAAAATCGAGGGAAAAAGTCTTGCGGAGCCACAGGGAGGAATTGCCCGACGTACAGAATTTGGAACAGAGATTAATCTCCAGAACTGATTATGGTTGAGCCCGGCATACCGAACAGGATGCCAAAGCGAAAGTCCCCGAGCGAATGGAGGAGAGATGCCATGAGGGCAAATAGATTCAAGGATTTTCTGAGGTCGCTCTCGGGCGCCACTAGAATTGAAATAGAAGACAAAGCTATACAAACTGAATTTCCAACAATGGATATAGGCATACAAACCAACCCCCCCCCCCCTCATGGCTGAAACTCTCTCCTCTGGAAGCCGGGAAACAAAGCCGAAATTACACCAACAACGGCAAGGGCATCCTGTGTCTGTGGCAACTTCTAAAGACGATCACACAAATAAACAACCTATTCAAGAAAACATAGTGACAAGCTCAAGCACGAGCCCCACTATACAAAACACATCAATAGTTAGACTACCACCGTTCGATCCGGTAAGGGTGTACCCCAACTTGGAGTACTCCATGCAACTATCTAGACTGGAGCAGCCGGCTACCCTGACCACTGCCTTACATGTGGTCCGTGTAGGACACGAAGAAGGCAGGAAGATAACCTTCGCGGTTATGGAGGCTGTTGACAGAATCAAGTTAAAATCAATGAATCTCCCCACCGACTTCGGAGCCTTGCGAGACCTGCTCAGGAAAGTGTTTGAAAGACGAGGTGAGAAATTTGATCTTGACGACATTTACCAACAATCAGTAATAGCACATGGACGAATTGCGTTCGACTGGAGTAAGACCTGGCCACATGACCGAATACATACGTACTTCCCCTAATGACAAAAATAACTATTGGACAACTTAACACTCATAACAGCAGACTCGTAATGCAGGAGCTCAGAAGGGAGGTGGAGGAGAGGAGATTAGATGTACTCTGTCTACAGGAGCCATACTCCCTTGCTGGGAAAATAGCTTTTGCTGCCGCGAGCTGGCAAATGGTCAGCAGAGGGGATGACCCGAAGGCGGCGATTATAATCACAAACAAACTCTTGAGAGTCACCACACTCTCACAGTTCACAACTAGCCACTGTAACGTCGTGGAGCTTCAATCCCCTATGGGAATCATTACTCTCATAAACATGTATTTCCAGTATGGTGATAATATAGAACAGTACATAGACCACCTAGCGAGAGTTACCACGGCGTTGCGGGGAAGAAAAGTTTTAATAACAGCTGACATTAATGCTAAATCCCCCCTGTGGTACAGTGGGACAAGAGATGCTAATGGTGAAAAAGTCGAGGAACTCATTGTGGCTTCACAACTCGTGGTGGCCAACAGGCCTGGCAATCCTCCTACCTACGCTGCAGGAGGAGGACAGGGCACAAATATTGATGTCACTCTTGTAACACCAAACACAGTTAATAATATTCAAAGCTGGAGAGTTACAGAAAACGCCACCACAAGCGACCATAATTTGATAACTTTCACCTTAGGAGAAAGAGAGTGCCGCTGGGCCACGGGGTGGGAAGTACAACTAAATTACAGAAGAGCCGACTGGGAACGCCTAGCAAGGGAGTGTGACATTCCTCCATCACCGGAAGGTGACATGCATCTGGACATGGACGTAGCAGTTACAAGAGCGGTGAGAGCAGCTGTACCAACTAGGAGGAGGGCCATGGCGGCCTCTCCGTCACCATGGTCTGCTGAACTAGGAGAACTGCGTCAGTCTGTCAGAAGGCTGAGGAGGCACTACCAGCGCAGTGTCGTCTGGCAGGAACGACAAAGGTGGCAGTTGCTATATAGGGAGGAAAAGCGGAAGTTCCTAAAGGAACTGCGTGAAGTTAGGATGAGAAGCTGGGAAAACTTTGTGCTCAACCAGCTAGTCATGGACCCATGGGGGCTTCCATATAAGTTGGTAAGAGAAAAAAATCCGCTCTCCTCTGGAGCTATCAACAGTCAGGTACGGGGACAGGATGACGGAGTCCTGGCAGGAGACTGCAGAAGTCCTCCTCCGGTCTCTGTTGCCTGATGACAATGCGGATGGGGAGACAGAGGGGCAGAAGCAACTCAGAGATGAAGACCAAGAAGAATACATTAATGAGACGGCTGTCTACCGCTTCTCAGAGGAGGAGGTAGCAACCCAAATAAGATCACTGCAAAGAGGAAAAGCACCTGGGCCAGACGGCATTGTGGCGGAGGTGGTGCAGTTTCTGGCGCCTCAGCTGACTGCGCCACTTACACATCTATACAATGAATGCCTTAGACAGAGAAAATTCCCAAAGAAATGGAAAACGGCAAATGTAGTCATTATAAAGAAAGGACCAGACAAGGACCCCGCAGAAGTGAAATCTTACAGGCCGATTTGCTTTCTGGATGTATTTGGTAAAATACTGGAGAAATTGCTAGCTGACAGATTGGCAGCACACCGAGTGTTGTGCGGGATGAGCAACAGGCAGTTCGGGTTCAGGCCGGGCCTGTCGGCATCTGATCCAATCGTCCCAGCAGCCGAGGTCTGTGGCTCGACCCCGCACAAATACGTGGTTGACATCATGGTTGACATCAGTGGCGCCTTCGACAACCTGTGATGGCCTTCGCTCTTCTCCTGCTTACGGGAGAGGGAGTGTCCAGGGCCGCTATACGGTTGCCTGAGGAACTATTGCAAGGATCGGGAGGTCTGGCTATCATCCCCTAGCGAAAGATTTGGAAAGACAAAGGATGTCCCCAAGGTTCCGTCTTAGGACCCCTCTTCTGGGACATCCATATGGAGCCTTTATTAGATAGACTACAACAAAGTGATGAGGTGCTAGAGGTGATAGCCTACGCGGATGACCTCCTCCTGTTGGTGGGCGGCCGTAGCCGCGAAGACATTGAACCGAAAATAGAGACAGCTTTAGACAAACTCCAACAGTGGTGCCATACGACTAAAATGACGATATCGCCTAGCAAATCCACTTACCTGTTGCTAAAAGGACACCTTATCAGAAATCCGACTGTCAGAATAGACGGTACACCAGTTCTCCGACGACGTGAGACACGCTATCTAGGAGTTATCATTGATGAGAGGTGGAGTTTCGGAAAACACATTGATACCGTTACCCAGAGAGCTCTCCAGATATTAAATAATCTCATTTCAATAGGCCATGAAAAAATTCCATCTCCCTCCACACCTAATTAGACTCTATCATAATAGTATCCTAACCTCAGTTGTGGGCTACGGCTCGGGAGTCTGGGCGCACAGGCTCACGAGGGTTGTGCCCGCCATGGCAGTGAGAAGGGTCCAGAGAAGCATGGTATTAAGAGCTGTGGGAGCCTACAGAACATCTCCATGGGGGGCCCTATTAGTCATAATGGGGCTCTGCCCTCTGGACATAAAGATAAGAGAACAGGCGGCTTGGTATTGGGCCAAAAAGGGAAATTATGAGAAGATTGTAGATATCATGGGTATTAGGGTGGGGGATAAAAGAGAAATAAGGAAAAGAGGGGAGGAGCTCTGGCAGGAGTCTTGGGAGGTAGAAGAGGCTGGACGTAGAACCTTCCAGTTTCTCTACCTGATGTGAGGGAACGCCTGGGATTGAAATACTTTGAGCCTACACGAGGTCTGATCCACTTTTTCACTGGCCATGGACCCTATCCGAAATATTTACGTCGATTTGGGAAGAGGGCAACACCAGCGTGTGACTGTGGCGATCCGGAGGGTACACCCGAGCATGTAGTTTACGAATGTCCCCTCTTCAATGATATCGCGAACACACTACGAGACATACTACCCAACTATGACACATATCAACTACTCAGACAAGAGAAAACTTTTCAGACCTTAAACACATTGGCTAACGAGGTATCTCGAAAAGTTCTAACTGAATACTTAAGAGAGATACACTAAATAATAATGACAATAACCACCGATTGCGTCCAAGAGCCCTATCCCATGCCGCCTGTGCGTGGACTGGCCGACTTCATCTAAGTTGGAATCCGCCACGTGCAGGATTAGGGGGAGAAGGGATCAACCAACGATTGTGACACACACCAGATATGACGTAGGATAAGTTAGTTTGTAGGACTTAGTTATAGGAAATTAAGATAGGAACTGCAGCGAATTTAACATCGAGGCCTGCCCAGTGCCAGGGGCATGCTCTTCGGGATTAGCTTGAAGAGCAAGGCAGATTAAAGTAGGTTTATATCTTTCACTGGCACACATGTGACGCTGCAGAATATATATAAATTAAATTAGTTATAGGAATTAGGTATAAACAGTAGATGTAGATATTAGATGCCCATTGTTTGTTAATAACTGTAGCTCACTTATTAAAACTGAAACTAGCTGCAAAATTTAATATAAATGTATAACTGTTAGGACCCACTAATGAAATAAGGAAGTGGGTTAACTTGTATAATTATAATGGTTTTTCCTAATACAGTATTTAAAAAATAAATAAATAAATAACATTAGTAGTTTTATTTCCAGAAAAGCAAATTGACAATACTTAATTTTACTACAGCAAATGTCGCTAGCGAGAGGCGACGTGAAAACAGAACACTTCTAGCTATACACCAAGTCCAAGGAAACACTTGACACTCACAGCGTACCACTAATCACGTTACAGACTCTGGCCGATCATGTGCCGAGGCTCGCCGGAGCTGCGTTTATGTTCAGCTGTTATACGGGGCGCGCCTGTAGCGGCGCGGTCCGATTCTGCGCACCATTGGCCGCCGATTCTTCACAGCCTTCTCTGGTCTTTCGTTTCGCATCTTCGCGTTTCTGGTTACGCCAGAACAGTAACTCGTACGAAACGAAACTTTCACAAATAACAATTTTCAACAACAAACATAAATGTAACCGAGATTCTACCTTAGAGAGAGCTAATAGAAGAGAAAATATCACTACGGTCTAACACACAATTGTTATACTAAGTTTCCTTTAATTTACGTCTATGCTCACAAACTTTTTGTTAACAGATAACCGGTTTCGGCCTTTAATGACCATCATCAGATTTGCAGCAAAAATGGGAAAAACGTAAATACGCTCGCAAAGTGCCTACAGCTTAAGTACAATACATAGACCATAATGAAAAGTAGTACTGACAAAATTTACATTTGCGCGCTCAAAAAACAAAGTCCTGATGTACTGCAGCCATAGTGGCATCGTCAAATGTTAAATGCGGAATCAGCACCAGCATCGTCAAATACATATCAATAACATCATGTGCGCGAGTCACGTTATCAGTAGTACTACTGTTTAAAACAAGCTGCCGTACAGTAGCCACATCGTGAAAATAAAGAGCTACTTACGTTTCACAAGAACGATATTTTCTTGATACGTGTTGGATTTTGGTCAATAAATCGTTTTCTTCGAGGTAATTCATAATGCAAGAACACAGTATATGTTCCAGTATCCTACTGCAATTCGATGTTAGCGATAGGGGTCTGTAATTCATCGGATCACTCCTACTTCCTTTCTGCGGTATTGGTGTGTCTTGGGCTACTTCCCAGTCTTTGGGTTCTGGTCTTTCTACGAGCGATCTGCTGTATATGAATGCTAAATATGTAGCTATTTTATCATCACAAAATGATTCAAATGGCTCTGAGCACTATGGGACTTAACGTCTGAGGTTATCAGTCCCCTATAACTTAGAACTACTTAAACGTAACTAACCGAAGGACATCACACGCATCCATGCCAGAGGCAGGATTCGAACCTGCGACCGTGGCCATCGCGCGGTTCCAGACTGTAGCGCCTAGAACCGCTCGGCCACTGCGGCCGGCTTATCAACACACTCTGAGATAACCTGAATGGTACACAATCAGGAACGGAGGCGTTACCTTTCTTAAGGGTGTTAAGCTACTTCGCAACCCATGTTGTCAGTTGTTTTTAATTCGAATTCCGGAATATTTGCTTCGTCTTCTTTTGTGAGGGAATTTCGGAAAACCGTGTTTAGTAACTCTGCTTTAGTGGCGCTGTCGCCAATAACATTACCATTGCTGTCGTGCAGTGAAGGTAATGTTATTGGCGACAGCGCCACTAAAGCAGAGTTCCTAAACACGATTTTCCGTGTGCCTATCTCCGACTCAGCATCTCCTCTATATATATATATATATATATATATATATATATATATATATATATATATATATATATAGAGGAGTTGCTGAGTCGGAGATAGGTACAACTTTTGAATGTCAGAAATAAGCTTTCGGCCAACAAGGCCTTCGTCAAAAATAGACGACAGACACAGACACTCACACCACCCACACCCACACACACACACTCACACACATACAAAACGCAGCTCACACACACAACGCTGCAGTCTCTGGCAACTGGATATATATATATATATATATATATATATATATATATATATATATATATATATATATATATTGCACTGATGTACTTTACATACGACCGGAAGCTCTGGATTTTCAGCCATCAGAGTTGCCAGAGACTGCAGCGTTGTGTGTGTGAGCTGCGTTTTGTATGTGTGTGTTTGTGTGTGTGTGTGTGTGTGTGTGTGTGTGTGTGTGTGTGGATGGGTGGGTGGGTGGTGTGTGTGTCTATGTCTGTCGTCTATTTTTGACGAAGGCCTTGTTCGCCGAAAGCTTATTTGTGACATTCAAAAGTTGTGCCTATCTGCGACTCAGCATCTCCGCTATAAGGTAAGTGGCAACTTCCTTTTCATAATGTTGCTGCATTCCATCCTGGGTTTTGCATTGTTTGATATTTATTTATTATGAGCGGTTTCGACTTTAAGTTGAAGTCATGTTCAGAATACGAGCCATCTATGGCTGGTAAAAGCGGCTCCTCGGCTGTTCTCTAGGTAGCATGATCGTAACGGTCACATTCTAAAGATGACTTTAGCTTAAACTTGAAACCGGTCATAATAAATTAATATCCTTGCGTTGTAAACTGTTATTTTTAACCATAGTTGAAAAGTAACGGGCAGAGTCAATCACGTTGCCTCATACCTGTTTTAACATCAAAATGTTTCCAAATGTGCCACCCAACTTTTCCTTTGATTTTGCAGTTTTCAATATTTCACTAATAAATGTGGTGGTTTTACTGTACAGCCATTGTTCTTTCAGAATGTGGATAGGAGACCTACAGTTCTGTCTGTTTGGTCTAAAATCGGCTCTATATTCGCCGATTTTGCTTCCACTTGTGGTGCTAGGTCCTCGAGGCACTGAGACAGTTTTATAACGGACAGAAAGAAGGTTAATACTTCCATAATAACTATCATCAGTTCTGTCTCCATACTTATATAATGGATGCATCAATCAAGATTTCCTGTCACTTGGATATTTTTCAGTTCGCTAAATGTTTTACATGATCACAGTAATTTATTTAAAGCTTTTCAGACCAGTTAATTTCAGGAGTTCTACAACTATTCCGTCTTCTATAAATACTTTGTTAGTATTTCACTCCCTCATTTTGTCTAGTAGTTGCTCTTCTTCCGGTATTTTTGTATCTGGACTGATTTTTAGGGGAAAACATACCATACATATCTAAAAGTACAGTTTCACATCTGTGTGAAGCTCAAAATAGCGAAGTCCAGTTATGCTCCGTAACGCTCGAAGGGACATGAAAGGCAGGTAGTGCCTAAAACGGAAGCTGTAATATCTGGCAGTGGTAGCCAATGTCTCTGCAGCCCCTTTGTTGCGGGCAACTGTCAGAAGCTGGTGGACCGGAGAGGCGGTTGTGTGCACCAAATAGGCGGCGCTGGCCAGGCGTCACAAACTGTTCTGCCGGCAGCAGGCGTCGTGGGCGTGGCAGGCTGAATGCTATTGTCCATCGCAGAACACCGTACCCAGAGCTAACGAGTATATTCTCTACATATACCACCATTCTACTGCATCATTTGTAAGGAGGTCTGGTCCGTAAATTAATGTTAAAAGTTCTTCCATTCTCATACTGGAGTACTTTTGCAGTTTTGATTCTTTTTCTGTTTCACATACAGAACTTATAATCTGTACAATATGCAAGGTGATTGTAGTTAAAGTTAAACTTTCAAACCGCTGTAGAAATATCACCACTAGTCAGAATGACGTCAAACTACAACAGAATATTATCTGAGAAGGGGGAAAACGTTTGACAGAAGAAAAGTAATTAGTTACAAAATGTAGCAGTAGATGCCGCTGTAGCATCATAATTTAATATTAGTCGAGTACAAATGACAAATGAATCATACAACAATGCCGAAGGTGTACGTTTGACGTTAAACAAACCGTACTAGCCGGCCGGAGTGGCCGTGCGGTTCTAGGCGCTGCAGTCTGGAACCCAGCGAGCGCTACGGTCGCAGGTTCGAATCCTGCCTCGGGCATGGTTGTGTGTGATGACCTTAGATAAGTTAGGTTTAATTAGTTCTAAGTTCTAGGCGACTGATGACCTCAGAAGTTAGGTCACATAGTGCTCAGAGACATTTGAGCCAAACTGTACTTCTCAGTGTGCACGGTGTACAGGTTTCTACAGCGGTTTGAAAGTTTAACTTTAACTACAATCACCTTGCATATTGTACAGATTATAAGTTCTGTATGTGAAACAGAAAAAGAATCAAAACTGCAAAAGTACTCCAGTATGAGAATGGAAGAACTTTTAACATTAATTTACGGACCAGACCTCCTTACAAATGATGCAGTAGAATGGTGGTATATGTAGAGAATATACTCGTTAGCTCTGGGTACGGTGTTCTGCGATGGACAGTAGCATTCAGCCTGCCACGCCCACGACGCCTGCTGCCGGCAGAACAGTTTGTGACGCCTGGCCAGCGCCGCCTAACTGTTAGTTACGTAATCCCATCCACCACGGCAAGGGCTTATCACATCGGATGGGAAAAAGTCGTTTTTAATTGTCCTGAGGCCAAAAACCGCATAAAAAGCATGAATCAAATCAAATCGTATTATTAATTTCCGTGTGACTGGCACAAAAGATGTTCAATATGCTGTCCACCGTTTTCTGCAACAAGTTTAAATCGTGAAACATCATGTTCTACAACTGATCGAAGTGTTTCCGGGGTCACATTCAGAATGTGATGCGCAATGCGTGCTTTCAATGCAACTAAGTTTGCAACCGGAACACTGAACACATCTTTCAGATAGCCACACAGCTAGAAGTCACACGGATTAAAATCAGATGATCGGGACGGCCCGCTGTAGGGAAATGGCGGCTCATAATTATAGCATTTCCGAAATGGCCCTTCAGCAGCTGCTTAACTGGATTTGCAATCTGCAGAGGTACGCCATCTTGCATAAAAATGATCCCATCCACACATCCACGCTGTTGGAGAGCTGGAAAGACGTGGTTGCGCAAAAGACACCCATAGCGCTTACCAGTGACGGTACAGGTAACAGGACCGGAAAATCTTGTTTCTTCGAAAAAATATTGCCCTATGATAAATAATGCCTTAAACCCGCATTACATAGTGACCTTTTCAGGATGAAGTGGTACTGGTTGATTGCATGTGGATTTTCCTTTGCCCATATTCGACAATTCTGTGTATTGACGTATCCTGTCGGATGGAAGTGGGCTTCGTCTGTCCACAAAATCTTCCACGGCCAATCATTGTCCACGTTAATGGAACAAGAAATTCTAAGGTAAAGGTCTCCCTTGCTGGCAGGTCAACAGGAAGCAACTCGTACACATGGGTAATTTTGAATGGATAGCAAAGAAGGATGTTTCGTAGGATTTTACGCACCGTGCTCATGGGTTTGTCCAATGTTCGGGCAGTTCTCCATGCACTACACGTTTGCGTTCCACTACTCGTCTCCCCGTGCATTGCCGTGGCCACTGCTTCCACTGACGTCGAATGAATTCGTTTCCTCTCTTTACCAGGTTGCACACCGAAAGAACCCGTCTTTTCGAATTTCGAAATCATTTTCTCCAGACTGACGGCAGTCATCGGACCAACGCCTCTTTCAAACCCTTCAGTGTCCGGAACTTCTGCAGCGCAACATGTGCACAGTCGTCATTCTTGTAATACAGCTTTACAAGCAGAGCGGTATCCTGCATTGACACAGGCATGGTGAAAGTCACAGACGCCAAAGGAAGAAAAGCCGTGTAGCCGGCATTTTTCCACTGCTGTGGGTCGTGCGCATGACAGGTGTTTTATTTACGTATTCTGGCATATACAGCGTCATCTATTGATCAATTTTCACACTATTATTTCTTCTGGCATACGTTTTCCCCCTTCTCTGATAATATTCTGTTGCATTCATTCTGACCAGTAGTGTTATTTCTACAGCGTTTTGAAAGTTTAAATTGAATTATAATCACCCTCTATACAAAAGATGGAAAATCCCAAATTTCAAATTGTCAAATAATGTGTCATTTACACACAAGAATCCAACAGAAAACCCCAAGAAATAAGATTCATCCAGTTTCTCTTCCATTTTTCGGTTTAAACTAGAGTTGGCAGAATTGGTCGTCCGCACATGAATTTTATATTTAGACTGTAATATATCACTGTTCAGATGCACATTTTTGAGAAGGATTACGTGGAAAGATGCAATTGCGTCCCAGCTACGTGGCTTCGAAACGATCACCCACTACGCTATTTCCTGCCTCGTTCCTCGTATGTGCCAAAAGTGCAGGATTAATCTCCTACTACAGGCCTGATTCGACGTTGTCTAGATTACGGGCGGAAGGAGATAGCGCAACTCTGCTTAAATAAGAGCCGAACACAGACTAAATGAAATACAGTGGTCAAATAATTGTTGAATAAGGCTTTTCAGTTTATAACAATACCTCCACTAACAGTTAATTAGTTCAAAAATTATCATCGCGCGCACTCAAAGTATGATCTTTTTATTACGCAACTAAAAGGCCTTTAATGTGGCACGTATTGCTATATCAAGTTATTACAGTTACTGAAGAAAATTAACAACAATATCACTTAACCTGTATTTGCAATCCAACGACGATCTCGCTCTGGCTTTGGCTCGTAATTAAACATGTTGTCTAGGTAACATGACTGTCGCTGTTGATGCGAAAGGCACTCGGATGTTAATTACGCCGCCTTGGAGAACTTACGAAGACAATCTGTCAGGATTAATTTGATGATTTATGTTTTTCATTGCAATGTACTTCATACTTTTTAAACAATGGTCACTTGACAATAATTCTTGACACTCACTTTTCACAAAAATTCACATTTATTAAACTTTTTATACTTTCGCATGTTCAGAACATTACTTCATCATACAATTTCGCAGTTGTTACTGCTCTTAATAAAACTCACAACATTTTTCGTTGTCCACAACTCCGACTCATCTTTTCATTTCCAACACAAAGTCAATACTGTTCATATTCAACACATAAACTTGACTACTATGTACGCTTCCGCGCCAAAAGTTACAGGCCAGCATCAAAGATGACGACAAGTACAAAGATATTCACACTAGATATTACATCGATTTCAACATCTCAAAATATCGACGTACATACATATAAAAATGAAACCATATTTGAATAGAGTGAAAAATATGAGACATTACGTACAAAAATATTCATTAATCTACGGTATCGAAAAACAGGGTTGGCGGGTGGTAATGGTTTCGCAAATAAAGAACCATTATAAGTTCTGGACGTAAGAGGGAACAAAACGGATTTTGTTGTATCAGGTACAGTCATAAGAAAAGAAAAGTAATGAATGTAAACACATTTCCACTTGACAAACAGAAACAACCAAAAAGAAAGACAGATCCTTACAAAAGATTCCATTGGAACATTAAAGGTTACTCTCAAGTCATTTTTGGTAACACACTCTTCATGAACGAGCTGGCCCTCCTTGTAACTGGAGACACTTCTGAATGCTGTTAGTCATACTCCTTACCAAATTGCCCAGATAAGTCCGCGGGATATTGTCCGATTTCTCAGTCTCTACTATGCACTGTAAGACGTCTGACGGGGCAGGAGGATTGCAAACCGCTCTTTTTACATTGGCAAATGCATCCTCAGTGCGATTGAGATGTGGAGAATATGAAGGCCATTCCATCCAACTGATTCTGTGTTCTACTAGGAGGGCGTTCACAAAACTGTGACTATGGGGTCGTGTGCTGTCGTCCATCAGCTTCAATATGTTTGCCAAATGGAGACATAATTCCTGCAGGGATGTCGTCCCAATACTTCACATCAGTCATCCTGCAATGTATTGGCACAAGGGGTGTCCTGCAGCCATACATATTTCCACCCCAAGACACGACTGAAGCGTCTTGATAAAGGGTGGCGATCTGTGATACAGTTAAAGTGAAAACTTTCTCCTCGTTGCCTCCACACATGAATGTCACTATTGTCAGGGTGAAGACTGAGATAGGTCTCATCAGAAAGGAGCATTGTGCCCTACTGCAGCCTAATCCACAACGAGTGGTTTCGTATCCATGCGACACGAGCCCCTGTGTGAACCCAGTTTAGATGAGGAGCCTTGAGAAGTCTTTAGGCACATGAACCCTCCCCATAGAACCTATTATATACCATTTGTGTTGACACCTGCACTCCAGTAGCTGTTCGGAAAAGCAGCCATAGACATGTGTTGTGTTGAGGGTTTCTGCTTGCTGTCAGAGTCCGTGCAGAATAAGGTGGTCTGTAGATGAGCAGTTGGCAGGCCACGAATGGGAAGAGCGGTAGTGGTGGAGGTTACGGGCAGCCACTGCAGGGGAAATGCTAAGCGCTGGAGGGGAAGTGCCTTTCTTAACTGATATCTTACATTTTTTGTGATTATTAAGTAGCCCCTCCATGCCCACACATAAATGGTGGTCATGCAAACAGATCTACCACCTCTGCTTTAGTTAGTATCTAAAATAATTCCGCTGAAAACGGTACAAAAGCAGTGATTTATTTTCACCTGGTTTGTTAACAATTTGTAACTTTCACAACAGCGACATGAGTGGTGAATTTTGAGTAAAACCTACAAGTTTCTGTTGCTGCCACATTAAAATATGCTTCTTTAGGTAAAACACGGCAGAGTTTACACACTGTCTTCTCATTAACATGTTGTGCAGATGCAGTTGTGAGAGAACTGTGGTTGGTTGGTTTGTTGCAACGGTCATCGGTCCCTTTTTCCAAGAAATTAAAACCGCCCAAAGAGAATAAAAACGAACAACAGGAAAGACACCAGACACACAGAGTGTGACGGTGGTTGGCCGACCATAGAGAAAAAAAAGGAAAAGCCAACCACCGAGAACACATTAAAAACTCAGTTTAAAATCGGAGGCCAAAAGCCAGAATCAACACTAAAAAAAAAAACACTCAGATTAAATGATAAAAACCCCCACCCGAATAAAACGCAAAACTAAGCCAGCCATAGCAGGGTCATCTGTTAAAAGGGCAGGGAGGGTGTCAGGCAGTGTGAACGTCTGCCTGAGCACAGCTAAAAGCGGACACTTCAAGGCCACGAGACTCCAGTACCCAATTCAAGCGCTGGCTCACCATCTGTTCGAGATGCTTGCAAAGAACGTTGGTGAGGCTAAAGGAGCGGTAGCTGTCCACCTCCAAAGGGCTCTTGCCCAGTTTCAAAATGGGGATGACAATGCTGTCCCGCCATTGCGACGGAAACTCACCCTCGACCCAGAGACGGTTGTAAAGGTCGAGGAGGCGTCGCTTGCAGTCCACTGAAAGGTGTTTCAGCATCTGACAGTGGATGCGATCTGGCCCAGGAGCGGTTACAGGGCAAGTGGCGAGGGCACTGTGAAATCCCCACTCACTGAATGGAGCATTGTAGGATTCAGAAAGGTGGGTGCAAAAAGAAAGGCTCCGACGTTCCATCCACTCTTTAATGGAGCGGAAGGCCAGAGGGTAATTGGAAGAAGCGGAACTCAGATCAAAATGCTCTGCCAAGCTGTTGGCAATTTCGTCGGAGTCTGTACAAACTGCTCCATTCAGTGAGAGCGCATGGACGCTGACAGGGGTCTGATAGCCATAGAGGCGTCGGATCTTGGCCCAGACCTGCGATGGAGAGACATGGAGGCCAATGGTGGACACATACCGCTCCCAGCACTCCTGCTTGCTTTGGCGGATAAGGTGGCGGGCCCACGCACGCAGCCGTTTGAAGGTGATGAGGTGTTCAATGCATGGATGTCGCTTGTGACGCTGTAGCACCCGCCGGCATTCTTTAATCGCCTCAGCGATCTCAGGCGACCACCAAGGCACAGTCCTCATCCGAGGGGACCCAGAAGAACTGGGAATGGAAGATTCTGCGGCAGTAACGATAACGGTGGTGATGGAGTGAACCACCGCATCAGTGCCGGCATTAGAGACAGGCTCAATAGCGGCAGTGGAGGAAAACAAGTCCCAGTCAGCCTTATTAATAGCCAAACTGCTGGGGCGCCCAGAAGAGTGACGCTGTGGGAGTGACAGAAAGATCGGGAAGTGGTCACTACCACACAGGTCGTCATGCACTCTCCATTGGACAGACGGTAAGAGGCTATGGCTGCAGATCGAAAGGTCGATGGCGGAGTACGTGCCATGCACCACGCTGAAGCGTGTGAAGGAACCATCATTTAAAATCGAAAGATCGAACTGTGTCAATAAATGCTCAATGGTGGCGCCTCGACCTGTCGCCACCGACCCACCCCACGGAGGGTTATGGGCGTTGAAATCGCCCGGTAACAAGAAAGGTGGCGGCAATTTGGCTATCAGCGCAGCCAGGACATGCTGCGTGACATCGCCATCCGGTGGAAGGTAAAGACTGCAGACGGTAACAGCCTGTGGCGTCCACACACCCGAACAGCGACAGCCTCCAAAGCTGTTTGTAGAGGGACAGACTCGCTGTGAAGAGAGTTAAGGACATAGATGCAGACGCCACCAGACACCCTTTCATAAGCTGCCCGGTTGTTATAATAACCCCGATAGCCACGGAGGGCGGGGGTTCGCATTTCTGGAAACCACATTTCCTGAAGAGCAATGCAGAAGAAAGGGTGAAGGCTGATAAGTTGTCGGAGCTCAGCTACATGGTGGAAGAAACCACTGCAGTTCCACTGGAGGATGGTATTGTCCATGGCTGAGAAAGGCGTGACGGGACTGGGAAGGCAGATTACGCCGCTGGGTCACCTGTTGCCTCCGATTGAGCACCGGTGCTAGCGCCATCCATTGCGTCTGAGGGACCGGCGAGATCGAGGTCCTCAGCGGACGCCAGAATATCCACCTCGTCCTCAGACGCAGAGCTTGTAGGAAGCGGTGGGATGGGTGCCACCGCAATGTCGTTAGCCTTGGGGACTTTCTTCTTCTTCTGTTTCTCTCGCTGTGCCTTCGGTGGTTCAGACTGGGAGGGCTTTACTGGGTCAGTCTCAGGGACAGAAGACGACCATGAGGCCCTACGACCAGGAACCCGGGGAACTGATGTCCCCGATGGTTGGGGGGGGGGGGGGTTCTCCTGAAGTAGATGGAACAGGAGCAATAGGATGTGAAGTGCCCCCCACAATCAAGGGGGCTAGTGGATTTGGACCAATCATAGATCCAACCGGATGGGACGACACAGGAGATGGGAGAACCGTCGTAGCAGCAGCGGCGTAGGTCGACGTCATTGGCACAGGATGGAGCCTCTCATATTTCCGCCTCACCTCAGAGTAGGTCAGGCGGTCCAGGGTCTTATATTCCATTATCTTCCGTTCTTTCTGGAATATCCTACAGTCTGGCGAGCAGGGGGAATGATGTTCTCTGCAGTTAACACAGATGGGAGGCGGAGCACATGGAGTATTGGGATGCGAAGGACGTCCACAATCTCGACATGTGATGCCAGAAGTACAGCGGGATGACATGTGCCCGGACTTCCAGCATTTAAAACACCACATCGTAGGAAGAATATACGGTTTCACATCACAGCGGTAAACCATCACCTTGACCTTTTCGGGTAAGACGTCATCCTCAAAGGCCAAGATGAAGGCACCAGTGGCCACCTGATTATCCCTCGTACCCCGATGGACGCACCGGACGAAGTGAACACAGCGTCGTTCTAGGTTGGCGCGAAGTTCATCGTCTGATTGCTGAAGTAGATCCCTGTGGAATATAATACCCCGGACCATGTTGAGACTCTTATGCGGCGTGATGCTGACAGAAACGTCCCCTAACTTATTGCAAGTGAGCAACCTCCATGACTGGGCAGAGGATGCTGTCTGGATTAGAACTGAACCAGAGCGCATTTTAGACAAGCCCTCCACCTCCCCGAACTTGTCCTCTATATGCTCCACAAAAAACTGGGGTTTGGTTGACATGAAAGATTCACCATCAGCTCGGGTACAGACTAGATACCGGGGTGAATAATCGGCACCACCGTCTTTAGCCATACATTCCTCCCATGGAGTGGCCAGGGAGGGAAATGATCTTGGATCAAATTTCTTCCCGCTGAGGTTAGACCTCGATCGCTTAGAGACTGCTGGTGGTGGCCCACCGGCGAGAGATGATGTACCACGCTTCAGTGCGGGTCATCCGCCCTGATGCCACCCACTCCGACCAGGGGCTCTCCCCATGGGCGCCACCCAGCCACAGCAAAGACCACCTGGCAGGATGGCCTTTGCCGGGAGTCCCGATGCCCCAGAGGGATAGGCATCTACTCCTCGGCATACGTGTGGAGGTAGCAGCTCAGGCATCAGCAGTGCGATCCCTGTGTAGTCAGGGGGCTACCGCCAAGAGGGTACATGACAACCCCACCCAACGGACTGGCTACCGCGCTGGTTGTCGGGTGTCGAACATCCATTAATAAAGGGAGCAAAGATGGAAGTGCACTATGGAGGGAATGTAGGCTACCCAGAACACACTGCAGCGGATGTGGCCGGAAGCTCGATGTAAGTCCAACTCCATGACAATATCGGATGTGCCAGATCTTAGGGCAAGATGGATACATAATACACCACGTAAGCTGTCCTTCCCCAAATGGTACGCACTAACGGAAAAATTTGGAAATAGAATGGTCAAACCCCTTAGGGGACCATCACATTAAAGGCCGAAACAGTTGAGACTCCTTTTAGTCGCCTCTTACGACAGGCAGGAATACCGCGGGCCTATTCTTACCCCCGAACCCGCAGGGGGGGGGGGGGGGGGGGGAGAGAACTGTGAAAAAGTGATTTATTAAGTTCGTTAGGAAAGGAACTGAGGAAAAGTAATGTCAGTAGCTTCCGAAAACGCACATCCTTAGTAAAAAGAAGTACAGTCTCTTAACGTATGTATTTCCAAGACTCATAGCATTTCTCGTCTCGACAGTTATCGATGGCTCTTAAAAATTAAGAAAATGTCTTTAGTTAGTGGAATAACATGGTAGATAATGAATAATATTTATATGCCAAAATTCTCTCCTCTTTGCGTGTTATTATTTACCAAAATTTCATTTCACTATCTCGAACCGTTTATGAAATCTGAGGAATGTTGTGGATATTTCACCCTTGGCTGCCGCTCGCAATCGCAAATGAGTGTGTTGCGTCAGACCAATTTTCTATAGACTGGTAGTAACTAAGAGCGACATCCACTCAAATATAAAGAAAAATTCAATATCTTAGTTAAATTTCATACGCAGCAACATATTATGTAATATGCACCAAAAGCAAAATCATAGTGATCCTTATTTTCCATTGCAAACTTTTTCGAATTTCGCTGTGTCTTACTTCCATGCGAATATCACAATAACTATGACGATTAACGAAATGATGGGCACATCATCATAAAGCTCACATATAAAGCTGTAGCTAACGGAAAAATGAATTGTTTTATCGAATAGTTTCTGTAAACAAATCAACTGACACGATAACACGTTGCTGGATCACAATATTCAATATTAAAGTTTCGTCAGTATGCAATATTTACTTTTGCCACTGTATGTATACATTTATAAAGACCCACCAACAGGTTAATAAAGTAGCTGAAAGGTCGAATAGGGAAGAAAGACAATGAAATAGGTGTCAAAAGAGCCTGCATACCAGAAGTATTACTGAATCGGCAGACAGCACTCGTTCAATCAAGAAAAACCACTCACAGAAGTAATCTGAAGACATAAAATGAAGAAATAAAGCCGCGCGGGATTAGCCGAGCGGTCTTGGGCGCTGCAGTCATGGACTGTGCGGCTAATCCCGGCGGAGGTTCGAGTCCTCCCTCGGGCATGGGTGTGTATGTTTGTCCTTAGGATAATTTAGGTTAAGTAGTGTGTAAGCTTAGGGACTAATGACCTTAGCAGTTAAGTCCCATAAGATTTCACACACAATTGAACAATTGATTGAAGAAATAAAACACGAAATTGAGGGTGAGCGAGAGACATACTGCCTAACGACGGCGGAGTACCTCAACTGCGGCACTACAGTAAAATGGTTCCAATGGCTTTGAGCACTATGGGACTTAACATCTGTGGTCATTAGTCCCCTAGAACTTAGAACTACTTAAACCTAACTAACCTAAGGATATCACACACATCCATGCGCGAGGCAGGATTCGAACGTGCGACCGTAGCGGCCGCGCGGTTCCAGAGTGAAACGCCTAGAACCGCTCGGCCACAGCGGCCGGCTGGCACTGTAGTCGTCAGCGATCGGGGTGTCATAGTAATTCCAAGTTACCATACTAATTCCAGGTGATCTGATTTTCGTAACTAGTGATCAGCAAGATAATTAACTGTTCATCCGACTAAACGGCAAACTTTTATAGGTCCTTCTGGTGCTCCAGCACTCGGTTAAGCCATCCCAGCAGGCTCCTAAACGATATAAATATGTCGTTTAGTCACTGACCCCTACCAGGCACGGAAATGGATCTGGATGGCAAGAGAAGCCGGGTTTCGTGAGGTAGGGCTCTTGATGTGTGGGTTTATTTAACTCCTCAGGTTTCGAAGTAACCGGCCGACTGCCGAAGGGACATTATTTTCCACAGTCAACGTATCTATGTTGTCTGCGCAGTTTTTGGCAGATTGTCTACTTGCGTTAGTTTGGTTGACAACGACTTGAAATGGCCAGAACCGTTTCTCACGCGCCACTCTGCTGTATTCCTGCGCGGAAGACAGTTCGAACTACACATAGGTATCCCTTACGACGGAAACCACCATCTTGAAGAATATTACCAACTTTCGAATTAGATGAGATTAGGACCAGCAAAATTATGGACATTACCTCAATACCGAGCATCAGTGCTGCCAATCTGATATCCCGCGTTTGTCCTCAAAACACACATAAAATCACTAACCAAACTGTATTCAAAATTTAGTAATTTGATACCCTCAAAGGGTTGTTAATTCCTAATTAACAAAACTGATGTGACGATATAAATTGACGATTCCTGGGAATGGGGCATCACAGTATCCACGTTTCAACTGCAGCTAATCCGGAAATAGCAGTGTAATCCTTTCAGTGTGCAAGGCAGGGTAATGCATGAGGTGACAAATCTCACGCATACAGATGGCGGAAGCATTGCGTACACAAGTATAAAAGCGTAGTACATTGGCGGACCTGTCATTTGCACGCAGGTGAGTCATGCGAAGAGGTTTCCGACGTGATTGGCAGCACGACGGGATTAACAGACTTTGACTGCATATGGCAGTTGGAGCTTGACGCATGGGACTTTCCATTTCGGAAATCCTTAGAGAATTCAGTTTCGCGAGATCCACAGTGACAAGAGTGTGCCAAGAATACCAAATTTCAGGCATTACATCTCACCAGGGACAAATTGTTTTCAGTTGTTACGCACAAGCGCAATTGTTTTCAGTTGTCATGCTCAAGCGCACTAATAGTCCTTGACAAATTGTCTTCAATAATTGTGCGCAGGAGCACATACAGCCTATGAAAAACTGGTTAAATTGTCAGGGGCATAAACAGTCCACAACAAATTGTTTCAAATCATCGTACACAGGCGCACCAACAGTCCATAAACATCTGAGTGCTCAAAGCGTGAGTAAGAAAAGAAATGTGCTTAAGTCACAGTTTTTTAAACCATTGCAAAATCCATTTTGCCATCGTTAAATTACAAGTATCCAGTAAAAATCGTCGTTAACTTGATTGTATCCAATACACCACTAAAGAGACCTCACCTAAGTATGCCTTGAAGTAAACGTGGCTTACCGGAGACTCAGTGCAGTACCATTTACGTCACTGTCAGGAGGATAAGAGCGACTCAGAGGACGCGGTATTATTCCATTAATATTTCGCTGACAACTGTGCCAAAGCCTCTCACAGCATTACTGTAAAATGCCATAGTAATAAGGAAACGCAGCACTTTTTCACCAAATGTATGTGAAATAATTGCATAAATGCTGTTGAAGTGAACTAACATATAGTTGTTGTAAAAATGCTTCCATAGATTAAAGTGTGCCATAGTGCGCAAGAATATGCCTAAAACGCCCATGAATGTTCTGATTCAACATAAGACATAATAAGCAAACACTTACAAATTAATAAATATAGAAGTTAAAATAAAAATTTATTGTAAATCTATATGTGTTACCATATGGCAATACAAACAAATATCTAAAGTAAAATCCATAAGAGAAAGAGTTTGTTGGTGGCATTCAAAACCAGTCCACAATTACAGCTAAAGTTGACAAATCACCATAAGGGTCACATATTAACATACGGTATACAAGAAATTCCTTTTACTTGATAAAAGAAAATGAGAAATACATTGTATTCGTAGAAGGCATGAATTGAGAATAAAAATCATAACATTTTCGTACAAATATCTGTCAAAATAGACAAAAATAAAAGCTTCCTTACATACTATGTCCAGTGATCAAAAAGATAATACTATTTCCCACAAAAATTTCCAGCTCGAGCAACAGTTCAGAAGGTATGTGGATGCAGAAAGGGAGTAAAGCTTTTTGCGTAAAATTATTGCTACAACTGTCTAAAGAAATTAATTACATTTATTACATGGCTCAGTCCGACACAAAAGATAGTGATAGCGAAAATTAAGCCACAGACGCCTATTCTATGCACTTGCTACGTAATCATTATCATTTAAAAATGCTTAGCATATTCCAAATGCAAAAAAGAGAAAGTGGTAACAAAAACGCTATACAGCAGTATACAAATAGCACAAAGAATGGTTACTAAACGTATATAAATCTGTTAAGGTCGTCTGAAAAAATAAAAAATGCCATTAGCCTGTCGAACGAGAAAAAAAGTTGTTAGGACAAGCAAACCGAACAGTTGTCAGATCAAGAACATGAACGAAAGTGTATTCTCTCATAAATATCGCTATCCATGTAGAAAAATGCTTACAGGCAAAAAGACTGTCAACGAAATGTGTCAAATAAAGTAGCAAATTTCCCAACACATCTCGTCTCCATTTATAAGAAATCCTCTATCCTAGATAAAAATCGCTAAATCACAACAACTCAGAGTGTTCCCTACAAGCAGATCATCACATAATCCCCAACAGTCCCTAACCTCATTGCCTGTCTCCTGAAATGTTGAAACATATCACCACAGATACACAATCTGTAAGTCCATAAAACCATCAGCTTTATAATCATAAACTCATAATTCCATCACACACTATATTGTAGTAAATACAATGTCATATGGCATTGTACTTATTGTTGTTACTCCGTGTTATTATGTTCAGTGCTCTTAAATCCAACCAAAAATTCTCTACCTTTTCCATATCTGCGTGCTGTACAACATGTGTCATATGCCAACCAAATGTTTCATAGTTCAGTGTGTCACCTGTAATAAAAATTCCATTATTTTACGCAATACCAGATATTACCATCCACAGACTAAGAGTTGCTGCTTCTTTTTCGAGAATGTAGTTTAGTCTCAATCTGTGTGTGGTACATACCGCTAGGAAGTTTCGTTATTAGTGATATCGTTGTTTATATCTGTAAAATATTTATATTAACACAAATACATGAAATACAAGGAAATGGTCTATCTCTTCTACCTTACACACGGAAAACTATCACACATACATAGGATGAAACGGCATATGACAAATTCTATATATTTACAATAATCCACTCGTCAAAGAGAAAATCGCATGTATCGCAACATGACTATATATAATACCTAAATAATTACTCTATAAAATGTTTAAAAAATTTACATTGGAAATGTGGTCATTGTAATGGTAAAGTACGACAAAGTTTCATCTGGATTATTTCATTTGAATTACATTTGGTGAATGCTGCATCACTAATTACTGAAACTGAAAAGCCTGAATCTAAAACTGCGATTAAAGTATGTTTCCCTGTTTGTGTGCTGAGGACTGGATAAGAAATTTGTTTTCAAGGTTCCTCTTTTTCTTGTAACAACGTGTCCCTCAAGTCTTCTAAACAAATGTATTTTCAGTAGTGTCTGTCGGATTAGTAATACATTTTGTTGTCTCTGTGGGTGAATCTTCTGCTCTCTTCTCCTCTAGTCATTGTTGTCCACCACTGTTGCGTCGCTGTGAAGTAGCCTGCCAAACTTCTGTTATTTGTATAGATCCTCTCGGTTCTACATTATTATAATTAATTTGTCGTGTGTGGAAACGACTGTCCCACTCATTCAAAATAAAGTTTTGCTGTTGTCCGTAATTTTCATTTGTCCTATTCCCGTACCTGTCATTTTCTCGGAAATCGTGGTTTTGTTGTATGTTGTCCTGTTAGCTGTGATTGTATGGTTGCTGCCTATGCAAATGCAAATTGTTATCCCTTTGTACGTAATTGTTTGCGAAATTGCTATGTTGTTATGAGCAAAGCATTGTCTTTCTATGAGTCGTATCCGCATAGCTGGTTCACCTCCCAGCAAACTGCAGATAAATTCTAACTTGTTTTTCAATGGCCAAGCCAAGTCATTAAAGTTCTGTCGGTTGAAATGCGTATGTGAATGTTCGCGTTCATTTTCAAAGTCTCTTTCACGTCTAATTCGGCCAAAATGTTCTTGCACGAAATATTTTTCTCGTCCGTGGTAGCTCTTACTACAATCATGTATATCTTGTTCTTGTGTCAAATTCTTTTCAATGTAAGCTAGATTAGAGCGTAACCTACTGATTTCTTGTTTTTGCTGTTTGTTTACTGTGAACTGTTCTTCCTTATAACGCTCTAAAGATTGAAATTCTTCGGTTTCCTTAAATTGTATTCATTGTGTGCCTGTTGAATGATCGCCTGTATTTACTTCGATTTGTTCATCTTTGTTTGAAAGTTCATCGGGCTGTGCTTGCAGTTTTTAAAATTGATCTCTCGCACTGCTGTCAATTTTGTTGCTGTTTCCAAATTCTGTATCTGTTCCGAAAGCTTTTGTGATTTGCGCTGCATTTTTGCGATGATGGCACTGGAACTACTTAGTTAATTTTTTCAGTAACTGATGCTTTCCCTGTAACTTCTTTAAATTTTGTGTTTGCCTCCACCACTCTGTGAGAAAACTGACGTTATATTTGTGTCTGTGTTTTTGCAATTTCTTCTATTCTTGTATAGATTTTGCTTCATTCTGTTTTCATACACTTCATCACATGCTTCACGATTTAATCGTTACTAATGTTTTATCACTTTCTTGTAATTTTGTCTCGGTTATTTTGTTGTTCTCTTGTAACTTAATTTCAAGGTGACTTGATAGCTAATTAATTGATGCTTGTTAATTCAATTGTAATTTTGTTTCAATTACTTTGTTGTTTTCTGGTTGTACCTACTGAAGCATAAGTGCAAAATCGTTTTTCTGCGAAGAATTCATGCTAACAGTTGTGTGATAAAGTGACTTTTCGTCTTTGTTTTCATTTACTGTTGCGTTTTTCGAAAAATTTTGCGTCGTCTGTGTGGCAATACTGTTTGACTACGCGGAATCTAAGATTAGTCTCATCGTCAACACAAGTATTTAAGTTCGTAAAAATGTTGAAATCTGTGTTACGTCCATATTCCTCGTAACCTGACTAGGAGGGAGCATCTGCCTCAAACATTGTTGTCTGAATTGGTCTCTGTAGCATTAATAAGTGATTTGTCAGAAGTTACGGTATTGTTGTCGCATGAATTTTGCATCCTGACTGTCTGAGAATGAGTGTTACGCCCCTTGCGATTTGCTGTGTTGTGAGATATGGTACGAGGGTGAGTCAAATGAAAACCTTAAATTTGTAATAACAAATCGAAATTTCGCGCCGTTATCCTGTAAGTTGGCAAGCGTGCTACAGACAGCGTGCAGAATGCCCTGTAGGTGGCAGCATAGTGCAGCTGCACACATACCGTCGCAGTATCAGTATAAAGATGGACGCCTCAATTGCGACTTGCACCAGGGAAGACCAGCGTTCTGTTATTCGGTTTTTGCGTAGTGAAGGTATGAAACCTATTGAAACTCATCTATGGATGAAGGTTCAGTACGGTGATGCATGTTTGTCACAGCAGCAAGTCTCGAATGGAGTAGGAAGTTCGCAAATGGTGTGACATCAGTGGAAGATGCTCCTCGTCCAGGTCAGGCACAACGAGTTGTGACTCCGCAGAACACTGCAGCAATTGAAGCCATAGTGAAGGAAACCCGCCGAGTGACACTGAATGACATTGCAACATGTTTACAGATTAGTCATGAGT